>NC_135320.1:48529531-49217656 GCF_048772815.1 Callospermophilus lateralis | reverse complement strand
ATTCTATTTAGTTATACATGCCAATAGAATCCATTTTGACACATCATACATAAATGGAGGATAACTTCTCATTCTTCTGGTTGTACATAATGTAGGATTATGCCAGTTGTGTGGTCATATATGCACCTAGGGTCATAATGTTTGATTAATTCTATTATCCTTTCTACCTCCACATCCCCTCTTCTTCCTTCACCCCCCCCCCCCCCCGTCAAATCCAAAGTACCTCTATTCTTCCCAAACCATCCTGCACCTATTGTGAATTAGCATTTGTACATCAGAGAAAACATTTGGCCTTTGGTTCTTTGGGACTGGCTTATTTCATTTAGCATGATATTCTCCAGTACCATCCATTTACTGGCCAATGCTATCATTTATGGAAACTTCTTAAAGCCAATACAGTTATCTAACTCACTATAATAAAAATAACATTTGAGTGGGAAAAAATTGGGGTAAGAGAAAGAATGTCTTAATTCCTAGTATTGGAACTCTGTATTTTTACCATCAAGAAAGAGATAAGAGAAATGTTACACTGGGCCCCATAAGTATATGTACAATGACTATGTATCAATTACAAATAAAAGTATCAAAAGAGAGACAAGTTACACCAGAGGAATCCGAGACAGTAGGAGAACACAGGGCTGCCAGGACACCAAGGTGCACCTACACAAATCAATGGTAACTGGGACCCTTTTCAGTGCCTAAAGCAAGGCCAGGCACCTAGTTAGCACTCAATAAATATTAATTGTAAATACAACTGTGAGTCTGCAGTTAGAATAATGCGGTGCCAGTTTTCCCAGAAATGAACAAATTGGCTGGAGGAACAGAGCACGAGGGAAATGATTTCACCGGCTGCAGGAAAGGATTAGAAGAGCAAGAGTGAGCCCCATGCAGCTTGATCAGACGGTGATGAAGTGGCAGTGTGGCCACTGTTTACAAATATCAGGGGACAAATGCCAGAGCAGTGAGGGAACTGCTCAGTTAGCCATGTGGCAGTTCACTGTAATTGTTGATGACAAACACAGAGGTAATCGTTACAGTTCTGTTAATTTATTCATGCTGGATGCCACTAGCCAGGCATTAGAAATTACTTTGTGATTTCAGGCATCCTAAAGCAAAAACAGTGTCATGGTTGAGACCTTGGAGCCTCTTTCTGACCATTTAGGGTTTTCCTAAGCTCCTAGATTCCTGTATCTGCTCCATCTTTTCACAGTTCGGTTCACCTAGAGCTCTCCTCACTCTTTTTAGGTCTCCCACGGACTTTCTTGTGTTTACTACACTTTCCCTTCCTTTATCTTAAACTTTCTTCATCAGACCATATCTGCCTTCCTAATAAAATCCCATGGAAGCCCTTCTGTGAAGCTTTTCTGAAACCAAGAGCAAGAGACCTGCTCACCCCTGTTCTCTCTAAACCATGATGGAAGGGTCCTTCTTTTTTTCTCAAGCACATCAGTGCAACTGACCAAACCACTTCAGGGAATGAGTAATGACAGTGCAGATATTGAGGGCAGGGGAAAAGGAGTTCCTTTCCACATAAATGTCATGTGTCACGAGCTGAAGATGGCAAATCATGACCACAAAAACGCTTTATATGCTGGGGTCCAGAGAACACTAGCATATGTTTTCCTCAAAGCACAGTCATTTCCAAATCGTTTGGACATGATATGATCTCCTTAAGGAGTTCTTGCTTTCTATTTCTCTGTTCAGTTTTTATAACTGTTTAAATGATTCCTAACAGGTCATTGCAACATTGAGTCATGGGATTTCTGGACTTGGGAAGAAAAGAGGTTTTTCTTCTCTGTCTTTAAAAGCTAACCAAAGAGGTCTGAGACTGTACCTGGGTACAGTCACTAGCATGCATGAGGCTCTGGATTCAATCTGCAAAAAACAAACCACCAACAACAAAAAGACTAGCAAAACTACTGTTGCACCATCAGATGACTATAGAGATGTTCTCTATCTATAGTCTACATATGATTTCCAAAACCTAAAAGAAAGGATGTTGAGTGTTTTCATCATAAAGACGATTAACATTAAACTGAGATGAGTGGTGGGAGGGAAAGGGAGAGAGAAGGGAAATTGCATGGAAACGGAAGGAAACCCTCATGGTTATACGAAATCACATATAAGAGGTTGTGAGGGGAAAGGGTGGGGGAGGGAGAGAACTGAACAACAACAGATGAGGTAGAGAGGGAAGATGGGAGGGGAGGGGAGGGGGGATAGTAGGGGATAGGAAAGGCAGCAGAATACAACAGTCACTAATATGGCATTATGTAAACATTGTGAATGTGTAACTGATGTGATTCTGCAATTTGTATTTGGGGTAAAAAATGGAAGTTCATAACTCACTTGAATCAAATGTATGAAAGATGAAAAAAAATAAAATAAAAAAAGACTTGATGACTGATGAGATATATTTTATTTGATTTAAATATTATACAATTGCATATTTAAGTAGCACATGGTACCCTATTCATTGCACTGAATCTGGAACCAATATAACATGGCTGGGAATAAATACACCCCTGAATTTTGCTAAAACATAAAATAAGATAGTTTTCATAGGGAGGGAGAGTTTCACCATCAGATCCTTTCTTAGGAGACAGGATGGCTTGTCTTCCTTCTTGTGTGCAATAAATAAATAAATAAATAAGTCTTGATCCTTTATTCACTTGAAAATGAGGTCAATATTGTGTTTGAAAAAGACAAAGCCTTCCAGATTCCTGATTAAATTTGCTGCAAACTATTATTTTGGATGGCGTGAACTGCTATTTAAAACCTGTCTTCTGAAGGTGTGATAAAAGATAAGTCTGCAAAGAACCAACAGCAATTCCACTTATTACCACTGTGCATTTTGCTGACAAAGTCACAGTAAAGTTAAGGCAAGTGCAAACCACTCATTCTGATGGCAATACATTCATTTTGCTCTGTTAGCAAATACTTTGAAAAATGTTAGCAAAGTACTTTCTACTGTTTGCTATTCACTATGTTCTCCCTAAAACAGGTATAAGGTAATAACTGTTGCTGAGTTTTGTGAAATTGAATTGAATATAAGGAATTCACACACAAATACATAATACACATAATACAAATATACTATTGATGTCAGTTGTGATCTACTGCCTACTTTCAAAAATGTTCTTACAGTGTCATCTAAATTAATTTAACTTGGCCACCTATAGTCCTGAGTCAAAAATATTAATTTGACTTGAGTATCTATGTGCTTATAAATAATTTTGAGGTTGGTAATCCAAGACTGGAATAGCAATTACTAACAAAGAGATGCATCTTAGGCAATAACCAGTATATAAATAACTTCTCATTTCTCAAACCACACTCATTGGAACTCTGAACCAGAAGTCATTAAAAGGAACCCCATGAGAAAAAAAAATGTAGAAGCATTCAGTAACTGACATATGAATAATGTTATAAATTTATATCCCCTAAAGGATTTAAAAAGTCTAGAGTTGGAATAATCAGGTAGTTTTCTGTCCTCCAACATTCCCTCCCTCTTCTGAGCACTTTTACAGGCACATATTCATATAAGCTTCTGCCATATATTCTCACTCTCCTGTACCCCATTTATTATAACCAAGACCTCAGTTAGAAATAAATCTAATCAGTTCCTTCCCTGGTGTTTCACTTAAAAAGCACAGAGGTCAGCTCCTTATCATCCCTAACTGTACACACATAACAGACCAGTCTTCCCCAAATTAAACCTTTAAAAAGATGAGTCCTGAAACCATAAAATGGCAGCTCGGTTGTCAACTTAGACTGTTTGGGATTCCAGAAACAAAATACGTTGGGTCAAGTTATTTATAAGCCAAAAAAAAAAAAAAAAAATTGATTGCACATCATTCTGGAGACTGAAAAGTCCAGGATCAAAGTGCCAGCAGATTCATATCTGATGAGTGCTTACTCGATTGATAGATGGTGCCTTCTGCGTGTCATCACTTGGTAGACTGGACAAACACATTCTGTTCATTCTCCTTCCTAAGGGCACTGCTCCCATCCATGAAGGCAGATCCCTCATGACTTAATCATGTCTCCAAAGAACCCACTACCTAATGCTATCACTTTGGGGTTTAAGGTTCATCACGCAAGGGTTGGGGGTGTAGCTGAGGTACGGTACGTGTTTAGCAAGTGAGGACCGGGGTTTGATATACAACACACACACACACACACACACACAAATTGAACACTCAATTTTGGGAGGACAGAAATGTTCAGATCATAGCAATTTTCTTCAGAATAAAAGCTGAACACCAGATTCTTGATTCAAGGCTTCTTCTCCCTTCTTTCGCCTCTGGATCTCACTATTCTTCTCAACAAAACTTCTTGCCAAACATACTCATGATTTCTACAAATTAGTTTTTTTTTCCTATCTGTGCCTTTGTCCATGGGGTATCACCACTGGAATGCTCTCAATGATCCTCTGAAGGGAGGAAAGTCCCCATTGGCTCTACAACCCCACTTCACCCTCCTGTGCAGCACAGAGAAGTCCTCTCCTTTCTCTAAGCTCTTCAATTACATCTATGCTGCTGCTCTCAACATCCTGGGAAATTGGTCAGTTGGAGAGCTTAAGAGTGGCACAGGACAGAAATAGATTCAGTTTTCGAGTCTAATTGTATGAACTTGGACAAGGTACTTATTTTCTCTTTGCTCCAAATCAGCCTGGGAAATACCTAAGAATATGCTGTGAACTAAAAGTGAACTCATGGAGTTGGGTGTGGTAGCATATGCTGTATGCCTGTAATTCCAACAGCTCAGGAGGCTGAGGCAGGAGGATTGCAAGTTTAAAGCCAGTCTCAGCAAAAGTGAGGCTCTGAACAACTCAATGAGACACTGTTTCTGAATAAAATACAAAATAGGGCTGGGGATAAGGCTCAATGGTTAAGTGCCCCTGAGTTCAATCCCTGCTACCCCCAACTAACTAACTGACTAAATAAAAAAAAGGGGCTGTGGATGCAGCTCAATGGTAGGGCATCCCTGGGTTCAATCCCCAGTGCTACTATACGAAGGAAGGAAGGAAGGAAGGAAGGAAGGAAGGAAGGAAGGAAGGAAGGACTCATGCTTAACATTTAACATTCCATGTGTTTATACTTTTTTCTCTAACCACATTGTAAGCACTTTTGTCTTTCATCCTCCCATTACTCCTGGTATGGTGTCTTGGGAGCCCAGGACCAAATGCTCTAATGTCTCCATTGCCACCAACTCTGTAATTTCTATTTGCACCAATACAGGTAATGACAGATATCTCACCACTGCCACCTGACTAGCAAGAATTGGAAGATGTCTCAAATTTTAGGTAGGTTAAAATCCAAAAGAAGATTATGTCATTGAATAAATGAAATGATGCTATCCACATTTTATGAAATGAAGTCATAGGAGTAGAGGATAGAATGGAGGTATCAAAGGTTGGATGGTTGGGCTGGGTAGGAAAAGAGAGAAGCTGGTGAATGGCTATAATGTTTCACTTAGGAAGACTAAATCCATGTGTTCTACTGTAGAGTTAGGAAGAATAAATCCATGTGTTCTGTAGAGTTAGGAAGACTAAATCCATGTGTTCTACTGTAGAGTAGATAATAATGTATTCTCTATTTCAAACAGTTAAAAGAGAAGATTTTGAATGTTCTTTACACAAAGAAATATTTGAGGTGATTGGTATGCTAATTAGCCTGATTTTTTCATTCTAGGATGTATATGTGTATCGAAACATCACACTGTACTCCATACATATATATAATTTGTCAATTAGAAATGAAACAGAAAAAGAGATTCAAACAAGTTATATTCTCTTCATTATAATATTAATGAACAGAAAAACCTCATATTGTCCCAGGAACTAATTTTGAAGCTTTCTTCCTATATGGCATACTATTTCTTCCTATATGGCATACATTCTCTCTCCATGGTAAAAGTGCGTGAAATAAATAAAATCCACAGTGGCTTCAAGATAGGTTAAGCAGCAGTTTCCAAAGGGATCACTTTCTTTGAGTAATCTTACAGCCTAACTGTATTCTCCAGGGCTTAACATCAGGACCTCCAAGGTAAATGCCTCATTACCAAGTTGTATCCTTCTCTGGCATCAAAAACAGAAAACTAGCTTCTAAAAACTGTAGCCTCTGATGCACATCTTAATAGGGATGAAGTATTTGGAAAAGAATGGAGTGAGTCCACCCATCTCCCCAAGTAGCCCATTTATCATATAAGTAACCCTTTGTATTTACTGAAAAAAGAGCCACACTAACGAAAACAGTTGGAGATGGCTGGGTTGCTCACTTGATGTGTTCTCTAGATAGGGACCTGATGGAAATGCAAGTGAACCATTTACTAATTCTATGACCCCAGAGAAGTAATTCAACCTTTCTATACTGTTTCCTCATCTGTAAACAGAAAAAAATGCTATTGATTTCCTTATAGACTTGAGGGGATTCAATGAGATAATGCACAGATGGTACTTAGCAGAATGCCTGGCACATGGTAAGAACCCAATAATTGATAGCTGTTATAATTGTTACTGAATTTTTTTTTCATCTAACTATAAACACAGGAAAAAAGCATAATTCAGAAGGCATGGAAGAGGGTCTGCTATTTCTTCATTCTTGTCTGCTTCCCTGAAAATTCATTGAAAACGATAGCAGCCATATTCTGCAAAATGCAATCTAATTTGCATTTGCTAGGCTTTCAAATTCCTAATGCCCTTCTTTCTGCTTATAAAGTGTCTACTTCTGTGCAAGTCTGTAGATCCAGCCTTTGTCACAGATATTAGTGATAATGATTTTTGTTGTTACTCTTAGTAATCATTTTAATTTTGGAATCAACAAAAGCTAAACTATTAGCTTTTGGATCAAAATGCCAAATTGGTCCAGACTGATGGGTTTAGTATAAGCATGCAGACAGAATAGTCTTTTGGTAGTTCATGTTTGCCAGCTTATTTCCACTGAAGTAGTCACAATTGCAGGACCATTAAAAGAAGAGTCAGCCTACACCAGATAGTTTAGCATTTGTTGATTCCAAAATTAAAATGATTACTAAGAACAACAAAAAAAATCATCATCACTAATATCCCTGATAAAGGTTGGATGTACAGACTTGCACAGATGTATAAGCTTTTTTTTTTTTTTTTGACTTTATAAGCAAAAGAAAGGCATTAGGAATTTGAAGCTTATTTACTTATCTACTAAAAACAAAGAAAGGCTATGGAATGCTTTTATTTTGTCTTAACATGTTCTGTTTTCCTGTGACGGAAAAAGAGTATGAAAAGTAAAATAATGAACATATATTGGATTCTAAGTTCTCTGTTGCATTATTTCAGTTAACCCTCAAAATAAGCCTCTGAGGAAGGAATTATGGTTATTGTATTTTAACCTCAAATTTATTATATTTTGTTATTTGTTTTTATGGTATCGTTACACAGAAGGAACCATGGAGGCACAGGAGATTTTGCAAATTGCCTCGGATCACACAACTAGTCCATGCAAAGCCAGGACTTTAATCCAGGCCATCTGACAACAAAGCCTGGGGGTGTAACTGTTTTGTGTGTGTGCACACGCTGGGAACATTAAGGGTTATTCTAGCTCTAAAATAAGATTCTATGTTGCTAACTCATTTAAATGCTATTCTTTATTTGGGTTTTAAAATGTTTAGTGAAAAAACATGTTATAATTTGGGGGGAACAGCTGTATACTTCATTTCTCTTTTGTGGCATGGATAACTGAGAGCTCTTTATAAGTAAAATCAAGCTCTTTATTCTTTCCTTGGAAGAACTGAGTAAGTGGCTCTTTGCAAAGCAATGAAGTAAGAAATGTATTATCCCCCAATTGGGTGAAATGCATGCCATTAGAAGGAATAAGATCCATAATCTAACTCATTCTCTCTCCATGGTAAAATGTTCTTGTGCCTTAATTAAGGAAGAGAGAACATGAGAGTTCAATAAGAGTCAAAGTTTGTCCTGTTGTGAAGCATCTTAATGGATTTTCACACCTGATTTCCATCTGCAGATGTAATCAGTAAGAATGGACAGCCTCTGAGAGGAGAGCTCTTATGGAGTTCAAGGAAGCAACACTCCAGATATTTTAGTTATAGCTGAGGTTTAAAAGAGCAAATCGATTTTTCCATCATTTCTACATGGGATATTAATCAATATGATCAATATGACTACTTAAGAAACGTTATTTGGACACAAACACTGGAAAGAGGGGGAAGTGAATATTATATGTTAACTTCTAGGATTAAGAGAAGCAGAGTCACACACAATGTGATGTGTGGTCATTGTAATCATTACATGGTATTTTGAGTCAATTTGTGCATGGTGGTGATTAAAAATGATATAGAACTGATTTCCTAAAGAACACTTCCAAAAATGATGCACCAAACTTTCCATGATTGTTGGAAACCCATATTGTCAATGCACTTTTCTTCCCAAATTCTAAATAGTCACTGATAAATAAAAATCATTTTTTCATTTTGTTACTTCCAGTTCAAATAATTCATTAAAAATATTAATTGCTAAATCCTCTACCAAGGTGGACTATAATTGGCACAAATGTGGAGGAGACAGCATCTTTAATTTCATGGAATTTACAAAATACTGAGGTGATAACTTGGTGGGTGGAGCCAGGATTGAAAAAAAGTTTGTAGGCCATCCAAGTCCAATCTTAGTAAATACTATGTATGAGTATTTTCTGTATCCATTAAAAAGAATTCTCTCTTCACTTCTCTCTCCCTTAAGCTTCCTGAATCTTGTGAGTTTACCAATATCCTTTAATGAATTTTTTTCTACTTAAACTAACTCTGAGAGTTTTACTTAGATTTATTTATTTGTGTCAATGTTTTGAAGGTGTTCGCTGCCTGGCATGTGTTTTTAAACTTGTGGTATAGGAACTTCATAGGTTTTATGCTACAGAAATACATGGAAGCTCATCAGAGCAAGGGCAGGCCAGACTTCACCAAGACTTAAAATTTGTTATGCAAAAGCTCTATTTTTACTGTGACTGCTGTCTTTTGTTTGTTTGTTTTGTTTTCTTTTTCCCACCCCAGACCTTTTCTCTGATCTTTTAGAGGAACCAGCTTCCTCATAAAGAAGCATCATTTCTATTTTCCCATACTCTTGGCTTCTGTATAACTTTGAATTGTGTTTTAGTAGAAATGTGTCATGTCTTCATCACTGAGCATCTTCTGAATAGACGTCTTCTGAATAGATGTTTGGGAAGTTTCTCATATGATAAGACCTACCTGCTTACGTGGAAGCCAGAACTGGTCTCTATCTGAGAGGAAGCCTTTGCCAACAGAGCCACATAGAATCCATATTCTTAGGACAGTAGCAGAGCATGGAGGAGTGTAAGGAGAATAAAAAGGAGTCACAGAGATAACAGACAGAGGCAGAAGAAATGGCTGTCTGTCTAAGCAGCCATGTTTATTTATACCAATAGGTTAGATTAGATCATTAGTGCCATAACTACATTATTGTTATTCTATTAGTAAGGTTGCTTATTCCCCAGTTACATTCTACAGTTATAATTGCAATGTTAGGAGCTTTGAGCTGCTCTCAAGAAAGTCTATTTTCTGAAGTAACCTTTAGGGCAGGTTCAGGAGCATCAGGGCTTGGTGAAACATTGTAGTTATATGACAAGCAATTTCCTTTACTCCTAGGAGCTATGTGCCTGAGATCAAGGTTGAGGCTGATAAGACTCTAGCACAGAGCCTCCTCATGCAGGGCATTGCCACAGCAGCTACACATTACACATGCATTAGTTATCGTACTAGTTCTTAGGAGAGACTGCAGAACACTCTAAGCACAGGAAACAGGGTGCCTTTTACCTGCTGGGGCATTTGCTTATCAGAGGAATGCTTCCTTGTATATTTCCACAGACAGAATCCTTACAGAGGAAATGCAGAGCGTTCTGGAACTATGGTGGCAGATGTCTCCTAGAAAGTAATGAGACGAACATATGCAGTGCCCACTATGTGACCAGAATGAAACCATGGGTGAACCTCAGTGCACAAGTTGGGGATTGTTCCTATATGTGATTCAGAAGTCTTCTGAAGCTAATATCATTAAATAAACTCTTTTTCTACCTAAACTACTTAAGTAGATTATAGCAAGATCTTTGATGATTTACACATTTTAGCTTCAGAGCTATAATTTTAAACAGGTTTACAAATCAGAAATATCAAGTGCAATGAGTCATATCAATCAGTAGGCATACTTTGATGTGACAATCTGATTCTATGATTGTCAGGAAAGGGATAAGATGAGTGTGAGAACTGAGAGAGAATGTAGTTTGGAGCAGGACTTGCAATCAAACAGTTGAATCTGATTTTGAGCTTCATTACTGACTGATCTTAATCCAGTTATTTAGTCATCTGGATTTTCATCTCATGATCTGTAAATAAGGATTGCAAAACTGTGTTTTGCTTGGCATATGAAGAGTGTTCAGAAAACATGAGCTGTTCTTATGGTGTCACAAGTAGATATTCACTTGATATTTGTAATTTTTAGTGATAATTATGTATTGATTTATCATGCAGGAATGTTAATGGAGATAATATGATTAAGATTTTCATTTGTTCTTTATGTCATACTTTTTGGGTTAATCAGGATAGAACAACTGATGCCACAAACAACTCTAAAATCTCAGAGGCTTAACACATTTACAGTTTATTTAACACATAGGCAACAGTTCACTCACTGTTGGTCATTTCTCCTTTATGTATAGCACAAGGACCTGGGTCCTATTCCCTTCTCTAGGTTCTTGGAGTTTCATTTAGCCAATGGGTGGTTAAAAAGACAGGGAAAAAAAAGAATGGATGATTGTATGTAGGCAGTATCTAAAGGCTAGACCGGGAAGTGTCAGCCTTCACACCCCCACATTCTACTGAATTTCATAGAGCTGTACCTAAGTGTGAAGGCTTGAATGTGTTATATAACTTTGTTCCCAAGAAGAAATAGGATGCAATTGGTGAACAACTACCTGAGATTCACCATCCTATTTCACTGTTTCTGTGTTGGAAAATAGAGCAAAATTCTAAAATTGGTATCCAATATTATGCTTAGAATTTTGCCATTGAAATCTGTAATGAGATTCCTATTGTGTTTCATTTAAACAATAGGTGTTAATCTCAGCCCAAAGATATATATTAGTAGGGTGACTGGGTAATTCTCAGTTCTTGCTCATTCTGAGCAAATACAATAGAGTTGGTTGTTGCTATATACTGAAGTCAATTCTTGCTGTAAAATGAAAAGAAAGAGACCCACATCCTGCTTATTTGGATATGAATAACATTAAATGACAGAAAAAAAATATAAATCCTCACATTTAGAAGTTTACTTCACTGTTAGACTGGATCGTCTGATTAGCCTAATGCATATTGCTTTAAAAAAGAATCTACCTCTGCTTCTGGGTTAGACTTACTTTTTGGCTTTGTAAATTATATAGATGCAAGACCTATAAACAATTATGATTTTTACTTCTTTATTACTGTGAACCTAAATTTCAGCCTGTAAAATTTTATTCCAAGAAATTAAAAATATGATTGAAGAAAACAGTTAATGGGAAAGGAGTGCCATTGTATTGCTATTTAACATGGAAGGAATAATAAATGTGAATTATCGTGATATTGACAGAAATATTACCAGTATATTCTTTTAGTGCTAAACACAGACTATATATATTCTCTATTGAAAGTTAAAAATAAAACAAAGCAGTAATCTAAGATCCCATTAATGAGACCCTATTGATCACCTATTATTCTTATTCTTGGTTTTGAGTGTTAACACACTATAAATAATTTCCTTTCCCTTTCAGTTTTAAGAAACAAAAAGGGACTAGTTAAAAGATCACTGACAGGCATGAACATTGCCATGTAGGCACAACTAATGAATAATGGTACTTTTTTTTGCTGGATCTGTTCTGGACCCCATAATCCTTTCCTTATTCAATACCAAGCAGCATTCTCAATATATTGGAATTATCTTTCGTGATAAAACTCTTTAATGATCCTTATAGTAAGCTCTGATGGCCTCAAAAAAAAAAAAATAAACCATTAGAAAGAATGGGGAGGAACAACACTCAACTGGCAAGCTTCTTTGTTCAAACTGGGTGGACTTAAGCCTCTAGACCTCAATAAAATGTGGCCCCAGTATCCTTTGAATCATCATTGAAGGCAGACTTTGGTGGGTCTGAGAGAACTGAACTGGAGTTCAGAGGACTCCTTTGCACATGGAAGTTCTGGGCATTCTGCACATTCTGCACCAGATGTCTGATCCTAATGGTTCATGTCTCTCCAGAGGAATAAACAAAGCTGTTCAGACTTGTGGAGAATAATTGAAATTACACAGTAGACCAAGAAGAGGAGAAACCAGCAGCTTCACATTCTTGGGAGCAGGTGATCTTCTTTATAGTTCTCTCTCTCTTTCTCTCTCTCTCTCTCTCTCTCTCTCTCTCTCTCACACACACACACACACACACACACACACACACACACACACCCCAGCTAAGCCTTTCATGGTTGACAAAGTAGAAGCCACTTGGATTCATTGAACTGACCCTTATTTTTCTTGTCTAGACAAAGTCTGCCAAAACTCTCTTCTTACTGGTGATCTGAGCATGTTAACAATACAATGTCAAGGCAAAAAGGTATCTCAGGGAACATTTAGTCAAGAGGTAAAATATTTTTTATATCCTTGACATGGGAAAAACAATACAAAAAGTCTCAATATACAAGAGAAATTAATCTAAAAGTGGTGGATATGAAAACAGGAAAGAAAAATCAAACTCTACCTTCTTGAAATTTTTCCTCTCTTGGAGCATGTTCTGCTATGGACACCTCTTTCTCAGATCTACAAAATTTTAGAGATGAGAAACCTTCCCCCTTATGGTACTGAATGTTATTTTTCATGTGGTTGCTGTGTAATGAATGGAGACCACTATATCACAATGGTGACTGACAAGTAATGTGGCTCCTTTCTGCCAAAAACACTGGAGATTACTAGGATCTGGATATTTGTGTCTATCCATCCTCAAATTCATATGTTGAAATCCTAGCCCCTGATGTGATAGCATTAGAAGGTGAGGTCTTTGGAAGTTGACTAGGTCATGGGCTGACCTCTCATGATGGAATTAGAATCCTTATATAGGAGACCCAGAGATTTGCCTTGCCCCTTTCACCATGTGAGGACACAATGAGAAATTACCATCTATGAGCCAGCCAGGAAATGGGCATTCATTAGACACTGAATCTGATCTGGGACTTCCCAACTTCCCAACTTCCAGACTTCCAGAATTGTGAGAAATTAATTTCTGTGAATTTCCAATTTGTCTATAGTTGGTTGTCACAGCAACCAGGATGGACTAAGGCAAAGACCAGGTGCTAAGGATCAAAGCAGAGAGGTTTAAAGGAGATATGTTGTGACGCTAGTAGCTTTCAAGGTAGATGGGTGAACAAATGCTCTATGCTGTCATCACAGACACTAATTACCAGGAAGCAACATCAAAAAGGGGCCAGATCATGTCTGAGTCAGAGATATGGTAACTCTACTGAATAGCCCCTACCAGTCAAGTCAGCAGTGCTAACTGGTTGAACCCTAGGATTATTCACTTCCAGGAAGCATTTATTTTATGTGTTCACCAATTTATTGAACATCAAGTACCAAAACTGATTCTTCAGCCCAGAATTTTCCAAAGTGTCTTTGTGGTAGTCCTACAAAGATTTCTGATTGCTTTTGGAGCACATGATAGAATTGGCCTTTTTCTTCTGACACTGATGTTTAGTATGGCAATACTATTTGTCTTGGCCAATGATATTTGCATTGCAAAGAATTTTATCAATTTTGGAGAAAATTTTCAAAGTCGTACATGGTTTGCTGCATCTTTATCCTTGTGATATTGACTGAAAAGAGAAAAGAGTACATCTGATTCTCTGAAGAGACATTATTTGCATAACTTCCCTTGGAACCTATAGTATAAGTTAGAAACAAATTTTGCAATACAAGTCACTGTTATTTGGGGTCTGCTTGTTACCAAGACATGACTAAGCATATTCGGACTACTACTTTTTTTTTTTTTTACAAGTTGATAACTGTTAGGTATAAGAAATGTTCAATGGTCAAATAAATCTGGAATATTTCAATTTTGAAAAAATATAAATCCAAGTAATTATTAACATTTTAACCTAATTATGGCATATATTATTATATATGCATATAATGTATTTAATGTGTATACAATGTGTAGATCAAATTAGGGTAATTTTAGTGTTTCCATCTTCTAAATATTGTTATTTCTATGTGGCAGAAATTTTTAAAATTTTCTAGTTATTTTGCAGTGTATAATTATTGTAAAGTATAATTGCTATATTGTATGATATAGGACATTAGGACTACTCCCCACCCCACTCTGCTCTGTTTCAACTGTAAGTATCTACCCTCTTGGGATATTCCAATTTTAACAGTGCTACTTTTTTCTTGCATGACTTCTAGAGACCTTCACTATATTAATATGCACTGTGAAATTTCCAAGAAACAGATATAGCAAGTAGAATTTTTCAAACCTATTTGATTCCAGTATTCTTTTCTTTCTATGAAGCATCTCTTGATGAAATGCCACCTTATAAAAGCATATAATGGGATTTAGTAAAAAACATATATATAATACATTCAGCCATTGTATTTTTAAATAGGAAGCGTGTGTGTGTGTGTGTGTGTGTGTGTGTGTGTGTGTGAGAGAGAGAGAGAGAGAGAGAGAGAGAGAGAGAGAATGTGTGAAAAGAAGAAATTCTTTTGTATAGCTTCTGTTTTATCTTATCTGAGTAAAGAATTTCAGCTCTAAATTTATGAATATTATTACTTGCTTTGGTACAGTGAATGAGGTAGGAGGATTTGGTGTTTATACGTGTTATATAATATTGTTAATGGATAATGATTTCAGGGGGGGACTATTCACAGTACCAAAATAATTCCAGAGGTTTATACTTCATTATAATTAGGCGAGATATTTAATTCAAAACTCAAAAATATGTTTTCTAATTAATTTAATTTAGTTTCTTTCTTTCTTTCTTTTTTCTTTTTTTGTCAATAAAAGCAACTCTGTAATGTTGTATAAAAGTGCTTTTTTGTTGTTGTTGTTCTGGGAAGTCAAACAAAGCCTATAGCAGTTTGGTATTTTAAAACATTAAGAAAAGCCAAACAGCTATTTGCAGTTTCTAATGGAATTACAAGAATTTGAGAAGACATATGACTATTCAGACTATTATGGTCTCATCTAATCTTTGACTTTCTATGTGCATTAATTAATACAAAAAAGATATATATTGACCAAGTTCTATTGATTCTTCTCATTTTCTCCTTAAGTTTCTCTCTCTTGATTTCACTTCCAAAGCAATTGCTCTAACCTATTTGCTTTTTTTTTTCTAAATTTGATGTCATTTTAGAAATTGTCTCAATTACCTCTTACCTAAAATTCTAGATAATAGACTCTCTTCTAATTATCAACTTGTAAGATGATCCCTAATAAGTATTCTGGCAGGTAGCTATCTCAATAACTGTACCAGGTATCAGAGGTGTTCACATAGCTGCACAGATGATATAAATATTCCTTCCCTGAAGAGTTTGAAATATTACTGAGAATAATGTGTTTTCTGACTTAAAACAACAACTTGACAGTAAAACAAAGCACTATGGAGTCAGGCACTAAATATAATATTAAAATTCAAGGAGAGAAGAGGAAGGGATTTACTTTTTCAGAAATTGGGTTTTTTTTTTAATTTACTTTGGGGGTTATCATCAACACATAGGAATTATATATGTTAAGATGTACAACTTATGGGCTGGGAATAAAGCTCAGTGGTAGACTGCTTGTCTTGCATGCACAAGGCCCTGGGTTCAAACCCCAGCACCAAAAAAAAAAAAAAAAAAAAAAAAAAAAGATGTACAACTTGGTGTTGATATATGCATACACTGTGAAATGAGCACCTCAATCAAACCACAGAAAATTTAATAGAAAAACAAGATTCAATTTATATAGAAAAATAAAGAAGGAAGAACAGAAGGATGGGAGGAAGGAAGGACGAACCAAATGGGAATTTTTTATAAACATAAAAAACTTATATAAGAATACAAGTGGCTCAGGAGGCTCAAATCCAGCCTCAGCAACTTAGCAAGGCCCTAAGCACTTAACAAAGTCCTATGTCAAAATAAAAAATTTTAAAAAGAGGGGCTTAGGATGTGGCTTTGCGGTTAAGTGCTCCAGAGTTAGATCCCTGGTACCAAAACAAACAAGCAAGAAAACCTTATAAACAAACTTTGGGACTTATAAACTTTGAAAATCATAAAAGATTTGAATAATATGACATGTCAGATTGTTGGATGGTAACATCAAAAGTGTATCAATGCCAATTAGACACTAATTAGGTATTTGATATAATAGTAATCAAATCTCAAAGTGCCTCAATGCAGGTGGAATTTGATAAAATGATTCTATTTATGTGGAAAAATAACATGCAAAAACATGCCAATGGACAAAGTAATTGAGTGAACATTTCTCTAAAGATACACCAGAAGGCCAACATGGCCCACAGGCACATGAAAACATGCAACTTCATTATTCATGAGGGAAATGACAATGAAATCCACAGTGAGATACTACTTCACATTCTCTAGGATAGACATAATAAATAAAAACAGAAAGTAAGTGTTGATAAGAATGTGGAGAAATTGGAACTCTTACACTGCTGGTGTGGGTAAAAAAAAAAAAATGCTCTAGCCGCTGTCTAAAACACTTTGGAGGTTCCTCAATAAGTTAAACAGAATTACCACATTACTGGCAAAAAGTGGGTGTTCAAATAGAAATGTGTGTATTGGTGTCCATAGTAACACTAGTCACACTTGCACAAAAGTAGAAACAGCCAAAATGCCCATCAGCTAATAAATATATTAAATTTGGCATATCCATCCAGTTGATTATTATGAAATCATAAGAAGAAATGAAGTTCTGATACATATCACAACATGGATGAACCTGAGCAACATTATGCTAAGTCAAATGAGCTAGATACAAGTGGTAGACAATGTAACAAAGCTGACATCAACACTGACTTGAGGAACCCCATCACCTGATAGGGACTACCACCACACATTGTAGGAGAAGGCAAACACTGTGCACCCCACATACTTTGTTGTGTATACCCCACCTACCTGAACTGCTAGAGTGTCTCTAATTTTGCATGACCAGCAAAAACTACAGGTCTCCCTGACTCTGTGATAGTACCCACTGTGCCCAAACTCACTAATCACAGCCAAAGAAGCTACAGAGAGACTATAGTATATACTCAACTAGAAATAAAGTCAGCATTCTATAGTGAACTAATATCCCCAAGAAATATCTTCAGGACAAAGCCACTTACTAAGAAGACCATCCCATAAAAAGGGGTAGGGACATCTGATACACCAGATGTACAAATCTCAATGTATCAACACAGGAAATTTGAAAAAAGAAGATAATATGACATCTCAGAAAGATCATAACTCTCTAATAACAGATTTCAAAGAAACTAAAATAGATAAAATACTAAAATACATTCAGACCAAAAAAAAAAAAAATCCACAACATTAGAGTTGAACTTGACTATAGATCAAGTGGAAGTAAGTGACATTTACAGAACATTTTAGCATCTGAATCGATGTTCTTTCATCAGCACATAGGCCTTTTTCTAGATGGAACCATGTATTAGGCCATTAAAACATCTTCACTAATTCAAAAGTTTGAAATCATATTCTTCATCTTTTATGATCATTATAGAATGAACCTAGAAATCAATAAGAGAAACTTTAGAAATTAGACAATTCATGGAGACTATACAATGCTTTAGAAATGAAGAGTGGATCACTGAGGAAATCAGGAGGGGAATTTAAAAGTTTCTAGAAATAAACAAGAAAAATTTCTTGGAACAAAAAATTGGAAAAACATCAAAACCTATGGGTTTCAGCAAAAGCAATACTAAGAAGTTAATAACAATGAGTGCTGATGTTGGGGGGGGGAAGGAAAGTCTTCAAATAAACAATCTAAAGATACATCTCAAGGACTTTAAAAAACAGGAACAAGGAAAGACATGATAAAGAGCAAAGCAAAAGTAAATGAAATGGAGACAAGAAAACAACCCCCTCAACAGAACAAAACAACAATAATAAGAAAAAAAAAAAAAATTCCAAAAATATCAATAAAATGAAAAATTGGTTCTTTGAAAAGATAAAATTGACAAACCTTAAGATAGATTAATGAAGGGAAAAAAAGATCCAAATAAATAAAATTAGAATTGATTATTGATTATTACAATTGATATTGATTATTACAATTGATACCATAAAAATACAAAGGGCAATTAGGAATTATTTTCAAAAACTTCATGCTAATAAATTAGAACATCTAGAAGAAACAAATTTCTGAACACATATGACCTACCATTATGAAATAAGAGGACATAATCAATATTCTTAATGGGCCAATGAGATTGAATCAATAAAGACAAAACCTCGTCATGCAATGACTTCACAGATGAATTTATAAAACATCTGAAGAAGAAATCACATCAGCTCTTTTCAAAGTGTTTCACAGAAGTGTAGGTGAGGGAACCCTTCCAAATTCATTCTATGAAGCCAGCATTACCCTATCACCAAAACCTGACTTAACAACAAAAAATATAAAATATTCCTGAGGAACATAGATGCAAACATTTTAAACAAAATATTAGCAAATTGTATTCAATTACACATCAATTTATTTTCATGCCAGGTGTGTAAGAATTTTTCAACAAATGCAAAGCAACAAATGTCATACAGCACATAAACAGAATGAAGGATAAAAATCATACGATCATCTTGGCAGATGCTGAAAAAACATCTGATAAAGTTGAACATTCTTTCGTGATAAAAGCCCTGAACCAATCAGATATAAAAGGATCATACCCCAATAAAATAGATGCTATATATGACAAACACACAACAAATATCATTTCTAATTTATCATGAGATTATATATTAGAAGGAGTTTTCTATTTAACTCTATCAGAAATTGAGGAAAGGAAAGAAAAAGAAATTATAATGCAGCAATTGGAAGAAGAAATTACACTTTTCCACCATCAGTATTAAAAAGGTTTTAAGAGGGGCTGGGGTTGTGGCTCAGTGGTAGAGTGCTTGCCTAGCATGTATGAGGCACTGAATTTGATTCTCAGCACCACATATAAATAAATTAATAAAATGAAAGTCCATCAATCTCTAAAAGAAAAAAAATATTTATAAAGAGACCAGTTAGTGAAAGATATGGATACCAGAAAATATGTAGAATCAAGAACTGTTCCATGAAGAGGGCTTGGAAATTTGCGAAAAAGCCTGAACATGTTTTTCAAATATAAAGCAAGTCAATGGAAAAATACAATTTGGTTTCCAAGTATATGTTTCAGGAACACAATTACATAAAACAACCAGGAGTGAAATTTTATATTTTTCATTTTTTTTATTGTTGGATAGTATCTCCTTTTAAACTGAAAATATCCTGAAAGAAACTCAAAAAGAAAATAACAAAAGTAATTCACCTTTTAAAATTGTCTCATTTTATTCCATTTTGGGTTATAAGCTAATGTGATTTAATATGATTTAAGCCTTGTATCTATTGGGAAGATTAAATTAGTTTCTGAAGGTTGAAAGCAAATGTTTTGCCTATCTATTGCTGTATAGGTATGAAATAGTCTTCATAAAACAAGGTCAACCTTGAACTTGGTAATTTCAAAAAGTGTTATACTATATTAAAAACACACTACATTAAAAAAAAAAAAAAGACAACACCCTGGAATGCAGATCATGACAGACAGTTACATCTGAGATGTAAGAAAAATTCTGGCATTATAAGAGTGTCAACATAATCAGAAAAAATTATTTTTGATGACATGAAAAGGAAAAGTGTTAGCAGAATGAGAAGAATTTTTGAACAGCAGATATATAGCAAAGTCCTTTCCCCTTGTCTGCCAAATGCACCCACACTTGTCATCAGTGAATGCAATTAAATTTTTTTCTTTTTTTTACAATACAGAAGAGACTTTTGGCAGTCAATGAAGACTAATTTTTTCTTCACTTACATACCCCTTTTAGCCACTGTGAAGATGTGAGTTGAAAGATGTTCAGGGAGTTGACTATGTTCCTCAAGTAGGAATTTGTGAACAAATCTAGACAAAATTCAGTGAAATTGAAACAGAGCATACACTCTTTACATATTAACACAGCCCCAGTCAAAAGGTTAGATTGCTTAAGGGTAAAATAGCCCCTTCTTATGTTCTTATTTTTTTGAACGAATGAATTTTAATTTTGTAGACAAAGAAAAAATGGTAAAATAACAAGACTTTCTCCATGATCTGAGTAGGCAACCAGCATGAAAATATAATAACTATACTGTATAAAGTATAATCAGAGAGAATCACATGGCAAGAATTTGTATCACTTTTCCATGTATATTCACATTTGTTATCTTCCATGAGCCTCAGATAAACATAGCAATATATTTTAGTTTTGCAAATGTCAAATGTGTCCTGGTCTTCGAATTTTATTTTGGTATGTGATCTCTTCAATGAAGAAAAATATATGGTGGAGTCAAATTCCTTCAGTTCCACTCTCCATACCATACTATCATGCACCCACAAACACAGGCACATACACGCTATTTTTTTCAAATGAAATGCAAGTGAGAATTTTTTAAAACTATAAAATTATGAATCAATGGAACCATCTGTATTTCAGAGTCAACTGATTCATTCACATAATAAAACCTATTGGTAGCAGAAGGTTAGGTATAGTATGCCTTCCTTTTCTGCAACTCCAAGGTTTACCTTATTATACTTTCGAAGACTGTTACTATTGTTGCAAAATAGAAAATATTTTAGATTTCTAACCTGAGTTCCAATTTACCGTTTAACTTAACCATTTTCTTTATTCTATTTCCCATTCCTAATTTTTCAAGGTATCTAAATGGCAAATATTTTCACCTCTAAGTCCTTCCAAGCCAGTCTTTGTTGAATTAATAGTGAAAAAGAATCCCGAAGTTGTGCTCTTGGGAAAGCATACATCTCAAACAAAAAAATTTGCCTCCAACTTCCCACAAATCATGATGACAGCATATAATTAACATAATGCAAATTTTAATTGAAATACTTGAGCATCTTCTATTTGATATAATTGGTATTGTTGGATAGCAATAGGAGTACATTAATATTCAGTTAGCAAATATAAGTCATTCAGTAAAAGTTGAGGACCTACTGTGTGGACTTCTGATAGTAGAAATGACTTTTGGCAAGTCAGTCATGTTTCTTTACTCAAACTCACATGTTTCTTTCTGCTCTTGTTATCAAAGCAGCACCATGCACCTGGATGAACTTCATTGACCCCTGAGAAATGAAACAAATCAGGCTCATATAGATAGCTGGCCAATACAGGACTGACTGAAATCAGGACCACAGCCTCATCATTGTGTACTCCACATTAGAGATTCTACATAGATAGGCTGCCAGGGACATTCACTTCCTCCTAGCGATCTAAGAACTTCCTACTAGGCCTACCTGTCAAAGGACCCACCACCTTCCTAGGGTCCTTTAGCACATAGATCCTTGGGGATACTACCCATATTCAAACCATGGTAGGTATTATATCCCAAATTAGGAAACACCACTCTGTATCCGATCAATGGTACTTTAATTAAAAGTACTTGGCAAAGTTTTAGTTGAATTTTTGTCATAAACGTAACAAGGAAAAGATAGTTTTACAATACTTCTTTAGAAAAGGATTGCAAATATTTAGCCCAAGAGTTAATTTGTTTTTCTTCAGTCAGTGGGTCACATTATTAGATACTGGTCTTTTTTTTTGGTAGGTGGGGTTGGATCTTTTCAATGAAGTAATTGAGAGACTCTCCATGATACTACAATGGCAGTGTCTACAGAATTGAGAGACATTTAAAAATCTCATAATCATTTCTGCTTTTAAATCAGCAAATTCAAGCTTTCACGTGCTGGTTCTTATCCCTCACTCTAAATAATTACTTAATATGTATTAATGTATGTTTGATGCTATTCAAGGCATAAGCATAAGATCTACTCTTTACTGTATAAATTAAATCCACAAGATGAATTAGACAAATATCATGACTGTGGGACTCAGAAGTGAACAGTGGTTAGTTTTAACAGGACTTTGCTTTTGCCATTTAATGATGTAATTTTCTCTGATTATAGAAGCATGACACACACACAAAAATGGAAATGGAAAGAAATGTAAAAATGGAAATAAATTACTCTTAGTCACATCACCTAGGGATAACTATTGTTAACATTTTGGTGTATTTCCTTTCAGTAGTTTTCATCCATATTTATAAATTGGCAACTATAATATATATGCAGTTTTATTCTCAGTTATTAACATGTAATATATGTATTTTAATTATGTATATAATTTTCCATTACTTAATTCATAGTTACAAATATAATTTTTAAAAAATGTCCCATAAGTCAAAAGGCTTTTTCTGCTCTTAATGCATATTTTCTAAATATTTTATTGAAAGACTCTATTAATTTAACGCCCCACTACTGGCCTATGAGAGTGCTTGCCTTGCTGTGTTCTCTTCAGCAATGGGTGTTATTATGTGCATAAATCTTACCAATTCAATATGTGGAGAATCACATTTTAATATTACAGATTCCTTTCATTCTATGCTGCTCAATTCTATTAATGCCTCTGAGAGCTGTCTGTTCATTTTATTTTTTTTACTTATATCAAGGGTAAGTTCTAATCAAATTTTTAGAAATTTTAATTTTTACTTATAATTTAATGGGAAATTTTAAAATTGTATGCAGTAACATTGACTACTTTCATTTCTTCCCATTGGTTATACATACTGTAAGACAAATTGATTATTTATATTAACTCTTTTAAACATATTTTGTTTTGGTTCTAAGAGGAGTAATTAAAACATTTGCATATAAAATCTTCAATATATTATTTCAACTTTGGCATACTTGCTGCTGAAATGAACACATAATCTCAGCATTTCTTATGTTTTAATACTTTTACATTTAACCCTGCTATCTATCTGGAAATAATTTTGTTTAGAATGTATATTGATTTTTTTTCACTAATGGTCTATTTTTCAACATAATTTGCTAAATAATGCATCTCTTCCTTTTAGTTTTTGGTTTTATATGTATTTTAATTTAGAACTGCTCCACTCTAGTCATCCATCTATAGATTCTAGTGACAATATAATGTTGTTTTTAGTTTAGTATCTCTTAATGCAAGTTCCATTGAATTGTCTCCTTTTACAAAAATGCTGTATTATCTTATCTAATTTTTTATCCTTATCTATTTTTGTGAACTTTAGAATCTTTGTATCAAAAATAAAATCACTTAGATTTTGACTAGAATCATGTTAAATCTACTAGTTATGGTAGTCATCTTACTTGGGAAAAATTGTCTGTCTCCAATTATTTATAACTTTTTTATTATGCTCCTTAGGAGAATTTAGCAGTTTTCTTCATATAAATGTCCCCAAAATTCATGGTACTTAAAACAATAAACAGTTAAAATTTTTTTCATATTTTATTTTTTAGTTATAGGTGGACACAATGTCTTTATTTTACTTTGGTGCTGAGGATCAAACCCAGTGCCTCACACATGCTATTCGAGCATTCCACCTCTGAGCAACAACCCCAGCCCTTAAGTTTTTGAAGCACTTCTTACTTTCACAACATTTTTAAATTTTCAGCAATTTTGGCCACCAGTAATCTTGGTCTTTCCGTTGATTCATCAGCTATTCACTGGCACCCAACCATACAAGAAGCACTTGGCTGAGCATAGATATGTGGGTGAATAGAGACGGAGCCACTGGGCAGCTTACATCCTAATATAAGTGACAGATTTTAAGTGACTTAAAAAAAACTGAATTTCAAAAGTGGTTAATGATAGGGAGAAGAGCCATGAGATGCTACAAGAAAATATATAGCAGGAATACCTGGTTTGTGTACTTGGTTTAGTCTGCAGTGTCTAGGAAGACCTCCTTTTAGAAGAAATAGTATATGTATATGTATAAGAATATATAGTATATAATGTCATTTTTGCACACATTGTAATATATGTATGTATTATAAAATGATTTCTTCAATCAACCTAATTAACTTACCCACAATTTCATATGTTTACCCTTTTTATTTTATGAGAACACTTAAGATTGAAGTAGATTTCAAATACACAATTTGTTACCACTACCTATACTCATGCCATTCGTTAGATGCCTTGCAGTTATTCATCTTCTAAATAAAAGTTTATACCATTTGACCTATTTCTTCACCATTTGACCTATTTCTTCACATCTCTCCCAACCCTCAGACCCTGGCAGCCAACATTCTACTGTTTCCTTTAATTAGATCTCACCAAATATAGGTGAGATATACAGTTTGTCTTTTTATGTCTGGCTTATTTCACTCAACATAGTGTCCTCTGGCTTTATCCATGTAGTCATGAATGGCAGGCTTTCTTTCTTTTTTTTAAGACTGAGTAATAGTCTACTTTCAATATATATCCCATTTCCTCTATTCATTCATTTCTTGATGAGCATTCAGAGTGATTCCATATCTTAGCCATGGTGAATAATTATATTTACTCCTGATTCTTTAAGGAAAAGGAAAGGCTTATTAAAAGTAATTTGCACTAGGGCAAAATGAGGAGTCTCAGCCTTTATTTGCAATTTGTCTATAACTTACTCAGTTATTTCCCAAATTTGCCTAAACGTATGAATCAGTCTCCTTTTCTTCTTTAAAAACGCAGACTTCTTTCCTAGCAATTTGGAATGGTTAGATCTGAACTGATGAATCTTATGCTAGACAAACTTGTAAATAATGATCTTGTGATTATTATATCATGGTAGAGTCAATTAAAATTGTCTTACGAATAACTAAGTAAAGCAGAGGAATGAAGCTGATGTTGCATATTTTCTTAATACTACACACATAACTGCCTTGAATGAAGTTGGTTGCACATACCCAAATAAAAAATCAAGGCAACTCTTTTTATAATGTAGGCCACCATCACTCACTCCCACCCAGATGTTTCCCCCCAAATCCATTAACACATGATACATACATCTGTAGAGGATTTGTTTAGTGTGGTAGTGAAAAGATTAGAAAGGTAACTGGTAAATGAAAATGGGAAGGGCCTCTTTAAATAATTTGTTTAATTGTCTATTTTTATATATCTAAATGTTTCTAAGTTCAATTCTAAACTTGGAATTTTTTTCCCTCTATGATTGAAAATATATGACATTTGTGATACTTGCAATCAGTATTGTAACCTGTTAATGACTTTGCATGTATTTATAAGGCTGTATAAAATAGTTAAAAATACAGCAGTATAAATTTTAGTCAGAGTAATAGATAATCAATTACATTGATCATTAATACCGGAGTCTATTGTAAAGACTGATATACTATTGACAGATACAATGCCTAGATTTTAGAAATCTAGGTGGCAGTATTTACTGCAGTTGAGATCCTGCAATTTTACCTGTAAGTCACACTTTTTTACAAATATGCAAAATTAGACACAAATTCCACCTACATAGTTTTTTTCTCCTTCCTTATTGATCTATTTGCAATGCTGCTTAACCAATTGGCTATAGAGGTTTATTGCAAATCTTGTGAGAAAGAAGGTAGACAGCCCCTTCTCTTTGTTTCAGTTTAGTTCCCTGTATGGCCCTGCAAGTAAGTCTTTATGAGTTGAACATAGGTACAAATTCAGCTGAGAGAAATCACCTGGGCTTACCAACTTTCTGAATTTAGTGGAGACATTTTGAAAAGTGAAAGAGTCAATTTAGACATTTTGTATGATTATGTTAATATGAGTGTGAATTTTCATAAACAAATCTAAAGCAATAGAATGAACTTGGCTATTAACAGCCAAATAATCAAAGGAATGAAAAATGTCAGGCCAGGACATAGTTTGACCATTGTTAGAGTGTCATTGTCTGAACATTAGTCTGAACACTTCAGAAGCATTAAAAAATGACGCAGGAACTCATCTGGTTCAAGATGTTCAACATTAAATAGAAAAGACTTCTACCATTTTGGGGGCCAAATAAATGAAATATCAAGTCAAGTAACCTAGCCAATGTGGGTCAAGGTCGGGCCATTTTGAATAGATGAAAGAAATTGATGACAAGAAGTAGTCATGGTCCACATGACTATTTTCTTTAAGGCCCAGAGACACTGAGCATAGTAATCGTAAATGGAGTTTGATGTCTTACTGCAAGGTTGTGACTGGGAATCCAATTAATGTCTGAGCTGAAATTTCTACTTGCTACGTTTCTTTAAGCATCTGAGGTTGTCTCCTTAAATTGCTTGGGATGAAAAAGTTGTCTCCCTAGTTTTTTATGTTTAACCCTGGAAAAGTTTAGACTTGAACTTAGAAACATTTAAGAGGCTTCATCCCTTTGTTCACATCCTCACTTCTTCAGTTTGCTTAGATATCATCTCAGAGCAGAGGCCTTTTCTGATCCTCGGTTCTACAAAATAGTAGCTCCCTACCCCCCATCATTGTGTAGTCCCTCATTGTGGTTTGATATGATTATGCTAATATTTCACTACCTGCAATGTATTTAATATATTTATTATTTTATTTTTGACAAATTATAATTATATATAATTATGGGGTACACAGTGATGTTATCATATCCACATACAATGCAGGATGATTGAATCAAGCTAAGGAACATACCTGTCATCTTAAATACTTGTCATTTATTCTT
Organism: Callospermophilus lateralis; assembly: GCF_048772815.1. Lineage (NCBI taxonomy): Eukaryota > Metazoa > Chordata > Mammalia > Rodentia > Sciuridae > Callospermophilus > Callospermophilus lateralis. The sequence goes on along the minus strand of NC_135320.1, from coordinate 49,190,837 downwards.
CTCATCTAACTGCAACCTTTTACCCTTTAACCAACATTGCTCCATTTTACCCACCCCCAACCTCTGATAATGACCATTCTATTTTTTTTGCTTCTGTAAGTTGTACTGTTTGACTTTTTTCATGTAACTGAGAATGTGTGTTGTGTTTCTGTGCCTGGCTTATTTCACTTAGCATAATGTCCTCTAGGTTTACCCATGTTGTTGCAAATGACAGGTTTTCCTTCTTTTTAATAGCTTAATAGTATTCTACTGTCTATATGTATATGTGAGATATATATATCTCACATATATATATGATATATATATATATATATATATATATATATATATATATATATATATATATATAGCACATTCATTGATGGACACTTAAGTTGATTACATATTAACTATTGTGACTGATATGCTAATTTTCAACATACTAATTTCAAGTCTTTAGAATAAATATCCCAACCTGGGATTTCTAGATCAAGTGATAATTTATTTATAGATTTTTGAGGAGCCTTCATAGGGTTTTCCATTATGGCTTCATTAATTTACACTCCTGCCAATAGTGTACAGAATTCTATTTTCTTTATATCTTCATGAACATTTATCTTTCCTCTTTTTGAAAGTAGCCATTCTGAAAAGTGAGATATCTTACTGTAGTTTTAATTTGTATTTCCCCAATGATTAGTGATGTTGAACAGTTTGTGTTGAGTTCATATATTTTTGGAAATTAACGACTTATTAGATGTATTGCTTGCAAATATGTTCTCCTAATCTGTTGGTTGTCTTTTTGCACTGTTGTTTTCTATTCTGTGAATATTTTAAGTTTGATGTAATCTCATTTTTCCATTTTGGCTGTTTTTATCTGAGCTTTGGGGGTCAAACTAAAGAAAAAAAAAAAAACCCTCATTACCCAGACCATTGTTGTGTATTTTTTTTTTCTGCCATTTTATCCTGGTATTTTTTTTACAGATTCTAGTCTTATGCTTGAATCTTTAATCCATTTTTTAAGGTTTTTTTTGTACACCCTGTGAGATGAGGATCTAACTTTATTTTTATGTGTGTGTATATCCAGTTTTTCAAGCACATTTATCGAAGACGCTTTTTCATATGGTGTGTTTTAGACACCTTTGTCCAAGATCAGTCGACTGTAAGTGCATGGGTTCACTTCCAGGTTCTATTCTGTTCTGTTAGGTGATATTTTGTTCATCTTATTTGACTCTCTCTTTCCATTGGAACATAGACTCCTCTGGGGTTTGTGCTTCTGCTCATTGCCATATGTGCAGCACCTAGAATAGTCGCCTAGCACACAATCAGCTGTGGCTAAATTAATGAAAACACCCATTGGAGGCACTAAATAAAGGAATCCTCCCTTTTCATGTTCCTAAAGAAATCTAGAGAAGCTAAAAAGGAGGAAACCACTTCTTAGTACAATTTTGTCTTTGACATGACAAAGAAAAACATTTTCATTTTGAAGAGTGTTCACTGTAGTGATTATCTTTTCAATTCTTACTTGGTTCTAAAAGTTATGGCAGAGATGGTCATTTTGTACTTTCGTATTCTGGGTCACCACTAAATAAGTGAAACCCACCAACCTACTGAGAATCATAGAGTGTTCCAGGCCCTTGACTGTATGGCAAAGATGTAGAGATGAAAGGCATGCCCTTTTCTTGCCTCACAGGTTTCCAGTCTTATAGAGAGGCAGTAAGGAAACAAACGCTTCTCACATGGTGCAATAAAATTGTGATCAAACATTTGCCCAGTGTGTGAGCAGAGAGCAGAGTGGAGTCAGATCATGTGATCTATGGACAAGCACTACAATAACCAAGTAAGACTGACCCTCTTCATTCCTTGACCACTCATGATAAGGTATTCATCATTCCTTACAAGAACGTTTGTGTGTCAAATATTACTCTCATGTTGGAGGAAGGTGTGTTAAAATTAACTGGTTAACTACCCAAGATGACCCAGCTGTGAGTGGCAGAATGAAGAGGTGGGAAAAGCTGGTAATTCTAGCCCCAAGGGAACGATTGCAAAGTATAAAATTATGACAGGGTTTGACAAGGCAGTGACTAATGGGATCGAATGCAGGGTGCTCTGGGTGGTGGGGAGAAGAGCAAGGTCAGATCACTAAGGATAAGAATCTGTCTAAGGATTTTAAAATTTGTACTGAATTTCTGACTTTATATTCCAAAGAATGATTCTCTCCATTTGGGTAGAAGTTAGTAGAAACAGTTTGAGATGTAAGACACTCCATTAGTGATTTCTCACTCCTTAGAGTAGAATTCACATAACATCTCACTGATCCTCATCATTATCCAACAGAGGATCATTCCTGTCCTATAGATGAGGACACTGAGCCCAGAGAGCCAAGTAATTTGCCAGAGCCCATACAGGTAGTTAATGCTGAAGTCAGATTTCAAACCTGTCAAAACACAGGCTCATTCTAGCTTAAACTGTATTCATGTCTAGAGAATCATATTTATACTATTAGGTCTTAATAAAGGACCAAAGGACCATGGAGTCAATACAGTGGTTTTTAACTAGCATTTAAAACAATAAAAGGAGGAAATAGAATAACTCAGTGTATCTTATGTAGGAAGGTTAACACTGGTTGAAACTATTGTTCAAATGTTTTATATGGATGTGTGTATAGTGTATATGTATGCTAATATTTATACTTACGATATATAATATTTGCATGACATGAAGTAGGTATGCTAATATCCGTACTTATTGTATATCATATTTGCATGTGGTAAATTTTTAAGGGGGAAATGTGCTTCCTTCTACAGATTGAGGTTTAAAAATGTGAAAAGCTTGGAGTGAACGATGGGTCACGTCACTGCAACTCTTTAAGTATTCCACCTCTGTCACTTCATCCTAGGAGGCTGAGTGTTCGTGACCAACTGGCGGACCAATGTGCCTCCTCTGTAAGGGGCAGAAAAGCAACGGGAAGGATGCTGCTTTAGGGAGGCTGAAAAAGACTAGCTGACCAGTTCTTTCTTTTCTCCTTTTAGTCAATGGCAAGCTGTCAAAGCTGCTTTAATTAAACCTTCATCTGCCATATTGAGGGAATATAGTCAGCAGCAATTTCTATTTCAAGGAAAATGTATGTGTGGATCAGTTCTTGAAGTTGCACACTGTGGGAAGACTTTTCTCCCTGGATTTCTGTCCTGGAATAGAAGAGAAAGAGGAATAATATATGTCATGAAGTGTATATGCATGCTAATATTCATACTTATTGAACCCATGTGCCTAAGCAGATTTATTATCTATACTGTGTATAATTACATATAAAATCTAACAAAACTCCATGTGTGTAGTGTTAAGTCACAATCTGTTTCTCTTTGGAACCCCATTCTGTGTACAAACATTTTTACAACACATGTGGATTAGTAGTAGGAGTAGATGGTTTTAAAATGTTATGTTAAAGCAACAACTTAAGTCGGCATGTTAAAGGAACATGAAAATCAAAATAGTACTGTAATTACTTCCCAATGGTGGAAATTAGAGAGAAATTCTAAAGTGGGTGGACATCCAGATTTTTCTATGGGCATACAAATATCCATCCCAGCTGCTATCTCTCCTGGAAGAGCCTTACATAAATGAAATCCTTGATAAATATTATTTTACATTTTAGTCAAGAAGATTAACTACCTACCTTATAAAGGAAATGTTTTAATTTGCTCTTTTGCCCTCTTCCCCATTTTATATTCAAACATCAGTGCTAGTGCTGCTTGGTAGTGTATTCAGGCTTCCTAAGTCTGAGTAGATTATTGTAATTAGCTAGTTGGATTAATTTCATTTGGGGTTTGGACTACTCAGTAAGATTTTAGAGTATTAAGAAGTAGCATATTTAATTGCATAGTGTCAACCATTTCCAAATGTAGGATGACACCAATCACAGCGGACTTAGTTAAGTGGAATAAACAATTCCATGTGCAGGTCACAGGATATTTATACATATTCTAAACCAAATCTTCTCTTAGTGTTGCTAAGTATAAATTAATGTCAAAATCCCTCAGGACACTAGGCAAGTGGCAGGGAAACCCACTCAATAAACATTTATTTACTGTTGTTGGAATCATGTACACTGCAGATCAGTGGTTTTCAATCATTACTATTTGTCCAATTTTTCTATTTCAGAAGAAAGGTAAAGAATTATATATTGGACATGGCAGCCATAGTGCCTGTCAAACACATCTTTTTAGCTTATACTGTTCTACCTAGAGCCCTTTGCTCAGGAGTCTGGGTTATTATTTGTGCAAAGAAAAGGAATTTATTAACTCATATAACTGAAAAGCAAAAAAAAAAAAGAAGAAGAAGAAGAAGAAGAAGAAGAAGAAGAAGAAGAAGAAGAAGAAAAAGAAAGAAAGAAAGAAAGAAAGAAAGAAAGAAAGAAAGAAAGAAAGAAAGAAAGAAAGAAAGAAAGGCCTATATTCAAGCATGGCTGCATTCAGAAGCTCACATATTGGATTTAGTAGCTGGCCTCTATCTCTTGCCCAGCTTGGCCATAATTTTTTTCTGTATTTTGGCTTCATTTTTAGGGTCCATGTGGTCACAAGATGGCAGCAGCTGCTCCAGCCTACACCTCCTCAAGTTAAGCCAAACAGAAGGGGGAAGTGTATTTTCTGTTTAAATCTCTCTCTCTCTGGTTATGCAAGTAAAAGTCCTAAGATTAGTTCTGATTTATTCTGACTGACTTGGCTTGAATTAAGTGCCTATTCCTGCATCAATTTCTGCAGCCAAGGGAATTTAAAGTTCTGATTGGCTAATCCTATTTCTTTTGTTCCATCTCTGGCACTAGGAATTGAGGTCCAATTCAAAAAACATGGATTGAAAATTAAGAAAGGGGTGTAGTTAAGAATAAAGAGAAATTATATGCTAGAGAACCAAAAGTGCCCACAATATTCAGATTGTTTTTATTTTAATTTAATTCAACATTTAAAAAATAAAGTAAGGAATTTATATACATTTGCTAGCTGTAATCTAGGAGAAGATGGAAAGAGCACTAATATTTCACAAGTGATTATGGAGACACCAAAATGTAATGCTTATAATAAAAATCATAATATCTAAAATTTAATGATCAATTTACATAAATATTACATTGTTTAAATCCTCATGATAATTCTCTGCAGTAGGTACTACCGTAACAACTCATTTTTAAGTGAAAGACCTAAAGATTAGAAAGGTAAAGAAATTTTCCCAATATTACACATCCTGAAATGATTGTGTCAAAACATATTTGTTTCCCTGTGGAATTCATGATGATAGCTACCATGAACAGATATAAGGGACTGTATTGATTTCATCAATTCTAAGGTTCATTTTTTTTTTTTGCATCTTTAAAATTGGTGTGAATCTTACAACTGCTGGTTAGGGGTCCATCCTGAGATAATAGTCATTACCTGCTTATGTATGAACTTGATCATTATTGTCCTTATTATTATTATACCAATTGGGTAAGTTGTATTTAATTTTAAGTGCTATATAAAATGTTATATGAATATTATACTGTAATTCAGCATTGAAAACAGAAAGTTATTTAACAGAAAGACATAGAAAGAGCAATGAACTATAAATGTAATATAGTGAAGCAAATAATCATCTCTATAAAATGACCATCACTTCACATTTTCTTATAGGGCAATGACCACATGCTTTATAATATCTTAAAAATGAAGATGTCCCAAAGTAGAATCTATGTTGTGTTTGCTAGTAAATGTACACTAAAGGATTGCCTGTCCCATGCCAAGATTTATGATATCATAATACATTTATTTTGATACAAAATTCATCTCTATGTATCAATGTACAAAAATAAGTATCAAATTTAATTAAAGTATAAAATTAAAATGTTAAAATGTTAAAGTATAACAAGACATGTGCCACAATTTAATTGGTATCAGATATATATATATCTTTTCTTTCTTTTTTTGGTAAGTAATATAGAACATTTGTATTCCTTGTAGTTCATACTGTTAGATTGCATAGAACTACTAACTATGCAGTACTATTGTTTTGAAGAGTTTTATAAAGATTATTTCTTGCAGATCCAGAATCAATGATGTCCAGGATCTTTTATCTGAAAACTAAACCATTAAAGAGATTAGGCAGAAAAACTACAAGTACTTTGTTTTTTTTTTTATATAACAAATATAAAAGAAAAGACTACAAAGTTAACTACAGCTAAAAAATGGAAATTGGAACAAATTTCAAGCCAAATAATGATTAAGCCTGCTTTTTCTTTACCACAAACTGAACATACTGGATCTCAAGGTATTTTGAAATTAGCTCTTTGGGGCTCAAGAGAGCCAGTTATCAGCTTTCCTATTTACAACTGGTATGGGTTTTGTTGTAAAATTTTCTCTGTCATCCTAAGATTAAAGTTCATGGGGGAGGGGATGAGTGATCTTTTGAAATCCAGGGGCTCTTATTTTTTTGTTTCTATCCATGATTTCTTTCCTTTTAAGGAATGGAAATTTACCTGAAAAACTAATTTTTTTTTCCATGAAACCAAATATACAGAGAAAGAGTATCCATTCTCAAATTGTGTTCATTTTGAAGCATTTCTTTAAAATACATACTTTGATCATTCTTTGAAGACATTAAATTGCAGAAGTATACAGTGTCCTTTTATTTATAGACGGTGAAGCCACTGAATGAAATAAAGTCAATGTGGCCTCAGATTGCATCAGGAACTCTCATGACCAGAGACTGGGCATTTTTCCTTGGAAGTAAGCTTACTTATAACTGTTTATTAATGATGTTCTAGGCTGCAATAGGTGTAGTAATAATAGAATCCTTTTACTATTAAATTATGTTAACTGTATATTTTTTAAAAGAAAATGGAAATATGTTATGGTTCCAAATATTGGTAAATTTGATTTGACTTCCAATTTCAGTTCCTAAAACTTTATAACAGACATTTGGTCTTAAAGAGTTACTAAAACTATGCAACTTTGCAAGTAAATAATAATGCGTATATTCTTAGAATTTATTACTTTTATTACTACAAGTACTAATCTTCTTATGATATTTCATAATTTATAGGGTTATTTCACATGTATTATCTTGCTACAACTTTTCAAGACTATTCAAAAACATCTAATAATTAAAGGGAATACATGGTAATTTTGTTTTATGAACTTGTACCCATCTATTGATTTACATATTCCCTGAACAAGGAATGTTTGTATTCTGCTTGGTAGAAGCCCCCAAGGAGTATCCACTGTCTGTCAGACAGTCTGCCAGACACTCATCTCCCTAGTATTAGAATGTTTCCTATACAGTGTGTGAAAGTGAAAGTCAAAGACTTTGTGGTGCTCTCAAAAATGGTATGATATAGAAAATATTGAACAGGAATGAGATTAACACATTGGAAACTTTGAAAAGAAAACAAAAAGGGACTAGTGCTTATTATACCTTAGCTAAAATGATCTAATTAAATTATTCTGTCATGCAGACACAAGATCAGTTCAATTCATAATTTATTTTGGTTTTGGAATTTTTATTTGAAACTCTGCATGTATTCATGAAAAGAAAAAAAAACTTTAACATGCAGGTTCTCATGAGATGAGTTTTTTCTATCTTGGATAAGTTCCCTTATACATTTTGTAGTATTACATATACATATATATAAAACCAGGACGATGACATGTCTTTTCACATATTACTGCTTGTTAAGGGCATGTTCATGTCAGGGTCCCTGGTACACTTCAGTAAGCAGAGGCCCCTCTGCATAAACCAGCAGGAGGAAAAGATAGGTTGAGAGGCAGTCAGCAGAAGCTCATACTTGCACATGTTTATTTTCAATAATTAGGCATAGTGTTAATGGAAACATCCATTTGAAGCAAAGGCTGCTTATTTGCACAAACAGTGGAAATATGTGGCACTGTGGTTTAACTATGAAGACTAAAAATGAACAAAGCAAGAAAGGTTCAACTCAATGTAAATTCAAGAATATATTTTTTCAAAGGAGAAAGTTTGGGGCTACTAGGAATAATGCTGCTATGAACAATACGTAGAGATACACACACACACACACACACACACACACACACATTTCCTCCTCTTGAGTACATATATTTCCTCCTCTTGAATATGAACATAAGTGTGTAATTGCAGGATCATATGGCTTGCAAAATATTTTTCCTGGTGGATTATCTCTATACTTTTCTGCAGTTTCCTTTGAGGCACAAAAATTTTCAGTTTACTGATATCTTCTATCTCATTTTTCTTTTGTTATTTATGCTTCTGATTCCATATCTAAGTAAAACATTTCCTTACCCAAATTCAAAGATTTTTATATCTAAGTTTTCTAAAATTTTTAAATGGTTTTTAACTTTTCCATTTAGGGTTTTTTTATACACTCATTTTCTTATACAATGTGACACAAGGATCCAACTGCTTTCTTTAGGATGTATTCACATCTGGTAGTCCCAGTACCATTTGTTAAAAGATTACTTAATTGTCTTCTTATTCTTGTTAAAAATCAATTGGCCATAAATGTAAGGGTTTATTTCTGAATAATGAATTATGAGTGATGCTGCTATAAACAATGGGTAAAAGTTTTGTGTAGACATACATTTTTTCTTCTCATGAGTATTTACTTGGGGGTGGAATATGATACATAATATTTTAAGGAAATGCCAAACTGCTTTCTAATATGTCTGCACCAATTTTCATTCCCACTAGTGATGCCGGAGTGTTACAATTTCTCCATATCCTCCCAAATAACTGTTATTCTGTGTGTGTGTGTGTGTGTGTGTGTGTGTGTGTGTGTGTATGTGTTTTATGATTGTTAGCATCGGAGTGCTTGTGAATTGGCATCTCACTATAGTTTGATTTGCATTTCTCTGCTGGCCAATGACATTGAGCATCTTTCCTCGTGCTTATGGAACATTTGCGCCTCTACTTTTGAGAACTGTCTATTTGGATAGTTTGCCTATTTTAAATTGTATTGTCTTTTTATTACACTGTTTTAATAATTCTTTACATACTCTAGATACTAATTCTGTTTTTACAGTAGCCTTTCACTGTCATTTTTAAGCCTTATAGATTCGATTACATTCTCACAATATAATTTTTGGTAATGGTAGGGACATTCTGGGTTATGGAAAACAGTTTGAAAAATATATACATCAATTTAAGTCATTCCTCTCTACAGTAAATTAATACCTTATCGTGGATTAACAAGCAATACAACCTATTTTGTTGTAATAAAGCTTTACTATTTTGTGTATTGTTACAATTTAACTTAAAGTATGGATTTGAGGTTAATAAAATCACAAATCAGGTACATAAAACTCTCTAAAGCATTCTTTCTTACAATGAGGTCTCTAATCCAGTAGTATCAGCATCACATGGAAAATTGTTTGACATTCTTGAGCTCCAAACCTGTGCTTAATTGAATCAGAGCCTCTGACTTAGAGCTCAACTACCTGTTTCAACAAGCTCTTGGTGTTAAAATTTTTACACCATGCTAAAAGTCACCAGTTCTGCAGTCTGTGCATGGGAGTCATCTCAAAGAACTTTAGGAGGAAAAGAAATTCCTGATTTCCATTTCAGACCTAATAAATCAGAATTTTGGGGGTTGGTGTCTAAATACCTATATTAAAATATATATATATATATATATATATATATATCTCACAGGTGAATTTGATATACACAGGTTTATTATCCACTACTTCTAATCATAGTGTGCACCTACATTTACAGTGTTTTGTTTTTTGTTTTTTTGAAAATTTTGAAACTGGTGAAAAAATTTAGCCAAAACTGTTAAAATTTTTAAGCATCATTTTATTCTTAGAGCTGAAAGAAGCCAAACATTACTAAAGCTTTATTTTGTAGGTTCTTTTAGTGACAGCTTAACCTTTAAATTTTTAATTTTTTTTTTTACCAAAGCTTTATAGTTACATACAGTAGTTGGACTAATCCCAACAAACTCATAACATGCAGGGAAATCATTTTCAGTGCATGATCACACCCTTTTCCCTCCCATCCTTCCCCACCTCCCATTTTCCTTCCTCTACTAGGTTTCCTTTTGCTCATGTATTAATTTATATTTGGTTGGTTCTTTATGTAATCCTATCCTTCCCTTCGCCTTTCCTTTATTTTACTCTAGCTTCCTCAGACAAGAGAAAAATTCAACCTTTGAGTTTCTGAGTTTGACTAATTTCACTTAGCATGATATTCTCCATTTCCATCCATTTAGCAGCAAATAATTTCATATGCCATAATTTCATTGTATTTTATGGATGAGTAGAAGTCCATTGTGTGTGTGTGTGTGTGTGAGTGTGTGGGTATCACAATTCTTAATCCATTCATATAGTAACTGGTATCTGAGTTGTTTTCATAATTTAGCTGTTGGAAATTATGACAGCACATCTTTAAATGATTAAAAATATTGACCACCTAATTAATTTTAAAGAGAGTTTTCTTCTTACCTTAAATCAGGAGTTGGCAAACTTTGTATCAAAGCCTAAATAGTAAATATTTTAGTCTTTTAGTTCATACACAAGGTTAACAAGTTAAAAAACAGAACCTGGGTTATGCTTAAAAAAATGGTGTTAATTACCTAAAATCAAAATCTGACTGAGCTTCTTGTAATTTTATTTGCTAACTCTAACTTTGCTATAACTATACAACTCTGCCATTATGGTATGAAAACAGGAGTGGAAGGAATGTAAATGAATGTGCAAAATTGCCAATGCAGGGTGGGGCTCCTGTCCACAGTATGGGGCATGTGTAGTGTGGCCCAGGTACCTCCTTCCATTTATTTTCTTCTGCCCTAACCTAACCCTAAAACTCCAATCTGTCCTAATTATTGAGGTTTTATGATGTCTTGAATATGAGTGATGTAAATTATTCAATTTTCCCCCCAAATTGTGTTGGTTATTCTGTCCTTACCTTTTCCATAGAAATGGTAATACCTGCTTTTCAGTTTTTACAAAACCCACTGGGATATTGATTGATATTACATTGAATCTATCAATCAATTTGAGGAGAACATTTTGCTAACGTTGTGCCTTCTAGTTGATGAATACCACAGTTTTGATTTCTCTCATCAGTATTTTCTAGTTTTACATCTTATGAAAAATTTTCCTAAATTTGTCTCCAAGTAGTTCATTTTTATTATTATTTTAAATTTAAAAAAATTTCAATTTGTCATTTTAATGGCTTATACAACAAAATTATAATTGATACTAGATTGTTGACCTTGTATCCTGAAACCATATTAAGATTCACTTATTAGATCTAGTAGTCTTTTTTTTTTTTTTGTATAAGTTTTGGAATTTTCTATAAAGACACTTGTGTCATCTGTGATTTAATAAGTTTTTTTTTCCCAATCTGTATGTTTTTTTAATTTTTTCCCTTATAGCTCTAGTTAGGGCCTCTCTTGCATATTAAGTAGGATGGTGAAAGGAGAACTATGTCTTTTTAACTTTTAAAAGTGTTTTATCTACTACTTCATCTTACTCACAAAGATGGGAGAGGGGCTTTAATACAAAGTTCCAATATTTCTTAATTATCAGAAAAAAAAAAATCTTTTTTTTAAAGAAAAAAGACAAAAATACTCTGTGCAAAAGTTTATAACAGCATCTGACAATGAAAATAGGAGGAATGAAAGGAGCTTAGAAGTCAATTTATTCAATTTTCTATATTATAGACAAAGATATTGAGGTCCTCAGTTAAAGTAACAGGTAAAGTTGAGGTTGAAAATTAGATCTTAGAATCCTAGTTTTCTTTCTTTGCAATACAATCTCTTTCAAGAAGATGACATCTCCATGGTCATTGGCTTAAATTTTAATTTTGGGGTGGACAAAGTTGCATCTCCACCTCCCATAACGTACCGTGTCAGAAAACACCCAAGCTTTGTCTTTGAGGATTATTCCCTCATGTCTGAACCTGGCCCTCTGGAGGAGTTGTCAAAAGTAGATACTGATATCTAATTGGTCTGGAGTATAACATGGGTATTGTGGTTTTAAGAACTCTCCATGTGATTTTAATGTGTTAATAAGCCTGTTTCTCAGGCTGTGTGGTACCTGGAACCTTAGGTGGAAGCTCGTTATCATCTCAGAGTCGGATGTGATTCAGATGTGGGATTTTAATGAACTTCTCAGGACAGCCTAAGATGCAGCCCTTTGCTCTTGGTCTACTGCCTGTGTGGACCTGCAGAGGTCTTATAGGGTAATTTCTGCTGCCGGGGAAACAGCCTTTCTCTGCATTGACTTTCAATGACCTTCCAGCCGTGATTCCCTCCTGGCCTTCACCTGCAGCTGTCTGCCTGCCTGTTCTCACCGGCTGGCTCTGCAGAAATCTCACGCCATCTGTGCTGGGTTGTCTGGACCAAAAGGTTTGGATAGAGGGTGGACTTTCCTGGGGAGTCAAATGCCAGTTAGGCTGCCCTGGCTCAGAGCAAAGATTTTCTAGCTAGTTCTTCCTTTGTGCAGCAACTTCTCACATTATACCTTAAAAGAGGTTCAGAGCTACCAGCTTATCTGCCTTGCTCTCTTCCCTTCCACACACCAAAATAAATAAAAAAGAAAATCCAAGAAAAAAAAATACAAAGTAGCATATTTGCATACCAGTGGAGGGCATGCAAATCTCATTTAAAGAACATAATTATGATATTTTACCCTCATTTCACTAACCATTTTATTGACTGTAATAAGAACTACTCCAGGACCAAAGACTTAAAATGCTAACAAATTAAAACCATTCCTGATGTGGAGAGCCCTTCTAATCTGAAGCATTCCTCCTGATTCTGTTTTCAAGTTCTATAAACACCATATGTTGGGTGGACAATATTGGAGCATTCTGGCTTAAACTATGGTCTGTTTTTCTTTCTTTCTTTTTCTTTTTTATTCCTCTGAGACTGACCTAATTGATTCAAAAGACAAAAGACCAAGAACATTACAAGAGAAACAGGAACCGAATACTAACAGTTCATGTGCATATGGAATTACTTATTTTATCATCAAAAAATATTCACACAGTGAATGGCCAAAGGGATTCTTTTACCATGTGATAGTTCCATTAATGTAAAGATCCCTGTACTGCATTTCTAGCCTGGAAAGACATATGGTAAATTAAAATACATAAAAAGTTCTTTGACTTTAGCCAAATAACAATACAAGTGGGCAAAGAATTAGTTTTGATGTGGAAAAATTTAGGCAAAATTTATAGACACCCAATTTCACATGATTATTGATTCTTTCTTTCTGGAAATTAGGTCACCTTTTGTGGCTGAGGAATTCCTATAAGAGTAAAGTTTCTTTAAGAAACTGATTTCTACCCAAACCTGGTTCACCGTCACTTTGTGCACCTCTCCCTCCTCCCCCTTATTCACACCACTTCAATTCCTCCATTTACACGCATACATACATCCCTTCTAGGTAACAGACCTATAAATGTCCTTAGGTGATGAGTGGGAAAGGCTAACATTTGTGCAAGATGCTCATCATGATGATGCATCTGAATCTGTGAGTTCAAGGGCTTGATATGCCAAAATTCAAAGAAATGCATTGTCGACCATATGCATTTTAAAAAGGAATATATATTACTGACAGTGAACATATGCGTTATTAAATTGATAACACACAATACAACATTGTCTGTTCTCAAGACTGGTGTACCTGGCTGTACCTCAAACCTCACCCAACTTAAAGACAATAGGTTGTGAGTTGTAATATTCAGTAAGACTCATCCTCTAGAAAAATCACCTTTGTCAAGTGCTAAGGCACACCTGACGGTTCCTCAGCAGCAGAGACCACACCTGTGGATCCCATGAATAAAGATGAAAGTCTAGGTAAGATCTCTTAAAAGCATTTCAGGCAAGACTCCTTTATAATACCACTCAGGAAAATGCATGTTCCTACAACACGATGGCTCTTATCTTGCAGGTAAATGAACACTGCCCTGTGGGGGCACTGCTAGGTGGATGGGTCAGTATACAAACGTAAGGAGCACCTTTCCCCAATGCCCACCACCAAAGCAACCACGGCCCCTCCTTTCCTCTGGGAGCAGGGCAACTTTTCCAGCTCACATAATCATTATGTCACAACAAGAAAACACAATAAATACTGTGGACAGTATTTCTACTTATGTTTGACATTGTGTCAGAAATGGACCTAGGCAAGTATATCCATTTTCAAGCACCAGAGGATAGTTGAAAATATTGTTAAATACTTAGAATTTCAATATGACTAGGTGCATTTAAAAGGCGAGCTGTCTTTTGTTCAATATACATTTGATCTGAAGAAGCAAAAGTTAGAATATATTTTCCCTAGAGTCTATAAAAATCACATGTCTTACAATAGATCATAAATTTACTCAGGCCTTTTCAGATATTGAACTGAATATATCAAATATAAAATATGTACACATATCTTTAACCTGCACATGTTTTACTGTGGTCCCTGGGGAATTTCTGTTCTCATTATATAATGGCTGTAAATGCTTTGAGAGGCAGTGAGAGAAGAAACATTCCTTTAATATCTCCAAATGATAAAAGGTATATCTTTTGTTCAATGAGAACTATAGTCAAAATAACCATTTAAAGGGTACATTAAAAGAAAGCACAGAGCAAAGTACAATTGAATAAAACCAGACTCGGAGTCTCTTTGCCAGAGAGAGTCCAGACATAGCACAGATGGATCCAGAAAGAGGCCAGCACCATTAGGCTTTTTAAATTAAACACATAATCTTTGATAGAGGATGATGGTGGTGGTGGTGGTGGTGTGTGTAGGGGGTTCTTGGCTGCTGTCCATGTTGGAAGTCTTTATCAGGGAATGAGAGGAGTTTCCTTTTGATAATATCCTCTTGAATGGAGTTAATCCCTTTAATTTTTGATTCTGTTTTCTCTTGCCAGCTACTAGTATGTATATCAATTTTCAGGTTCTTAATGTCTATGTAAATTCAACTATAATCCCTGGGTGCGGGTGTGAGCATTTCATTTCATTATTCTAAAATATTTTACCATTATTCAGACTTGAAAGTCTAAATGGAGGTTTTATATTTTTCTGGATTATATCAAACACGAATTTTTGTTTAGAAAATTCTCAGGTTTATGAAAGGGTCAGGGTAAGAGAAAAGAAATCCATATTTTTATGGTTTCTAGTGATTCTCTGGCAGACAGTAGAAGAAATCCAGATGTTTCTTCTGGTCCAAGAACAGGAAAGACTGCCCTGAAAAACTAGAGACACTTCACCCATCAGGTATCCTGGAATAATGGGGAGACTATTAAATGGAGGATAAAAAATTGTGAAATTTAACCCTGTGACAAATGTAAGTAGCTGGGTTTTAACTCTTAAATCAAAAGACTGGGGAATTTCTATGGGCCTTTTCCAGTTCAAAAAACCTAAACTCTCTATGTGTTGCTATTATTAGCTATTATTCTTACTGTATATTTATATCTGTACATGGGACAAAAATATTTGAGGTCATGGCTTAAAGGGACACATAATCCACAACAAGATACAATACATAAATGTATTGAAAGAGAGTAAATTAGCTAATTAAAATAACGATGAATGTCGTGTCATTGAATCAATATTGAGGTGGTCTGAAGTATTATGTACATTATTGTCTACGCAAGATTTTATTTAGAAAATTTCTAGGTCCACTTGAACTTTTATGCTCATGTGCAGGTCCCAACTATAATTCTATGGATTACAAACACGCAACTCTATTTTGGAGGATTTTCAAATAAAGCATTGCCAATTGCCTGTGGTTGTTATAAAACAGTTTCAGTAAAGTATACACGGGTTAACTAATTCAAGTCAATTTAGCTCCTTTATAAAAATCAGATATAAATTAGTGTGAGAAATACAAATCTAGATGGCAATAGAACAATTTGATTTCATGTGGAGCATTGTCAAATGCTACTTGTCAAAAAGGATTATTTTGACTTTAGAATAATTGATTTTTACTCATTCCTTTTAAATGAAAATCACATGGTAACTCAGATATTTTATGTAAAAAAAAATATTTACCCTAAGTTATGTGGAAGAGTCACCATCTAAGCTGTGTGATCTGACATGTAGGAGCAATGAAGGGTACACTTGTCCAGTTGATAAGTTTTATCTAAAAAAGTATAGAATAGGTAAGTTTTTTTCAGCTATCTATATTTTTAATCAGAGGGCTATAATTCCCGATTTTTAAGAACTGTCCTCAAATCATTAAGTTGCAAGCTAATAAAAATGGCCAAAATCCCACCCCCATTTTATTTACTTCAAATTTGATAGTTAATGCATTAATAACAGTGAAACTAGGTGAATTCATATACAACCTGTTTCTATCCATAAAGTCAAAGTTTGTCTAGCTTTCAATAGTAGTCCTTAGGCTTCTGCTTCAGCTCCAAATTTCCAAAGAATTATAGATTGTGTAACAATCATCAAGTGTAGAAGAGCCCATCTGCTTCTTTTGTGGAATATTAGTCAAAATTATAATTTTTCAAAAAAGAAACTGACATGAAATTTGGAAAATGTATTTAACAAACCAATAGATCCATGATGAAACTATAGGATTTTCTTTTTTTAGAAAAAGTGCCTCCTCTTTGGGTACCTCCAAGGTATAAGAAGGAGTTACACCTGTAAAGTTAGCAAGAGACATGAAGAGTCAATTATTGAGATCCATCCAAAATAATCAACTTAATAAAGCTCTACTAGCAGAAAGACGGGAATTCTATACAAACTCTATCTTATCTTTCTAGGAAGCATGGCCTTTCTAGATGCCAATTGGGATTGGCATTTCAATCACTTTATTCACTGTTCACCAAATTTATACCAAATTTAAACCATATCTTAGTATCTGACCTCAATCCATTTCTAATTTCCCAATTTATGACTTACTATTAGGATCATTACATTTAAATTTTATATGTGCTATAAAGAACTTACAGTGTAATGTAAGATATAAGCACCTAGGGGCTATTTCCAAAATCCATCTCCTATATAATTTCTACTAAAAGAAGTGTTATTTTAAATTCTTGGTGATTTTCCCAAATAAAAGACCAGGAGAATGAGACCCACATAACAAAGCTCACAGTATATGTGCCAGTTTTAGTTTGAAAATAATGTATTGACACACATTATTACATGGTGAGACTTTATTTACTAAAGTATAAATGATAAATTTCAAAAAGTTTCCAGTCTTAGAAGGTCATTAATAGAGCTTAAATTTTTTTCACTTCATTCCATTTTTTTTTCAAAAATTTACCAGTGAAGTCTAGGAACAAAAAAGTATGGACTATCCTCTCAGGAATTAATGAAGGAATCACTACTGTGTTTAATATGGTCTCGAATAATCATCCTAAATGTTTGGGTAAGCAAGGAAAATAATCATTATGTATTAAGTCTTCCAGGAATTGACATGAAAATTATCAAATTTGTTCTGTATTTTACCACTTAGGACCTTTGTATAGAATATTTTACATATATCATCACATTTAATTCTTATGGTGATTGCGTGTATATGCACATTTTATAGATGAGGAAACTAGGGATAGAAGACTGAGAAGAATTCAAACCAAATTTAGTACACAGAACATACGTCTGACACCCTTTATTTGAGAGAAAAAAAAAATGTATCTTCTTGTTCATTCCTATGGGCACTTTAGAGAAAGAGTTGGGTTGAGAGAAATCCCAAAGGTCACCTCACCCCTTGGCACACAACGCCAACGAAGGCCTTGAGAGGAATTTTTCCTGCTCCAGTCATCACCTACCATTGGCCTCTCCCTAGTGAGCACTACAGTTGAGAATCAAGGGGAGAAAAGTCCAGCCATACCCAGGTACACCCAGCTAGAGGGTTCTGACTTTTGCTCCTGGATAGACAGACCCAGAGCAAAGAGGAACACCACACTTCCTGCTGTTACTACACCTACGCTGTTCTCATTGCTGGCTGCCCCTGGATTTTGAACAAGCACTGCTGACAGGACTGGGTGAGATAGGAACAGAGTATGCGCTGTTGTTCCTTGTACCTCCTATTCCTATGAAGCACCTGGACCTATTCTACTATCTGGTTGGAAGATAAGTCCTCTATCCCTCACCACTACTGCTACAGTAATATCAGTAAGTAACAGAGTCAATATCAACAATGCCTGAGGAAATGCCCATCACAGGATAGGGGGTCACCACTTCCCTTGTAGGAGCAGCCACACAATTTGCACCTCACACCCACCTGAACTGCTAGAGTGTTCCCACTCTGTCACAATCAGCAGAGACTACAGGTCTCCCTGACACTGTTATGGTATTCACTGTGCCCAAACTCACTAATCATAGCCAAAGGAGCTAGTACTATGGTATTTAGATGGAAATAAAGCCAATATTGCATAAAACTGACACTGTAAGAAACATCTTAAGGAGAAAGTCACTTCTCTTTTTTTATTGGTTGTTCAAAACATTACAAAGCTCTTGACATATCATATTAAGAAGTCTTTCCCATAAAAGAGGAGAGAGAGAGAGCGGATAAACCAGTTGTGCAAATCTCAATGTAGAAACACAAGAAATATGAAAAAAAAACATGAAAATATGATACCTCCAAAGGAAAATTCTAAATAGATTATGAATAAACCAAATGGATGAAATGCTGGATAGAAAATCCAAAATAATGATTTTTTTTAAAAGTTCAATGAGATCCAAGAAAATATTATTACATAAAATTAGAAAGAGAAAAATGAAGGACATGAATAAGAAATTCTGCAAAGAGATAAATGTTTTGAAAAGCAAGTGAAAATCTTGGAAATAAAGAAATCTATAGATCAAATAAAAATTCAGTTTAAAACCTCAACAGATTAGATGAAGATGAAGAAAGAAAATCAGAGCTTAAAAACTGGTCCTTTGAAATATCCATTTCAAAAACCAATAAATAAAAAGAATAAGAAGAAAGAGAGCATCCAAGATATTTGGGACACAGTTAAATGATTGAACCTCTTCATCATTGGGAAATTCAAAGCAAGGAAATGAAGGTTAAGAACACAGAAATCCTGTTCAATGAAATAATGGTAGAAAACTTTCATAATCTTGGGAAAGATATAGGAAGCTTACAGAGCACTGATTAGAGATAACCAGAAAAGATCTTCACCATGTAAAATCATAATCAAACTGTCAAATATAGAGAACAAAGAGAGTTTTAATCTCTGAAAGGGAAAAAGCACCATGTCATATTTAAGGGAAACCCATAGACTAACAGCAGATTTTTCAGCAGAAAGCCCATAGGCCAAAAGGAATGGAATGATGTATTCCAAGTCCTGAAAGAAAATAACTGCCAACCAAAATTACTATAACCAGCAAAGCTATCCTTCAGAAATGAAGAAAAAAATAAAGGCATTTCAAGATAAGCAAAAGCTGGGAAATTCATTTCCATCAGAACAGCCTCAAGAAAAAAGCTTAATGGAGTCCTACATCCACAAAAGAAAGATAACCACCATAGTGATAGCATGTAAAAGTATAAATCCCACCAGAAGAGTAGATGCACAAACAGAAAATGGAAAAGAACCAAATATCATCAATTCAGTAAGCCACCAAACCACAAAGATGAATGAGAGGAAGAAAGAATATCTAAAACAACTAGAAAAAAAAAAAAAACAGGCACAAAGTCCATATGTTTAAATAATAGCCTTGAATAAAAATGGAATTAGTTGTTTAATTTTAAAATACAGACTGGCTGAGTGGATTTTTTTTAAAAAAAATATTCTGCCAACAAAAAAAACTCATTTCCCTAGCAAAGATATGCACCGACTAAAAGTGAAAGTTTTCTAAATGATATTTTAAGCAAATATAATCCTAAAGCAAGCAATAGTAGCCATAATTATATCTGACAAAATAAAATAAAAATAAGAAGATATTAACAAGGTTACTATATAATGATCAAGGAATCAGCTCACAAAAATATACAACTCTAAATCCATATGAACCTAAGGTCATAGCACCCAATTTTATAAAACAAACACCATTAGGCCTAAATGGAAAGATAGACTCCAATACAATAATAATGGGGGATTTCACTACCCTAATCTCAATAATGAACCAATCATCCAGACAAAAAATTCCACAAACATCAGAGTTAAACCATACCTAAATCAAATGGTCTGAACAGATATGTATAGACATTCTATCTAACAGCTGCAAAATTCAAATTCTAAGTGCATGGAATTTTCTCTAGGGTAGACCATGGTGACACCAAATCTTAACAAGTTCAAAATAATTGAAATAATATTTTGTATATTTCTGGATTATAATGAAATGAAACTAAGAGTCAATGACAAAAGAAACTTTAGAAATTATACAAATACTTGGAGACTGATCATCATTATTTTGAACAAATAGTTACTAAGGCAGTCAGAAGGAAAAGGGAAACACAGTATATCAAAAACTTGTGGGATACAGCAAAGGTTGTACTAGGAAGGAAATTTATAGCAATGAGACTGACATTATAAAAAAAATGAAAATTTCAAATAAACAACCTAACAAGGCTCAGAAAATCAAGAGCAAACCAAATACCAAACCATTAGAAAGAAAATAATAAAGATCAAAGCAGAAAGAAATGAAATAGTGCCTAAAAATAAAGAAGTTAATAAAATGAAGAGTTGGTTCATCAAAAAGTTAACAAAATTGACAAATATTTAGCTAAAATAACTAAGAAAAAGAAAAAAAAAAGATTAACCAAGAAAAAGAGAGACATGATCCAAAATAAAGTTAGAGATTAAAAGTAGACATTACAACTGATATCATAGAAATTAGTTGGATCATCAAGAATTATTTTGAAAAAATATTGCTAAACATTGGAAAATCTAGAAGAAATGGCCAAATTTCTGGGCAATATGATCTCCCAAAATTGATGCAAGAGGATTTGAAAAGCCTGAATAGACTAAAGATATGAAATCAAATTGAATCAGTAATAAAAACTTTTCCAACAAATAAAAGTTCAAGACCAGATGGTTTCACTGATAAATTTTACCAAAGTTTTGTAGGACTAACACCAATGCTTCTCAAACTGTTCCATAGAATTGAAAGAGAGGAAACTCTTCCAAACTCATTCTATGTGACTAACAGTTTTTTTTTTATCAAAACACAATAAAATGAGAGAACTATAGATCAATATCCCTAATACACATGGATGTAAAAATCCTCAACAAAGAACTAATAAATAGCATTGAACTAAACATCAAAAAGACCATACATCATGATCAAGTGGGTTTTGTTCTAGGGATTGTTCAACATATGCAAATCAATAAACATCATGTAACACAAACAGAATGAAGGATAAAAGTCATATGATCATCTCAATAGATGCTGAAAAAGATTTGGTAAAATAGAGCACCTCTTCATGAGAAAAATACTGAATGAATTAGGCATAGAAGGAACATGTCTCAACATAATAAAGGCTGTGTATGACAAATAAACAGCTAACATCATACTATGTGGAGGAAAACTGAAAGCATTTCCTTTAAGATTTGTGTAATGGTTTAGATATGAGATGTCTCTCAAAGCTCGAGTGTTAATGCAGGAATAGTCAGAGGTAAAAAGATTATTTGTGAGAACTGTAACTAACCAGTCCATCCTAATTTTGATGGACTAATTGGGTGGTGGTAACTGTGAGCAGGTGGGGCATGGCTAGAGGCAATGGGTCACCCGGTGCCTGCTCTGGAAGGGTTCATCTTCCCTGGCTGCCATAAACAGATCAGCAGTCCTCCACAGACCTTCCACCATGACACTTAGCCTCATCTTGGGCCCAGAGCAATGGAATCGGCTGACTATGGACTGAATCTCTGAAAACATAAACCAAAATATACTTTTCCTCCTTTAAATTGTTCATGTGGGTATTTTGGTCATAGTGATGCGAAGCTGATTAACATAGTCAGGAACAAGAGAAGGGTGTCCTCTTACTGTTCTTATATAATATAGTACTAGAAGTTTTAACCAGAGCAGTTATGCAAAGCAAAGAACTAAGAGGCATACAAATAGGAAGGAAGGAATTCAAATTATCTGTTTGTAGATGATATGATTTCATTCATGGATAAACCTAAAGACTCCACCAAAGGTGTTGTAGAACTGATGAACTCATTCAGGAAAGTAGCAGGAAGGATACAACCTACAAAAATAAGTAGCTTTCTATATACCAATAATGAATTTTCTATGAGTTAATAAAAGCAATCCCATTCACAACACACACACACACACACACACACACACACACACACCTAGGAACAAGTTAAGAAAGTGAAAGACTTTCAATGAAAATTGAAAATGCTAATGAAAGAAAATTGAGAAGGCACTAAAAGATGGAAAGACCTCCCATGTTTGTACATTGAAAGAATTGTAAAAATGCCTACACTATCCAAAGGGATCTACAGATTCAATGAAATCCTCCATCAAAATCCCAAAGTAATTCTTTGCAGGACTGGACAAAACAATCCAAAATTTCATAGAAAAGCACAAAAGACTGAATAGACAAATTAATCTTAAGCAAAATGAGCAAAACTGAAGGTGTCACAATACCCGTAGAATTCAAGAAATTCTACACAGCCATAGTAACCAACACAGCAGGGATAAAATTATTGGCATAAAAAGAAACTCAAAATGGTTCAAGAACCTCAATATAAGATCTGAAATCCATAGAGGGAAATGTAGGCAAAAACATTTAAGGTATTGGTACTGACATCGATTTCCTGAATGGGACCCCAAAGACCCAGGAAACAAAAACAAACATTGACAAACAAGATTGCATCAAACTAAAAAGCTTCTGCACAGCAAAGGAAACAATCAACAATTGAATAGACAAACTGCAGAGGAAGGGAAAATGCCAGCTATTCATTTGGCAGAGGGTTAATATATCCAAAGTACATAATGAACTCAAAAAGCTTAAGTAATCCAATTAAAAATGGGCAAGTGACCTGAATAAACGCTTCTCGGAAGAAAGAAATACAAATGGCCAATAAATGTATAAAAATGCTCAGTATCATGAGCTATCAAGGAAATGCAAATCAAAACTAGAATTAAATACTATCTCACCTCAGTTAGAAAGGCTATTATTAAAAGCAACAACAACAAAAGTTCACAAATGCTGGTGTAGAGAAGCAGAAACGCTTATCCACTATTGGTGAGAATACCAATTAACACAGCCACTATGAAGAAGAGTATGTAGGTTGCTCAAAAGCTAAAAACAGAATTACCATATGATCTAGCTATCTCCCTCCTTGGTATACAGCTGAGGGAAATGAAGTCAGCATATAAAAGAGGTACCTGCATGTTCATGTTCATTGTGGCATTATTCATAATAGCTAAGATGTGGAACCAGCCTAGGTATCCCTCAACAGAGGAATGGATAAAGAAATTACAGTATTTGTACAGAACACCATAAAGAAAAATTAAATCCTGGCATTTGTAGCAAAATGGATAGAACTAGAGGACATCACTTTAAGCAAAATAAGTCATACACAAAAGATGGGTTCTGCATGTTCTCAATGTGGAAACTAAAATGAGTGGAAATGAACGTAGAGTAGTGATTACTAGGGATTGAGGATAGTGATAGGGGAGAGGAGGGTAAAAGGGTGGAAGAAGGATGTTTGGGAATGATCAATGCATGTACAGAAATATCACACCGAATCTCATCAATATGTAGAGTTAATTCATGTTAAAATTGTTTAATAATATTTTCATTAAAACTTAATGTTCAAGCTTTTATGGCTTCTATAGCATATAGTTTGTTAAAATCTACAAGTAAATAATGTAAAGAAAGTAGATTCAACTATACATATTTGAAGAATAAATATTTAATTTAAATTGCATATGCTATCTCCCTTGCATTAATGAATGGCATGGGTTTTCTTTTGGTTGAAATATTTCCCTACTCTGTTTACTGTGATAATTTTACAAAAAATATCCAAGTGCAATGCAGACAAGAACAAGTTTCATATTTCCTGTGGTACTGCTTGATCTCTGATTTCATAATTTATGTCCATTTTCATAAGCAGTATTTTCCTTGAACTTGCTCTCCAAGGGAGTTGTAATTATTATGAGTTTTCAATGAATTGATATTCATCCAAATGTGATGTTTCAGAAAAGATTGCTTTGTATTAAAAATGCTGGGATTTGTCAACCCTTTGCTTTTTAGCAACTGTTTGGCAAAGCTCTCACATTCCCAGTCTCCACAGTCTCGGGAGATGAATGTGTCTCGCACATGATTTGTCTTTAGGGATGTAAGAGTCTGACTTTCAGCAAGCCAAACCCCAATTGAGGGTGATGCCTGTAAAGTATGTGTCAGAAGACCCTTCAAGAAAAGAAAAATGAAACAGATAAAAATCTCTAATACATCTGGGAAAAGATAGACTACCATATTTTCCATATGGTGAGTGAAAGAAAGAATTATATTATTCATGTATTTCACAGATTTTATATGCTCAATACTTCTAGAGATTATTACTAAATGGTTCTATATCAAATAGTTGGAAATCACCAAAGCTACACATGTTGATTGATCACAGATGCCACTCTCAGAATATCCTGGTAGAGTACAAAGATAACCACATGGATTTCATGCAGCCTTCTCTAAAAAGCACTCAGCATTTTGTCAATGACCAAAGAGTGAGTCAAAAGAAGTATGTTTGGTGATGTTATAAACTTTCTCCACTAGAAAAGCTGCCATTATTTCTACAACTCAGAAACTATCTTAAACCACAAAGAACCAATATTTAAATAGTCTTTTCCAAGACTTCTCAGTGCCTCACGTATTTTCTCAATTGACTGCCCACTTCATTCTCTAGTGGCCTTGATGGTTTAGTCATTCTGTGATTCTCCTTTCATGGTCAGAACATGAGGCCCTCTCTGTCTTCCCTTCACTTCCTTTTATATATCTTTAATTATGGGTCAAGATACTCATCTTTATTTATTTATTTTTTTATTCCAGTGTTGCTGGTTATGCTGGAAAAATCCAAATCAGTCAAAGAACTCATCTTTTGGAACCTCAAACCTAAAAACATGAAAATACCCTGAACATCTTGTCTTCCCCTTGCTACCTGAGTGTTCTCCTGGACTCCCATGTCATGTCAATAAACAATACACTGCCCAACTAGTTTACCAAATCTTGTACAACACGTGTACACATTCAATGAGTCTTGTTGATTTAACATTTTAATAGCAATATTTTAATTTGTAGATTTTACTTTCTTTTAGGATTCCTACTGCCCACAGCTTAGGACAATCCATCATTATTTCATGTTTGGATTGTGCAAACATATCCCCTCTGGACAACTGTTCTTTAATTCCACCTTCTTCCAATCTGTACTTCTTACTGGCAGAGACCCTTTATCTAAAATTACAATCTATTATGGCATCCTTTTCTTTAATATTTCCATTGATTTTATACCATAAACAGGAAAGGAATGTGTTCCTCAATGTGACTCTCAAGGTCTTTAGTACCACTTGCTTACATTTGTAGATCTACCTTCTATTAAACTATTGTTTCTCTGAATATAATGCATTTTCTTCCTTTGCTTGAAGTGCCTTTATCAATCTTCTTCATCCATAAATCTGTATGTCCTCCATGTCACTCTAACCAGAGTTCTGACTGATTCCTCTTTCCTTACTCTGGGGTTCTATTTCTCCTGAGCACTACCTTAGGACCACAGCACAGTATCAATTATGTCAAAACTTTGTCTGTTTTATCTTCAGGTTATATGCTTTATTGAGGGAAATGGTAATGTCCAACCTTTATATTTCCAAAACCTACCTAAGACTATGCTGTATACTCAAAAATATTTATGAAACAATAAAGGAAGAACTTATTTAAAGAGTGAATGCATGACCAATAAATGTTCACCAAGGATGCATACAGGTCTTTCTCTTGGAAAAAGGCAAAGATTAAACCTAAGAATGAAACAAGATTTAGTTAAGAGTAGTACCCTAACTGCTAGGGATGTAAAGACATGTTACTGTCATGTTTCAGAACTAATAGACTTGGGAGCCAGATCTATAGGGTTCCAATCATATCTCTCTCTGATTTTCTTTTTCTCATCTGTTAAATGAGACCAAGGATAGTACACAACTCTTTGTTCTTGTGAAAATTAAATGAGGTCGCATATGTAATATGCCTAGACTATGCCTGGCACCTACCAAGTTCTCCATCCAGGTTGGATGGTATCTTGTACTTTTTCTTAACATCTCAGTCCTCTAATGGAGATAAGAGACTCTTGAAGGATTCATCTAAAATCTAAAAAGAAAACAAAAATTCCAAGGTGACATTTTCTGGAAAACCTCAGAAAAATGTTCCGTGAGGGCATGGAAAAAAAAATTAAAAAAACAACCAAGCTGAAGTTTTGTCGGATGGTTCAGTTGGTGGTTGAGCCTCTTGTATCAATTAAGAGCACAAGTCAGCCACAAACTACTAATGGGAAGTGCTTAATGCCAAAAATGTGCACAGCCCTCACTGGTTATAACCAGATCCATACTTTCTTTCCACAAATGCTGTGCAGCCTTTTCTTGCTTGTGATGCAAGAATAAACCAAGAAATGATATCCAGGGACTTGGTTTCTGGCTCAAGCTATGTCACCAACAAGCTGTGTGACTTAGGTTAAATCCACTATTCATTCCTTTTCTATAAAATAGAACATAGTTATTGATGTGACATATGAATATTAAGACAGGAAGACTTTATGATCTTAGGCATTTGATTTTAAGATAGTAATTCTATCTAGTCTTATTTCATGCTTTTCTTCGTTTATCTTTCTAGAAGTTAAAAAAGAGATATCTATGTGTCACCTATGTGCCTGCACTTGTAATCTTGATGATTACAAAGATCTTGGGGCAATTCTATATGGCTGGTACAGGCAATTCAAAATGCAAATATGATACCATAATTACTTTTAGTCTCCAAATGTTCATTGAGAACTTATTAACTGCCAGTCTCATTGACAGATATGGAAACTATTATGAAGAATAAGATAGCGACTAATTTAGGGCGAGTTCACATTTATTGCAGAAGCCCTGGCAGCTGAACTATGGGTTTTAAAAATAATAAGTCTTTAAAGAAGTTTATTTTCTCTTCCTTCAGAAAAAGGAAACAAAATGTAAATCAATGTTATGAAGGAGCATGCAGAACACAGACCAGTTAGCATATTTTAATAAGCTTCTTCACATATCAAAGTTCTGATTCTTGGTTGAGACATTTTGTCAGTACATGAACACTACAGGGTCTAAAAGAGTACACTGTCAGATATTTGGAGCACAGGTATGATAAACTAAGTGCTCTGCATTGAAGCAAATCAGAATCAATACAGATCTGATGAGATTAGCTCTGTGCACCAGTCAGTTGTGGCCACAGAGGCTTGTAAACCTGCTGACAGGAAGGAAGAGCATTTCACATGTGGCTTATCAAGAGGCCAGGTGTTCCCACATTCAATCAAGTTGGTTGGTGTCTTTCTGCAAAACATTACAGGGTTCTGAGAGAAAGCCATCGTCTTTCAGCTGCTGTGGAATGAGTCTGAGATAAATTGCAAATAGAAAGATCACAATTTGCATGAAATACAGAAAGAGGAAACAAAAAATTTTTGTGACTTTTGAGGATTGCAGCTAATGCTCACAAACTGTGTCTGACAGCACAAGTGGAGCATCTCTAATTGAAAATCTAAAATCTAAAATTCTCCTGAATCCAAAACTTTCTGAAGGCAAATATGACACCATAAGTGGAAAATTCTACATCTGACTTTGTATACCAGGTCAATGTCAAAATGCAGGTGCATGAAAATATCATATAAAATTACTTTAGGCTACATGTGTGAAGTATGTATGAAACATTCATGAGTTTCATGTTTAGTCTTGGGTCTCATCCCCAAGATAGCTCATTATGTATATGTAAATATTCAAAAATCTGAAAAATATCTAGAAGCTGAATGAGGGATACTCAACCTGAAGTCGGGTTGCCTGTGTAGACATTCTTCCAGGGGAGACTGTACACCTAGCCAACATGAATATTTGTGGCTGCTTCCTGCACATTTTTTACTTTAAATCATTAAATGTACTGGATGATCTTTGTAGAGGACTATCATATGAATTTACAGAAATGTGTTTATATCTTGACTTTTTGGCCCTTCTAACTATGGACCAGGTTATCAAATCTCCTGAATGCTCATTTTCTTCATCTGGAGAGCAGAGATAAAATTCCTGCCTTAGTGATGTTATGAAAATTAAATTAGTAATACATCCAAAACACTTTCCACGGTGACTGGCACATGGATAGTACTCAATGAATGGTAACTATGATGACATCATTATAGCTTTGGGTAATTTCCAAAAATCTCCTTATCCACAAGAGACTCTCTTTGGGGTTTGATGTCAGGCCAATAAATGTGTGTGTGTGTGTGTGTGTGTGTGTGTGAGAGAGAGAGAGAGAGAGAGAGATACCATGCAAATAAACAATAGAATTTATGTGACATCTCACCAATAAATAAGACTTTGTTTAGAAATGATGCCATTGACAATTGTTTCTTCTTGGCTTGTATAAATAGCATTGCTTGGTGAAATAGATCATTTAACTATGGGTCTGTGCTGTTCTGTAGGCCCCAGGAATTCCAAGAGTCATAGACATTATGGGGACTCAAAAAAATGTAATCTCTTCTTTACTTATTCCTCAGTCAGCCTTCTGGATTTCTGGAGATACACACACACACACACACACATACACACACACGCACACACACACACACACACACACACACACATTTATATAAATTATCAGCATGAGGGTATAAGGTCAATGTCAGTGTCATATATATATATGCTTATACCCTCATGCTGATAATTTCCACCCTAAATCTTTCACTAAAAAACATTTTTTAATGAATGTTAACCAAAGAAGGTTTCAAATATGAGGCAAGGTATAGTTTATTCTTTATTGGACATCTGTTGATTGTCACTTAGCCTGGTCCTTTTACATTCTAGCCAGGTGGATAATGAATTAACTACAGAAAAACCTCATTAAGACACTCTAAGCAAGAATATAAGCTCTGGAGGAAATCATCAAGGAGTTGGCTTCTCCATTTCCTAGCTCTGGTATCTTTTTTTAATTTTATTTTTATTTTTTTTGGTATCAGGGATTGAACTCAAGGGCACTCAACCACTGAGCCACATCCCCAGCCCTATTTTGTACTTCAGTTAGAGACAGGGTCTCACTGAGTTGCTTAGTGCCTCGTTTTGGCTGAAGGTGGCTTTGAATTCTCCTGCCTCAGCCTCCTGAGCTGTTGGGATCATAGGTGTGTGCCACCGTGCCCAGCTAGCTCTGGTATCTTGAGCAAGATACTTTGGTTTCTTATAAAATGAGGATGATAATAGTACTACTTTATAAAGAGCAGAAAGGTAATTCTAAGAAAAGGGATATAGAGTGTCAGAGAGAGGGGTAGTAGAGGAATTT
Source organism: Callospermophilus lateralis (assembly GCF_048772815.1). NCBI lineage: Eukaryota > Metazoa > Chordata > Mammalia > Rodentia > Sciuridae > Callospermophilus > Callospermophilus lateralis. The sequence goes on along the minus strand of NC_135320.1, from coordinate 49,161,434 downwards.
TAATTATGGTGATCAGGGAAGTCTTTGCTGAGCAGGTGACTACAGAGCAGAAAGAGGATGGAGGGAACAGAAGATAAAGGGTACTGGACAGAAGAACAGAGCAGATGCAAAGGCCCTGACAATATGACAGAGAAACAGTGATAATTTTGAGGTCAATTCAGATAGAGCATGGAGTCTACGAGGTCACTTTAGTGACTTTGAGTGTGAAAGACATTGGAGGTATTCAAGAATAGAATTGTCTCAAGTATCTCAATCAAAGATAAGTGGAGTCCTAATATCCTGTTCTTATGAATGTGATCTTATTTGGAAATGAGGTTTTTGCAGATGTCATAGAGTCATATGAGTAAGGTTATGCTAGTCTAGGATGGGCCCTAGTGCAAAGACTGATGTCCTTAGAAAAGGGAAATTTGGACATAAACATAGAGAGAACGTGTGAAGATAAGGGCAAAGACTGAGGGAATGCAGCTGCAAGCCAACACATGCCAAGGATTGCTGGCAGCCACCAGAAGCCAGAAGAAGAAGGAAACATCTTCCTGAGAGCCTTCAGAGTGAGTGGTCCTGAGGACACCTCTGTTTCAAACTTCCAGCCTCCAGAACCACAGAACACTATATTTTTGTTTGAAGAGACACTCAGTTTATGGTAGTTTGTTACAGCAGCCTCAGGAAACTTAATACAGTAGGTTAAGAGTACAGAGCTTGCTTGTTTGAGAACAGATATTAGTAGAGAAAGAAAGTATTGAAGCCACTAAGGAGGTATTGCAACAGCACTACCCTTGGAGCAGAGTGGTAGTAGTTGCAGTGGTGAGAAAGATTTAGATTCTGGATTTTACTGGGAGGTGAAACTAGGGAGGCATCCACGAGAACTCAAGCCTAGAATAATGGAATTGACTTACCTGAGATGGAGACTTTGGTGGGGGTTTGGATCAAAGATCAAGAGCACAGTTTGGGGGATATTAAGTTTGCTTCATCAATTAGAGATCCAAATGGAAATGCTAAAGGGGCAATTAAATACATGGATCCAGAGTTCAGGATGGTGGTTTGGGTTAGAGGCACGTTTTAGTCTGCTTGAACTGCTATGCCAAAATTCCTTAAACTGAGTGGTTTATAAAAAAAAAAAAAAGAAAAAGAAAAAATTTTTTTCTCAGAATTCTGGAGATTGGGAAGTCTAACATGAAGGCACGAAGAGATTGTGTGTCTGGTGGGGGCCAATTCTCTGGCTCATAGACACCTTTGCATTGGGTCCTCATGGCAGGAGAGATAAGGCATCTTTCCTGGTCTTCTACCATAAGGGCTCTAATCCCATCACGCAGCCTTTACCCTCATGACTTAATCACTCCACAAAGGCCCATCTCTAGATACCATCATGTTTCTGATTAAGCTTCAACACATGAAATTTGGGTGTGCAAACATTCAGACGACAGCAAGGTACAAATGGGGGCATTGTCAGCAGACAGCTGGTCAAGAGGGACATGAAACTAAATTAGCTCACTAAGGGAATGACTACAGAGGTGAGGATGCTGTTTATATATTACTTTACTACTCATTTATTTTTCTTCTTAGTTGTAGTGGTCTTGTAAGGTGCAGATATGTTTTTGCCACCTAGAACCCTCAACATTGCATTGTACCAGAGCTAATTTCTTCTCATCTTTGATGACCACAGCCTGGTTTCCATTTACTGGAGCAACTCAACAAATTTGTTGAAAAAAAGGAATGGGTCTACATTTACAGGTAAGGAAACTATGAGCTAGCCAATATCACTGTCTAGATCATTTGACCCTAAATAAAAGTGTTCTAAGTTATTCATGTGAGATAGTCATTGGTCTGGGTGCCTATTCCTGTATAACAAATCACCCAGACCTTATTGGCTTTGGAAAAAAAAATGTTTTAATGTTCTCTGTCCTGTGGTTTGAAAGTCTGGATTCTGTTGGTCACTACTTCTTTGGAATCTCACATGCATTTGTGATTAGGTGGTGGCTGGAATTGGAATTATCCGAAGGCTTGATTGGGCTGAATGTCTGAGGTGTGTTTCTAATATTGGCAACCACCATCTACACAGATGGCAGAGCAGCAGTGATTCATATCCTGATTCACTAATTCCAGGAAAATGAAATCCCTTTGTCAAAAGATTCCAAAATAGTCTGTCATTATGTTCACTCTAGCTGCTACAGTATCTTCTAGCATGTCTCCTTGCTTCTAGTCTTTGTGCTCTAAAATCCATTTTCTATACAACAAGCAGAACTACATCTTTAAAGGTGAATCATGTCACATCCCTCATACATGTGAAATGCTAGTGGTTTTCTACCATAATTGGACAAGAAAAATCTCAAAATCTCTACCAGATTTACAAAGCTTGGGTCTTTGAGGTTCTTCTTTCCTTGATCTAGCTCCTCTTGCTGTGAAAGTCTAAGCAGCTGTGTGTGGCAGGCTGCCAGGAGCTGCCACCCACACGGATTCAGGAAAAAAAGGTCTAGCTATTCTCAGTCGACTTCTGGTACATCTGATCTTTCTGAGGCTGAGGTTTATCATTTCTATTTTTCTTTAGGATACCAAAGGAAAATGTAGCAATGGTCATTCTCTAACTCTACATAGTATTTATATTGATGTAGTCATTTTCTAGATCAATTAACATATTCATATTTCATGTAGGACCAACTGCTAGGGTGAAATGCTAAAATTAAATAAACCAAATGTATAAACAGTTCAAATAAAAAGGACTAACAGAGCTGCAGACTGCTTTACCCATCTCAGTACCTCCTGATCCCTTCCCAATACACATGGTCCACATACCTGTTTATGAGGAGGTTGTCTTTGCCAGTCAAGTATATAATTTAATTACCTAATGAAGCTGTTTTAATCCTTGAAAAAAGAAGTTTAAAATTGCTGTAACCTTATGTTTCTGTAGTTAATACAGTGAGCTTCAATTGAAGCAAATCCTCTCTTTGGCAATCCAAAGAGAGTTGAAAGTAAGATCTGTTTCCTGCCCAATCCACTTTTTACAGAAACCAGGTAGTTTCTGTAATTTGCCAGAATCAGGTATACTAATCCAAATTTGTTGAAACTATTTACATTTCATAATTGTTCTCCCTTACCCACACTGTTCATGGCAAAATATATCCATGTCAAACATGGGAATAGTTATTTTGCAGTTTTCCTTCTGATTAAAAAAAAATTCTCTAGAATTGTGAACTCCCAGAGTCAGAAATTCTTTTTGTTATAGTGAAATATACCTAGCTGGGAGATGTTAGAACAGGAAAGTTCTGTGATGTGACCAATTTCAAACTGTCCAGAGGAAAGACCACTAAAATTGATCAAAATATCCCACTTCCCCTTTCTTCCTCCAGCCTATTTGTAGAAAAACATTGGAGGTCTCTGTTAAGAGAAAAATGCTTGGTCTTCTTTCCTGCCAACTTTTGATTTCCAGATGTACTCAACAATGGTTTAACAAGAAAAATATATGTTTCATTGTGAATTCAGTCCATAAGGTCTTGCTACTTTGAAATGCAAAGTTGTAGGGTGATTATCTCTGACCATCGGACTTTTAGAATGGATTATCCTGCTCCTCTTTTTTTTTTTTTATTTAAAAAAAAAAATCTTTCTTTTTATCCTCCTTTAATCAAGTATATTTCACACAAAGGAACTATGTGTATTACATAGATAAACAGATTCTTGTTGACTTACACTTGTTCGTATGAGTCTTCCAAACAAGAGAAACTGTAGATTTGAACACAGTGATGTTGACAAACGGGGAATTTATTTTATCCACTCAGGGCTGAGAACTGTTTATACCATTCTAGGGCTAAATATTAAAACTTAAAATTGATATAAACTGAGGTTTTCTTAACAAGGGAGGGCATTTAATAATTGTTCAATCATAGTTGGTCTTCAAGGACAGGACCTCTTACCTGGCAGTCCAGGGCTCTTGAAAGTGTCTCCCCTGCCCTTCCTGACCATGGTACTATCACATGGAGAATCTTCTTTTCTCCTTGTGCTTTCTCAGAACCATTCCTGTTGCTTGAGTTATTTACTCAGTACTTCCTGTGTGTCAAGCAATGGTGTGCTAAAGCAGGCTTTGTACAGTATTAGCCACTTCTACTGAGTCACTTTATAATCTTCCCTCTTCCTCTGGCCATGATCCCAGCAAGATGTACAGATTCCACCTTTCTTACCAGAATCTTCTCCCAGGCCTTCAGGTTGTACTGCTTGTTCCCTGACTTGGGGCTTCTCTGACTGGGATATTCCCATAACTACAAAGTAAAAGGAAAGTCAATGGCCAAGAGTCTATTCTTGACCAAAGAAGATGGAGGATAATTACATCTCTTGGGAAGGCATCTTTGAGAGCATTTTGTAGATTCTTCAGACATCATCCATAGAGGTGGCTAACTTGGTATCATATTCTAGTGTTTTCTTTCCCTGTATCTATTTCCTCAGAATCACTTTCCAAATATCCCACCTGTTCATAAGCTTTCACCTCAGGCTCTGCTTATGGACACATTGTCTAATTTAAGATTCACCAGAGCTGCAGTAGTAAGTCTGTGCTATCTCCAGCCCTCTTATTATCCCATGACTGCTCTGCTCTCATTCCACATGATCTTTTATCTGTTTAAGTAAATCAGAGTTTTGCTGTTGTTGTTGCTTTTAACCAAAAAATATTTTACAAATAGGTCATGAGTACTAATCCATCAAATAGTTTTCCATGAGGATAACCTTTAACCCCCTGGTTATCGGTTTAAATCCATACTTCAGTTTAAGTTTTGTCTGTGTAAAGATCATGTTATGTACTGTGTTATCAACTTCCATATGACCCCTTAGGCTCTTACAACCCAGCCAAGGTGAGGCCAGTAACAATGAGGCAGTATTATGTAGTCCTTAAGCACAGGAGCTCCTAAGTTTGAATCCTGCCTCTGCTACTTGCTAACTTGGGCAAGTTATTTAATCTCATTGCATCCCAACTTTCCCATTTGTGAAATGGAGGAAGTAATGACACTTACCTTATAGAGTTATTACAAATAAACTAGCACATAAATCACTTAGTTTTAACAGAGTAAAAGCTCATGCTTTCTTTAAAAGGAGTCTGATTGATTATCCCTTATGCACTGAATCTTGCTTTTAACACAGATTTCTTACTTGGTTCCCAATGCTAACTTTATTCCATTTGTCCCTTTTCTGTGCTATGTCTGTAGACTTTAGCGGTAAGTTCAACACGACAGGGGCTGCTATGTGTTCATCAAAACCCCTGCAGGCAACGCAGTCCGACTGCATTTCCCAGCCCACAGCTTGGGTGGCTGTGCCGGAGCTGTGGTCAGTGGCAAGTAGGCAGAAGGGATGCACACCCTCTCTGGGGAGGACCTGAAGACAACTCCGTGAGACCCTCTGAACTCTTAGTTCTTCTACCAACCTGCTTTCTGCAGAGGATACAAGGATGACTCTAGTGCCTGGGGAGTGAAAAGTCACAGCAGAGCCCTGGGTGTCTGAATTACCTTATGGAACTTCACCTGCCAACCAGGAATATCCACATTGATCTTACATTTAGAAGTAAAGCTCTATGGGATTAAGTTCATGGAATTTCAGGGTTTGTTACATCATTGTGATGAATTCCACAGGGCAAAGAATATGTCCGTCTCATTCTTCAATACCCCAAACAGCATCTGGCATGTGTAAGACACCTGATATTTGTTTTATCAAGTAGTAAATATATATGGACAACTTCTACCACTTATTTCTCTCCAGTCTGACAGAATAATGGGAAGAAAATGAAACATTTGCTTCTAATAGGTACATGCTATTCTACAAAGTGTCTATTTATCTTCCACAACCAAGGCTTCTAAAACTTTAATATGCCTCAGAATCACCCAGGAGTTGTGAAAATGCAGATCCTGATTAACTAGGTCTGAAATGGAACCTGAGAGTCTGCATTTCTAACAAGCTTCCAGAAGATTCTGGGGCTATGGTCTTTGCACCACATTTTGAGCAGCCAAGCTCTGGACAAGTAGTTCTTAAACTGCATCAGGACCACGTGGAAATGCAATTAAAATGCAACTTTCTGGATTCCCCCTCTTCTCTTCTAAAGTCTAATTAGTAGTTCTAATATAGAGCCCCAAAATTTGTATTTCCTAAGCCTGAAGACTTAGATATAGATTGTTTAGGAATCACACTATAGAAAAAAAAAAAAAAACTCTTCTGGATGTTTCCTTCATCAATTATCACCTCTTTGTGTTTCAACTTTTCCTTTTTTGGGGGCGTTTCTAAAGATGCATATCCCTTATTTGTTTATAAACACTTACATAGCACTTATAATGTCCCCGGCACTGTCCTGTCCTATGTACTTCACACACATCAACTCATTTACTTCTTGCTCAAAGCCCATTCTTAATCTGGAAATAATGTAGAGAGGTCCAGTTACTTGTCCATGTGCCCCAGGCAGATGGTAGAGTCAGAAATCAAATCTGGGCAGTAGGGTTCCAGAATTCTTGCAAACCAACCACTAGCCTATGCTGCATGTCATCCCTAGTAACACCATGCTTCCTTGGAAAAAAGGGCAGCTAAATTAATTTATTTTATGCAACTTTTTTCAGAGCTCTTTGTCTTTCTTCTGATACCTGGCTAATTTCCTCCATTGCTTTGCCAGTGTTTAAACTTGTTGAGTCCTGTTAACTTTGAGTCTTATCATACTGGTGGCAATATTAACATGATTCATCAAAAAATGAAGAAAACATGTTTGACTTATTGCTGTGTCTATTTAATATCAAATAAATAAGTTTAATTAAACAAACTTCTAGTATGCATTCGTTATGACTGGGGTTGAATGCTAAGAGTTTGTTTTAGTCAGCTTTTTTTGTTGCTGTGACTAAAGGATTGACCAGAACAATTGTAGAGGAAGAATAATGTTTTTGAGGGCTCATGGTATCAGAGGTCTTAGTCCATAGAAGGCTGGTTCCATTTCTCGGGGCTTGAGGTGAGGCTGAATATCATAGCAGAATGTGCAGCTGAGGGAAGCAGCTCACATCACAGTGATCAAGAAGTAGAGATATAGACTCCACTCTCCAGATATAATTCTCACCTCCAGCCACACCCAGCCACTTCAGTTACCATTTAGTTAATCCCTATCAGGGAATTAATTCATTGATTGGGTTAAGACTCTTACAACCCAATCACTTCTCTTCTGAACCTTCTTGCATTGTCTCACACATGAGCTTTTTGGGGACACCTCACCTCCAAATAATAAAAGAGTTGGAAAGAATGTAAAGATACCCAAGACATCATTTATGCCTTCAAGAAACTTATAATACCGCTAAGAAGATAGATATTTATGTTGTTTTTTGTTTTTGTTGTTGTTGTTATCAAGTAGATGATATTAAAGAAAGTTAAAAAAAAATGTTGCAGGAGCTGAAGTGAGAAAGAGTGAGCCCCAGCACAGAGTGGGGACAGTGGGACTATATTTGGGGAATATATAAGTAGGCATCCTGTATGCTAGGAGCAAAGAACACATGTATTAGGAGAAGTCTGTGGGGTTATGGCTAGAAAGGCCTATGTTTGAGACCAGATATTAGGTTTACCTGTTAATGGGTACGAAATTGTTATGTAGACAATAGATAAGCAATGGAATTTGTTTTTAAATGAGTAGTTGACATAGACTTGTTCTTGAAGGGAACATTTGTATTCATGGAGCAGTGCTATTGCTTCAAATGTTTTCACATGATATATAATTTATTTATTAAATTATTAACTAAGTTATATCTTACATAGTTTATTAACTAATTAAATGGCACCACCACCCCCAATAAGGTAAGAACTTATATTTCCCTAGAAGAGGTGAGAAAATGGAGGATGATATTTCTTACATAATTTGAACAAGGTAACAGGCAGTAAATAGCCAGTAAATAGACTAGAGTTGAACTTGGACTTGTCTGTTTTGTTTTGTTTTTTCCTAAAACAGCCTAAATCCCTTTGACATAAAACAAACAGCATAGTTAAAAAAAAAGTGTAAATACTTTAAGGGTATAACTATGTGATAGAGTTTAAGATAGCTGAGACATTAGAGACATTTTGTTTTTCCCTTAATTTCTGTGACTTCAGTAATTTAAACAATTATCTGGGTAAGTCATTCCAAATGCTTACTGATTTCAGAAGGAAAATGCTTTGGGGTTGAAGGTTTGGACATTTCAAAATTTTTATTTTGAAGATATACCCTATTAATGCAAAGAAATTCTTCACGTGAAACCATTGTGCAGGTTTTATTTTCTTAGTCTTTGCAAAATGTTATTAAAGCTAGTCAAAAAACAAAGTCCAAATGTTTTTTTCTGATATGCGGATACTAAAACACTATGGGTGGGGACAGGGGGAAGAGAAGTTCATTGGTTTAGACAAAGAGGGATGAAGAGAAGGAGGGGTATGGGAATAGGAAAGACAGTACAATGAATCGGACATAAGTTTTCTATGTTCATATATGAATACATGGCCAGTGAAACTCCACATCATGTACAACCACAAGAATGTGAAGTTCCTCACATGCAAAAGGCCCTGGGTTCAATCCCCAGCACCATGAAAAAAGAAAGAATGTGAAATTATACTCCATGTGTGTATAATATGTCAAAATACACTCTACTGTCATGCATATCTAAAAAAATGGAATGTTTTCTTTCCCATGAAATGAATGTGATAGATGCTCACAGAAACTATTATTTATTCACAGGTTTAGTTTAACAGCGATTTGCATATTGCTAAGCTCTGATTGTGCCACTTGCATCACTTTATAATATTCTTTTAGGGAAAATCGATGGATAGTAAAGTTATGACAATGTTAGCTCTTGAAATAAGATGTTATCAATTTCTTACAATTTTTACTATCTAACCACTATTGAGACAAGTCTTCTCAGACAAGAAAAAGAGAAGGTGAGGGAAATAACATTTTCTTTTTATAATGCTGGGAACAGCTTGAGAGAGGGGCCTTTGTCTTTCTGGTCTTTGTATCCTGATGCCCTCCATAGAGCAGGACACACACTGAGTGATCAGATCACTGACTGATAGCTACAGAATTAGTGCTCAAGTCTTTACATAGTGAGGGACCTTACCATACCCACCAAGCTAAAAATGATAAAGGCACAGATGAAATCCTAACCTTGGATTTTTCGTTTCCACTGTCCTTTCTTAACCACTATGATACTTGCTTAGGTTCATGTAAACACTTATCCACACAAAGTTTTTCAATGAGTAGTCTTCAGTGTACCAAATTCTATACCAGACATAAAATATTTATTGCTCAAAGTGCCTTTAAGCCATATTTTATTTAAACTTACAAATAGCCTCAACAGATAGATACGATTATTGTTATTATAATTTTTATTATTATTTACAATAAGGGACTTTACCAACACTTATAAAGTTAGCAAGTGCAGAAAGTCTGACTGCAGAGCTGATGAATTTTGTTTGGCTAATTCTAATATAATATGGAATAGTTATTGCTTACATTTACATATCCTAGCCATTGGAATGGAGGAACTATAAACCACTATTTCCCAAATACTACCTTATCACTCAGGAAGCTGTTTAAGAACCTTAATGTTCAGATTACAATTAAAGGACAATTGGGAGGATAGAACCAGACAACAGTATCTTTAAATATTTCCAGGTGAGTCCATTGTATAGTAAAGATGGAGGCACTGCGATCACCTGCAAAGAGCTATACCTATGTAGATTTTTCTTTCATTATCCCATTTTTTAAAAAATGGGCTCAGTTTCTAAATACTCGAAATTGGAAGACACTTGAACACCCGATTGCAATCCACCTATCTTGTATGTATGTGAGCTTTGTAGACATTGGTTAAGTCAGTCTCTGAGTAAACAGGTACTCTCATTACTAGTCACCAAGAGATCAGCTCAAGGGGTGGTTGCAAAAACAGAAAAACAAAGGCTTAGTTTTATCTGAATACCAGTGGCACAGAGAAAAGGAAAAATCATTCCTGCATTTAAACACTGGGAGTTAGGCTGAGGATCCTGATTAAGCAAATGAACTGAGTGTTCATGATGACCTCTGTCACTAGCAGCTGGTATCAACAAGCTTTGAAGAGATAGGTGAGAACAATTCAATAACTTCTCTGATCACACTTTCAGGCCTTGACTATCACAAAGGGTCATAAGACTAATAATCATCTGTACCACAAGCTAATTTTCTTTCTTTTTTAAAAAAATGGTCTAAAAGCTGATTTTCAAACAGGGATATCAAGAAAAACAGTCTAGATAGAATGGTAACTAGATACTCCCTTTGCTTTGAGAAAACTCAACTAAAGAGCATTATTGTTGAGATCTATATGATGTTGAAGGAAAAAGTCTTGAGAAGAGCCAGGAATGTAAGATTCAGAAGTTCCTGAGGTCATGATACAGAGCCAAGGCATCATTCTATCTGTCCAGGAACCTCAGAAGCATGGATCACCCCTAATGCTTTGTCACCCACATGACACAGTTACCCAGTCACCCTTTGTTTGCCTCTTCTGCTTCTAACTGCTTTTATGAAATCTGAGGTCATCACACCCTTTCCAGCTCCAGCTTCATGTTATGATCCATAGCAATGGATTTTAGCAGAGACTGGCAGAATTTGGGTGTGGGGACTGAGGAAGAGAACGAGGTTCGGCTTATCTTAATCAAGTCAGGCTCATAGACTTAAGCCAGAAATCACAGGATTTCTTCCATCCAGGATCATTGGATTTCCTAGGGATTGGTTGCCCTTTTATCAAGTGTTTACTTTTGGCCCAAGCAGCTGCATTCATGGAAAGCAAGTCACAAAGTCCAAATATTCCCATTTGAACACCAGGATCTTTGTGGGCAACTTTCCCTTAAGGACAATGTGGGTGGGAGAGGAAATATGGCACTTTCAGCACATTTCTACAGTCCCATAATTCAAGATAGAAATGAGATTTGACTTCCCTCCTCCCTGATAAAACACAGAACTGTTTTCACAGATACTTTTGAGGTCAAAGATGAAAGCTATTTCTTGGTTACACATACATTTAAACACGCAAATACACTCTATCTCATCTTCCTCCTCCTCCTCTTCTTCTCTCACATATACATACCCCATAAAATGTTCTATATCTAGAGTCCTCCCTTCTCTGGCATAGTAGAACCATGTGGACTTGCAGATTGAAGATATAACTTTCCTCTCAGGGCCAACAGATCAAGTGGTAGGTTTGATCAGCTAATCTACTCTGATAACAACTAGAGAAGATGTGGGCCTACTAATAGTCGTCATATGAGTAATTTCTCTAAAGAAAATCCATTTTGACTTATTTCTCAGCACATTAATGGTTATCATTAAATTTAAAATCAAATAGGCAGGTATGGAAAATTTAACTCCGACCCTTGTGAAGATCACTGGCAACAAGTAGCGACTGATTCCACCACTGACTCTTGATTATCTAAGTTGTAAAGGTGGTTAGCCACTTCCTCTTTACATAGTTCCAACAGTCAAGTCAAATGATCTAGGATCATTCCTTCTTTCTTAGAAATGAAAAGATAGAAAGATGAAATATTTTTCCTTCTTCTCCCAAAGTAATGATCATAGATATTTTGACTCAAAATGAAAAACTTAGAAGTATCAAGAGCAGATAGAAATGGTTAAGAACAATGCATGAAAAGATTTTGAGTAAGTGAACCAGTTGCTCCCTGCTATTCCTCAAAAGAAAGACATCTATTAGGGGTTGTGAGTAATCCAATGGTTTTTGGAAAATCCTTGGCAAACGTATAAAAATATGTTTCAAATGTTTTCAACTGAAGCAAATTAAAAGCATACTTTTTTCCTGGCACATTTTCTCATTCATTTTAAAGGATATGTGTATTTTTTAGGGAAATTTCAGACATGTGGCTCTAATTTTCACTTAACTCATCATATTATTTTGTAAGAGCTATTCAATGACTAAAAATCCTCATGAGTCTTTTTTTTTTTAATATATAAGACTTTGAAAAAATGTTATTTCTTAGAAATAGGAAGTCAGAGAAACCAGAGCTAGCAAAGGGCAAATAAGTACTTCAGGCTTTCCCTGAAGGGACAGGATCAATTCTGCTCCATTTCCTTCAAGGGAAGGCTCATTCTCAGAAGTCAAGTACTTTTCTGGAAAGTCTGTCCCAGAACGCAAATCTTCCATTATGTGTGATATGGTTCCAGTTGGAAGAAGACCTCTTCTGCTCTGTCATGACAGAAGATTATGGAAACCTTCCCAGACTTGCTGATAGTACATAAATATTATTCTAGTCACCAGACATGGTTCTGTTCTGTAGGAAGTCATTGAGTCTTAAATTGTCTTTCATTATCTTTAAGAGGGTCTTATGTGTCCTGGGTTTCTCAGGCAATATTCTACTTCTGCAATTCATTTAGTCTCTGGATATTCCTGTTTGTGACTAATGTTGAACAGAATAATATGCCATTTTTCAGATAGTTCTCCAAATTGGGCTTATGTCTGTGGTCAGTCACCTCCACATGAACTTTACCAGAGTCATTTTCCATACCCCCACCATGTTCTAATACCTTCCTCTTGTTCTTCTCCTCAATACTTCTGAGAAGTTTTATTATGCCACAAGAAAAGATAGTTATGTACATGTGACATATGTATGTATGCATGTGTATATATATATATATACACAAAAACAGTTCATATCTAATATTATCATTTATTCAGTCTTGTAACAAAATTTTATTAAAACCAATTATAGTCCAGGAATTTTCAAGATGTCAAGGATGCAATTTTGAAAAAGACAAAAATATTTTGACCTCAAGGAGCTCAAAGCATATCATTTGAGAAAATAAGTTACTAAAAAAAATGTATAATTAAGCACAACAGAAACACATTGTGGACTTAAAGAAGGATGTTTTCAACTCTGAAGGGACAACAAGGAAAGATTGCCAGGAGTAGAGAGAAAGAGTTGGAGTAGATCTTAAAAAATAAAACGACTATATCTTTATCATGCAGACAAGGAGTAAGTCAGTCCAGGCCAAGGGAACTGTTTGAAAAGAGTCATGAATGTAAATTTCCATGGTCCACTTGGAGCATGGCCAGACATTTGGCATGGATGCAGCTGTAGGTGAGAGATGGATGAAGACAGGACCAATTGGGAACATTTAGACTGTAGTAAGGACTCAAGAGTTTATTTCAAAGACAATAGCAATGATAAAATGATACATTTTTGCCTTTTGGGAAAGCTATTTTGTGGCTCTATGACAGAGTAATTGGGATGTGAGGTGGGGAGTGAGATTAGAGGACAGTATCGATCTTGAATGCTTGTGTAAAACTCTGGATGGGATATGATTAGTAGGTGAATGGTGACAACATCCATGAAGATGGAGACAAAAGAACAGAGGAATAATGTTAAGAAAAGAGGATTGACAGAATAGTTTATTTATTTGAAAGAATGAACAGGGGAAGACTGAGTGTTCCAAGATGGGCTTGAGCAAAAGAAATCGTGGGATTTGGATGGAGATAATGAACTGTTTAAAAGAGGATGAACTGGAGACACACACGAGCCATGCATGAACACAAATTGCAGGCAGGTCTGACCAGATATTCCAGGCTGCCTGACATATTGCTGTGAAAAAGTAGTACGAGTAAGCAGGCATCCTAATCACAGGTTTTTTTTGTTTTTTGTTTTTTTTGATGGAACTTTGAGAAACTTGCCACCGAGACACAGGCCCTACTTTTACACCCCTAGCCATCAGCATCCTTACTGGCATTTTAGGTGACCCCCGCCCCCCATCAAGTTCTTGGCACAGGCTTTCCACTACCAGGTGCCCACAGTTCTCCAGCTCTCCATCATTTCCACATTGCTTCCTATGGACTCCTATGCCAGGAAGCCATTGTGCATGCAAGAAGCGGGCTGTGCCATCAGTACTCACCTTTCATGGCCTGGATTCCTGCAAGAAATTTGTATTCCCTGAGCACTCCTATTTTATGCATTTGCTTTGTTCTGGTGTTCTCTATTTTTTTTTTCATCTACAAAAGGAAGATATCATAAAATGGCAATGATAATTTTAACATTCATTACATGCTGAAACTACTCCAGTCACTTTTTTAAAATTGTATGCATATAAACTGGTTTGATCCTCTTGAAAACCAAATGAATTAAATACTATTATTATACAATTTTTTTTTCAGATAAGTTAGTTACAGAGCAAGTAAGTGGCTTACTCAAGTTCCTTTACATAAGGAAGTAATACTATGTCCACATATGGAAAGCACGAAGCACAGTGCTGGACACGCTGAAACAAATGCTCGGGATATGTTGTTTCTTTCTTCTTGTCCATCTAATTCACTTGTAAAGCTCAGAGGGCTTGTAGGAGAGACCAAATAAAGCAATTTAGAGAAATATTGTAAAATAATTTTGGGTTTGAATTAATGTTTGAATTAATGTCATTCACTATTACTCATCAAAAACACACCAGGTCTAAGACAAATGAGTGAGGAACTGGAGCTTTAGAATATCAGAGTGAAGCATATAAGATGCATTCAAAAATTAAGATTTGAGTTTAATAAATCATGTTTTCTACTTATAATGTTAAGAGACATTTAAAAAATAAATATCACTTATTCATCACCCTGAGTGCACTTAATATAGTGGTATTAAAAGTGAGTTAATGTTTCTTGCCCTTGTGGCCTTAAAAGTCCTAAGGGGCCGGGGACTAAATAAAAAGTTGAATAGGTTGATTGTGAAATCAGCATAAATAATCTTTCTTTTCAAAATGTTCACATTGAAGTTTGAAGGAGAGAAGTCCAAGAGATGGGGAGATAAGTCCTGTTCATAAGGCCAATCTTTGCAATGCTTCAGCATATTTTTGTCCTATGAGCAAATTCATAATTACTCTGTGTTTCAGCTCTTTTTAAGTCGAGTCATCTGTTATGTCGTAAAGTAACTTTGAAGTAAATTCACATTTTATCTCTGTCTGTCTTTCCATGTGTATTTCATTTCCTTTAACCACTGGTTTTGAAATCCCTTTTGCCTAAAGCTTTCACATTTGTTTGGGGAGAGCTTCCCACACATCCCCTCTAACCTGTCTTTTAGGCAGGGATAACTCCTCAGTGTCTTAAACAGAGACTGGTAATTAGTGCAAATTGGAAGAGTCATGTCAAATAGTCAGTTCTTTGCAACAATGTACCTCTCCTTTTTGTGGTAGGCCTTAGAAGCCTATGCATGTGTCTTTAGTGTTTTCCCTCTCTCTTTCTAGAAGATGGGAGGCAAGTTTAATGATTACAGGTCAGGATGGAAGAAAGGCCATGAAAGGCAGGAAGAAGGTGAAAAGAAAGGAGTCCAGAAATATTCACATAGGGCCAGGCCTCCAGTTCCTAGGAGGCAGCATTCCTTGGGCTGTCACCAGGTATCTGGGGAGATACAGATAAACAACAGCTAGAAAAATTTGCTCCTGTGAAGCAAGCAAAGAAAGAACATTCGATCTACACAAATACCAAGCAAGTTGGGAGACTTGGGGGAACTTTTACACCTTCAAAATATTTCCAATGTTCAGTAGCCTCTGAGGATTAATAACAGGTTTGCTAACATTATTTATTTCCATTTTAAAGCAATTATTCCTCAAGGGCAGAAAACTTGGCTTATATTTTCTTCTAACATTGGTGCTTGTCACCTAGTAGGCTTTCAGTAAATGCTTACTTGATCAATGAATGAATGAACTTTCTTCACATGAAGGAACTGAAAACAGTGTATAGAAAGAAAACTCACCTTTCAAGCATTCTATACATGGAAACCTTGTACTATTCCAAGATAATAAAGCACAGGTATAAAGAATCAGATATTTACCTTTTATTCACATCCAGGAGAAAAATAAATCTTGTATACCTTAAATAAAAAAAAAGAAATAAGAAATGGCCCAAAACCAAGGTAAAAAGAGAAATTAAATGAGAACCCAAGAGAGAAACTTCAGTTATACAGAAATATTAAATATGTATTTCTTTTATGCCATTCATTTAGAAAATAAGTATAAACCACCTTGTGATACTTTGTATTTCTTATCTTTTCACACATATTTATTATTCTCTTTTCCAACTTGACTGTGAGCTCCTTAAAGCAGAGCTACTGTAGGTTTTATAACATAACATTTTAAAATTCAGTGTGTGGATGTCACTGTGCTTGTGAGTGAATACAGAGATTCTCATATTTTTTATAATCACAATGAAAGGTGAACAGCAAGAGTAAGAACCAAGAACTAATGCTATAAGTGAAATCTTCAAGAGGTTAATCACATATAAAAACCAGTGGCATTTACTTGCATGTTTATATATGTTTATAGTGCATATATGTATATAGTAAACATGTCTAACCCAGTTGTTCATAACTGGCCACACACACATGGAAGCCATGCACTTATGGACAGGTGCATCTGTCTACAAATGTTTGGTTGTGTCCAACTTTAGAGAAATATTTAGTGACATTCAAAATCAAGCACAGCATTAACATAAGTTGAAGGGCAATTCCCAAATCACCTTTCTAAGGAACTCATGAACAGGATCTTTCCAACTGGCAATAGTACATTAATTATTGTTTTTTAAACACCAGCTTTTGACTCTAAAAGCTGTAAAAGTAGCAGTACTAAAATCAAACTTTGTCCCATAACCAGCATTTATTCTTAAATCACCATTATCATGTCTCACATCTGCCAAGATGGCTCGCAATATTTCTTTGCTATATAAATTGGACATCCTTTCTGTATAGTCAGTGTCGGAAGGATGGAAAGACAGATTATCATAGAAAAGAAATACTATTACTAGGAGATCAAACACATATCAAGAATCCAGAAAATAGATTAAAACCACTGTGCTTTTCACTCATATTACCTGGTAAATTCATACAAGTCTCCCTCAAACGGGTCTGAAAGAGATCTACCGTATGATGTCCCTTCAAATTTCCACATTCTTTTTGCCCAGACTTATAAAGTTTCATTTATTTTCCTGCTAATCCTCAAATCATAGCACCAATCCTTTGTTTCATCTGATTTCCCTCAAGTGTGGAGAAGTGTCCTCCTGCTCCTAAGAGGAGGGGATAAAGGACAGCAGGATCCAGTCTCAAATTAAGACCCTGAAAGATCATCTATTTACTGCTAAAATGGACTCTGAGCAGAATGCTCCACAAAACACTTCCTTCTATTATCCTGGCTCAATAAGAGTTATACTCCAGGGAAGAGGTGGTGATGGAAAGAAATCAAGTATCTCTATAGAATGTTAGGCAACATGCTTCCTGTACCTACATCTATCAACTTTTATTTCACTTTATGTCAATGAATATTTAAAAAAAAAAATCTCTAGGTAACTTTTCCTATGACTATTCAATTCTTTCAGCAAATCATTGGTTTGACTTTGCAATTTACTCCTCAGGTAATTGCAAATGATGTTCTTGAATGGAAAACAAAAATTACTGATTGCCTCAGCCATTGTTTCTAAAAAGGCTAGGATTAAAAAGTAAACTGAGGGGCTGGAGTTGTGGCTCAGTGGTAGAACACTTGCCTGGCATGTATGAGGCACTGGGTTAGATTCTCAGCACTGCAAATAAATAAATAAATAAAAGATCCATTTACAACTAAAAAATATTTTTAAAAAGTAAAATGATAATAAGTATAATAAAGACCATGGAGATCAACATTTCAGAGACTGGCCTAAGACTTTATACATTGTAATTTATTTAATCCTCATCATAATCTCTAATCCTCACCACAATTATCTCCATTTTATAGGTGAGGAAATTGAAACCAAATATTTGCCCAATGTCCCATACCTAGCAAGTGGTAGAGTTGTGATTCAAACACAGTAACTAAATGGAGTCTAAATTTATAACATGCTATTAAAAATAGTGCATCTCTCACACATTAATTATCATATGTTAATAATTAATTGAGTTAATTAAATATATGTTAATGTAATTTAAAAGTGTGGGTGTAATAGGGCAAGGAATTATGGTAGACTGGAAAGAGAACTGGTTTACCAATCCCACAGGGATAAGCTGTAACCTCATCTCTGTTGGTTACTAATCTAGGCTCTATTCTTGGGGAAACTCCATGGACCTCCCTTGGTTTCTGAGATAACTCAGAGAAAAGACCATTCAGTCCTGCAGTCTTTAAGACTTATTGATTGGCATCATATCAAACAACCTATCAGCACTAGAAAGTATACTTTCTGCTTCTGTTGTGTTCTCTAGTGATCTGTTCCAAATACTTTTTAGCTCAATGCACTGGAAGCCATTTGCCATCCAGAATTTTAATTATTAATGTAAAAGTGTTTAAAATATATCCATTAGGGCTGATAAAGTTGTGTCTGATTAACGGGCTTTTCATAAATGCACTGACACAAACTTTTTTTAAAAAAAAATTAATTCAGCCTGCAAATGAACATCATCCATTTTGCTCTCATATTTTATCAGTCTGTAAAGTGCATTCTCACTTCAGTTTTCAGCTCTGAATGCAGAACACTGTGAAAAATGACAGAATTTTAATGAGAAAGTGAACAACATGCCATCAACACCCTTTTGCCAGTAAAAATGGCACAACATCAAAGCTCTAAATCATGTTCCCTCCACACCTTTGGACATCTGTGATTCTGTCTGAGTCCTCAAAATCTGCTACATCCATCACCAGGTGCAGCCTTTAAACACGGAGGCGCTGTCTACTTCACTGGTTGGCATGGCAACAGTTGTCAAATCATCCCTTGATAATGCTCTTTAATTGATTGTATAAATTATTCTGAGAGATGTGATTGCAAAATGATGTACTGAAGCTCTTAAGTGAGCAGATCAGCTTAGCTGCATTTAAAGGTGCATTGCATCTCCTGCCTTTGCCCAGGAATACTGACCCTCTTAAAGAAGTGCTGAAACACTCAGGATGAAGCATAGATATTAAGCATTAAGGAAAAGTTTAAAGTGATGGCACAGTTAATTGCTACTACAAGTGCATGTTAACTTACTAAAAACCAACAGGCTGCATATTGCATGCAGATGTGAAGACAGTTCTTTAAATCACACATAGAAATCAGTCTATTCAAACTTAGTATTATTGACATCATACCAGAATTGAGCTTATGATTACATTGGTGGAGAAGTTATAGGCTATTTGGAGACGCATGGCATCGTCTTTCTTCATTAGCATGCCTTGGGCTTTTTCTTCTCATGACTTTATATACAATTAGTGCAGAGTGTGTTGCCAATGTATTGACTCCCCTGTTGCCTCCATTTCTCAGCTGAATGGTATTCTGTGATTTCTGGCATCTCTTGTCAATTGTGAGCAACTTGGAAGTGATTAACTTGGAAACTATGCCTAAAACATCCTGTTATTTTCTTTTTAAGTCCTTTTGTTTCCCTCCATAAAATAGCCCTGCCCTCCTAGCTTTTCCTGTGCTCCCAAAGTGGAGAAGTTCCACACAACACAATCTGTAGGAAGGTGTAAATTAGCAACTCTCAAAAGTGTAGTTCACTGTCCGGCAGCATCAGCATCACCTGGGAACTCATTAGAAACATACACCTATTAGAAACTCTGGAGTGAAACCAGAAATCTGTGTTTTAACAAGTTCTCTAAGAGATTCCAATGCATCTCATTTCTGAGAAGCACTGGAGTAATCCAGTGTTTGTCACACATTTGAATTACCTGGGAACATCTAGGGCTATTAGAACATGGGTGAGATGCACCTCTTCCAAGATTTAGATTCAATTGATCTGAAACAACCTATGAACCTGTACCTCAAAAACTTTCCTGAGATCCCAATGAATGGAGAATTGAGAAACTCTTACATGGGACAATGACACTGAATATAAGATCTTCAAATGTTTTGGAGATGATGATTTACATGCTTTATGTCACTGTCTTTTTTCCGCATTTTTTTCATTTACTCATACTCTCATCATTTATTTACTGAGTCCTTCCTTATTACATGCCATATACTATAGTCAGCTCTGGAGATAAAATGGGAAACAGACATAAGCTTAGAACATTTTATGTTGCACTAAAAGAATATCTGAGACTGGGTAATTTACTCACACAAAAAATTACAAACTTATTTAGCTTACGTTTCTGAAGGCTGGAAAGTTCAATATCGGGTAGCCAAATCTGGTGCAAAACTCATGTAGCATCCTTTTAATATGACAGGAAAAGTGGAAGGGCAAGCAGGTTCCCACTGAAGAGGTCACATGGTGAAAGAGGAAGGCAGGAGGTGCCAGGTTCACTTTATAACCACCCACCCTCACGCCAAAACTGGCCTGTGGAAGCAAAAATTTGCTCTCTCAGGAAAATCGTTGAACTGTCTTAATGATGTAATCACTTTTTTAAAAAAATTTATAGTTGTAGATGAGCAGAATGCCTTTATTTTATTTGTTTATTTTTATGTGGGTGCTGAGGATCGAACCCAGTGCCTTACACATGCAAGGCAAGTGCTTTGTCACTGAGCTACAGCCCCAGCCCTGTAATTACCTTTTAAAGATGCCAATAGCTCTCAACACTCTTATACTAAGGACCAAATTTCAACATGAGTTTTGATTTGAAAAAACTGCTATATCCAAACAAGAGCATGATAGTCTTTATGTTTGGGGAGAGAGACAGAGAATAAATATGTAAGCAAACAAAGTGTATATATATATATATAAAGTTCATGTTAAATTCTTTTAAAAGAAATGAGCTGTGTATTACAATAAAGAATTCAGCCTGCCTGTTTGCATAGGGCAGCTTGGGAAGTCTAAAGAGCTGGCATTCAAGCTGAAAACTAAAGCACAGAGATAAGTAGCTGTTTGGTGAGGTATGGCATGGTTAGGGTGTTCATGTATGTGATGGGGGATGGGTGGAGGAGTGTTCTATGCAGAGGGAACAGCATCCACACAAGTCATACCAAAGGAAAATAGTTTCAAGGGGCTGAAAGGAGGCTACTATGGATGACATTTGAGAGAGAGGACAGAAAGATTCAGATGAATTTGGAGAGGAAGTTATGAAATCTGAATTTGAGATACAATAAAGACCCCTGTGGGAATCACTCTGTCATCTAAAGAGATAAAACAACATGACTAGATGTTCTCAGATGATTTCAAGTCAGTGATGTCAGAGACTCTTTTTAACTAATCAGTTGTTATCAGGTATCTGATTGCTTCCACAGATTGCTGTGACTTGAGCTCAGTTTTCACTCTTTTCAGAAGCTGACCTTTTTGACTTGGTTTTCAGGAGTATCTCTGAGTGCCATGATGTCTGAGTTAACAGAATTACTCACTGATTTTTAAACCTAGTGTGATATAAAAATCTCATGGTACAGGTTTGTCTATGCTCTTAGCTTTGTCATCAATTTTTAGTGGCATATTATAATGGGAATAACTATTTTCATAACTAAGAGGGAAACTCAAGGATTTCTCCTGAAGAACATGTGCAAATTTGTTTAACCAGAATTCTTTGTGTGCTTTTTTAATGTTCTTTAAATTTGTCTGCTAGCTTAACATCTCTTAAAAAGTCTTTCTGCAAACTAATTTTCTAAAGTACATATATCCTGGCTCATTATTGACAAAATTTATTTCTGTCTTTGAATTTTACTATCTTAAAAACATTCAAATTTCCTCTGGTCCTAGTCCCAAGAGAGACACGAGTCTTCTGGTCAAGTACCTAGCAAAGACACATCAAACAACCAAGCACTTAAGTGTTCACTTGCCAAGTGAACACAAGAGGTCCAGTGTTTACAATGATCAGATTAGTTGATATCAAGCCAAAAGTTTATTATAACTTTATAGAGGACAACAGAAATGATAAATTTTTGGAGAAGAACTTGCAAATAACATCTATTAAAATTGCTCAAAAGTAATACTTTGATGATTAGTAGAAAGTATTCTTTAAAGAGGTTTTTAAATCCTAAAATTAAGGGTGTTACAGAAAGAAACACCAAGGATGGTGAGCAAATTGTAATGGAGCCTGGAAGCTATCTTGGCTACTTGGGTGAAACTGATGGTAAGTTAATGAGCTGCACTCCTGCAAATTCTTTGTTTCCAAGGTTTGTCTGAGACCCCAGATGAGAACACGTCAATGGCTCACTAGCAGAATTTTGGAGGATTGTTCATTTTATTCCTTAGAGGTTTTTAGAAGGTAAGGACAGGTCAGTCGCCGGCTAGTGGGAAATCACAAGTCAACTGAGAAAAACTGGAAATGGCAAGTGGGTGGGAGGGAACTCTTTCAGATATTCTTGTCCCATTTTAGAAAGACTTGATTTGATAGTCATATTAAGATGGTGACTTTAGCTGTTTTCAACTTGTTACAAAAAAGCTGTAGACCTAGTATCTCACATAATTTTCCCTGGGGCAATATCATTTATCTTTGAAAAACAACTTTGAAAACATTTAAATATATATACAGGGAAAAAATAGCATTTTTCTCCCTAAAATTACATTTATTGACAAGCATATCATGGGAAAAAAAAAAAAAAAGAACTTCACTTTGTGTAGACATCTGGAATGGAATGCAGGAATTATCTTTTATATTCCACAAAATAATATACCAAATTATCTCCATTCACTCTCCATTTTCAGACTGTACTCAACAGGCACATTGTACAGGAAACATCAGCAGTTAGAAATTGTGGAGAAAAAAGCCTGGAGTTCACACATGTGCAGACACGGAGCATACGATGTGATCAGCAATGGCACAATGTATACCGGGGATGTCTTTGTGTTGTTTCTTCCACTAGGAACATTAAGAGTCACATTGTGAGCCTGGAGGGAGAGATGGACTTCTAAAAGAAGATGTAGGAATTTCTCAGAAAAGAATGAGGACATCATTCAGCTCATGAATGTTTTCTCAGTGTGTGTCAAACACCGGGACTACAAGAAAGTTTATTGTGTATTGGGACGAGACAGAGAATGAAGAGGTAATTACAAAGTAGGGTGATAGCAGCAATAAGAGGTAATATTTATCGTGAACTTATTACCATGCTAAATGCTTTACCATCTTGTTTAAACTTCACAAGATCCTAGGATGTTTTTGAAGTTCACTGTTTCTATTCCTTTATTACAATTACTATTGTTGCCCTATTTTACAGATAAGAAAGCTGAGGGCCCTAACAGTCTAAATATGTCCATGAGTTTATGCAGTTGGTAGGTGGAAGAGAGGAGGCAGCCCTTGGTAGCTCTAGGACCATGTTTTAACATCTCTGTTACACTGCTTAGGGAGGGAAGGGACATGGAGTTTGGAACTTGACCTAGAAGAAAATAGAGAATGGAAAAACTCTTTCTTGAGAAAATGACTTGTAAGTGAGTCCCTTTCTTTTCCCCTGCATCAGTATTCACCTATTGTTTTCCCAAGAAGCAGACTCTAGAAGATCTCCATTGGGCTTCCTGAAGAGGGTGAACAGTCTGGTGGCAATGAACATACACAGGACAATGAACATCCATCCCAGATTGCCTGGGCCAGCCTTCTATCTCCACTTAGGACAGTGCAACCTCAGGCAAAAGTCTGTGAAATATTGATAAAGACATCTACCTCACAGGTTTATTATGGCCATTGGATTAAATGAATTTATTTCTGTAAAACATTGGCACATGCTCTATACTACACAAGTAGTAAATACATTTGCAAAGGATATAATCGCAAAATAACTATAGACATTCTTCTTTAGGGGAGAAGAATGACTTTACTTAAGAATGCCCCCTATGGGAGGAATAGATAGGGCAGAGGAGTGGGAGGGGAAGGGAGGGGGTGGGGCAGGGGGTTAGCAATGATGGTGGAATGTGATGGACATCATTATCCAAAGTACATGTATGAAAACATGAATTGGTGTGAACATACTTTATATATAAACAGAGTGTAATAAGAATCATGATGTATTCTGCTGTCATGTATTTTAAAAAAAACTAAAAGCATTTAAAAAAAAAAAAAGGCTGGGAAAAAAAAAAAAGAATTCCTCCTAGTTCCAAAACATTTCTCCTGTGAAGTGGAACATCAAGATTATTGTGAGTAGCAGGGAACAGGGCTTTAGGATGAAATGGGCTGAAATCTAGTTCTTGGGATTCGTGGAAACACTTTGGGATTTGACTTTAAAAATTCCAGATTCCAATCATGGCTCTGCCTCTTGAATCTTGAACAAATCATTTAGTATGTTTATCCTCAGTTCCCTTATTGATGAAATTAGAAAAATAACTCATATAATTAAATGAATTTTTAAAATGACAGAACTCAACATAGAGACTAAAATATTGACTGTTATAAATATTACTTCTTATTAGCTGAGTAATTTAGGAAAAGCTGATTTATTTTTGAATTTTACTTTACAACTGTATATCCAGACATTATAATAGTTATAGTTTTTATATAGAGAGTATTAGAGAAAGTAAAATGGTGCTTTTTGTTGTTGTTTTGTTTTGTTTTGGTACCGGGGATTGAACTCAGGGGCACTTAACCACTGAGCCACATCCCCAGCTCTATTTTGTATCTTTTATTTAGAGACAGGGTCTCACTGAGTTGCTTAGCACCTCACTTTTGCTGAGGTTGGCTTTGAACTCCAGTCCTCCTGCCTCAGCCTCTTGAGCCACTGGGATTACAGATTTGCACCCCCATACCCAGCAAATGGTATGTTTTTGATTCTGATAAAGATTAAAAAAAAGAATGAAATATAAATGAAAGCCTATTAAATTGCTATTTAATTGTTTATCAGATATAATAGTTGACTTATGTTTAGGGATCACATGCACTGATGAGACACAAATCTGAGTGGCTCTGGAAGCTAATTTTCTTCCTCTTTTTGGTAGCATGCTAAGAGGTAGCGAGACTTTCGGCTGGTGTCAACCTTCCTGGAGGGCAAAGCTCTTCCTAGAGCCCCTGCATTGCAGAACTTGAGCTGAAGTATATATAACTACTAGAGTGGTTCCTGGGGCTTAGAGAACCCTTGAAATCTATTTTGGAACTCAGAGAAGCAGGTGTTATAACTGTAGGGACTATATTATAACTAATGACCCTGATGCAGAGGCTGGTCTCCTTCTCTCTTGGGGTGTTCGTTACAATACATCCAGCTGGCCTAGGCGGCACCAGCTCTCTCCAGGATTGCACCATGGTACAGGATGGCCACCAGAGTCTGGCCTATGCTATAGAATAATGGCAGTGCAATTGTGTTCTCTTTTGCTTCTCCCCTTCTGAGTATTTTTCCCAATAAACTCAATATTATGATTGTACCTGCAGCTCTGTACCCATGAACCACTTAAAGAATGTGTATCAAAATTTCTTTAAATCCTATTTTGAGTTGAAAAATTCTCACTAGAAGTGGCGTGAGGGCCTGAGACTAACTTCTGGTGAATAGATAGAATGAAAGAAATTGTGAACCAAATACCCAACATATTCCTTATTTCAATTCTCTCCTTGCTTCTTTATTTTTAATTTTTAATTATTTTGTTTATTTTTGCTGAGTAGTTGTAGCCGAGTCATGGTTCATGCAAGTTAAATGCATATATGATTCAACTGTCCTATTTATTTTATGAGGCACTTTGAGTATTTCAGGGAAAGGACCCACCCCACACTTGGGATAAGTGGACAGGTGGTGAGTGGTGTCCTTTCCCTGAGGGCCAGGATGAAGGCAGTAGGGGCGATGGCCATGGATGAGAACAGCTGTGGATAGTGTGGAGACAGGTGCACAATTCTCCAAGCCAAAGTCACCTTTCTGAGGAGTCCTGCATTGGGCAGGAACAGGTGCACTCATGTCCCTGCTGTGCTCAGCCATCACCTCAGAGCAGCCTATGAAACACATGGCCTTGGCACAAGTATGGGGGTGAATCTAGTGGGCAGCAGCTGGATCTGTCAACCATGCTCCAGGCAGCAGATCTAAGTGGCATCTGTGACTACTGCAGCTATAATATGACCTGAAGAATCTAGTCTCTGGTTACCTCTGTGCCACATCACCAGCTATTTTCCTGCTTTCCTGTTGGCCTCCTAACTGCTTCCTGAACACCATAAATATGTTCTGGCCTCACAGCCTTGAAATGATTATTTCACATGTCTGGAAAATTCTTACCATAGAAATATGTATGGTTTGCTCCCTCAAATTAATTTTCTATTCAAAATTTCCATATCAGAGTTGCCATCCTTTGACTACTCTATTAAAATAGCACAAGTTTCCTGTCCCATCACGACTCATTTTCCTCTCTTTTATTGCTCTGCATTTCTATTTTATGTATTTCCAGGAGAATGTTAGTATTTTGACAGCAGGACTTTACTTTTGTTCTCTAATAAATAGTCTGCACCTAAATAAGTGTCTATCCCATATCTGCTTGATATCTATATGCTTAATAAGAATGAATGAATGAATGAATTCTTGTGGCTCAATCAATCCACAGGATCTCTCTTATTGAAAACAGTATTGTTATCTACTGGGATGGTGATTTATTTCTATAAGACATGTGCCAGTAAGAATTACCTTTGTAATCCACTGAAGAATCTCTACCAGGGACATAGATGATAAAGGTTCTCACTGATTTTTAATTTCATAAAGCAAATGAATGGGGAATACCACTTTTTTATTTTTTTAAGTCTGCTTTATAGACACAGTCTTGGACCCCAGGGAACCTTTCTAACAACACAACACACTCCAGTTGCTAAATCAATATAACATCTTTGTTTAGGTTTTAACACCAGCGTGCTTTGTTTTCCTCATCCTGGTACAGTTATTCTCTGGATGCTGGCACCCCTCCTACCACCATCCCTACCCACAGCACTTCATTCTACTCAAGGCAAAATCCGTCTTCTATCTTCCCTATATTTTTGAACTTTTGTGACCTCCATGAGATTACTATTTTCCATAGGGATAAAGGACTGTACTAATCAGCATCTTGTACTATTTTAATGACCACATGGAATGTGGTCCATTCTTCCAGCTTATTACCGTCAAAGTTAAATGCAACTCAGTCCAAGCCTGATTCTTTTGACTCACCACTGGATACTTCTTTCACACACTCAGCCTGTTGCTGTTTATCATTATTTCTTGTTTATATTCCTCTCACCCATTTTCCATTTGTGTGAATGTGCTTGTGAGCCAGCCAATTTTACTTCAATTTTAAAGCAGGATTTCACGAGATCCAATTAAGTATTTTTCTAATGCTCAAATATACAGTGTCTACTACAGGATTCCCTTAGTGCTCTAATTATGTAATGAAACTGCAAGAAAATCAATCATGTTCCTCTGGCATGGGTTGGCTGTTATAAACTCCTGCTGTTTATTGCTCATTCTGTGTTCCTCTGGATTTTACAGAAACATTTTTTCAGTATGCTTCCACTATTTTGATTACTAAACATACCATACTTTTAAAAAAGGAAATCAATAAGTTTGCATTTTCTTATCTCTTGTTCCATTCAGCCATTTCTAATTTCCAGCTAATGTCTAACATGAAATGATTTTGTGGTTTTCCTGACAATGAATATGCAGCCACACTATTAGTTATTTAGAATATATGAGGTTTTCTAAATAATTTTATTCATAAAGATTCAATATCCAAGAAGCGGTTTCTTGGCAGATGATACTCTGTCCTATACAATGAACCATGAGTGTAGATTTGGGAATGTATTCATTTCTTCATGAAGAAATGACAGAGAATTGGTCAAAATATTAGTTTCCTTAGCTACTATAACAGAAAACCACAAATTTGGTGGCTTAAAATAACAGAAACTTATTTTTCCATAGTTTTGGAGGTCCTTGGTGCAGAATCAAGGTATTGCAGGGTCTGAAGCCCATAAGGTAAGCCCTCCCTGTCCTCTCCATGGCTCCTGGGAGTTGCCAACCATCCTTGGCATTCCTAGGCTTGTAGCTATATGACTCCTCTCTCTTATCACTTGGCCATCTTTCCATGCCTTCTCTGTATCTCATTGTCTTTCTGTCCAAATACCCTGTCTTTTTTCTTGTGGGGAAAAGAGTCACTGGGTTTAGTCCCTCCTAACTGAGTAGGACCTCATCTCAACTTAATAACATCATCTGCAAATTTCCTGTCTCCAAGTAAGGCCATTCTCAGGTACCAGGGATTAAAACTTCAACATATTTTGGAGGACACGGTGTTATGCATTACAGCCAAGTTTCCCAAACCCTGAAGCTTTAGCCAGTGATAGCTCTGAAAATATAGCAGAAGGATAATCTGGTTTCTAATTGTTTTCTAATCCTTGTTTGCTCTCCTTCTCTGATGACTTTCAGGCTCCCATATTAGAGGCAAAGCAAGTTCAATAACAGCCCATTTTCCCCACACCTCCTCTTTTATTTTTGCATGGAATACCTCTTTAATTATAAAAGAAACTGAGACAAATTTTTAAGAGGCAATGTATCCTCTATACAATGGCAGAGATAAACAGAGAGGGAATAGATTCCTCAAAACGAAGCTCTACGCTGAACTAAGATCTTTAAATGTTTTGCTTCTCCTTCTGAAAGTACCAACCTTTTCCACTATGCCTAATTGTGCACTGAATCACTATCATAGTGAATAGATAGGAAAAATGAGCTGTTTGTAGAGGTCTGAATGTTTAAAAAAATTATTTTAATTATTTTGTAATTCAAAACAAGAGATTTCTACAATCAGTGGTATAGTGGTAAACTAGCTCTAATTTAAAAACAAAAACAACAAGAAAAAAATAAACCTGACTTAACAGTGTTTGCTAATTTACATGGTGTGAATGACTATTACTACTGTGGTCAAGTTTATGATACCAGTGGTTTAACAACTGGCTTGCAGAACCCTGACAATTTCATAATTGGGCTTTAAGAGCCAGTATGAGTTGGCTTAAGCACATCTCTAAATCAGCTCATCATCCCACTTCATGATCATGCAAAAGGTCCTGCAGTGCTAGAAAAGGAATAAACACAAAACAGTCACATTATGGCTTGGAATCTGGAAATGCAAAAGAAAACACTATCACAAAATGTCACTCTTTTAAAATTTGAAAATGGACATTAAATCAACAAAAGGTAGCATTTGTAAAATTATGAGCTATTTAAAAAATTATAATCCTTAATGTTGAAGAAGATACACTGACAAGGGACTATCACAAAATTCTGGCAGCTCTTTAAGTTAGCATAAACTGAACAGAAAATAACTTGATAACTTTCACCAAAAACTTAGAAATTTTTATGCCTATTTATAACTGTTTTGCTATGTCTTTTCTGGATTTTTAAAATTAAAAATGATGTTAAACTCTATAAAATAAATTTAAGTCTTTCTGATTATTACTCTCTTATGAACTTCAGCTACACTATATCTTGCTATTTTTTGAACATAGTTAAATCCCCTCCCTCTATATCTGATATTTACCATTTTTTCTTCTGTCTCTTCTCCCTGCTGACATTTACATGGTCCACTTCCTCATTTACCCCAAGTCTTCTTAAATGTTATCTTTTTGGAGGGAACTTCCCAGATGGCTCTACCTGAAACAATGCTACCTACTACCATCCCTGTCTATTCCCTTGCTCTGCATTATTTTTCCTTCTAGTAATCATCACTATATAATATTATACATTAATTCATTTTTCTGTTTTCTCCTGCTATGTAAGCTCCATGGAGCCGGGATCATGTTTGTGTAATTCACTACAGAATTGTCATACTTAAAATAGTATCTGTCAGGCAGTAGGCACTGAATATTTTTTGAAACACTAATTGATGACCAAGTGAATGAGTGAATGGGTCCTAAACATTTTTTTTTCAGACTTATATTTTATATTATTTGGGTATGAGGTGTTTCCTCCCCGCCCAATATCCCGTATCAAGGGAGGAATGTTAGGAGGTGAAATGATTGGATTACGAGTGCTGTATCCTGATCAGTCCATCCTAGTCCGAATGGACTGGGTGATAACTGTAGGCAGGTGGGGGTGTGACTGGAGGGGTGGGTCATTTGGGGCATGTCCTGGAAGGATGCGTCCTCTCTACAGCCCCTTCCCCACTCTCTCTTTGCTTCCTGACCCCATCAGGAGCTGAGCAGCTTCCCTCTCCTGGACCTTTCCTCCATGATGTGCTGCCTTACTTTGGGTAAGAAATAGAGTTAGTCATCTATAGACTGAGATCTCTGAAACTGTGAGCTTTTCCTCCTCTAAATTTTTTTTTTCTTGGGTGACAGGCATGCAAAAGCTGACTAAAATACGTAATTTATTCTTTAAAAACTTTTTGTGAGGACATAACACAATTAATTTAATAACTTTCCTATTGAAGAGTACTCAGGCAATTTTGAGTGTTTCCTCTTGTGTTGAATATCTTTGTATGTGCATTTTTTGTATGCCTGCTTATCTTTATGTTAAATACCAATAAGTTAAATTTCTGGGTTAAAAATATATATGAAGAATATTGGCTGATACTTTCAAATCATCTTCAGAAAGTTATATAGATTTCTGATTATAAAAACCTTTTTAAAATTATTTGTTCTTGGTGCATTGAAATTATACATAATAGTAGGATTCATTATGACATATTTGTACATGTACATAATTTGGTTAATTTCATTCTCTAGTACCTCCCATTTCCATTTCCATCTCCCTCCCTTTCATCCCTTCTTCTTCTATACTTATTTCCCTTATAATTTTCCTTTATTTCTTCCTTTTTTTCTTTCCAGCTTCCATATATGAGAGCAAACTTATGATAATTGATTTTCTGAGTCTGATTTATTTTGCTTAATGTAATGCTCTCAAGATCCATCCATTTTCCTGAAAATGACATAATTTTGTTTTTCTCTATGGCTAAATAAATCTTCATTGTGTATATGTACCAAATTTTTCTTTAACTATTCATATCTTGATGAATACCTAGGCTTGTTTCATAATTTGGCTATTGTGAATTGTACTGTTATAAACTTAGATTTGCATGTATCACTATAGTATGTTTAATTTAAATGCTTTTTTGGGTAAATACCAAGGAGTGGTATAGCTGGATCATATGGTACTTTTATTACCATCTAATTTCTTATTTTTAAAAATAAAACCTGCTAACAAGTAAGTCTAGATGGATATTTCAAATTCATTATGAAAACTATAGGTAATTCAAACCTACACAAACTACAGGATTGATGAGGGATACCAGAATTTCCATCCTTATTATGAATAAGACAAAGTTGCTCATCAGAGATTGGAGTTGGATGGCACAAGCCTTTGGAGAAGGTGGCAGGGGCATAAGATGATAGGTTAAATGATAAGGATCAACATAGCATTCCACATATGGATATGCAGTTGTGTACTGCATAGGGGTACATATGTAAGAAAATGCCATTTGACTAGCACAGATTAATGAATCTGATATAACATTTTTGGGGAGATAGCAGGAAAACATTTTATTCCAATAAGTATTTTTTCCAATGAATAATTTTTCTGACAGATGAAATTGGAAACAAAAGAAACTACTTTGAAGAAGGATGTATTATTTTAATTTGCTCAAACTTTCAAAATGGGCAAGCGATGATTACGAAGGATGGTATTAAAGCATGGTTCAACTCAGCCTATCTACTATGTCAGGAGCTGAGTGGAGCTAGGCAGGTCATGGACTATCCATTGCCAAGTGAGCTCTGGATGTGATCAATACTGATGAGCCATAAGATCACTTTTCTCAGTGTAGTCTGGTGAGGGCCATTTATTGACAGTTGCCTATCAATTAACAGCTAAAGATTATCTGGCAGAAATGAGGTCTGCCTAGACTTTGAGACTATTGAAATTTATCACCTTATCTCCCCAGAGTAGATACATATCTCTCTAAACAGAGGGTAGGATTTCTGACACCAGAAAGAGTGGTATGGAAGAAAATCTCCTAGTATCTATTGTCAGATGAGACAGGTTGGTCACATATGCATATGGCAATATCATGATATTTTTTGGTAATTCTAAGAAATTTTAAATGCATACATATGTGACTGTTGGTAAGTATGTGGAAATATACTCCAGGTATAAAATTCTCTAGAACAAATTCAAGCTTCCCAAAAGCAATGGAAGACTGCTTAGAAATGTAAGCAATTGCAATAATAACTATATAATGACCAGAAAATATTGAAATAAAGATGACTGTAATTATTGTAGTTCATAAATTTCTAGTTTTGAAACAAAAATAAAAAGGTCTTTGCTGAGCAAAGTCCCTAGTTTTTCTGACTTGTCAATCTCTTGTATGTACAAATGATTAATTGATGCTACACTAGGGTGAGGAAGAGGCCCTTATTGTCACCAGAGGGAAAGAAAGCTGTTCCTGGAGTTCTGAAACTCCAGATAGTTTGAGCCAATTCCATAGGAAAATAATCTTTCTCAGCTTTTCATTTTTTCTAGAACACACTCATTCCCTTGTTAGTACTATATGCTTTGGGATGCATTTTTCCATCTAAAAATGTTACAAATGATGTTTGTACCACCTTTTAAAACCACACTGTATTTATAACCTTAATTTGTTCTTTTCGCTTAATGTTCTCATGTAACATTATAAAACATTATAGGCTTAAATGATAATCAGGAGAATGATTCAAAACATAATCATGAACTAAAACTAAAAATAAAAGAAGTTACTGCGACTTGAGAGAATTTGAGTTAAAAGCTGAAAAAGATCTTAGATATTTTTACTTATCTATTCAACAAGTATATATTAAGCATCTCATACCAAGCTTTTTTGGTGTGAGCTTTTGTGAAAGAGAAGAAAATGAGAAGTATGGAATGAAGCACAGGTGAAGGTAATAGTTACTAGAAATGGAAATAATGAGAGAGAGGGGGAGGGGAGAAAGAGTAGTTAAATAACAAGGGCCAACATAATGCCTGGGCCAGTAGTGAGGAGTAGAGTCTATAAGTATTACACAAAAAATAGTTGTGAATGAAAGTGTAGAGCAGTTTCTCAGAGGAAGCAGGATTTGAGCTATATTTTAGGGTAGGAGGAATTTTTCAATTCATTAAACAGCATGAGCAGTGACTTGTGGACTGAAGATAAGCATGAACTCCATTTTTCTAACAACCAACTCAAATGGAGCAAATGATTCATTTTGAATAGTAAGTTTGGATACTGGGAGGGAGGGAAAGGAAACATTGGAGGTACCAGATAATGGGATGCCTGAAAGTCTCAGCAGGGTCATTTATTTTAACTCTCCAGACATCAGGAAATTATTGTCAGTTGTTATATGAGTCAGGGTTCTCTAGAGAAATAGAACCAAAATATGTAATATTTTGTAATATTTAATAAATATATAATTTTATCTTAAAGAATCAGATCAAGTTGACTATAGAAGCTGAGAAGTCTCATGATCTGCCATTGCAAGCTGGAGCCCTAGGAAAACTAGTGGCATAAATTAAAGTTTGAGTCTAAAGGCCTGAGGATCAGGAGCACCAAGGATATGAGCACTAGTCCAAGGACAGAAGATCAATGTCTCAACTCAAGCAGTCAGAAAGAGGATGTAAACTTCATTTCTGCCTGTTATTCTATTCCACAGATTGGTTGATGTCTATCCACACTTGGAAAGGTCAAACTGCTGTCTTCAACCCACCAATTCAAATGTTAATCCTTCTAGAAGTACCCCATAGACACACCTGGAAATAATTTTTTTAAATTTATTTTTTAGTTGTAGATGGACACAATCTCTTTATTTATTTTTATGTGGTGCTGAGGATTGAACCCAGTGCCTGGAATGTGTGAGGCGAGCGCTCTACTGCTGAGGTATAGACCCAGCCCCTGGAAATAATGTTTAACAAGATATCTGGACATCCCATGGCCTAGACAAGTTGACACATTCAATTAACTATCACAGATGTTGAATAAGGAAGTGACACACTAAAGAATTAACTTTCCATTAGGAAAATGTGACTTGTGGTTATGGGTTAGAAAGCTAGAGAAAAGAAAAACAAAAATCTGTCTATGTGCTTAGTAATACAGACATGAAGTAATCGTGGCTAACAGTAATGGCAGAGAAAGAAAAGTCAGGGGTATATTTTATAGAAAAGATCTCTCAATACTCTATGATTAACTGGGATGTGAAGAAGTGAATCAAAAGTTTTAGGTCTGGATGTTGTGTTAGCAAAAACCAGAATTTTCAGGGAGGAACCTGGCTTCAGAGAAAGATGCTTTAGACCAATTTAGCACCTAAATTTAATCTATATAAGTGCAGAATTAGGCAACTTAAGTATAGATATAGAACTTTGATCTGCAATCATGACTGAGCATTATGCCATTGTGAGAGTAACAGGTAAAGGATCTTTGGCTTCCCAGACTCCAATAGATTGTATAAAGTCTGGTCAGTAGACATAGATTTATTTAATGTGTACAGATGATCCTTGACTTATAATGAGGTTATATCCCCAAAATTTCACTGTAAGTCAAAAAATATCGTAAGTAAAAAATGCGTTGAGTACACCATATCTATAGAGAACCATAGGTTAGCATCACAGTATATAGTAGAGTCCTGGTTGTTTTCCCTCATAATCGTGAGCCTGACTGGGAGTTGTGGCTCTTTGCCACAGCCCAGTATCACCAGAGAGAATTGGACCACTTATCGTTAGCCCGGGAAGAGATCCAAATTCAAAGTACTGCTTCTACTAAATGCATATGGCTTTCACACTGTTGTAAAGTCAAAAAAATCAGAAGTTGAACCATCATATGTTTGGAGCCATCTGAATCATAGCCAAATAAGAAAATTTTATTTGAGGGTCTGTAGGACTCGGAGCTTCTAATGGGACCTAGGAGAAGGGATCATAGAACAGAGTAGTGAAGAAGTAGAACTGGAGAAGGGAGTTAGGATGAATGGAAGATAAGCATCTAAGACAAACCTTGCCAGAAATCGTATTGGTGGTGTGTTAGGGACCTCTGATAGGTGGGTAGCAGGAGGTAGAGCAACTCAGAAGAGCAGGAAGAGCTGAATGGGGTGGCTGCACAAATGTACATATATTTTAAGGTAATCAAGTTGCTGGCTATTAGCATAAAAAAATATCATGTGAGTAGGACAAAGTAGTGTCTGATGTTACATGCTTACATTTCCTAGTTATTATTATTGGTAGTAATAGTAGTTATAAAAATTATAATTGCTCTCCTCTTTTTCATCATATAGTAGAGTTAAGTTTATATTCTGGCTCCTTCCCTAAACTAGGTTTCTTGAGGCTAGGAACCTGCTTCTTTTCTGATCCTTGATATGAAAAATGAATGAGTGTCTGGCTATAGTAGGCCTTCAATCTCAATTATGAAATAAATAGCAATAAATGCATCAAAGAATGGTATGTGGATGATGGAGGAAGACAGAGAAGAAACAAACATAGATTTAAGTATTCTAGGCCAGAATATTCCATTTTAAAGACTTTTCAGCCAGACGATATAATCCAACTACAAACCATTGAGAACATAAAACTTTTTTTTTGTTTAGCAAAACTCTGTTTTAGTCAGCTTTTTCACTGATGTGATTAAAAGACCCAACAAGAATAATTTTAAAGGAGGAAAAGTTTATTTGGAGGATCACAGTTTCAGAGGTTTCACTCCTTAGACAGCCAGCTCCATTTCTCATGGCTGGAGGTGAGGCAGAACATCATGGCGGAAGAGTGTGCTGGAGGGAAGCAGCTTACATGATGAATAGTAAGCAGAGAGATTCCATTTGCTAGATATAAAATATATACCCCAAAGGTACATCCCCAATGCCCACCTCCTCCAGCCACACCCTACCGGTCTTCAGTTACCACTCGGTTAATCCCCATTAGGGGATTAATTCAGTGATTGAAATAAGGCTGTCATGATTCAATCATTTTACCCCTGAATGTTCATTCATTGTCTCACACATGAGCTTTTGGGGGACACCTAATATATCTAAACCATAACAACCTCCTAGATCTGAATCAGGAAAATTCTGTGAATGTGTCCTCAAGGATATATATTATCAAACAAGGTAAAGCTCCAATATAAAGACTTTTTTCTTAAATCTTAAATCTTAAATCATCTCTTAACAGATTAAGTTGTGCTCTGAATAGGATTCTGTGATACATATATGTATACAACACACATACTTATATATAACATCCATCTTAAAAAGAAAAATAAAAACCTAGATAATGTCAAGAAAACCTTGACATGTGTCCTTATTTCATCTCT
This sequence comes from Callospermophilus lateralis, assembly GCF_048772815.1. Taxonomy (NCBI): domain Eukaryota; kingdom Metazoa; phylum Chordata; class Mammalia; order Rodentia; family Sciuridae; genus Callospermophilus; species Callospermophilus lateralis. Next base: position 49,125,431 of record NC_135320.1, on the reverse strand, counting down.
TACAATGGGAAATTGAACACAGAGCATTATCTTAAGTCCATTCTCCTGTGTAAACATTGGAACCAAAACAAATAGTTCCTGTGGTGAACATTTGTCCCAAGATTCCTGGGCCTCCTTTTGCGCATGTGCTCCCATGAAATGAGATGAAGCCATGTGGCTTGCTTTGACCAATGCATGTGAGCAGCACCCATGAAGATCCCCTCGAGAGCAAAGTGTATAATGTCAGGGGACATGCTCAACACACAGTCATTCCTGCTTGTTAGCTTCTGAAGCACCACATTGAAAAGGTGACACCATTGCACAATGGAGCCTTTGTCATTCTGTGTCCATGAACATATATTGACGATGGCACACCCTGTTGATTCCCATTGGACACAGCTTGAATGAGAAATAAATGCTTTCAGCCACTGAGGTTTTTGTGGTTGATTGTTACCCCAATAAAACCAGCCTATCCTGGCTGATAAAATCCTTCTATTAAAAAAAAAAAAAAAAGAGTAGATATTTTTTCCCTATAACTCTGATTGCTAGAGCAAAGTTACTATATATCTATGTTATTGCCTCTATATAGATAAAGTTAAAATACACTAAAAGGTTTATAGATTTTTCCTTTTTCAGCTGAAGGATTAAAGCTGCATTTCATAATTTGTTGTGTTTTTTCTACTCCATTGACACCAACAGTGTGTCTATATTTTAGTGTGCCTAAGGGAAATTATTGATAGTTCTGCTTTTACTATTTTATGTCTTTCTGAGAAAGGTGATTTGTTTTTATTTTGTATTTATTTGCTCTCAGTTCAACATTACGAAAAGGATATAAAGATATATGACATGCAAATAAAGGAAGATTTGCTTTATTCCAATACAGGATATAAAAGGCCAATTTCAATTTTTTTGTGTTTCTAAAGATTGAAGTCAAGGAAAAATGACAGAAAAACCCAACTCCTTTACTGGTCCATGTTTCATACGTATTATTCTTTATTTCCATAAAGTCTTCTTTTAAATGTTCATTTTGCATGCAAATGCATAATGCTGTTTTTTTTTTTTTTTCCACTCAGTCTCACATACACATCTCAGAATCCCCTGTGAGCTATCAGCCTGGGAGAACAGTCCTTTAAGATTCTGCTGTCTCTATTCATTGCATATACTGTAGCTTTGTACGTGTTTATTTTGCTAGTTATATGTGTTCAGGCAGGAATTCAAATATGTGATTCTCATTCTGGCTTTCCAAGGGAATTCTCCTGAGGGGAGAAAAACAATGTACATGTTTCTCTTCTTATTTGACAAAACCAAAAACAATCCTGGATTTAGACCCTTACAAGGAAATGTGTTCCACACAGTAAGAGCAAAGGACTAGCTTTGTTTCTCTTCCAGCTTTGAATCTGACCTGCTTTTATTAAGAGAAAATATAGACAACATAGTATTAACTCTAAATCCAAGAAGTCTGCTTTTTCCCGCTCCATTGCCAAGCAGGAAGGAGAGAGCATTTCCAGACGAGTAAAATTTCCTAACAGAGGAATGATGGGGCCATGGTCATACTTTGTGCCTGAGAATCACTGATAAAATCTTTTCATGTTGGGGCTCTGTTAAGAAAAGCATGCTTGTCATCGAGGGCAGGAAATGCTTAAAATGTTTAAAAAGGAGAAAAAATAAACAGTTTAAAAAGCAGTTTAGGAGACAATGGTATGACTCGTGGAAATGCCCTCCTTAAAATCAGAGAGCTCTAATAAGGTTTCCTGGGCCCATAAGCGCATGAAGTTCATAAAAACGTCCGCACCGACCAATTATGATTACTCTCTGCCTTTAATTACTTTTCAACTGATGTGGAACTCAAGATATTATCAGCGTCTGCTCTGCTGAGGTAGACAGTTGAGCCATACAGTGCAGGGCAGACACTGAACAAAAAAAAATCAGGATGATGAATAGAGAATGCCGCTTGAAAAAATTTAAAAAATTTTTTTGATATGGTCTTTGTTGGACATTTCCTCCCCTTATCTGCTTGTATTTTCGCTTTCGACTTGATAACTCCCAGACTGGGTTGAAATGCGGTGATGTTTCTGCCATTCTCTTCGGAGTTCATTGTGACTTTTTTTTTTTTTTTTTTATCATCAGCAGAAATAGAGGAAGACTGAATTAAACAGGAGCCGCAGAACTTGCGAGTGCGATAACAATACAAATGGATTTTCTCTAACAGAGAAAAACAGCTGTCTCCATTATTTGAATGCTTCACCTTTCTCCATTCCACTAATTGGGTCTTTGATCACAAGCTGAGGTGGAGAGGCCCTGATAAGGAATAGGTTATTAGTAAAGTAGCCTAAAGGAATGAATCGGGCCTGGTACTTGCTGCAGAAGATGAGATAAACTCATAATGCCCGTGTGTGTGAGTGGTGGAGAGTGATAGGGCCTGCGACTGCCCTGAACTGCTTGCAAAGAGAGAAGACTAATACTCTAGTGCTATGATAGCTAATGCAGGATATAAATTTAGCTCCCGGGAATGGAATAGGATAAAAATTCCATAAAGAGTTTTCTGTAAATGGCTTACACTTTTATATCAAACTGTGACAGAGTAGTCACTAAAAAAAAAATAAAATAAAATAAAATAGTTTCTTGATCTCACTATATGTTGAACACAACTGGAGGCTTTCGTATAAGAAGGAGGAAAAAATGACTGTTAAATTTGTTCACCAAGACATTAATAAGAGCACCCTTTGAAGTGCGGTAAAGCTAAATTGGAGGAATTAAATTTGATTGAATCTAAGCCTGTTTATTTTTCATTTCTGCAGAGCGGGTGTTGAGTGATTTGTAATACTTCATTGGAAATCTTCAGGAACTTGCTATCATGTAATCCATTTTTTTTGCTGAAGAATACGACCGCAGGGGACAAGGCCATATTGGTTTGTTGTTAATGTACTGGAAAGAGGTACTATGGAGAAAACAGTTAATATTAAATTACGAACACAAGGTTATCTTTCTGCCGCACATGCTCCACTGCCCTAGGCAGGGGTAATCTGTTAATAGCATTCAGCCAAAATGACACCATTAAGGAACTGAAGCTACACATCTTTTGCAAGCTGAATGATGTATAAAGCTGGTTTTCTATCATCCCAGATGCAATAAATTATCCATGCTGCTAAAAATTGATACAAGACAGAAGTTTGATAGAACCAGCACCCAGCATAAATGGAAGGCCAGGCTGGCAGGAAAGGACATGAAGATGTGAGTGCGGCCACCAGGGTGTTTTCATTTGAGGTGTTCTCTCGAATCCCAGCTCTGATTTTTCAGGCTTTGGGGGCCTCAGTGGTAGAGAGAAGGAGTGACTGAGCAAGAGAGAAAATGAGGAACACATATGATTATGTAGATGAAAACCTTGGGAACATTTGGACATCAGGTCTCCTTTGAATGAATCATTGCCTTTCAGCCTCAGTTTCTGATGGCCAATGTCTGAGTGTGATGTGAAGGACATCACAAAGGGCTTGCACTGTGCAGTCAGTCACCTGACTGGTGTGTGATGCATTAGGAAACCATAATCTGCTCATACGCATTGCCTTTCCTATTATTTGTCCCATCAACATGCAAAATAAATAGCTGGGGAAACATCTTAGGATTATTTCCCGTGATAGTTTTTCTCATTTTAAATTAATACAAATGCTTAATGGACTTGAGAAACAGAGAGCATCTATTTGCCCTAGAAGAGTTCTTCACTGTGTCAGGAAAAGCAATTTTTCTAAACGACAGCAGTGATAACCAGTGAAACAATTAACGTATATATGAAGTCATCATCATATATTTGTACTACATTTTCTGCCCTGGAAGTTACTAGAGATGTAAAGATAAAAGAAGAAGATATCCTCCCTTAGAACCTCATCATCCAGTGGAGACTCACACAATGAAACATTACAGTGAGATCCTGGAGGAAGGAGACCCTACATCTGCAAGGGGAGCCTAGCCTGCTTTCACAGTTTTACCAAACTACAGAGGATATAACACCACCCATAAACCAGCCCTGGTCTTCATCACATTTCATTAGTGTAGAGTTAGCCATATAGAGTCCACATAAACAGATACCTATGGTTAGAGAATAGAACGCAGGCCACAGGCCAAATAAGAGCACATGAAGTTTTTCTAGAAGTCCAGAAGTGAAGAGCTTATGCTGGACAAGGTGGGCAGCATGAGGTTCAGGGCATGACCCCCAGCCTCATTCTTTCTCTTTGCTCCCATTCATCAAGTGCAGTATGCTCTGTGACTTAGGTCTCCATCCTTTCCACATCTGTCTCATGTGATCTGTTCTAGAGAGCACAGCTGTAGGGAACCATGATACTGGACCTTCATCCCTACCAGGCTTCTTTACTCATACCTTTGCCTCAACTCTGTCCCCTCCAAACCCTTCTCTGAGAAGGGGCGGGAGTGATCTTTGTAAGACAAATGTCGAACTGCCACTCCCCAGTTTAACCTTTTACGACGATGGCCTTTAAGAAAAAGTCCCTCGTCACAGCTTCTGGAGCTCAGCGTGTGCTAGTCCTGTCACCTCTTGAGCCTCCACTCTGGTTGCTCCAACCACCATCCCTGGCACCTGGGACCTAATAATTTGAACCACCTCTGGTTTCCTAGTTTGCCAGAATGTATCATTGGAATGCCAGAACTTTCCCTGGCAATTGAAAATAGAACTCGAAACCCTTGTCCCTGCTCTTAGAGTACCCATATTTTCCAGTCCTAATATGTAGGATTTCCTGGAGGGTATGCGTTTTATGAAGGTAGGGATGTGGCTGTGTGCACTTCAAGTCCCCAGTTCTCAGCACAATGCCAGGCACACAGAGCAGTATGCATTTGTGAAATGCTGGAAGAAGTAGATGGGAATAAACAAGCCGTGTCCTGGATAAATGGCTGAGAAGGATCAGGGGAAGCTCATCAGGACTATGGAGAATGTCTGCAACCGTCACACCCTCTAAGACCCTTCTTATGAATGGGAGCCTAATTAAGAAGGAAGCCTAGGGTCATTTTAAAATTGCAGTGTGTTGTTATGAAATAAGGTTTTATTGGAAAAGGAAAAAGAAGAGATTAGGCAGTAAAGTTTAGGTGGTTAGACTGACAATTATTTTATGCTAAATTGTTCAAACTGAAATTTGGATAATGCCCACATTTGCCAGACAATTGCCAACCTTTGCACTTTATTTTGTTCCAAGTGGACATTTTGAACTCATAAGTGGTAGACTTAACGTAGTCATAATGCAGAGAGACGTTATTTTTTTGTGGTGGGGGAAGTACAAGGGATTGCATTCTAGGGCGTTCAAACACTGAGCCACATCCCCAGCCCAATTTTGTAGTTTATTAGAGACAGGGTCTCACTGAGTTGCTTAGTGCCTCACCTTTGCTGAGGCTGGCTTTAAACTCGTCATCCTTCTGTCTCAGCCTCCTGAGCTGCAGGGATTACAAGCGTGCACCACTGTGCCCAGCTCAGAGAGGTTATTTTTAATATATTATACCAAGTCTACATTTGAATACCATATGGAAGAAACCATAGCATTGTAGCATTTAACAATTGATGAAATTGCATTTACTTAGTCCTTATCTTTTTCCAAAAACTGGAAGACCAAAGGATGATGGATGGTGTGGACTTGCAAAGTGTCCACAACCAGGAAGGAAAAAAAAAAAACTGAGAAGTAAGTGGACAGATGATTACCATAAAGTGTCATAAGTGTTATGACAGGGTGCTATGTAGGGCAGATCCTGAGGAAAATGAGGGAAAGGAAATTTCTTAGAGGAGATGACACTTGAGTTGCATTTGAAAAACCCAGGAGTAAAGAAACATAGGAAGAAAAGGTGTTTTTGACAGTAGGAACGGCAAGGAGACAGTCAAAGGAAGGATTTTAAACAGGGAATTTCACTTCTATGTTTGATCTATAAAGCAAAAAATAAAAATAATAAAGGAAGATCAGTGGAGTGGAGGAAGGGGGGAGGGAGAGGAGGGGGAAGGGAGAGAAGCAGCACTGGGGACAGAGAGAAGCAAATTACACTCCATACCTGCATGATTATGTCAAAATGAACCTCACTTATTATGTAGAAGGATAATTTACTACTGAAAACATTTAAAAAAGAATTTCCTGGGCTACTATTTGGGCATTGCCAAGAAAGCTCTGTTCTCCATTAGTTCTGTCATTGTCTCATCAGAATATTCATGGATGTCTAACAAAAGAGGTGAAAGACCTCTACAATGAAAACTACAGAACACTAGAAAGAAAAAATGAAGAAGACTTTAGAAAATGGAAAGATCTCCCATGTTCTTGAATAGACAAAGACAGAATTAATACTGTAAAAATGGTCATACTGCCAAAAAGCACTATTCAGATTTAATGCCTCTTAAAATTCCAATGGCATTCTTCATAGATACAGAAAAAGCAGTCACGAAATTCATTTGGAAAAAATAAGAGGCCCAGGATATAGCCAAAGCAATCTTCAGTGAGAAAAATGAAGCAGGGGGCATCACAATATCATAGTACAGAACTACAGTAACAAAACCAGCATGGTACTGGCACCAAAATAGGCAAGAAAACCAAAGGAATAGAATAGGAGACACAGAGACAAACCCACATAAATACAGTTATCTCAAACTAGACAAAGGCGCCAAAAACATATATGGGAGAAAAGATAGCTTCTTCAAGAAATGGTGCTGGGAAAACTGGAAATACATGTGTAGCAGCCATCAATTTAACCCCTAACTCTCAGCCTACACAAAACTCAAAGTGGATCAGAGACCTAGGTATTTGACCAGAACCTCTGTACTTATTAGAAGAAAATGTAGGCCCAACTCTCTATCATGTCAGCTTATGAATTGACTTCCTCAACGTGACTCTTAAAGTGCAGGAAGTAAAATTAATTATCAATAAATGGGATGGTGTCAAAATAAAAAGTTTCTTCACAGCAAAGAAAATAATCCAAGAGCATGAAAAGAAAGCTTATAGAATGGGAGAAAATCTTTGCTACCTGCACCTCAGATAAAGTGTTAATTTCCAGGATATGAAAAGAACTCAAAACGCTTAGCACACACACATACACACACACACACACAAAAAAAAAAAAAAAAAAGAAAGAAAGAAAGAAAGAAAAGAAAAGTAAAAAAGAAAAAAAGAACCCAAACCTAAACAAAACAAATAACCCAATCAATAAATGGGCAAAGGAACTAAACAGACACTTCTCAAAAGAAGAAATATGAATGGTCAACAAATATATGAAAAAAATGTTCAACATCTCTAGCAATTAGAGAAATGCAAATTAAAACTATACTGAGATTTCACCTCACTCCAATCAGAATGGCAATTATCAAGAATATAAGTAACAATAAATGTTGTCGAGGATGTGGGGAAAAGGCACACTCATACACTGCTAGTGGGACTGTGAATTGGTGCAACCACTCTGGAAAGCAGTATGGAGATTCCTCAAAAAACTAGAAGTGGAACCATCATTTGAAAGTTATCGAACTCCTTGGTGTATGTCCAAAGGACTTAAAATCAGCATACGACAGTGACGCAGCCACATCAGTATTTATAGCTTCACGATTTACTATAGTTAAGCCATGGAACCAAACTAGATGTCCATCAAGAGATGAATGGATAGAGAAATTGTGGTATATAGTCATGGTGGAATATTACTTAACCATAAAGAAGAATGAAATTGTGGCATTTACTGGTAAATTCCTGGAACTGGATAATAACATGCTAAGTAAAATAAGCCATTCCCCCCAAACCAAAGCCCATATGTTCACTCTGATATGTGGATGGATGCTAATCTACAATAAGGGGGTGGGGAGAGGAAGAACAGAAGTTCAGGGGAATGAAAGGAAGGGATGAAGGGATAGGAATAGGAAAGACAGTTGAATGAATCTGACATACAGTTCCTATGTACATATGTGACTACACCACAGTGAATCTCAACATCATGTGCATCCATAATACTGGGATCCTAATTAGCATAAGATATATTCCATGCTTGAATAATTTTATCAAATAGATTCTACAATCATGTATAACTAAAAGGAATAAGTAAAAATAATTAAAAAAAGAATATACATGATTCTTAGCAATGGTCCTGTTTTCCTAGAGTAATCACAAGGCATGAAGTTCTCTGTGTCATGGTCTCTGTTAATCTCTTTAGTAACCATGTCTTTCCATTTCCTCCAACAACACCATACTTGTTGCTTCTTCCCCCAACATAGTGCACCTTCTTTCTTCCATGTCTTCATATATGGCACTCTCCTCTGACAGATGTGGCATGTCAACCTGGGTGCCACCCAACTCCTTTACCTTCCATCTCTGATGGTCCTCCCATATTTCATTTGCAAAAAGAATACCCTGTATTCATTTATTCAGTAAGAATCTATAAAGAATCTCCAAGTACTAAAAGTAGGTGCTCAGGGGTCAGATGCCTTGTGATCAAGAATTCTCTGCAGGATCTAGTAGTTGCATGAAATTGGGAAATTTACTTAACCTCTAAATATGCTTGACCTTTCTCATCTATAAATTGGCGATAATACCAAACTGATAGAGACTGAAGAGAGGTAAAATGAAATGATACTTTTTAAAAAAAATCTGTAGAGCCAAGGTACAGTGGCACATGCCTCTAATCCTAGCTATTTGAGAGGACTGGACAGGAGGATTGCAAATTCAAGGCCAGTTGGTCAACCTGGCAAGACCCTATCTCAAAATTTGTAAATTGTTCACTCACTCAACAAACTGAGGAAAAAACAGTGGAAGACAGATCCCAGTGAAGATCAGCAGAAGTTGTGAAGGGTGGCTGAAGTCCTGAATAGAGAGGGTGCTCAACTTCTTTATGGACACACACACACTCTGTTCCTCAGTTCTTGCCTCCAACCTATGTGTGACTCTGAGTCACTTCTCTTCTTATAAGGACACTAGCAATATTGGATTAACCACATCATATAATTGTTCATTTTTTTGTTATAATATTTGCATTATGTGCATTTTTATTCTATTGGTCTACTTTGGAAGAAATTCCACATAATTGTTTTTCCTTTCATGTTTAGCATAGTGTTTGACAAATAGAAGGTACTCAATAAGTGACAATTGATTTAAAGACTTCAGGCTTATATATAACTACTACCAAATGAGTTGTCAAATGGAAAAAGGCAATAATCCATGGAAGGCTTTTTAAATTTAACACATGAATGAAGTAATTTTATCTTACTTCTTTCAACTAGTGTAACCAATAGTTAATTTTTATTTCTTTCACGACTGTAGCAGTTATTGTGTTCTATGAAAAATTGGATTGATTTATTATATCAATGATTAATGATCTAGATCAATATTTTCTATTTTCATACAAGATTCAATGAGGTCTGAGGGCACAGAAGGCTTTAACTATTAATATAGATGTCATCCACATTTCTTAACTCATTTTTAAGAGACTAAGGAAAGTAAAGAGAGTTTAAAGGTGAGGAATGCACAATGGCTTACTTTCGCGGGATGTTTATTCAGAGGAACTTGTATTGGTATCTTCTTCATAATATTCTGTGAAAAAAATCTGCATCTAGAAATAAAGGTAGGATACTGAAATTCCTAAATAGACTTAACTCTCTATGGGGGAGTGTCCAATACCTTATTAAGGGGTTCTTGTTCCTGCTCAGGAGGATGTAAGCCACCTAAGAAATTAAAGTCTAGAATAATTAGTGAAGAACAAAAGAAAAAGTCAGAAAAATAGTTTCAAAGGATGGAGCACCTCATAGGTCCAGTCCACACAGGAGTTGGAGCTGGACAATTAGAAAATGGCTCCTGTGGTTTATTTAAGGGGGTACATCAGGGATAAGGTTGCAGGGTTAGAGTCTTGCTTTATTGTGTCTTGCAGTCAGCAAGTGGATTGACATCTTGGCAGGTCACACCCATCTCAGAGAGGCTGTGTGGCTGCAGCAGATCACCCCATCTCCAGTGCTGTGTGGGACCAGGCAGAGCTTGAATAGAGCTCACAATGTGTCTGGGCGGTCTTAGCCATAGGAAATTTCCACTGGAAGTTCCCAGACACCAGATTCTTCTATTCACTAGGCTGCGATGCCCATGCAGTCCACACACAGCCCACGGATGACTCTCGACAGCTCTCTATGGAGCAAATGAATATCTATGACCTACACAGCCATTTGAAAAAAATGACTCATGTGCCTTGTTTTAGAAGAGTTTTCTAAGCTAGCTGAAGAAACAAAGAAGCATGAAAGAACTTGAAAAATGTGAAAGGCTGTGTAAGTCACGTGTCAATGATGTGGTCTGAACCAAAAGTTTCTAATGAATTTATTAAGAGAAAAAAAATCCATGGCTTCTACTGTCCCAAGAGAGATGAAGTTCCCAAGGAGTTTTCCACAGTGAATGTGCTTTGCAGCATCTGGCACCACAAGCATAGAGCTGGCCTCTGCTCTGCCTGGTCCATGGGGAAGGGCAGAGGTTCCCATGTGCTCAGTGCTCCAGTGGGTTCTATGCAGCCTTAGTCCACTGCTGAGCCTACTTCTCCCGGGGCCGGATTCAGCCTCAAGCCCCGGAAAGAAGCATTTATCTAGGAGAGCACTCTACTGGAGGGAGCATTTATGGTCTATTATGGACCCTCTCTTATTGGTACTTCTAAAAGGGTTTCTGGGAAGAAGGAGTGGTGTCAGCGAAAAGAAGTTCATTTCCCTGCAAAAAGGGTGGGTTTATTTGAGAATTTTCTGTGTCTTTTTACTTACATCCAAGTTTATGTTTCCAGGTGGGTTTGATTCTGGTTCTTGAATATCTGAAAGGGGCTAGTTCCTAAAGGACTGGAAACCGGTTAACCTGCATTTGCATTTTCGATATGCACTTGCTCGCTTGCCTTCATGCCCTTCTCAGCTCTCTTCACCCTGCTCAACTAAATCATCACATTACTCTAGTTCTTCCTCTCTCCTGACTTAATGAGGGACATTACATTGCACTCATGGTATAAAAAAAAAAAAGTGATTAACATATACTGTAGCAGATGTGGTGGGGAGAAAACTATTTCTAAGGCTGTCTCAAGACATTGGAAGTCTCCCAAAGAATTATTTATTAAATTCTGCTGCTCATGAAGCTAAGAATGAGATTATTACTGATGTATTCATTCAAGACAAAAAAAATCAGAGAAAAAAAGAGGGGATCATTTGTTTAGAGAGAAAAATGAAAGCAAAAAAGAAAGGATTTTAAGACATAATTCTGAAATGAGCTTATGGAGAGTCTAAAGAACATCTGGGTAGCTGATAAGGAAGGGTTAAACTCTTTATACAATTGTTAAGTGAAAGGGGATAGAAAGATAAAAATGACTTTTTAAATAGCCTTCATGCTGTTGGCGAGGAAATGGCAGAGTTGGTTTCTGGGTAAATAATATAGGTATTGCAGGTGTTAAAGGCTGTGGTTTCTAACATTCCAGAGAGATCTTACTTAATGAATAGTGAGGATGAACAGAACATTTAGGTGTTTAAAAGAAACTTTGATTTTGGTCACTTTGGCTCATATTCTTCTAGACAAGTGACATAGCACATTTGAAAGTCAGTCATTTTGGTAGTAAAAAGTTTCGCATTTTTCTGTACTTTCCCTTTCCATTAATTTATTTACCTTTATGTAAGGAAGGGGAAAACCCATTATTTAGTTGTTCTTTTTTTTCCAAATGCTTTTTTAGTTGTCAATGAACCTTTATTTTGTTTATTTATCTATCTATGGTGCTGAGAATCGAACCCAGTGCCTCACACAGGCTAGGCTAGCACCCTACCAATGAGCCACAACCTCAGTCTTCTATTTAGGGTTTTTTACGTTTTTTTTTTTCCATAATGAATGTTTGGATGAACTGCAAATTATTGCCCAACATGATATTTTGGGGTCTATTGGTGATTTTCAATAAGTAGAAAAGCAATTCTATCACCTCTTTTATACTGGTATTTCTGAAATTTAACACTTAAGGATAATTATTCTAGTGGTGAGGAGCATAGTTTAAGCATTTTTTTTTTTGTCAGCAAATTCTGTAATATAACTTTGAACTCTTCTTCTTATGGCTTTATGTATACATTTGAACTGCTTTTTCTGTTCTCTTTTATATTCTGCTTATCTCAATTATATTAGTGTTCAAATGTCCACTGATGGTTACTTTACATGATGTAAAAAAAGTTGATATTTATGTTTTTAGATATCATAATGAATAATACACTTAGAACTCCTGTGATGGGGCTGTCATCTAGAAAACCTTGTAAATGTTAATGACAGTTTAATCATGTTTCCTTATCTCTTGCTGCCATAAATATATGACATACAATTCCATAAGACATAACTTATCCATTTCTATTTTTTTAATTGTCAATGGATTTTTAATTTTATTTATTTATTTATATGTGCAGCTGAGGATTGAACCCAGGACCTCACACATGCCAGGCAAGCGCTCTACCACTGAGCCACAAACCCAGCCCCCATGTCTTTTTTTTGTATCTTAAAAATACTGTTTTCTTTGAGCATCCACTATATCTCCTGACCTCAAACACTAAAATGCCCAATGAGGGTTTAAAAAGGCTGAAATGAAGGAGTCGTCTCACTATTCTTTATTTGAAAGATCTGGACAAAAATCTTCTTATGTTTTAAGCTTATGTTCAGATTGTTGGGCACTGTAGGCCTGAGGTTCTTGTTTCCAGCTGTAAGCTGTGGGCCGCTGTCATCTTTTAGCAGCTGCCCAAATCCCTTATCATATGACCTCTTTCTTAGAGCCAGCAACATCCTCTCAAATTCCTCTTGTGCTTCTAATCACTCTGACTTTTGCTATCAACCTGAGAAGACTGCTTCTCATGTGATGGGATTTGACCTACCCAAATGAGCTTATTGTACATGCCATGTTCAATGTCACATCATCACAGAAGAATCTATCATAATCACCAATTCTAGAGGTTAAAGTGTAGAACTTTGGTATTTTGTTCAGAATCCTGTCCACCACAAAAATATCACTATGGAAACTCCCACCAACCGAAAGGAAGAATTAAATTTATGGTTTGAAGAGTCACACTGTCCTAAATGTTAGAAATTGAGATATAGCCTAAAAATATTGCTGGAATTTCAAAAAAAAATTTAATTTTCTCTGTCCAAATATGAAATAAAGATCAACTTGTCCAAAACACATAAACATTCAAACTGGCTCCGGCTTCTCCATAGTGACGTAAATGCTAGAGAACAGTTTAGTATTGCCTGCAGAGTTCTCAGGGAAAAAAAGTATAAACAAACAAAGCTATATTTTTGTTTGTTTATACACACAAAATTTATACAAACTATACTAAAAAAACTATTATTTAAACATAAAAGCCACAGATAAACACTTCAAAATATTCCAAAAAAACAAGTAACATAGTTTCAGTTAAACTTCCTTGAATACATGAGTAGTCCAGAGACTCCCGCTAGTCAAGTAATGAAGAGAGATCTTCTAAAATAGGTCTTGCATTCACATGTTCACTCCTACATTTAATAACCTCCTCCAAATATCAATGGCTTAGAAAAAAATCATTATTGTTCTTAGCCTTTCACTTTGTGACAGGGACGTCAGCTCCTTCATGTGGTAGGACTGCCTAACAAGTAAAAAAAGAGAAGAGTGGATCTTGCACCCTTTAATGCCTACGCCAGGGAGTGGTGTGCATTTCATTCATTAGAAACTAATCTGAGGAGCCCAGTTTAACCCAAGGAGTTTCTGAAAGGTGTAATCTTCCTGTGGACCCAGGAAGACCAAGTGGAACAGATGACCATCTAGTATTAGCAGTAGATTCCTGAATTTTCTCCTCTTGCCCATTTGTTCCACTCTTCCTCCCTGAGAAAGAATAGCTAGGGAGGACAACCCCAAATCTCATCCAACCACTGCAGCAAGTTTGAAGTCAAGGTGTTATGCTTGAATTCGGGACCCCCAAAGACCACCAGAGACCCAAGATCGATGTAAGCAGCAAAGAGGTGTTTATTGCCAGCTAGCTCGGTCCTCCGTGCACACACGCAGCAACTGGTGACGCTGAGAGGCCCCGAGCCCAGGGTTTGCAGCAGTTTTATACATTTTTTGGAGAGGGCAGGGACTTCACATACATCATAGCAAATCATCACACACTGCGGGAAAATCAAATAACAACTCTAAAACATGATTAGCACATTCACTGGGGGGAACAAGTTGGGTAGGGGTGATTGGTCAGTACAAAAGGGGTATTCATTTGAACTGATTGGTTTAAGCCAAGAGGGGTGTACGTGCTGAACTATATGGTTTCCCAACAGGTTATCAACCACCATAAAATACTGGGAGGGTCATCTGGCATCCCAGGTATTTCCCTGTCTCATGCTGACTGATGGCTGCTAGGGGGCTGCTATGGATCCCCACCTAGCCTGACTGAGTCAGGGACACCTGGCGCAGCAGATCTCTCCTGTAGATAAACAACTTAGCAGGGTGGGAATGTGCCTAGGAGTGCTCTGTGGGTTTTTCCAAGGACAAAGGCATGTCCCTTCCTTAAACAGGCTTTGCTCTGAGATAGAGGCTGGTTTTTCAAAGGGGACACACAGCCTTCTCATTAGGTTCACTATAACTTCTTGTAGTCTACGTAAAACTAAACAGAGTAGATGATAAGTAAATAGAATAAGTAAGTGGAACAAATAAAATGGAACAAATAAAATACAAAAGTGCCAAAATAAATAAAAACAAAGATAAAAATACCCCCCCCCCACACACACATTGCATGTATAGTGATGGATTCAATTCATTATGGCCAATGTGAAAATGCAGAATAATCAAAAAATCCTTGACCCAAGTATGCAATCATATGTTAAAATTTGTCCCATGATTATTTCCCCAGTTTCCTTATAAGCATAGTTGGTATGGAAATCCTTAGAAGTGAGTGTTTACGACATTGGTTCCTCCACTAGTAGAATAAGAGCTATAATAACAGGAAAAAAACGAATGGCAGACCCTCAAACATCTGACCTACTAACTGAAAATACTGTAGCCTAATGAAATGGCCATGGAAAGGCTCAACTCAGGCACTAGCTTAGAGAAGATATCCTGCAGATTTGAAGGAAGTCTTTCAAGAATGGAGTATATCCTTTGAAATAAGAGATATTACATATTGCTTCTCTGGCTAATTCTCAGAATGAGATAAGCAGTTCTGATCTCAGCCACTTGCGGTTCCATGGTCAAGCATTTGATATTCTATAGCAAGAGAGACCTTCAACTTTCAAGCTATCGGGCTCTAAAAACATTGGATTGGCTTCCTGAGGCTCAGCTAGGGCACCAGCTTGACCATGACAACCCTGTGATTTTGGGTGCCATCCCTTCAAGATGCGGTATACATATTGGTTATTATATGGCTATTATATGGTAGTATATCTCTGACAGTTGGAATACACGATCCTGAGACCCATAAAGGTGAAAGAAAGGGTCATCTTCCTATCCAGTGGTCTTCATAATTACTTTGTGTTTCATGTCTGCTCAACATTATTGTCTGCTGGAGTAGAGGTTCTGGTTCCAGAAAGGATTTATTCACAAGAGTCAAAGCAAAAATCTTAGAAATATTCAGTTATAGCTGCTCTGTGATCATTTTTGGACTCTCATGACAGTAGACTAACAAATAGAAAAGGGACCCTGATTATCAGGAAGAGAGAGAGTTACCTCTAAAACTGGCAGTGGGCTGAAGAATGTCTGGAACTCGGGAGATGCCCGAGGCATCTCTTGCTGCTTCCATATTTGGTTAAAAACACAAATGGTAACCATTTGCAGCAGCCATAACCAGACAAGGACTTGGCAGAGAGGGGCTCAGACTGCACCCGCATGGGAGTCAGGGCTACTCCATCAGGCCGGCAACCAAGGCCAGAGAAAGTGCAGGCAGAGAAGGAATACAGGAGTCATAGAACGGGATCAACTGTGACAGCATGGGTTGCAGCTTAACACACTACTCCTTATTCTGGATTTTGTTTTGCTTGTTTCATTTTTTTTTTTTTTGAAACTGTGATAAGTTAACATGTGAACAAGCCAGTCAGGAGATGGACTACATTCCTGTCCCTTTGGGATCATTTTTGGTGTGCTCCTACTTATTTCCAATCACTGTTTTGAAAGTTTGCAGCCCAGGAAGCTCCCACCACTGCCCTCACAGAACTGCAGGAAGATGGGCGCCCGCTGGAGTTGTGTCCCACCGCCTCACGCAGGATGCCCTCCTGGGGCCACTTGTCCCACATGTGCTCCAGACAGTGATGGGCAAGTGGGAAAAGATGATGTGGATGTAGGCCAGCAGGAACAGGGCCTGGGAGGGAGGGGACCCAGCCAGCCCATCAGGTTATGACCCAGGCTGCCAGCTCCTTCACTTCCGCACCTGAAAGCTTTCTGGACTTTCTCCAGGACTGAATAGGATGTTCTGCTTCTGCTTGTGTGCAACAGGCTGAGAGTGAGTGCTCAGTCTCTGCCACGCCTGGGCATGGTTCTCCACCAGCAAGTGGAAGGTGACTTTCGGGTATTGATTACAGTTCTTCAGAGTAACAGAAGTGTGTGTGTGTGTGTGTGTGTGTGTGTGTGTGTGTGTGAGAGAGAGAGAGAGAGAGAGAGAGAGAAGAGAGAGAGAGACTTAAATTGGCTCCTATGATTATAGAGACTGGCAAGTATAAAATTTATAAGGTAGAAGAGCAGTTGTTCGTTCCGTTGATGCTGCAGTCGGGTATGAATTCAGAAGGGCAGTCCTAGGAACTCAGACAGGATTTCTATGTTGTAGCCTTGAGGCAGTATTCCTTTTGGGGTGGAACCTCAGGCTTTGTTTCTAAGATCTTTAACTGATTGGATGAGGCCCACCCACATTATGGAGGGTAATCTACTTGAAAATCTACTGACTGTAAATATTCATCACTCCTAAGAAAAACCTTCACAGAAACACTTAGATCACTCTGTGTTTTTTTTTTTCTAAATATTTTTTAGTTGTTGATAGACCTTTATTTTATTTATGTACTTATATGTGGTGCTGAGAATCGAACCCAGTGCCTCACACATGCCAGGCAAGAGAGCCACAGCCCCAGCTAGACCAGTGTTTTATAAACAACTGAGTTCTGTAGTGAAGCCAAGTTGACAATTAAAATTAGCCATCGCTTCAAACCTGCGTTTTATTCTACTTCACAGCATTTTCCCATGGAATACTTTATGGTTTTTATTGATTTTCTTTTCTTCCACTTATCAACATTCCTCTCTAATAATAGTCTTTCCTTCACCTTTAAGGAAACCATATGCATCTGAATATTCAGAGAATTATTATTAAAGTTCGAAATATTTATAGGAGTCAAACTTTCTGTAATGATTAGATAAACAATTAAGTAATCTTTGGCTTTTTCCCACAAAGTATTATGCTTTTTAAATATTATTAGAATGTCATTTAAGAGCAACTGCAGAGGCCTTGGGGCATGGAGAATAAAGGGGTTCTCTCAATGTTGCCGTCAGGGGAGAGGAGAGCGTGGAGAACCAACATCTCATGCACCCAGAGGTCCACATAGTCCCTCTCATGAGCCTGGGGAAGAAGTTTAGAAACTTGGCAGAAACTTTGATGTGGTTTTTGAAGGAGCCCAGGCAGCAAATTGGCGCTGGCACAGTGGCACTCCCAGCAATTCCCTGGCATCTCAGGGCTGCTGCTGACAGGGCTGCCTCAGGCTGTGTTGAGGCTGTCTTGAGACAAACAAAACCTTTATTTGTCTTGCTACCCTGGAGAGGGAAGGCAGGCTGGGGAAGCACCACCTCATTTTAATTTCTTTTGTTTTGCCTTGAAACTAGGGGGCTCTGGGCGGGATCCAGAACAGGATGGGAAAGGAATATGGTGGTGTGTTTTAGTCAGCTTTTGCAGTGCTGAGACCAAACTACCCAGCAAGAACAACTTATGGGAGGAAAAGATTATTTTAGAGGTCTTAGTCCATACACAGCCAACTCAATGGCTCTGGGCCTAGGGTGAGGCAGCCCATCATGTGGGAAGACCCCAGTGGGGGGAAGCTGCTCAGCTCATGGTAGGGTCAGAAAGCAACGGAAGAGAGAGAGGAAGGGGCCTCAGGGAGAATTGACCTTTCCAGGGAATTCCTTTAGTGACCCATTCCTCCAGTCATGCCCCATCTGCCTACAGTTACTACCTAGCCATTCAAACTAGCATGGACCGATGGAGGTCTTGCTCTCAAGACCCAATCATTTCACCTCTAAATATTTCTGTATTAACAGGAGCTTTTGGAAGACACCTCATTTCCAATCCACAACAGAATATAAACCACCTGACTTGTTTTAAAGTCATTTTTATTATTTTGGAGGCCTATGTACATGAATAGACATAAGAAAACTCAGGTCTTAGGAAAAGTAAGGTCAACACAGTTAAGTCTTTTTTTCCCATGTTCCAATTTGATAACCCACATCCAGAGAATTTAAATATTATCCACTATGGGATCATCTCAACCTGTTCATGTGTGTGTGTGCGTGTGTGTGTGTGTGTGTGTGTGTGTGTGTAGATTAATAACCAACATTTATTTAATTCTAATTAAACACCACACATCGTACTAAATACCTTATCACTGTTGACTCAGTCAAGTCTTTTAATACTCCTATGGCACATACACCATTTATACTCATTTTAAAGAAGAGAAAACTGAGACTGAGTGATACGAAGTGTACTTGTGCAAAGTGTACACACCCTGTGTTGAAATAGCCAGATTTCAACTCAAGTTGTTCTCCTCCTAAGCTCCTGACTCATCAGGATGTTTTGCACACATGAATGAGGGTATGATCTAGCTGTTGATTCTCCATTGGGTGAGAAAGAAATAATAGGTCATCCAACATGGCATGGCATAACTTTAGGAAACAGCTCCATTCTCACGGTCAAGGGGTTTTCTTTGAGAATAAATCTAATGTTGCCCTTATAAAAAACTGTATGATCCTCTGACAGTTATTTGCAGTAAATTTAAAAAATCTTAAGAGTGTTTCACATCAAAGCCCTCTCTTCAATACACAAAAGCACAAATTTCCAGTGACATGTTTTTAGGTGATATTTTGCCTGTGTCTGAAGATTTCACTCACTTGCAGTCACTTTGGTGCAAAGAATAAGTCAGGAAGGGGAATATGGGAGGACCTAAACAGCCTTTCCCAGATAATCCATAGTGAGTCCTTCATTATTAATCACTGCTCTTTGGTGTGAGCCATAAACCAGACTTTTTTTTTTTTTCCTTATCCTTGATCCCTCTTGTCTCATTGTCTGGGTACCTGTGAATTATTGTAGGTCTGGTACTTTTGAACATTATAGAAATATTTTTTTAATTTTAGACAGGCTCACATCTACTTGAGAACTGAGAAAACCCTTGGTCATTATAACAAAAGAGAATCAAAAGAATAAACGGCAGATTTAACAAAAGATATTGGCATTCAAATTACAGTTCTATCTCTTGAATGATCTGTGTGTCCATGGCTAAGATGAGCATTGAGCCAGCATTAGGAAGCTTGGAGCATCCCATGGCCTTGGAGCATCTCATGGCTCTGTCCCTCACTGCCATGGCTGGGAAAGCGCAGGTGATTTGCTTGGCTCCAGTGCTGTTTGTGCCATATTTGTTTTGTGTCTCTGAGACACAGACTACAGTGGATATGGGAGTGAATGTCAGGTTGTTAATGATTTTGTTTCAGCCTACGTCAAAAGATGTTTCTAAGTGCTAATAGCTGCCAACCATTTACTCTGGGTATAATTAGAATAAATGTTTTTTTTTTTAATATGAAAATAACTAAGAACACAATTTCTTTGTGCTCTGTGACCAGGAGAGTCAGGGAAATTGTGTTGGCTGCCAGCAATAAATGGACAAGAAATGATCATATCTTCAGCAAAGCAATCACTGACTGGAGCAAAAAGGGTCTTGGTTTGAAACTACCCTAAATTAATGTAGTGTGAATCATCAGAAATACAAGGAATCCCACCACATTTCTAATCATTCATAAGTTTTTAAATTTTTTTTTTTTAAATTAGCTACCCATGACATTACAATGATCTTGGCAATTCATACATTTGAATCATTTGGGTATAATTTCTCATTTTTCTAATTGTACAGATTAACTGATATAGTTTTTAAAAAACTCTTTGAAGTAATTTACAACTTGCAGAAAAGTTAAAAGAATAATATGAAGTTCTTCTGTATACCCTTTCACAGGTTCAAATTGTAAACATTTTCCCATTCTTGATAATTCTGCCTCCATCAACCTGAACAACATTTCTCAGATAATTCGTAAGGAGTCCTTCATTATGAGTCACCGCTCTTTGGTGTGAGCCATAAACTGGACTACGTCTGTTATTTTTTTGGTTTGCATTATTCGTGATTCTTCTTGTCTCATTATCTGGGTATCTGTGAATTATGGTAGGTCTGATACACTTGAACACTGCCATATGTGCATGCACATGTATGTGTTGGTTCATGTATATGTATGTGTGTATGTGTATTTCTTTTCTAAGCCATTGGAGAATAAATTGTGAATATCATGCTCTTTTATTCTCAAAGTTTTCAGTGTGTATTTTCTAAGAATGAGGATATTCACTTATATAATTATAGCATGCTGGTCAAAATCAAGAAACTTACAATTGAATATAACAATTGAATCTAAAGATCTTTCTAAAGCTTTTTGCCATCTATCTATCTATCTATCTATCTATCTATCTATCTATATGTATGTATGTATTTAGAATCTAGTTCCATGGTATACATCACACCTTTGTCTTTTATGATTTCTTTTTTTGTACTGGGGACTGAACTCAGACTCTTCAACCACTGAGTCACATTCCCAGCCCTATTTTGTATTTTATTTAGAGACAGGGTCTCACTGAGTTGCTTAGGGCCTTGCTTTTGCTGAAGCTGGCTTTGAACTCACGATCCTCTGCCTCAGCCTCCAGAGTCACTGGGATTTCAGGTGTGAGCACTGTGCCTGGCCTGATGTCGATATTTTGGATGGTACATGCAATCTATTTTTCAGACTGTCCCTCCATTTTAATTTGTCTGATGCTTCAGGTTAGATTCAGGTAGGTTCAGGTCATGTGTCGGGAGCAGGAATGACACATAGATTATGTGGTTTCTTCCCAAGACCCTCACATCACATGTGCTTGTTTCTAGTTCTGCCAGGATTCTCTCCTGCCAGTTCATTGTTTTTCCTCTTTATAAACATCAATTGTGACTCATTATTACCACAAAAGATATTCCCCATCAGAGGCCACTTCTGAAATAGGTTAGATGTTGTAGAGACACAGAATAAAGCTACTTGAGCTGGGGACTGAGGAGAAGAAATGGGTCCTTTACTTTGGACTCTGAGAGGAATAATGGAGAGTACTATCTTTTTTCTAGTAATGTAACTAAACACAGGCTTTTTTACTGGGAAAAACTTGATTGAATTTAAGCTGCTAAAATAAAGTTTGCTTGCAGAGTGTATTGATTTTATTATAGTTGGGAAGCCAGTCAGGAGCAATTGAAGTAGTAGGCCAAGAGCAGGTAGTAAGACTTCTGACTTCTGCTGTATTCATTTTATTGGAATTGATATATACTAAAATGGTGTAGGGTGGTGTACATATCTGTTGTTTTATATTATGATTTAATTACAAAAACACCTTTGATATAGAATCATACCTAGAGATTCCTGAAAGGAATCTTTATAGGACCCCTGCAAAGCAATAGAAAATTCAAGAAACAATGGAAATTAGACAGAGATTCCAAAATTCAATGGGAAATGGGATCATGATCACTTTGGCATCTTTGATAACATCATAAGTACATAGCTCCTGGTAAACTTACAGAGCACCAAATATTGCATTTTGTTGGTCCTAAGGAAGAATACAAAAGTCAAAGCATTTTGTGAAGTGCCTAAGTCCATCAGGATCTACAGGCCCCATGGAGACTCTATTGCATTTAACCACCATCATGACTATTGTAGGAAGCCAGATGCTCTGAGGTATAAATTATGATTATATATATATGCTCAATTTCTTCATTTTTTTCTTCCATCTTGCAGGGGAAAAAGCTACTATTTTTAGGAATAGCTATATTCAGTGGGCATGGCATTTGTACATTCCCATTTTTTTTATTTTTAAAATTTGTTCTAATTAATTATACATGACAAGAGAATGCATTATGACACATCATTCATAAATGGAGTATAATTTCTCATTCGTCACGTTGTACATGATGTAGAGCTACACAGGTCAGGTAATCATATACTCACATAGGGTCATAATGTCCTATTCATTCTACTATCATTTCTAACCTGATGCATCCTTCCCTTCCTTTACTCCTCTCTGTCGACTCCAAAATAATCTATCCCCACCTTACTGTGAATTAGCATCTGCATATCATAGAAAACATTTGGCCTTTGGTTCTTTGAGACAGGCTTATTTTTCTTAGCATAATATTCTCCAGTTCCAACCATTTACTGTAAGATTATATATATATATATATATATATATATATTGATAGATAGATAGATAGATATAGATATAGATACAGTTATCCACTTGTCTGTTGAAGGGAACCTGGGTTAGTTCCATGATTTAGCTATTGTGAATTAAGCTGCTATAAACATTGATGGAGCTACATCACTGTAGTATGCTGTTTTTAATTTATTTAGGTATAAACCTAGGAGTGGGATAACTGGGTCAAATGGTGGTTCCATTTCAAGTTTTCTGAGGAATCTCCAAAGTGCTTTCCATAGTGGTTGTACCAATTCTACAAGCAATGTATAAGTTGTATGTTCCTATTTTCTTGGACAATAATTTATAATCTCCCTATAATCATGTCTTATTGATGGTGGCATTGCTTGAGAGTTTAATTTGCAGTGGTATGAAGTGTCCTTACCCCCACAGATTTGTCTTATTTTGCTATATTTGAGAGAAAAGAAGTGTCATAATTATATAAGAAAATGTAACACAAAATGCAAACAGCCAAACAATTAAAAATAGTAGGTATCTTTGAAGTCTAAGAGAGGGACAAGAAGCATGTATTGATTTTTATAGGTGTTCAAGTGTGTGTGTATGTGTACGTTTGTGTGTGATAGAGAGGGAGGGAGGAGGGAGGAAAGAGGGAAGGTGGAGAGACATATCTTGGACAATTTTTTATTTTATGCTTGTCTTTCATTTGAAGAGTTAAGATCAGACTTATCCTTTTTCTGCCCTAGGACATGGTCATGTTTGATAAAGATTAGTGGGTGTGTATTGGCCCTTAAGAAAAATTGTGATATAAATAAGGAATTAGCATATAGTAAATTAAAACATATGAGGTCACAATCTGCTCATAGTCTCCAAGTTGTGTGGTATTTGGCAATGGGGGAAGCATCCAGAGCAAGGGGTCTCCACTCTTGGGAATAAGGGATTGTTCACTAAACTCCATTCAAGCTTCAGGCACAGATCAACATCATCAGAGTTCAATGCCTGGATCCATGCAGTGTAGCATCAGTGACAGCAATAATTACTAAGCACTTGTGCTGATGTAAAAGGAAGGCAGAATCTATTTTATTTAGCATAAGCAGTTTTAGAATATTCACTTTTGGATTTAGTTACTTTGCAAAATGAATAAAAATTGAAGAGCGACAATCTTATTCAGTTTGCATTAAACATTAAAATTTTGTGCTGTATTCTAAGTAATTTGTGAATTTCATTTATTTCTCCCTAATGTGATATTCAAATTGCATTACCTTCCCATCACTGATAGCATACTCTTGATGGATTGATTTTTTAAAAATTCCTATCACTTCCAGATAGCCCCCTTAGTGTTTTGCAGGCATTTCAATGAATCTTTGGTTTTGATAACAATCTATTTTAAATGAAATTGCATTATGTTCGGTGTTTATGCAGACATTAAAGAAGTCTTTATCACAAAACTAGAAATTAAAGAGAAATAACCTTTCTCTTTGAGAGGCAAATTAGAAAGATGACTACTGGAAAAAAAGAATGATGACTACTGAAAGGTGCCCATAGACATTTGAGTTCTTTTTATTCTCTTAGCATTGTTTAGTGAATCTCAATGTTTTCTTGGCTTCAAAATAATTGTATGTATATGATTCAGCAATTCCAATAATAGGCATATGTTGAAAGGAAAGGAAATCAGTAAGTTGAAAAAATATCTACACTCTCATGTTTATTGCAGTACAGTCCATAATAGCCAAGAAAAGAAAACAACCTAGGTATCCATTAACTGATGACTAACAAATGGATACCTAGGTTGTTTTCTTTTATAATTATATATATAAATATATATATATATATATTATAATTATATATATATATTACTCTTTTATAACTATATATATATGTATATATATTATATATAATGGAATATTATTCATCTATAAAAACAAAGTATTGTTATTTGCCACAATATAGTGATTATGGAAGATGTTTTGTTAAGTGAAATAAATCAGGCACGGGAAGATGCACAGAGCATTTTCTCATTCAGGGGTGGAAACTAGAAAAATTGATCTTGCAGACATGTAGAGTAGACAAATGATTACCAGAGATTGGAAAGTGTGTGTGTGTGTGTGTGTGTGTGTGTGTGTGTGTGAGAGAGAGAGAGAGAGAGAGAGAGAGAGAGAGAGAGAGAGAGATTGAGACGGTTAATGGGTACAGGGATGCAACCTGGCAGGGGGAATAAGTTTTCATGTTTTATGACACAGTGTAATAACTATGGTTGACAACAATGTGTTAATTGCATACTTCTAAATAGCTAGTAAAGAGGATTTTGGATGTTAACATTACATAGAAATGAAAAATTCTGAAATGACATGGATGCCAATCCCCTGATATGATGTATACATTGTATACATGCATTGAAATATGATACTATCCCATAGGTATGTAATATTGTTATGTCAATTAAAAATAGGAAATATATATTAAAATATTTATATGTAAACATACCTCCATAAAAAACTTTTCTCAAGAAAAATAGTATTTCTCCATGGATGTATTTGAGGTTCTTACTTCCTCCACCATCACCTTAAGGTGGGAATAGCTAAATTCCCAAGGAGAGTGTGAAAAATTAAATCCCAGACAGTCCTATGTAAAGTCTGTGAAATTGTCTCTGAAAAATTAAATCATTCAATGATTAGCTTTGCTACATCCTTTGTGATAAAGGTTTATGAGTTATTAAAAGAACACCTATAAATACAAAGAGCAATCTATTCTTATCTCCAACCTCAGTTGAGTTCTCCACATTCTTCTTCTTTTTGCAGGGGAGGTGTACTAAGGATTGAACTCAGGGGCACTTGACCACTGAGCCACATCCCCAGCCCTGTTTTGAATTTTTTTCAGAGACAGGGTCTCTCTGAATTGCTTAGTGCCTCACTTTTGCTGAGGCTGGCTTTGAACTCAAGATCTTCCTGCCTCAGCCTCCTGAGCCACCTAGCCCCTACTATCTTATCAATCATAATTCCTGTGTTTGGTCATCTTTCTTTTCCCATTTCTTTAAAGCAGTTAAATTGGCAATATTTTGCAACTGATTGATTGGATAGGGCTGATACCCTGGTTTGTAGTTAGGTACCTGAATAGAACCTTAAACGCAAGAATAAATACAGAAGAGGCATGTTTAAAGTAACTGAGGATGCACGGACTTAGGACCTTGTTGAGTTTGAAGTTTCTACAGGACATTGAAGAAGATGTGCTAAGCAGACAGTTGCAGACCTCCATTCCTGTCGATTTAGTTCAAGAATTGTCTCCTCTGGGAAACTTCCTATTATCACCCGAGATAGCTTGGTTACTCCTTCATTATGTACCATAATACTTTAATAGCTTCTCTGTTAGTGCTCTTATCACATCAGATTTCCTTTTCTGCTTATATTTCTGACTCCACTATGAGCTGTGAAGTTCTTAAATGTGGAAATGTGTCCCATTCATTTTTCAAATCTATGAAACCAACATCATGCCTAACATACAGTAAGAACAACTATGCTTGGCAAATGAATCAATCATTAATGAATGTTTCTCTTTAAAGTTGTATTTTTATAGTCTGTAGGTACAAAAAGGCTATTGCTGTGATTATCCCAGGGTCAAGTAAGAGATTCAAAGTATTTGACAAAGATAAGAATGATCAGAAATCCCTGTTACCCTAAACTTTTTTTTTTAACCTAAAACACATTAGTCTCAAGTGAGAAAGCTGCTTTCACATTAGCACTCATTTGCATATAGCACTACTCTTGTTATCAAGGCCACTTGCAGCTAGCAAAAGTCATTTATGCCATTTGCAGCTTATGTTCACAGGGAATTTTGAATCTTTGCAATCCATTTGGCTGCAGCAGCTTTTTCTGTTTAGAAAACTAAACCATGAGAATAGCAGGAGGAGGAATAATGTGACTCAAAACTCTCAAAACTCACATTAACCAGTGGATAAAAGGAGACGTGATCATGGCCTTTCGGCAGATGAAAGAAAGTTGAAGGCAGAAAAGTAAAGGTCAAGGGGTTTATCCTGGGGGTAGACACACACACACACACACACACACAAAGTGTGTGTGTGTGTGTGTGTGTGTGTGTGTTTAGGCATATAGTTTGTATACTTATTGTTTATATTTTTATATATGTATTATCTCTATATATGTAAGTATATATGTATGAATATTATGTGTGTGTGTGTCTATGTGTGTATTCAGAAAAATACATGGAGAAAGAAGGCAGACACAATAAATCTAGCACTGATTTTTGTCTGGGGAGTGGCAAGAAATGGTTTCAACAGAAAGCAGTGAACCACTCACAAGGGATATTTCATTGAGAATTGCTTTACAGTACAGTGTCCCCCCACCCCCAAGGGTATGAATGTCAAGTTTTCACAAGGAAAAATATAGTATCTTGCAGACAGCTGTTAAAATTTCAAAATTTCTAGGCTTCAAGGAGTAAGGGAGAAATGTTCATTGCTTGAACCTGGAAGAAAGGGACATGGCCCTCGTAAATGGCCAGTGTTAGACAACCTTGCAGGATGAGAGTAAAAGGAATAAATACGTCCCGTCATCCTGCCTGTCCTTCCTTTCTTGAGTCTTGTAATGCATTTCATTTTGAATGCCTTCAACCATAATTTAGGAGCAACTGGCCCTGAAATGATGTGGTCTGTCCAGGTCAATCTTCCTGGCTGCAAGCAGGAGAGAAAGTGGGGTGCAGATCTGGAAGGACAAAGGGAAGACAGCCATTGCAGGGGATAAAGGTGAAAGATGAGCTCTATCATTTCCAACAGATTTTCAGCTTCCTAAAAATTCACATTTCACTCTCTATTATAACACTTGTCTACAATATAGACTCTTTTTTTTTGGTGGAAATTCAGCTCTTCATATTGTGGAAAGAAATTCAATTCATCAAATGATGAAGAAGTAATTTCTTCAAGTCTTTTGAAATAGATACTCCAACTTTTCAGATTTTGGAGTTGAATGGTCCTCATTTTGTCACCACTGTTGCTAATGAATTGCTTAGATTATTTTATGATGTGTGCTAACCTGCAGCCATAGGATGGGCCAACAATGTGATTGAGCTGACACTGAATATGCCTCAATTCAAAGCATCATGAGAGACATAAATGTAAGCAATTCACAGTCACAGTCCTCCAGGAGCCACAGTCGTGCAGAATTGGCAGTTGTTCCTCAATTCTGTGGGATCAGTAGGACGGTTTCAGCGGAGCAGTTGGCTCTGATAAAGACATCATCAAGGAAATGCATAAACCATCCCCTGTGGACGCACATTAGGTTGGTTGACATGGGAAAGATTTACTAATTTGCTGATTGCTCTTGGACATTAGCCAGTTGCCAGAAATAACTCAACCGCTATGTTTTTCTTTCAGATTTCACCTGAAAAATTTAGAAAAATCTCTACTTGTCTCATCCTTCCTACCCAACCACTATCCCAAACGTAATCATCTGCAAATTTGGGAGAGCATAGATCCCTAGGAATGTTCTGAAGATAAATGCTTTAATATAAGTGGTATTCTCAGTAGAGTGTCTAAGAGGTAGTTATTTTTTTCTTATTAATTTAAAATTCTAGTGTCATTATTAGCTAAGTGCTAATTGACGTGTTGTTCTGCCGTTAGTAATTTCAGTTTCACCTTTCTACCTTTGCTCATCTATGATCCTCTCAGTCAGCACACAGCAGTATGAAACACAGAAATTAAAGACAAGTAGTGTGTGAACTGCCCTGTGGTACTTGCAGCCAAGAAGTAGGAAAGCCATACGTCTGAATCGACTTTTCAGGGAACCAAAGGTTCAATAATGAGTACTTATAGAGTCAGAGCGTAAGCACAAATAGACAAGACACTGGAACTACTGATGACATCATCTACTGATGACACAGCTAAGCCTTGAGAGTAGGATAGGAAGGAACTTGCATAAGTGACGGTCCTATCCAGTGTGTATCCAATTTGATTCATAGGAATGGAACATAATTTGGAGACTTAGTGAATCACACTTCAGACACCATTGTTTTGGAGCTGGAAATAAGACTAAAACAATTGGTTTTCCAGACCATTGTGAGGTTCTAGAACTTGCTAGAAGGTGAAATGAGAAAAAATCAAGGACTAGAATCAGGCTTAGAGGATCAGGGTGCATGTTTCTTCAATGACCATATGCTTATGTCTTCTTTAGCCATGACAGATACCATAGATGGAATCTTCTGGGTGGTGGGAGAAATACAGTCTTGCAATTCTCATAGGAGTCCTGCACATGATGAGCAGCTGTACTGTTTTCAATTGGTATCCCAAAGGATTGGGTCCAGGACCCTTCTTGCACACCAAGATCCATGCATGGTAAAGTCTCTTATATAAAATGGTATAGTATTTGCTTATAACCTACCCACATCCTCCCATTTATTTAAAATAATCTCTGGATTACTTGTAATACCTAATATAATATAAATGATATGTAAATAGTTGTTATATTATATTTTTTAGAGAATAATGACAAGAAAAACATTTGTATATATGACTGCAGACACATTTTTAGAAAATATTCTCATTCTATAGTTAGTTAAATCTATAGATATGGAGAGCCAACTACATTTTTTGTGGCCACTCTTTCCCATGTGCTGACTATTGGGGGTAGTGTCTATGTCCATGACCCACTGGTAACTTGAAGAAGTTCAGCAAGTATTTTTTTTTTTTTTGGTAATTATTGTCTGCCATTTCAAAAACAAAAACAAAAACAAAAATCTATGGGAAGAGCTTCTCAGCATGAAACCTAATTGTTGACTCTCCACCATGATGCCCCAGTTCCTCTGCCTCCTAGTAGGGTTTCTGGATTCTTGCTTGAGTCTGAGATGCTGAAAAGAACAATTGAGGGATTAGCAGGTATAGTTTCTGTTTAGCAAGTATGTTCTCATTTCTTTAAATTTATCTTAGATCCACAGGCAGCCAAAGTGATGAATATTGATTTAAAATGGGACTAATTTTGATATATATATATATGCATGGATAAAAGTAATATTGATTCTTCTCAAGAAAACATTGGAAATTTGTCCTTGTATTGAATTAAACTAACATTTGAAAGGTAAAACTTTATTTGTTGATGCAAATCACTCATGGAGAAAAAATTTATTCACTCTTCATTGAGAGCTAATAAAAGGGTTGCCAGCTTTATGTTTATGTTTATATATTAGCTGCTAATATTTATGAGGGTATTTATCTACACTGGATATATAGAAAACTTTAAAGCATGATTTATTTAGTCATATATATAAAAAACATTTTCATTTATTTATTTCAATTTTCCCCAATTGGTGGAAAATTTCTGTAGTACAATAAGCAACGTGATTCTATCAAAATATTCCCCACCCTCTACCTACTTTGGGCTTTGATTTTAAAAATAGCTCATAATTTTGACAATTTACCTAAGAACATCCGTTTGGAAATTTATAGTTTATGATAACTTAGAAGGATAATTTTTAAGTATGTGTTACTGAAAAATCAAGATGGTGGGTACCAAATTTGGAAGGATGAAATTTCTCAAACAGCTGCTTTATTGTCTGGGCAGCAAAATTGCCATCATCTGCTAGAGCTACCAGAGCTTCTCAGTCTTTTCTTTTTTGACTTTTTGGTTTCCTATGCTGAGGTTCAGGAAAGTGAAATTACTTACTTATGGTCACAGAGTCTGACAGTGATTCTGGCAAAAATGGGTTCAAGGTCTCCTAAGTTCCAGTTCAATATTTCCTCATATGACCTCTGAGGAGCTCTAGATCTTGAGTGGTGTTTGTAGGAGAAAAGTACCTTAAGATATTGGGAATCAGAATGAACGGATGGAATTTTTCAGAATCTGGGAGATTTGATTAAATACTTTGGTGATAATTGAGAACATAGGCCCATTATTATAACTGACTAAAGAGGAAGAGAGCAATTACAATTGGTCTGAAGAGATTTACTTTTCTTATATGGAAGTGGTGCCTCTGTGGCTAGGTTTCAATCTCTTGAAAGAAAAGAACTATTTTATACCAGTTGGCATCTTTCTAAGCAGTCAGAAGAGTTCTGTACACAGTGTAGGAAGTCAACAAATATTTGACTGATGAGTCACAGAGAGCTAAAAAGCAAAGAACTAATGTCAGTGTGCTGTACCCAGTAAACAATTCATAGCCTCCTGTAATCTCTTTAGGAGGGTCTTGTCTATCTGAAGCTAAGCAGTATTACCATATTTCCAGGTATTCACATGTTTGTGTGTGTGTATGTGTGTGTGAGAGAGTGTGTGAAAACACGATAAGATTTACAATCTGCTACCTATTGGATATTGTTTATTTTATTGAATTCTTATCATACTCCTCTGCTGTAAGTTCTAATTTAAAAAAAAAAGCAACATCCACAAAACAAAGAACAATGTACTTACTATTCCCCACACAAGGAAAGACATAGTTGTCAAATATGCCAACATGGTCAGATCCTGGTAATAATAGAAAATTAAAGAGAAGCTGTCCACTAATAAGCCTGATGCTGGTTGTCCAATTTTACAATGATCTAAAATGTTCCAAATGATGGAGAAACTCTTAAACTTTTACAGAACATCAAACCAACAAAACCATGCATTTTAATATTGACAAATAAAGCAGTATATATTTGTTGTATACAGCATGATGTTTTGAAATATATATATATATATATATATATGAATGTTTGAAAATAAAGA
Organism: Callospermophilus lateralis; assembly: GCF_048772815.1. Taxonomy (NCBI): domain Eukaryota; kingdom Metazoa; phylum Chordata; class Mammalia; order Rodentia; family Sciuridae; genus Callospermophilus; species Callospermophilus lateralis. The sequence continues at coordinate 49,094,330 of NC_135320.1, read as the reverse complement.
CATTATTAAATTACTAAATCAAGCTAATTAGCATATTTATTACCTCTCTTACTTGTTTTTTCTTTTTTGTGTGTGTGTATGTGTGTGTGTGTTAAGAACACCCATAATCAACTGTTGGTCTGGGGATGTAGCTCAGTGATAGACTGCTTGCCTAGCAAGTGTAAGGCCCTGGTTTTAATTTCCAGCATAGGAAAAAAACTACTTTCTTAGCATTTTCAAGAAATGTAATATATTGTTATTAAACATAGTCACAATGTTGTACTATAGATTTTTTGAACCTATTTCTCCTAACTGAAATTTTGTATCCTTTGAACAATGTCCTCCCATACCCGCTTTCTCTCAATACTGCCCCAACTCCTGCTAAGCAGTATTCTACTCTTTACTTCTATGATATTGGCATTTTAGTTGACAAAGTTAAGCCATAAGTTCACACATATGCTAGTTGATGCAAATTTGGTAACAAATTACTAAAAGAAATATGAACAATATTTTCTTAAGATCCGGCAAAGAGTTAAGTATACTGAAAAGTTTATGACCCTGGATTAGAATCAGTACCATTGGTTTCATAAGCACCTCAACAATTACAAAAAAAAGTAACCTAGACATCAAGGTAAGTAACTGAGTTTTTTGTTTTTTTTTAACTATAAGTAGTTTAAATAGCAGAGAACTTCAATTACAATGAAAATATTTATGCCCAAACATGTACCACAGAAAAAAATGTTTATTTAGTAAATGTGTTTTTCACTAAATGATCTCTCATATAACTGCACTGAGCAAACTATGTGCAATTTTCTTTTAATGACATCAAAATGGGACCTAGCCATCTGTCTTGTAGTGTTTCCTATCACTCATTTTTGGAGTGAACGAAGAATAATTTAAACTCCCTATGTGGTAATATTTAAGCTGCTAAAATCAGAACCTTTACATTTGGTGCACTCTTAATAGGATGGCTCCTTGTTCACAACTCCTTGTTTACATGTCTCCTGTCTTAAGGTGGATGGGGGATCCTGCTGATGGTCTTTTTCTCCATTCCCATCCCAGTCTTGTTTTGTTAAACACTACAAAAAGGTTCTTATTGAGAATACTGAGAAAACACTTCTTTCTCTCACAAAAGAATCGCAGCATTTTTTCTATTCTGCCTGAAATTCATTCATTGCCTTATGGACCAGAGCCCTAGGGACTTAGCAGGCCTGGTGCTAAACAGCCTTTGTACAAGCAGTGTTACACAGCAAGCTGGCATCTGCTCTAGGAGCTCGTAAGAGGAGCCAGGAGTCAGAAAACAGATTGGCTTTTTAGTTATTTCAACAGTAGGACAAGTACCAAAAGAAGAAAGCAGCCCCTTAGGACAAAACGTTAAACAACCAGCACCACACTAGTCATTGCACACAGTAGGTTCTCAGCAAATATATGCTGCATCAAATTTGGCTGCCAATGAAAAATGGTGGTGAAATTCGAAGGCGAATTAAGCAAGTTCCATTTTGAAATATAATCTCCTAATAGTCTATACCCCAGTTCATAATGCACTGAGCAGAATCCAAAATTACTATTTTAAAAATAACAAAATTATATTCTTTTCTTTATATAAATGGCTTTTCAAATATAGGAGTGTGTCCATCAGCAGCGATACTAATGTGGATTTTATTAACTTAATGCCATGATTTCATTTTAACTCTAACCTCCACAACCAGTAATTAAGTACTTGGTGCTTTTCTCTATCTCTCTAGGTACTGGATTTTCTTCAATATTCTAATGCCCCTGTGAACTCCATAATGACTCATCGCCAATAGCGTCCATACAGCAACTTCTTTAATTGCCTCCACATCTCCCTCTCTCCCCAAAAATGGAATTCATAAATGCAGGTGTGGGAACATAATTAGGGACATAATGTTTTCCATCTCTTCTGAACAACTGCTTTACTTCATTCACATTTCAGCTAGTAAAGCTTTACTCTCAATGGAGCAACCCACAGGAGAACTTCACAGATGCTAAAAACACATACAGACTATAAATTAATTGTTGCCACTTGAGAGAATTGAAAAAAAAAAGAACTCACATACTGCAATGTAATGTATTAGCTATCTAGTGACATAGCTTTACATTTAAAGTCATCTTAATGTACGAACAGATACCATTGCCTGTGAGTGCAACACTGATTCTTTTTGATATAATCAATATGAAATAAATAAGACTGAATAAATTGCTGTTTGAGGAAGAATAAATTGTGATATATAAATTATGATTCCTTCCATAATGATTGGAATGTTATCCAGTAATTTAGGGGACAAAAATATTCTCAAAAGATACCATATTGATCTATTATGTATCAATATAAAGTGTTCAGGCATGTACTACTCAAGGACATTTTGATCAATGACAATCTATATATGTGACAGTGGTTCCATAAGTTTATATTGCCTGATGACTTCATAGCCATCTTAATTTGTGTAACCACATTTTGTGAAGTTCATACAGCAAGGATATTGCCTAACAATGCATTTCTCAGAATGTATCCACATTTTTAAAGCAATGCATGACTGAATTTTATTTCCTTTACTATATACTACAACCCTATAAGGTAAGGATCATCATAGTCTGTTACGGTTTGCATGTGAGGTGTCCCCCAAAAGCTCACATGTGAAACGATACAAGAAGGTTCAGAGGAGAAATGATTGGGTTGTGAGAGTGTTAACCTAATCAGTGAATTAATCCCTAATGAAATTAAGTGAATGGTAACTGGAGGCAGGTGGGGTTTGGCTGGAGGAAGTAGTTAATTGTGGGAGTGGCTATGGGGTATGTATTTTGTATCTGGGGAGTGAAGACTCTGTCTTTGCTTCCTGTTCACTGTGGTGTGAGCTGCTTCCCTATGTTACTCTCTCCCACCATGATGTTCGCGGAATGGAGCCGGCCTTCTATGGACTAAGACCTCTGAATCCGTGAGCCCTTAAATAAACCTTTTCTCCTACAGTTGTGCTGGTTGGGTCCTTTGGTCACAGCAGAAAAATGACTGACTAAAACATGGTTCATGTATAAAGTTTTGACAAGGTTGGTCTAATGTTATTCACTTGTTGAGTCATGAGGTCCTAAATTAAATCTTTATTATTCATTGATTCATACAAGGAATATTATTCTAGGTGCTAGAATCCATATCATTTGATACCAAACTATTAAAGGTCTCTAATGCCACATAATCTCTCAATAAATGCTCAATGATGACGCTCTTCAGTGGCATACTTTTTTTGACATTGTAATAGCAAAAGTGGACTGATAAGTCTATACAAACCTTTTAACATGGTTTTGAATATCAGGTGAGGTTAAATTATCAAGAGCCTGTGACTATAATAAATTCATGGTGAGTCAATATATGACTTCATGCTCCTGAGGGTGAAGTATGACTGTGAGGGAAGTGTGCTATGCTTGGATCTGGGCGAGTTTGCTCATCTTGTCATAAAGCTAGGGTTATTTCTTCATTACAATATGTGTGTTTTCTTTGTTCACCATTCAACTCAAAAACTCATAATCAGAGAACGCTATCAAAGTTGTTTCCATGTGTTTCATCAACCCCAAACCTGGAGGGATCCCTAAACAAGTGCACTGTCTTTGCCCCCTTGCCATCCTAACTGCCAGGACACCATGTGTGAGGCACCTAGTTGGGATTTGCTGGGCACATCCGGAAAAAAAAAAAAATGTTTTCAGCACTATTTCTAAATGAGGGATAAATAAATAGCTTCAATCTCAAGAACTGTCAATCCAGCATATATACACACTCAAATTAACCAAGCAACCAAGAAGATATTTAAAAATAGTCTTGAAGAGTTCAGTGTTTATTCTCTGAGCATGTTTTTCAAATTAGAAATTAACATTTAAGAGAAAACAAACAGAGGGCTGTGGCAAACCAGGGCTAAAAAAACCCGCATTAGCACATGGTCATGTGGATTCTTTTCTCAAGAAAAGCATTCCAAATTCCACAGATATTCAGTGGAAAAACAAAAACAGAATTCCCACCCATTTCCAAGTATGGCAAAATCAGCGTAGAACTTGTGTTTCCACCCTGTTCCTTCAAAGCAAAACTTGTTACCTTAATCAAGTTCTTCTCGTGAACAGGACTTAGGACTATGACTGGAGGTGACATTGAAGAGGGACACAGCACCACCACTATCAGCTCTTTATTCTGAGCCTCAGTTTCCTTACCTGCAGACTGGGATAATGAACAACACCTTCTCTACCTTTACAGGGTTTGTTTTTGTGTATGTGAAAAATAAATGAAATAGTATATGAGAGCCTATAAGATATAAAAAATGTAAGGAAAGTTTATAATTCTTAACTTTGTTTTTACCCAAATACTTTATCAGGTTATTACTGCTTTAAAAATATCACCTCTAGTGTTCAATGCAGGCAATAGCCAATCATGGCTGGTAAACCTTTCCTGAGAGGGAAAATGCTCTAACTTGTGGTTTTTGCTGATATCTGCACTATAAATATTCTCATCATTGCCAATTTTTAAGCTACCAATTCACAAAATCTCTGCATATTCCACAATTGGCTCTCCAAAGCTGGTGGTGAACTGGGTGGAGCACATCACTGGAATATCAAAAAATAAGACAATCTTTCTGAACAAGAGAAAGATCTGGAGAGAAAAAAACAATTTTTTTTTTGGTCTCAACCTCCCACCTCCATTTACTATGTTTTGCAGTTGTTTTAGATTCTTTCTCTGTCCCCTGAACCTCTTTTTCTAATCTCCAATATCTACTAAATCACTATGACTGCCTCCGGCTGTTATGAAAATTGAAACTGGCTGAGTATTTATTTGTTTTGTGACAAATACTCAAATACTATAATATAAATATCAAATACTGTGACAGTTAACCTAACAATATGAAAAATCTCATTTCAGAAACCACACTAGAGATTAAATAAAACAACTTTTAAAAAATATGATAAAAATATATACTGGAGAAGAATGTTCACACACAATATCTTTCATCTCCAGTAGTTGGAGATAGTGGGAAGCAATTGTGATGGTATTTGTCATCAGAAGTTCTGTGTTCTAATCTGAGCACAGATGCTGTTGAATATTTGATATGGGTGATCTCCTCCTTGAATCCAGGTTCAGATGACCTTCTGTTAAGTGGAGACAACAAATTACACACCCTCCTACCTCATGAATTTGTTTTGAGGCTCTAAGAAGGAACAAAATATGTGCCAGTGCTTTGTAAACAATGAGGAGTACCTCATTGTTTTTATCCATAACCCAAGTTAGGGGCCAGAGTGGGGGAAATGGGACCGGACTAGGTGCATGAGACTCTGGCTTCTATCTCAGCACCACACACACACACAACAAACACACACACACACACACACAAAAAAAAAAAAAAAAAACACCAAAAATTAATTACTATCATGAGGTTGTTGTTCCTTCATACAACAAGTGAGTGGCCAGGTTATGCAATTAAGGAGACTCATGGATAGAGTAAAGACTGGATTAAGTTTCCCTACTGTGATGGTGCTAGACTTACAATCTGAAAGATGTCAGATGGCCAGGGAAGGAGATGGGAGAGAGTGTTAGGGCAGCAGGAGCAGCATGTACCAAAAACCTATAAAGAAAAGACACAGGTGTCTCCATGGGACAGAAAGATCAGGCACAAAGAAAACCAGCATCATGTGTTGCCCCATTAAGTACATATGTTGCATGTATAGTCAGAGGGAAGAAGAAAACCAACTTTTTATCCTGAGATAACGACAGAATCCAGAAACAGCCTCCCAAATATGAGTCCCCAAGGTGAATCAAAACTTGAACCCATTCCTGAAAGTAAAAATCCACTTTATCCCTGTCTTCTATAGCCATGATACCTGCAGATATATAATGATTCTTGGAGATATGATAATCAAGTGAGGTACTTTCTTTTTTTGGTAGCAAGGAAAAGAATAGGCTGATTATTTTTAAGAAAAAATAGTGAGTAGCACTGTAGAACATATATGTGAAAATTTTAAATAGAGTCCCATCATTTTGGTTCAACATCACCTAGTTATTGGCTAGATAAAAAGAATTTCAGATTCTTTGAGGATGTAGCAAACTATACAAGCAATCACTGTATAAAAATTATTTGAGACTGATGAAAAATAACACCCCAAAAAGTCCAGAGGAGCTTCTAAGGTGCACTAATTTTATCAACTCACATCAAGTATCTGTCTTGCTATAAAGCAAGACTTGCAGTATTGGGAAGCAGATGTTTGACCCCAGTGATCGTTGAAACATTTGGGTACCAAGGTTTTGTAGTTTTCAGAGTAAGTGGCAGGACTTGCAGAGTAACGCATGTATTATAACTGAGTTTCCACAAAAAGGTTTGACAGGAAGAAACATTTTCATTTCCCCTGATGGCAAAGAAGCACCCCAGTTTCATTACCCTAAGAAGACATGTGATCTGGTTCGACTCTCCCACCTTTCACTGCCATCCTTTGCAAACATTTGTTTACTAGGTGCTCTAGGATTTACAGCAGATGATACTGTAGGCAAATGGCACTTTATATTCTTAAGTAGGTCTTTAGCTCTGAATCTTTATCTGATGCTTTTCCCTAGTAAGCTGCCTGAGTTAATCTGTGCCATTTATTCCACAAATGACTAAATCAAGCTGAATGTGATTTTTCTCTTCTACAAATTGGAAGAATTTTCTGCCCATTCACCATCATAGAGGATAACTAAAAAGAAGCTGTCTCCTTTAAATCCCTCTCCCACATATTTTCTTCTCTGGACCAAAATGTAGGTCCATTTAACCTTTGAGTGTTTCAGTGCAAAAAGGAGGCACCTCCAGGACCTGTGCTTTCCTATAAATGATCCCAGAGATGGAAAAGAAAAGAAAGACACTCCAGGAGAAGAATCATGAAGAGAAGGTGACTTCTCTCTTAAGACCTGCAGGGAGATGCTCTGCTTGGTTTCCCAAGAAGTGCAATATGTTCTTTCAACTGATATCTCCAGGGCTGATTTTACCAAACCAGTTAAATGGAAAGGAAGAGGGAAAAGAACAAAGGGAGAGATCATGAAAAGATATTTTTCTTTCTAGTTTTACTTACAATCCTTTAATCATCCCATTGAAAGCTCTGCTCTTCACATTAGTGCCCTATGGTGAAATCCTGAGGATTCTGGTCTCTGGTCATGTCCACTTCTCCTGAAGAGAGTGGAGATACAGGTGGAGGATGCTTAGAAAGAGAGGGGAAAAGAGACCAATAATCATGACTCTTCTGTTTGTTCAAAGTAAAGATGAAGGGGCTGGGGATGTGGCTCAATCGGTAGCGCACTCGCCTGGCCCGGGTTCGAGCCTCAGCACCACATACAAACAAAGATGTTGTGTCCGCCAAGAACTAAAAAAATAAATATTAAAAATTCTCTCTGTCTGTCTCTCTCTCTCTCTCTCTCTCTCTCTCTCTCTCTCTCTCTTCTCTCTTTAAAAAAAAAAAGTAAAGATGCAAAGAAATACCAATTTTCCATAATCTCTTCCCCCTACCCAGTCAAAAATATGGAAAAAATATCTCTGGTATTTTTATGTTACCTAAAATAATGATACTTAATCTGAATTTTAATGTTAGAAAAAGTTGCCTGATAAACTAAGAGCAAAGACAAGGTTTTAAATCTCTCAAATAATTATTGATATAATCTAAAATAACCAGGAGCTGCCAAATGAAGTTCATAGATACTTCCTCCTACAAATAAAAATCTATATGTTGCAGGGGATGGATATCTGGGTGTCAATATTATGTAATTTATAAGATTTCCATGAGAGAGAAAATAAAAGAGAAAAGGAGAGAGATTATTAGAATGAAAAACTTCTCTATATTTTAATGTGTACTATAGCTATGCATGCAAAAAATAGATGTTTCTTTCACTCTAGTATATTTATATTTGAAAGGAATTTAATAATATCTTATAGATTACAGAGATATTGGGTAGGTGAGATTAGACATCATGACTGATTGAATGACCTCATGGAAGGATTGGGGTTTTTAAATTAAGGTCCAAATGTGCCAAAAGAAAGAGGAAAGAAGCTCATCTTGCTCTGGAACCCCATTCTTCTATGCTAGGGAAGCGGGAGGGAGAATAACCTCAAGAGTGTCTTTCGGGTTAACTCATTCTCATTGCATTAGTATTTGGCTGACTGAAACTTCAAACTCACTATTAGAGCTGTTTGTCACTTCTTGAAAAAGTTTCTCTTTTCTTTTCCTTTTCAAGAGGATGTCTGGGGATCAGGATCTCAGACCATTCAGGCTGCCATCACAAGAATACTGTAAACTAAAGGGGCTTATACACAATAGAAATGTACTTCTCACAATTCTGGAGGCCAGAAAGTCCAGATCAAGGTGTTAGCAGACTCTCTGACGACTCTGGTGAGGCCAATGGTCTGGTTCATAGTTGAACATCTTGCTATAACCTCACATACAGGAAGAGAAGAATTCTGATTTTTTTTTGGCTCCTTATCAAGATACTCATCTCATTCCTTGAAGGCTCTACTCTCATGACCTGATCACCTTACAAAAGTTCTGTCATTGGCATCACTTTTGAAATGAGGTTTCAACATGTGAATTTTGGGGAGACATAAGCATATTGTTTATAACCCATAGTGGGGCTGTTGTTAGCTCAGTAGCAGGAAGCTCTCTAAAAATTAAATATGTTGTAACCACAGGACAGGGGCTTCCTCAAACAGTAAGGTCATCTTAGGAAGTATTCAGTCAAAAGTGGTAGATCTGATGCTACAGATCCAATTCCTATGTTGGATGGGGAGCTGGCTTACTATATCAAGCCTAGACTTTTATTTATTTATTTATTCTGGTACTGGGATTGAAATCAGGGGTGCTTTACCACTGAGTTCCATCTCCAGACTTTTTGAATTTTATTTTTATTTTGAGACATTATCTTGCTAAGTTGCCGGAGGCTGACCTTGAAATTGCAATCCTCCTGCCTCAGCCGCCCACGGAGCTGGGATTACACGTAGATGCCACCACGCCTGACTGCATCGAGCCTGGCTCTTGATGTAAAGGTAAGATGTCTTGACAGGGACAGGGCAGCATATCATTAACAGCTGAAAACCTAGCGGTGGATGACATATTCTACCTGCTAGCTTGTCAAATACATCTGTGCCTATACATCAAGGCAATTCTTGAAAAGTAAGTCTCTCTCTGTTGTCAAGTAAGAGTTAACGTGAATTTTCTCTACTGCCATTGCCAATTTATTGCACAGAGCTGAGGTTTGGGATTGAGAGGATGTTAGGAAAAGAGTGTGTGGTTGGTGGGGAGAGAGAGAGAGAGAAAGAGAAAGAGGAGCTGCTGCCTTTGTGCTTCTCAGCACAGAGAAAAAGCAGAACAGAGCAGTTAGAAGCAGGGGAGAGGTGAACCTGGGGACAGAGAACAGATGGACTGTGATGAGGGCACAGAGAAACAGATTTGCAAGAAACACAAACGGAATGAAGTAAATGCAAAAAGTCAGAATAGTAAGGAGGCAGGCGGGGAAGAAGAGAAAGAAAAGCAATGGAAATTAGATAAAAATCAGAGGGAGATCCTGGAAAACAAAAAAGAGAAAATGAGAAGAAAAGGAGGAGCATACACAGTTTATTAAGTGACATTTTAGTTTCCAAAATGGGTCTTGTTTCTTGAGCAGGGAGCAGAGCAAGAAGAGTCATGGGTGGATTCAAAATGTCACAGTAGGTTATGCTGGAGGGCCTGGTTGTCTGGAGGGCCTGCCCTGGTCTCTCTAGGGTCTTACCATTCTCTCCGCTTTCTTTGCAAGAGGTGGACCAAGAACATTAACTCAAAGATCTTTTTAATACAATCCAAACTTTTTATGAGCAAAGATTTCTTAACCTCTGATCCTGCTTCCAGGTCAGAAGGTGCAAGCTTCGTAATGACAGTCACTGGGTTGCACACATGTTCTATGGAATAGAAGATGAAATAAAAAGTGCAGTGTTTATTGCTCTGTTTATAGTAATGAGCTTCCTGCTTTATTCGACAAGGTTGGATTCTTCATTATAAAGAAATGAAGGTAAAAGTAATTTTCTTTTCAGTTGGTGATTTTCACCAGTCTTTTTCTTTAGGCCAGGCAGACATAAGACTCGTCTTACTGGGCATCACTTCTAATCTAGGAGGTCACTGTTAGGAAGACAGAAAGAGCAGCTGTGACTGGCAGCAGGAAGTGAGAAATCTGATGGGATATAACCCTAGCCCAAGTAGTCATTCTTTCAAACACTGAGACTTCTCTGTTGTCCTTTTTTGTCTTCATAATTCATTAATGGCATTGTGTTCAGCATCTTGTCTTGAGCCCCTTTGTTCTTTAATCCTCATATTTCATAAATGTCAGATTCTGTGACACATGGACCTGTGATAGAAACTCATCAAAGTCCTTGTTGTGCTGTATTTATATGCAGCAAACTGTTGTCATCTGTTCCTGTGTAAATGATCTCTCTTTGTATCTCACTCCAGCCCTCCCATTATCACTTATTTCTGGCTCAATATCTACTACTCTTTGGTTTTTAATTTTTTTTTTTAAGTTTGGGGGAAACAGTCTTAGCAGCTTATAAGCAAAATATAATAGCAAATCTTGAGAAATTGTGAGATGCATTTAGAGTGAGTTATATGTGTGCTCAAGTTCAATATCACTGATAACTTTCAGATGTTCAAATAAGATGGATAAAGGCACATCTAAGTTTTCTGAGTTTGAGGCTTAAACAAAACAACTTTATCCTGGGAGCAAAAGAAGTATTTGTGCTAGTTGCTCACAAAGTACCTTGGCCGTCAGTTTTGGACTACATATGAACCTTGGGGGTTGAAATTCATTTACTCCTGGCAAAATGTAACTTCCTGCTTCTAAGAATAAAGGCTTGAAAAGACTTATTAAAGGAAGGCTCCAAAAGGACTTCTTTAAACTTCAAACAGGTCTTACAAAACAGCGTTCTGATGAGTTAAGTGCACATGAATTAGAAGCATATGTATTAAATTTCCCTTAAAATACACATGAGTTTAAAAATTAAGGGTGGAGGGGAAAGACTGTTGGCAAAAATCTATTTTAGGTTTGGTTAAATTCAAACCATTTGAAAAGTAATTCTAAGGCATGGGACAAAAGACAGATTAAAATTCTTAAACACTTTTGGGAATCGAGTATGTTTTAATTTTTTTTAATGATTTAAGCTTACTTGAATAAGAAATGCTGGATTTATTTAAATTTTTCCTGAAATGAAGGGAAAACTGCCTGTGAGCAAGATCCACTTTTTTTGAGAACTCTAAATCCTTGGGAAAAACAATGGAAGAGTTTGACAATCTTAAATCAAGGCCAGACTGTTAAGGGAGGAAAATAAGACTTAATTCAAGAGGGTTGTGACTTTGGTCTTCTCTTACTGCTCATGCTCCATCAGGAAAAGTTAGAAACGTTTCTCAGTCCTTGTTGCTCACATGAGTTTGAGTTCCTCTCATTTGTTCCTTCTCCACACACACACACACACACACACACTCACGTGTATACACACAAAGACCCAGTGAGGATTCACCAGAGAATCATTGTCAACAATGCACAAATACAGAAAAATTCGGTAGTAAATGTCCTGTAGGCACAATGCCACAGTTCTTAGCCAAACGGAAAGACAAGGGAACATGAATTGTTTCAAAGTGATTGATTTATTGAATACGGACCTAGGAAAACTGGACCAGGATTAAAATGTGAGTAAATCCCTTTGCTACGAAAAGTGAGAGACTGATTTCTATATTTCCGACCTACAACCTGTCTTTGACATATTCCTTTCTAATAGAGACCAAGCAAAATCTTGGTATGTAAAAGCATTTAGTACTCAAAAAGATCAGTCATGTCTATCAACGGCTCAAAGCATTACAATGTGCTTAATATAACAAGAGGATAAAACTAAGGTTAAACCCTGAAAGTGCCATAGACTTGTGATGTCATTTTAAACAATGCTACAGTTCAGAACAGAACACCTGAGACTATAAAAAAAAAAAAATGTCACTTGCATTCTACTGTTTTGTTGGGGTGATAGACAAAAATTTGAACAAAGATAAACCAAAAATAGGGTTGGGGAAGGTAAGTATAATGTTAGAAGTTAATTTAGTGCAAAAAGTATTTATTAAATACCTTTGTGATACCAGGCATGTGTCAGGTATCTGGTTAAAAAGACAAATGAAAAATTATCTTGAATTTTAAGGAGCCCAGAATCTAGAGTGGAGGCAAACTTATACTCAACTTGCCTTATTGTAGTCCCATTCTGTGTAGCCTGGTATCTAAACACTCACTGAGCTTTGACCTAACATTAATCCTAGTGACTAACTTATGTCCTGGATTGAAATAACACACCCATGATTATTACTGTCTCTATGACCTTGAGCAGTACATAACCTCTTTAAGTCTCAGTACCCTGTCTATAAAGTGAGGACAGCAATATTTCCCTCTAGGTTTAACGTGTATTAGTGTAGTCTCTAGAACTTAACACACAGAACACTGATTTCTTTTGTGAATATTGTGATTATAATATTGTAGAAGAACCAAAGTGATAGGGTAAGTATGTTCTGCAATGGAGGGGGGTAATCAAATAAAATCTTTCAAACTAAGCCTTTGTGTTTCTGTTTACTCTGCAAAAAGTCACAACACAGTGACTTAAAATGAGTACATATTGTACTTCTGTGCATTGGCTATGTGGTTCTTTCAGTCTGGGTAAAGATGACCAGACATAAGAGGATAAGCTTCCCTTATGTCTGGAGCCATAGTTGAGATGTCCAGGGAAGTTGAGAAAGCTAGAATGGTTACATCCTCTTGCAAGGGATCTTTCTTCATCCAACAGGATAGCTTGAGCTTATTCATGAAAGAAGTTCCAGCCGCAAGAGAGGGCAAGTTCCAACATACAATCCCTAATCATAAGCTTAGGTTTGTGTCACACTTCCTACTGACCTATTGGTTAAAGCAACATATCTAGCTGAGACCAGATTCAAGGACTATAGAGAGAGATTTCATTATTGATGGAAGAAATGACGAAATCACATGGCAAAGAAAAATGCATACAGGAAGGTACGAATATATTGAGGACCCTGATAGTAGCAATCTACAGGGCCTTTAAGATGTTCTTAAATATTTTGTAAGTGTAAAGATGTTAGCATTTTGTTTGTAAAATCAGTGTTATATAAAGTGAAAAGACAAACTCCAAATTAAGAACACAACAGAGTAGGGCAGCTACCTGGTGCTTTTTTTTTTTTTTTTTTTTTTTTTTGATACTAGGAATTGAACTCAGGGGTACTCAACCACCAAGCCACATCCCCAGCTCATTTATGTATTTTATTTAGAAACAGGTCTCACTGAGTTGCTAAATGCCTAGCTAAGTTGCTGAGGCAGACTTTGTACTCGCAATTCTCCTGCCTCAGCCTCCCAAGCTGCTGGGATTATGGGCATGTGCCACTGTGCGTGGCTTCCCAGGTGATTCCTTTAAATAGCTTATAAAGGCACATAGAGTCTGTGGCAAAAGTCACACACTTGTGTGGAACAAGGAATCCCACACAGTTCTGGGGTATTGTATCCTCCTCCCCACACTCTGGGGAACTTCATTCTAAAGTTGCAGAATCTGTGGTTGTCAAACAACCTTAACATAGCACACATCTGGCATTCTACTGTGCCATAGGTCCAGAGACCAGTTTTGTGCACATGAGCAATCGTGTCTCTGTCGCAATACAGTGCCAAGATGCAACCTATCAACACAAGCCAAGAAAAAGATCTTCTAAAGGAAATTGTTAAAAATGAAAATTCTTAGGTCAAATTGTCCCATTTCCTGAATCATTTTAATTCAAGTGCTTCAGATTATTCTGTACAAACTGGGAGAAATTCTGTCTTAAAAGATGGGCAGGAGTTGTCTAGCTGAGAAGGAAATGACAAGCATCCCATACAGAAGGGCTAGGATAGAGTGTGAACAAATACAGTGACAAAGATAGGAGTAACATGGCCCCAATGACATGGAAGGAGGGAAGCAAGATGAACAAGGTAAGATAAGGGTGAAAAGAAGATTCAAAGAATTTGAGGAAAGAGGCTTCATGGTATGGTTTGATTTCTGGAATGGAAACTAGGCAGACAGTCTGTCTGTGATTATTAATACTTGTGGTTGAAATAAAACTTGAGGCTACAAAATTGATACTGCAAATAGGGACAGCTGTAAATATATGGTTTACTATAGGGCAGCTTTCTTATATTAATTCAGTAGCAAGAGCATGCTGTGCTCTTAGTGAGTTAGGAGTTCAGCTGCCCAACGTCTACTGGAAGTCGTACATCGAAGGCCTTCTACTTATTCACGTGTCTAAGCCCCAGGGTCTAATAAATGCTCTCAATCACTAAGAAACCATTCGTGTTTTGTTGTGACTTGGACTGGATAGATCAATAGCCCCCTAACATGTTCATTATGTTTAATATTTTATGCATACATAAGATGATTGATCTTCTAAACTGTTCGGATGTGATTACTCATCTTAAGTTCTGCTCATGGCCTGCTTGTTTGCAAAAGGGCTTTGTTATTAGGAAATAATAATGAAGTACTCTAGGTTTATTTTCAACCATAAAGATAAGACTCATTTTACTCTCAAGAGTTTTGAAGATGCTGAAGGTAGAAGATATCCCTGCTGGTTTATAATAAATGAATTTCTATGCCTAAGATTTTATAATATGATAATATCAGTAATGTTCTAATCCTAAGTGTTAACTGTGGGTTTCTAAAAGACATAAACTAAATAAAGAAAGAAATTAAATTTGAATTAAAACTGTTTGGTATAACCATTTTTTATTCTACAGAGTTAGATAATGTATTGGATTAGATTAAACCTGTGATATCCCTCCCTGTTCAATTCAGAAATTAACACTCCTCTACCTTTAACCCTTGTGTTGTATCCTTAAGATTGAATAATTCTTAATTGTATGGTTGGGATAAGGGGATGGGTTGTGGCTCAGAGGTAGAGTGCTCACTTACCATGCGTGAGGCACTGGGTTCGATCCTCAGTACCCCACAAAAATAAAATAAAGACATTCTGTCCACCTATAACTAAAAAATAAATATTAAAAAAGGTATTTAAAAAATACAAGGGTTAGAGGTGGAGGAGTGCTAATTTCCGAATTAAAACATTTTGGAAGGTATTTAAATAACATGTTCAAAGTTGAGTTTATTATCTCTTCTAAATTAGATTTATTCCTCGTGTCCCTAATTCTGCTAACTGCTTGCTAATTTTCCTAGTTTTTATTTATTCTGAAGATGAAGATTTCATTAACATCTTCCTCCTCACCCTGTTCCCTAATAGATTCCAAGCCCTGTGGTTTCCATCTCCAAATGACTTCAGCATTTACCATTTGCTTTCAATTCTACTGTCACTTGTCGACTTGCAGTCTTTATTTTCTCTCCTTGACATCATTGCAATTTAATAAATTCTCTCAGTTGTTCTTATCACATTCTGTTTTGCATCTAATCCATTCTGCATATCGATTCATACATTTATTTGGTAAAATTTACTGCATGTTAGTGCTGTTATAAACACAGCAGATTCAGCTGTGAACAACTGAGACATAAATCTCTGCCTTCTTGGAGCTTACATTCTACTAGAGGAGGCAGAAAAATGAAGATGATAAATACATAATACATATGGAAGACTATGATAATAGGTACTAAGGGGAACAATAAAGAGTGCAAGAGAAAATGAAATGTTAGATGGGAGGACTTAAGTTTGCAAAAGAGTAAATGGAGAAAGCCCCACTAGGAGGTGAATTTTTGAGAAAAATCTAGAAGGAAACAAGGAGATAATTGTAATGCAGTTTGGGTAAATGTTGTTGCTATTCCATGTACATCCCCCAAATTCATTGGCTTAATTTTTAAAAATTTGTGTTTATTGCTCACAATAAAGTTCAATGAAAGGAGACTCAAAGCTTTCTAAATAGTGATTTAGGACATAGGTTCTGCCAGCAGTTTTGCCCCAAGTACCAGGAGTTAGACTATACTTCTCAGGTTAAGGGTTGGCTCCTCCAAAGGACTGTCCTCACTTCAAACTCAAGCCACAGGTTTGAGTTTCTGACTGGCTACCTAAACATTCAGGGGTTCTAAGTATCCTCCCAGGTTTGATAATTCACAAGAACAACTCACAGACTTGTGCAAAGCACTATGTTTACTATTAAAGTTTTATTGAAACAAAGGATAAAAGTATGAACTGGTCAAAGGGAAAGATATAGATGGCAAGGCCTGAGAGGGTTCCAGCATAACATTGTGTGACAGTACAGAGTATGCCAACCAGGGCCAATTACAGTGTCTGCAGTTTTTCTTGGGGTTTCATTACATAGACTGATTGAACCATTGAACCATTGAACCATTGAACCATTGGCCATGTTCCTCAATCTTCGTCCCTCCTACCCTTCCCTTCTCTCAGGTGAAGTTGGTAGCACCTGCCTCAAAGCCCAACTCTCTAATCACATGACTGCTATTTCTAGCCTGATCATCCCCATCCTGATTCATCTCATTAGCATAAACTGTTTGGAGTCCCACTACCAATAACAAAGACATTCTGATCACCCAGGAAATACCAAGGGTTTAGAAGCTACCTCCCAGAAAATGCAGACAAAATTAAGTGGAATTTATTAATACACAGGTTCCTTCTATAGTGTACCTTCTGCCATCAATATGTAACTTCCAATGTTACCACAGAAGAAACAGAGGAAGGGGATCATGAAACACAGGG
Source organism: Callospermophilus lateralis (assembly GCF_048772815.1). Classification (NCBI taxonomy): domain Eukaryota; kingdom Metazoa; phylum Chordata; class Mammalia; order Rodentia; family Sciuridae; genus Callospermophilus; species Callospermophilus lateralis. Next base: position 49,077,608 of record NC_135320.1, on the reverse strand, counting down.
CTAGGCCCAGAAGTGACATACAGCTCACTGCTCACCTACTACTTGTGGGGTTTACAAAGCTGCACGGAAATGCAAAGGAGGTTGGGAAGAGCTGTCTTGGCTTATGTTACACTTCCACACAAGGTTCTCCATGGGAGGAGAGGAAGAATCTTGTACCAAGTCATTTTTCTCTGTCATGTTTGTCATGTGGCAGCATTATTTCCTCAATAATTATTTCCATTTTCCTTCTCCAAAATCAGGGACTGCTATTATGTAAGTACTAATTCATTTGATGCTATCCCATAGCTGACTGATGTCCTGCTTTTGCTTTAAAATTCCTGTCTTTCTCTATTTAATGCTGCTATGTTGTTTTCAAGGTCAGTATGGTTTCTTCTGAAATGTCTAATATGCTTTCAATCTCGTCTAATAGACTTTTTGAAATCTCAGATATTATAGTTTTCATTTTTAGAAATTCAAGTTGAAACTTAAAATTATCTTCCATATCTCTTCTTGGTGTATTCAATCTTTGCTGTAGCTTTTTGAAGATATGCAATATAGTTTTGATAAGACTCTTAAGGTCCTAATCTGCTAATGCTTTTATCTATACCAGTTCTAGATTGGTTTTGATTAATTCAGTTTTCCCTTTATCATGGGCCATAGTCTCTTGTTTCTTTATATATTTGGTGATCTTTGATTGAATGCCAGATATGGTGAATTTTATTTTATGTGTGTACTGAATATTGTATATTCTCATAAATATTCTTGAGCTTTGTTTTAGGATGCAGTTAAGTTACTTAGATTCCTATTTATTCTCATGGGTCTTTCTTTTAAGATTTATTATGTAGCATCATAGCTGTATTTTTCTATGGTTAATTAGTCCTCCATCGCTGACATAGGGCCAAAACTGAATACTCTATTCATTGTCCTATAAGTTGTTCACTGTAATTATTGGGTACACCATTATTTCCAGCCCTGTGTGTGTGAGCTGTGGGTATTGTTTCTTCTCATTCTTTCAGGAGAGCCTTCCTCCTCCATGGGCTCTTTACTAACATGCATGTGCTGATCAGTCTTTTGTGAAATATCCAAAAGGGAACCTTTACAGATCTCTAGGATTCTGTGTAGAGATCTCTTTTCTTTAGTGCTATGCTCTGTGAACATTGGTCTACTTGGTTTCTCTGAATTCTCAGCCCTGTTTCAGTTCAGGAAGTCTGCCAAGCTCTCTACTGGTTGCCATTTTCTGTGCATGTCTTGGAAATTCTTTCAAGGTATGTGTGTCTTCTGTCATCATCTGGGACAATTATAGAATTTGACTCTTTGTTCTCCTGCCTCTCATGGATTATTCTTCTTCTTTGCATGAGGTTCAATAGCTTTAAGATGGTTTCATATTTTTGTCCTTGTTAACAAATTACTTCAGGTGAGAGGTAAATCTATTTCCTATTAGTCCATTTGCACTAGAAGTGGAAGTGAGAAATATGGTGCTTTTTTGCTTATTCATTTTTAATAATGAGTATACTAAGGCAGTGTGTTAGCTTTCCATTGCTATAAAAAATATTTGAGATAATTAACTAATAAGGAGAAAGAGTTTATTTTGGCTCCCAGTTTTAGAACTTGCAGTCCTTGATCAGGTGGACTCATTGCTTTTAAGCCTCTGGTGGTGGTACTGGGTGATAGTGGCAGAGAGTAGATAGTGGAGTCAAGCAGCTTATCTCATGCCTAGAACTGAAAAAGGAAAAGGAAGAGGATATGGACCCACTGACTCCCCCAACCCTTTTTGTTTGTTTGTTTGTTTGTTTGTTTTTAATTTAGAGGCAGGGTCTCACTGAGTTGCTTATTGCCTCACTGTTGCTGAGGCTGACTTTGAACTCATGATCTTCCTGTCTCAGCTTCCTGAGCTGCTGGGATTACAGGTATGCACCACTGCACCAGGCCTACTGGCCTCTTTGAGGGTATTTGTCCAATGACCTAAAGATCTCCCATTGGGTGCCATCTGTTATAATTTCAACATCTCCCAATAGCACCAAGTTGAGGACTAAGTTTTAGCATATGGACCTTTAGGAGATATTCAACATACAAACCATAGCAGGCAGTCATTTTTAATAAAATGTTTCTTGAGGAATAAGGATTCCTATATTTAAGAAAAATAGAGAACTGTAAAGTTTTCTGGGTGGTGGAGAGTTGTCTGTACTCCAAAGAAATTAATTTGGAGAAAACAAATCAGTCATTATTTTATCCCATTGGAGTATATCACTAAATTAATTTCTAAATCTATTTCAAATTTTACTTTTTTTAATATAGTAAATTGAATTTTATTTGCTAGAATCACCATAATTTTAGTCAGATTATGTATGTTCTACCCTGTGTTTTTTATCCATGTACTTTTTTTTATTTTGAAACTTCATTAATTTAAAGTATGACAATATATGGCTTTTATGATTTTTCTTTGAATACTTTCAGATGCTCACATGTAATACTATTTCACTGAGCAAAAATCAAACAAGCAAACAAACAAAAAGCAGGCTCTTTTTTTGCCTCAAAGTGACATCTTTTCCACCGCAGGACTTGTGGCAGCCCCTGGCAAGAGGTCGACTCGCCCGAGTGTTTATGTAAGCAGACTGCTGCTTTGATGAAAGCCCCAAACTTCTGTGTTCAGAGACTCAGAGAGTTAGAATTAGAGGAAACAGTCATTTGTGGGTCTCACCCAACTTCAAGGTGCTTTTTAGCCACAGTCTGGGGATTGTCACTTCAGCAACCTTATTAAAAGAAAGTCGTTGTTTCTGCTTCATTTACCATCTGGTGTAAAGCTCTGTAGGCATCCTAACCAAACAGGCCATATCAGGGAGAGGGAGAGAGAAAAAAGAAGAGTTCACAGAAATTCTGGGAAAGGCTATTAATATACAGAAAATCTGAACAGTAATAAGTTAGGCTGGGATCAAACTTCATATGGGGGCGGGTTGGGGGGAAGAACTATGGAGACTGGATGAGCCAAAAAAAAAAAAAAAAAAGTCTTGGCCCACAGCCCAGGCTAACAGTTTAGAAACTGAAGTGGAGCTTGATCTCTAATCCCCAGTCTTTAGATTCACTTAAGCCCACTCCAAAAGAAAAAGAGGGGATACGGATGCCCAGAGAGCATCCTCTTTCCAGTGGGGGGGCAAGAATAAACCCACATGGCCTTTTTCAAGAAGCAGAGTTTTTTCTAGAGCCTATCTTGCCATGAATCTCGAGGTTACTGAAGAGGTTTTCTTCACCTCACCAAGGGGATCATTTCTCACATTTTTGTTTTTGACTATTTACTACCACACTGCAGAAGTGTTTGAGATCGTTTCCTTCTCAATCTCTGCCTCATTTCCATTCAACTCTCTACAGTTTGCCTTCCCCCAGTGCATACGATTATCACCTCTCCATTCTAATTAGCTTCCAAGCTGCCTTTACTGTCACCCCCACTTTTATGATATTGGCTCCATATATTTTGATCTCTTAATTGGCTTTTGATGCTTCCCATTTTGCAAACTGTTGCCAAGATTTTTTTTTTTTTTTTTGCTTTTTTTATATGTTCCCAGGATTGCTTTACAATGTTCTTCTTCTTGTTTTTTTTTTTTTTTCTTTTAGTATGTCCTTTTTCAAATCCAGTTTCCAACTCAACACAGTTCAAATCTGCTCTTGCTGGCAATATATTAAATCTTCAAAATTCTTTTTAACAGAGTTATTTATTTATTTATTTTTAAGCATGAGGATACACAATCCTCTGCTGGATTAATTTTCTTTCTTCTTTTTTTTCTTTTCTTTACTTTTTCTTTTTTCTTTTCTTTCTTTCTTTCTTTTTTTTTTTTTTTAAGGATTTGTTATTTTTCACTTGATATTCCTGGACTTTGTCAGGGATGACAATCATCTTGTATGGAGGCTGGGAAACTTTTCCCTTGCAAATCACATTTGTGATAGTTTGTAATGTCTTGAAGACTGTAGGAGGTAGACATCTGAAAAGTGTGATTTCTTGACAGACTGTTTATGTACTAATGTGTAAAATTTCCCAAAAATCTGCTCTGCCATTTCTGTTGCCCGTGGGGTTGAGAAATCCAACAGCTCCTTATGTTGGTGGTTGTCTAATCACGTTGCACTGTTCGTCTGCTCTCATTGACTGTCACTCAGCAAAATAGTCCATCAAAGTTTCTCAAAATATAAAAATAGGGTTTTTTTTCCTTACAATTTTTATAATGTTTTAAAGTTAAATTACTTCTGCCAGTTCATTACATATACCAAGGATTTATATTGACACATTTCAGTGTTTAAATAAAAAGTAAATATAGTAGTTAAAAGTGAGGAATAAATATGAAAATATAAACCCTCGTAAAGCTTTACAATTGTGATAATAGTTGTTGCAGTCTTTAGTTTCTTATAGTTTTCATTTTGCTCTTAACTACCCAAATTCTGAGTTTAAGGCCCCCTGATTAAAATGAAATGAGTGGTTCTGTTTTAAGCTGCCATTAGAAGAAATTGGTTTTAACTCACTTGCATCAAAGGCACTATAAGCTAAAGAAATCCATGTGAGGGGCTGGGGATGTGGCTCAAGTGGTAGCGCGCTCGCCTGGCATGCTTGTGGCCCGGGTTCGATTCTCAGCACCACGTACAAACAAAGATGTTGTGTCCACCGATAACTAAAAAATAAATATTAAAATTCTCTCTCTCTCTCTCTCTCCTCTCTCACTCTCTCTAAAAAAAAAAAAAAGAAAAAAAAGAAATCCATGTGATTCTGGAAAGTTTGGGTAAACAATAAACAGGTGTCTTGCCTGTTCAAGGAACTAATTCAGTCAAGCTGCTAATGTATCCTATACCTCATTGGTCTCATTGGTAAAATGGAAATAATGATGACCTTTAGCTCATATGATTGTGGTGAGGATTGGACGAGACAGTCCATGCCACAGTGACTACCATATAGAAAATACCCATTGAATGCTCTTTTTAATTATTGTGGTGAATGAATGGATTGAATAAGATTATAATTAAAACTTAAGCAAGAGCATTGTTCCTAGAACATTATAGGAAGTGCTATATGAAACTTTTTGTGTCCAGAGTAACCTTGAATTTTTAAAAATATGTGCATATCTGTGCATACGGGGTGGTCATATAAGAGAAGAAGATGGTAGTCTAAGTTGTTCCCTGAATCACTTCTTCAGACAGATGTAATCACATTAACATCATGACCACATAAATTCATCACCAGAGGAAAGGCCAGGCAGAGCCTCAGGATGGGTCATGAGTTGGTCTGAGGGGACTTGTCACTTTTTAATTGTGTCTGGTCAGGCATGGAAGAAAAAGAAAGGGACAAATGGCCCCAAGGGACTATAAGGGAACAGGCCAAAGTGAAGGACTCTGATGATAAACTTCATACACCTCTTATGCCAGGTATGACCAATAATCCACATTAGTGAAACATTTTCTCATGAATAGTTTTAGAGTTTAAAAAGAATTCATTGACAAATCTTTATTCTAGAAGCATCAAACACTTTTTTTCATGAATGCCCAAAAGTTGATAAACATATTGTACTTTTTGTCTTATTCAATTCTTAAAATGATGAAATGGTTACTATCGTCTCTGTTTTATAGAGAAAAAAAAAAAAAACTGAGGCTCTCAGAATTTAAGTAGTTTGACAAAGTTACATAACTCTGGTAAGTAGCAGAGGTTTGAAGTAGTAATGTTTGAAGCCAGATGTGCCTCATCTTGGTGTGCTCATGATTAGTGTCCTGTTCCCTAGATACTTTGCTCCCTCTCTTTTATAATATTTCAAACTTGTAACTCTTGCATTTCACTTTGTGCCTGAGTTGGTAAGTCTTTCATGATATGTCAGTTTGGGTTGAAGGAGTAACCTAATCTTAATCAGTGTATAATTACCATATCTACAGCATATTTTATTTGGATATTCTTGGGTCAGATTTACATTTGTGATCCCAGTGGCCTGTGATAAGCAGATGTAGAGAGATTTGGGGGGTGATGGCATGGTTTTCAGGTACTTTAGTGATAGATTCTCCAAGTAGCTCTTTTACGAACTTCCAATAATTTATAGCTTTAACCTTCAACTCCTGAATACCTTGTCCACCCTTGTCCACTTTAGAAAAAAAAAAGCCAAATAAAGCAAAAGAAAGGAGTGAGGAGAGGCCTGTGTGCAGTTGCTGTGGTTTAAATCAATGAACAGTTCTGTAGGTTAGAGGTGCAACTTGAGTCTCACTGGATGAAATGAAAGCATTTTGTTCTTAGAGGAAGCTTTAGGGAAAATCTGTGCCCTTGCGTTTTCCAGCTCATAGAGCTTGAATGCTCTTGACCTCCTTCCTCTATCTTCAAAACCAACAATAGTGGGTCAAGTTCTCACATCACAGCACTCTGATACTCTTCTGTAGCCACATCTCCCTCTGACCCTGACTCTTTGGTCTCCATCTTTGACAAGAACCCTTGTGATTATATTGGGACATCCATCAAATCCAGGATAATCTCCGTGTTTAAAGTCTACAGACTGGCAATCTTAATTCCAAATGCTATCGACTTTCTCCTTTGCCATTTTACCTAACATATTCCACAGGTTCTAGGAACTAAGTCATGGGCATCTTTATGGGGCAGTTATTCTACTCACCACATCAGTCTTTCAATATGAATCTGATTGAAAGAAGAAATTTCCACCAGGAAAAATGGTAAGAGAACCAGAGATTCTGGGTGACTGTTCTAAGCAATTATTGAGACTTTCAAATAATGACCTGTGAAATTACTTGGAGTAATATAAAGATACATGGATCTGCCTGTGATGAGCCGAGAGGGAGTGGGTGGGAATGGACTCAAATCATAGAATCCTACCAAAGACACAAAATTTCAATTGTATCAAATGTTTACAGGTATATGGTGTCTAGAAGAGCAAAAAGTTACTCACTCAAGAAAAGGCTCTTCTGAGGAAGTGTTTTTGAACTTGCCTGTGACAAGGGAGTTAAGGTAGACAAAAAGAAAGCAAGGTGATAGAGCATGATAATAGCCAAGGTCAAGACAGTCACAGGGTTGAATAGAACATGGGATACAGACTGGGAAGGGCACTGTGCATGATGCAGCTGCAGAGAAAGGCAGGGCCAGACCACATGGGGCCTGATGACACACCATTCTCCACTTAACTTTTATCCTACACTAAGCCCATAGTCACCAAAGGGTGTTAAGCAGAGGCCCTAATGCAGCATGTGTACATAATAATAATTGCTGTTTCTAAAGGTCACTCTTGTTATGGTTTGGAGAATGGATTGGGAAGGCTGAGTCAGCAGAATTAAGCCAAGAGGTATCAAGGGATCATTTGGGAGTGAATGGTATTTGCTGGTGGAAGAGGTTAGTGGCAGTGTCAATGGGAAGGGGGCAAATGAAACATGTAGAGTTATGTCACAGGTACATCAGGCTAAAAAGAAGAATTCAAAATGGGGAAATGAGCAAGAGGAACATACTGATAATATTTATGGATCTCATGTCTTAGAGCAGGTAATTTCTTATTTTTGGTCTTCAGTTGTTGCTTCATGGACAAAGCCTTGATCCATGTAAGCCTGCTTCTGCTTACTTTTCCAGCTCATCACTGCATCACTCTCTCTAACTGCCTTAGAAGCTGTTTCTCGCTTTGTGCTCCTGTTAAGCTAGCTTGTAGCTTTTAAAGTTGGCCTGTGCTCACTCTGCTATGTATGGCCTCATCTTTCTTGATGCCAAATTCCTGGGATTCCTGCTGTTATTTGTCCTTTTTGCTGACCCAACCCAGCTGAGACTTTTGATACAGAGACCTTTGATACTTCTGCAGTGGTGACAGAAGATAATCTTCTGGGTCTCACTCTTGCAAATCTTATCTTTGCTTTCCAGTTTGCTTTTGAACATCACACTTGAACTTCTGAAGGCTGCCAATGTCCATTCCTGCTGACCCTCTGTGCTCTTTGTGGTTGAATCCCCACCATCTGACTGGCTTCAATTTTTTTTTTTTTTAACAGTGCTCAGTATTCCACTGTCTCCTTATTTTTATTCTTCTTCTCCAAGGACATGCTGGCCTATGTGATTTAGCTTTCTAATTGGCGTTGTACATTAGGCTGCCTGGTGATCATTTCATTTCGAGTTTGATCATGACATTTCTCAGTCAATGCTCTCTCTCTCTCTCTTTTTTTTTTTGTATCCGGGATTGAACATGGGGGTGCTTAACTACTAAGCCACATCCCCTGCCTGCCAGTTTTACTTCAAGACAGTGTCTTGCTAAGTTCCATAGGGCCTTACTAAGTTGCTGAGTCTAGCTTTGAACTTGTGATCCCCCGCTTCAGCCTCCTGAGCCATAGGTAGGCAGCACTGCACCTGGCTATCTCTCTCTTTAAGTGGGCTCTAATACTTTAAAGTTTAGCATGTAATATTTTTTAAATAACCAATCAAAACCCTCCAACTGGCATTTTGACTCCAATCAACTTCACATGTTCATGGAATAACAACCTAACTCCTTTAGGAGTATAAACCTACATAAAATAATTCATAATGATGCTAATCATTAGCACTGAGAGTACTAATCACTTTATGGACATTTTTCCTTATCTTTTCCAACTCTGACAAACAGATATTATTATACTCATTTTGCAAATGAGAAAACTGAGGCTCCGGGCAGCAGCTGAATGACTCAGAAGAAGAGAAATCATCTTCCCCAAGTTACAGAGCTCAAAACAATGAAGCTGACACCAAAGGTCCTTTGCCTTCCTGATGGCTGCTTCCCCTTAGGCTATATTTATACCTTTGAATAACATTGAAAGTATTTTTGCACTTTTGGGGTTTCCTGAATTCTTTTTAGTTCCTTTGGCATAAGAAGCAGCTTCACTGAACCACAAATGTCAGTGTAATTTGTCCAGGTGAGTTAAATCAATATGGTTTTAGTGTCCATTCTCTTAACACTGGAGCCAGTCAGGGTGCTCATGGCTGCTTAACCCAGGATTTAAAAGCAGTTGTTGGTGTGCTGTCAGTGCATCAGGGGCTCCTACTTTTACCCTCCATCCTAATAGTCCCCTGTGTTTAGGCCTCTCCCCTCTATGGGCGGCTCTGACCATGAAAGATTTGCTGATGGAACTGCTGAGTGATCTTGCAGCAATACTCCTTTTCTGATCCCAGCAGCCTTATTATTGTGCTTTGCATTTTTGTCTAAATTGATTACTTCCCAGGTTTGTCCTCAGACCTGCTGAGTGAACATGTTTCTGATTACCTCCCCCCAGATTGATTAGTTGCACTTTTCTAAATGGAATCTAATTTTCCTCTTTTCTCTCTGTATTTGTAATCTCATTAGATCCATTTGTATTAATTTTTAGTCTCCTGGTGTGTGCAACAGCTTCCAAATTTGTAACATCTGCAAATTTTATTAGCATGCTGTGTGCTCTGTCTTTCAGATCATTAATGCTAACCATCAATAATCCAGATGTTAGAGAAGACAAGAGCTTCATGCCAACCCCTGTGGCCCTCCACAAGAGACCGCTGCACACCCTGAACATTGCCATTTATCAACACCTATTATTTATGACCATTCTGCTAAATCACCATTCATGTTATCATGCCCCTCCCTCCCCCCCCCCCCCGACAATCCACCAGTCATTTGAAAGGAAAATTTCAAAGTTTCATCTCATATCTTAAGGTCATGATTAAAGTTTTTTTTGGCACATTCTTGCCTCTTAAGTGGAAATTACAATTTATGGCAATCTTCAAAAAATCCATAATAAGAAAGAATTTATGGAGCATTTTATTTTTTCTAACTTTTCTTCTCATCAGTAAAAGTTGTTTTGTAGTTACTTATGGATTTAGATCAAGTGTTTCATTTTTCAATTGAGTAAAGAAAAGTAATATTTAGTGAGCATCAAGTGCAAAATATGGGGCTGCCCAAATTTAGATGAATGAGATTAGGGATTTGATGAAATTCTAGTTCTATTTACTGGCAAGTTATACACTTATTGTTTTCATGCTCATTTTCTTGTTTAAACTTCTCTTTGCAAAAAAAAAACCAAACAAACACTTAAGAGCTTTAAAATATTTTATTAGATGATTATTTAATTATTAGCATCATATGTATAACATTAGTCACAAGGTGATTATTATCACTTTCATGAGATTTATTCTTAAAGATCATGTTAATAAGATTTTCATTGTTGTGATCAAACTACCTGACACAAACAACTCGGAGAAGGAAATGTTTATTTGGGCTCACAGTTACAGAAGTATCAGTCCATGGACAGTGGACTCCATTGCTTTGAGTCTGAAGTGAAGCAGAACAATTTGGTGAAATGGAGTTTTGGTGGAAAGCTCAGCACAGGGCAGCCTGGAAACAGAAATGGAAAAAGAAGAAGGGGCTGTGGACAAGATATAGTCTCCAAGGGCATGTCCTCAGTGACCTATTCTTTCAACCATGTCCAACTTGCCTCTAGTTTTCACCATTTTTCAGTAGTACATTGAAATTATTAGTCCAGCAAATCCACTGATGAGTTAAGAAACCTTATGATCCGAACACTTCCCATAAGTCCCACCTTTAGGCACTGCTGCCTTGGGGACCAAGCCTTAAACACATGAGCTTTTGGAAGACATTTCAGATCCAAACCAAAACAAAGATCAATGATTCCCCTATGTGAAAAAACTTCCTTATTAATAATCCTATTTTTTCCTAGGCCTCTCTTTTCCCATTCTTCTTCTTCTACTTATCCTATTTTAGAATTAATTTTGGGGGGTTTAATTTTGCTTAATTTTCATGCCTAAAGAAACCCAATGATTGCATTCATATTCATAAAAAAGAAGTGTGATGTTCTGAGGGAGATTTATTTGTAATTCATTAAAATTTTTCATAACACTTTTCATATTGAAGGAACATTGAACAAATTTTAAAAAGCAGGCAGTAATCAGAACAAACTATTAATGTATTACTAATGATTATATTTTATATGCAAATAGTTCCATTCTACAAGTATAATTCTACATATTTTTACCTCATTCTCACACAAGGCCTTTGAGGAGACCACCTACAAGAGTGACTAGCTCATTCTAAATGTGAGGGAGGTGGGGGGTGGGACTGAATGAAATAATTCAGCTTATTTGCCAAAGTTTTGCCAATTCAGTGTTTAAGGGAAAGTGCAGGATTCACAGTTTTGTGTGCTCACAAGTGAAAATAATAGCTACAATTTACTATAACAGGTGGTTTTTAATTGATTCTTTCTAGCTGATGATTAATAATAAAAATATATCAAGAACAGGATCAAGGTTCATATAATTTGGAAACGCATATGTATCATCATTAGAACTGCTTATCAAAGTGAAGGTTGACTTTTCTACTTTTAGAAATGGATAATTTCAGCTTGGTGCATCTGCTCAAGGAATTGCATAAGGATCCAAGTTCTTTCTAATTTTTTTTCTTGGTTCTATCATGTTTACTGAGAATATTTGATACTCACCAGTCACAAGACAGTTGCTCTTTCTACAATATCATATCTGCATTCCAGATAGGAAGAAAAATGAAATGGTGAAAGAGGAAAAGAAGGGTAGCTGAAGCTTTCATCTTTTATCAGGAAAATAAAGGTTTTTTTCTGAAGCTCCCTCCAGTATAGTCCTGTTTATACCTCCCTAGCTGCAAATGAGTCCATTGACTTTTAATACTCTGAACAAAGTCAAGGTTTTATTAATAAGGTAAGAGAGAATGGATTTAGAATGGAAAGAAGTAAAATTGGCCTCAGGGCCTATGGCATGCCTGTCTTTTACCTCCTACATGACCTCTGCCCCAAGCACTATAGAAAGCATATATCACCTGCAGCTTCTGCACTCAATGCTCCAATTTCTGTGAGGCATCTCTATGCCTTACATCACAAATCTCTGTGCAAGTATGAGTGGGTCATTTGTCTGAACTGATGATCTGAAAAACACAGAGGTCATGCACTAGATGGTACAAACTTCTCACAGCTTAGAATTTGAGCTGGTTTTCTTGCCCTCATAGATGTAAACCCTAGAGAAAGACATTTTTAACTACATGCGCCAAAGTAAATGGGGCTCAAGTCATAAGCAAGACTATCATTGCTTAATAATGTCTAACTTAAATTGAAGGTGTCTATGGGCCAGATGTTTTGCATTCATTAAGTCTAATCCATAATGTATTTAACACTAGAGGAAGGATAGGAATAGAGACTTTAAGAGGAAGCAAAATTAGCAGTTTAATGGTTAAGTGCTCTTAAAAAGTTAGGCTCTCTCATGATAACCATAATTCTACAACATTGCCCAATCAGAGACTTGAATGCCACGAGATTCCTCAGCCTCTGGAGTGCCTAACAGTAGAATATCATGAAGAGTCTGTTAAAAGTAAACCAGTTTATGGATGAATGGCCTTCAGTGAAAACTTTTCTTCTTGTGTCTTAAATATGCAAATCTATTAAATGCATAGTGTAATATTAGCTGCAAACCCAGAAAAGGAGAAAAAATAAATTTTTATTTACTGCCTGAAAATTCTCTCTTGAATGGAATAAGATACACATCAGCTCAAGTATAAATTGATCTCATAAAGGAAATGAGACCCTTTGGTCTTTGTAAGGGGTGAGGAGCTGTGGTCTCGAGTGTTCTCAGGTTCTTATACTCTATATACCTTTCTGCTCACTCGTGAGTCATCCACATCAGATTGCAAGACATTTAAAGTGTGGGACAGGGTTTTATTTGAATATTTGGCTTTTAGCACAGAGCCTCCTCTGTTGCAGGTGTTTAATGAATGTCTGGTTGAATGAATTTATAAACAAAATGAAATGATAAAAATAGTAACTAGTATTTCAATGAACACCAAGTGAACATTCTCTAAATAAGGTTTCTTATTGAATTTCTGACATTACAATAGTTGAGTTTCCTTGAATTTTTATGAAACTAATTTCAGTCACTGTACATGCAGCATGCTCTATAGAGCCCCTTGCCTCACTTTTTCTACCTGATCAATCCTTTAAGGCAAATCAACATTTTTGACCAATTTTTTTTTCTTACTCCAGTCTATATTGATTTTTTATTCTGTTTTATTTCACTTTTGCGTAACTGTGTTGTGTATGTATAACTCAGACAATATTAAGCCCAGAAATATATTTTAAACTAGCTCTTCTTATTTCCTAATAGCTTCATATGTCTTGTTTCATTCATTCATTTCATAATCATTTATGATTTCAATTTATTTTTTATGTTGAATGATTTTAGATGCCTGGAATAGAGTGATAATAAAATCAACCCAGAAGATTTCAAATGCAAAGTCAGAAACTCTCACGTGGCTCTTTAATTTGCCAAGTCTAAACCCCTGAGTACGCAGCAACCAGTTTTGTTGGATGGAATCACATCATTAACCGAGAGAGTGTATACCAAAGAGCAGGTCCAAGTGCTCCAGAGAGGACTATTCCCTCTCACACCCATTGTCCATTTCTAGGCCTGTACTTGGCACCACACCTTGAAAGTCAAAGGCCTTGGGACTTCTTCTCATTTCATCTGAGAGTCATTAGCATGCATGCTTCAAATAATTGTAATTGGCTCCAGGTCTTTCAAGGGGGTAGGATTTATCCTAATTGGACTTTCAAGGAAGCAGGCCAAACCTAATGATACTTATGCAACCAGTGATGGGAATGGAAAAGCTAGATTATTGTGCTTTTTCCTCCTATTTCTGACCAATGTGCATAGTTGGCATTTATTTGTAGAGTGGTTTCAGGGGGCCATGCAATTTAAATGTTCATGGAACTTCTAGCAAACCAGAAAATCTGGAATTGACATAGTTGAAAACATATGCTTCATAACAAGAGTATAAGCATATATACCCGACTCATTCTCTCAGAGTTAAGGTTTTCATTTTTTCTGTGCCCAGTATGAAATACATAAACTACTACTGGGGGTCTTCCCAACAAACTAACCTATAGCAAAAAGTAGTCTACTATGGTGACTTAATTGCCAGACTCTCATTTAAATTCTACTTTTCAACACAGGAGGAAATGGAAAATATCACATTGAGAAAACTATAAAGTAGACAAGAATGCTGGGTCTATTTGAACATAAACATCTTGAGAGTAAATTGTCTTTTTGGTGTTTGGTCCTGGAGCTAGTGAGTATCCAGAGGTGTGTGAGAGTGCACTGAGACTCTTATGCAAAAGTGAAGCAATTTGCTAAATTGAAGGATCTAGAGAAAACCTTCATTTGGAACTTACAGTAAAGAGCAAAGCAAGAAATAGAAAAATATGTAAATTTTTGTACCTTTTATGTGTACCTTTTTAGGGTACAGATCACAACATTACAAGGAATGTGAAACTAGTGGAAATCATTCATTAAGATACCTCTTTGGATAAAGAATTTCCCTAAAACTTTTTAAGTTGTGAGTCAACTTATAAAATTCAATTTACTCGGAATTATTAATTAGCACATTTATTGCCTATAGAGATTTTATCAGTACACATGTTCTTGTTATTTAAAGAAATATTCATTGAACAAAAAACAATGCAATTAGTAAGGATACTTCGATGAGATTAAAAAGTGAAACGTTCTATTTATTGCTTATGGATTTATCCTAAAAGTTCAATAGATACTTGAAAAATTAATCTCATTGTGCTATGCTCAGTGGCACATGCCCACAATCCCAGATTCTTGGGAGGCTGAAGCTGAAGCATCACAAGTTCAAAGCCAGCCTCAGTAAGTTAACGAGGCCCTCAGTAACTTAGAGAGACCCTGTCTCAAAATAAAATATAAAAAGATCTGGGAATGTGGCTCAGTGGTTAAATAACCTTGGGTTCTATCCCTGGTACCCTTTTCCCCCCAAAAAATTTAATCACATAATCCCTGATGGTAGGTTATCTCTATCAAATCTAGTTTATTGAGTACATTTCTACCTGAGATATACACATGTGTACTGATAAAACGTCTATAGACAACAAATGTGCTAATTAATCATTCTGAGTAAATTGAATTTTATAAGTTGAATCACAACTTACAAGTTTTAGGGAAATTCTTTATCCAAAGAAGTCTATTAATGAATGATTTCCACTACCTTCACATTCCTTGTAATGTTGTGATCTGTGCACTGAAAAGGTACACATGCAAATAGGTATCAGATGGCCATGTGCACCCAATTGTTTCTAATTTGGGTTTCTAGCTCCTTTTAGTGACCAGTCAGGGCTAATTTTGTTTCCATGTTTGAGAATAGTCAGAGGGTGCTTATGGTTACTGTTCAAGACATAACCTTCTCCAATTACTGCAACATGCTATATACATCAAGTGTTAGTCTTGGATTCTCTACACTAAATCAAGCAAAAACTCCTGTATGTATTTGAGGCTGAATTATATACAAATTAGTTATGTGATACTAAAATCCATTCCTGCTAACCTAGTCTCATTAAAAACCTCCAATGAAGAACACTTCTAACAGGTGCAACACCCTGCAACTAATAGTTAACCAATTTCTTATTTTTATTTCATAAAATAGAACTAAACTCAATCCTTCTGATTAAGAATTTCTTAATGAAACTAACATTAACGTTAGAGAACTTTAATATTCTCAGCCACTGTAATAGTCATTTCACATGATACTTTATCTTCCCATTTCAAGTTATTAATGATCACAAGTATTTTAATTTTGATTTTTCTTACTTTATAGAGATCCAATGTTAGCCTACATATTTATGTGCATATAGCTATGAGCAGTATGTAAATCTTTACTTAACCTGAGATTATTACTCACTGTGAAATATTAACTCCCTCACCCATTTTTAATTCATTAAAACCAATCTTTGATTATAGGTAAAATATATTTCATGAGTTCCACTCATAAACTTGATTTGGATAGTAGAGAAACTGATCAGCAAAGACCTAGCATTTTCAAGAAAACAATGGTAGAGAATTTAGGGAATATAGATATTATGTATGACCAGAACATCATTTAACATTTAACATCTTTACACTGACAGCAGAATGTTATTATAATATATAATATATATATAGGATATGTTATAAAATAGAATACATATATGTATATTTACAAATAACTTATATACATGTATATATATACATAAGTATATGTGTATATACATATATGCATATTTATGTATATATGTATAAATAATATATAAAATATATAAGTACATAAATAACATATAAATATATATATATAAAAATCTAGATTTCTATCCTCTTCAGGTGTCTACACATATACATATGCAACTGTATGTAAATATATATATATATATGTATATATATATATATATATATATGTGTGTGTGTGTGTATAATCTAGACTTCTATCTTCTTCACCCAATTGGATTTCCCACTAGATATATATTTGATGTTCAATTGGGTATTTTTTAAAATTTTATTTTAAAGAGAGAGTGAGAGAGAGAGGAGAGAGAGAGAGAATTTTTTTAATATTTATTTTTTAGTTTTCGGCAGACACAACATCTTTGTATGTAGTGCTGAGGATCGAACCCAGGCCGCACGCATGCCAGGCTACCGCTTGAGCCACATCCCCAGCCCAATTTGAGGTTCAATTGTATAAGACGTTTTCTCAAAGCAATGTCCCTTCTTAAAATCACATTTTGTGATCCATCCTTCCCTAAAATCTGAACTCATCTGGACTTCCAGAACTTTAATTTTTTTTAAAATAGCCTCTTATTCATCATTCCTTAGTACCATTTATTGTTCTTTTGTATGGAATGGTAAAAAGGGAATATTTTTTTCCCTATTTCTTCTGGTATGATTCCTATGTGAATATTTGGTTCAGGATTTCTTATTTTTGAGTCATAGTCTGTAGCCCAGAGAACTCCAGGTCACCAGTTAAAAACATTTAATTTCAGTATACACACATGTCTATATTTTTAATTCAAGTTCAATCATATTTTACTTGTGACATACTTCATCACAGTTTCATTAGACGTGTTGCTTTCTTCTAAAGTTTTATAGAGAATGTGCTAGACAGCCTACTCAGAAGGTTAGGATGAGGAATTCCTGGAGTTCTTGGCTTTGATAAACTCTTCTAAGAATAATTAATTTCTTTTTTCTTTCTTTATTTTCAGTACAGGGGATTTTCAGTACCCAAGGCCTCACCCATGCTAGGCAAGCACTCAGCTACTGAGCTACATCTTCAGACCTTTTTTACTTTTAAAATTCTGAGACAGTGCCTCCCTAAATTGCTAAGGCTTAGGCTTGCTTTAGGCTCTCAAGTAGCTGGGATTACAGTGTGAAGCACTGTGCCTGGCTTCATTCAAGTATTTTAAAACATTGAAAACCATAGATATGAGAGCCTTCTTTGTTTCTTTTATCAAATAAAAATCTGAAACAACTTCAGTACCTTGCAACTGAATGAGAGTTGATCAAGTCGTTTCTCAGTTTTATTCCGGAGTCTTGTCTCTGGGCTCTTTTTGTAATCTATTTTTAATAACTGCTATGATAATGAATTAATATATGTCATTTAATAAGCCCCAGGCATTGAATCAGAAGATTAACATACACAGGAACACTTCATTCTCACAAAAACTACTTTTTCAACAATAAAGACACTAATTCTGAAGGAAGTTGAGCAGCTTCCCCAGAATCAGAGAAGCCAGGAGCTTCTGTCCATGTTCTCTCCATGTGGCCAGACCACCTGCTGTCAAGCATGTCTCATGAAGAAACCTGGGAACAGTTTTTGTAGGGACAAGGTTTCCATGAGAGCAGAATTAACTTCCTTGTTTTTGTACTTCATAACTTCACGTTCTGTACCTCACAGGAAAGCAGGGATTGGGGCGATAAGACTGTCTCCATGTCTTCATAAAGGAATGAGCATCAACAATCTAAAGAAATAAAAATAAACTTCCACCTAAAGTATATTTAGACTTTCCAATATGCTCCATTCATCTCTTTCAGAAAATATCTTTATTATATTGCAGTTGAGAAATTCCAAGTCTTGAGACTTTCACAACTGCAGCAGCAATAATGCCCAACACCAACTAGCCACGGGGCTCTCTTTTAAGACCTTATGAAAATTAAATGATTGGGCTGGGGATGTGGCTCAGGCAGTAGCACGCTCGCCTGGCATGTGTGTGGCCCGGGTTCGATCCTCAGCACCACATACATACAAAGATGTTGTGTCTGCCGAAAACTAAAAAATATTAAAAGAAAATTCTCTCTCTCTCTCAAAAAAAAAAAAAAAAAAAAAGAAAAGAAAAGAAAAGAAAAGAAAATGACATAGCGCTTGTAGCAACCCTGAGATCTTGATATTATTATCATATTTGCTTTGTATGTGAGAAAACCGAAGCAGAGACAGTAAGTAATGTACCCTGAATCACACTGATCTAGGCGACTTAATTTTCTTTCTCTTTTCCAAGTATCATTAAAAAGGAG
Source organism: Callospermophilus lateralis (assembly GCF_048772815.1). Classification (NCBI taxonomy): domain Eukaryota; kingdom Metazoa; phylum Chordata; class Mammalia; order Rodentia; family Sciuridae; genus Callospermophilus; species Callospermophilus lateralis. The sequence goes on along the minus strand of NC_135320.1, from coordinate 49,059,280 downwards.
AATGGGCAACATCTGTCCTCTGAGCTTTAGGAATATTTATGTCTGAAGTCATTTGGAAGCATCTTGTCATATCACTGTGCTTTTGGTCAGTATGTGAATTTTTAAAAAATTTTAACCTCATGACTTTATGATACTAAGATACTAAGACTGATAACTTATCTAGCTCGAATGGCTCCAAAGTGGTGTAATGCATGATTCAGTGTGTCTGAAAAACAGAAGGTAAAAAACCAATCACTTACTTCTCCATCTGCGTCTATTCCTGTGGTGCTGACCTCCATCCTCTCTCCCCATCCTGTTCACCTTTTATTCCCATTTCCTGAATGTGTCCTGCCTGCCCCCACCCCCCAATACCATCCCTGGTGTCCAGAGGCCTTATGAATTACCTTCAACTGGACAGATTTAGTTCTAAGGTCCATTAATACTTTGAGTATTGGCTAATATGTTTGCCTGATCTTGCATTTCAATGCATTTCCCTAATATCGAATTCCCAAATTGTTTTAAATTCTCCATTAGGATCATTTGGGCTATTTAAAAATGTATGAAGGTTTGATGCCTCTTGATGTGAACCTGTCAGTCACTGTCAGGCTCTGTCGAGGAGGATCTGAGTTGCTGCTGGCCTTAAGTGGAGCACTAGAAAGCCTTCAGTGGCCTGAGTGATATCTTAACATGTCTCTAATTTAATGCTTTTATCAGCTAATTCTGTTTCTTATCTATACTGTATTGTTTTCCTTCATTGTGGTGGGTTGCTGGAAAAAAAAATGGATGAGCAGAATAAGAAAAAAAAAAACATGTCTAAGCATAACTACTAGTTCTGAAAGGTGCACTAAAAATGAGCTTGCACCACAAAATGAACCTTTTTCCCACAAGATATTTGGGAAAAAAAATAATTAAAGAAAAATTATTGAGACCAAATTTCAAAAGGACTATCTCTCTTCAAAATACATCCAGACTACAGTCTACTTTTAGAAAACATCCAGAACACCTCAGCAAGAACAGAGGTGGCCCTGGTTCAGAAGAGTTCAGAAGTCTTTTCTGAAACTCAAATGATGAGCCATGCTGAGCTGCCAGCTACTTCACTTTTATTTTGAATTATAACCATGGAGAACCAGACTGGACCAATCCAACAAACTGTGACATTTGTAAAATTTTCTTTAAAGAGAAAAGGGGAAAAAAAAAATCTAGGTCTTTCTTTCCACTGCAATATGAGACCAAAATCTCTGAGGGCCATTTACTACTCCAAAAATAAAATAGTCCTGTTGGTAGTCATTTGGTGCTTGTGCTTGCTGAGATAAGTTTACTGATGCAGGTTGTTTGGATTAGACTGAAGTATGAGGTATTTGTTTGAGGAAAAATGGTTTCAAAACATGGCCCCAAAGACTTCAATATGTGCGAACCAAGTGAACATTATTTGTAACCCTGTTACAATCCACACACTTCTTTATGTCCAAAATTTAGCATATCACATATAATACACATTGGCTATCATTTAGCATTTATATTCCACTTATATTATTTATATTAGCTCAGGTAGACTTCAACAGTTTCTAGTTTTATGGCACCATTAGAATGTATCTGTCAACTAACATTATTTTGAAGCTTAGAAATCATCCACATATTGCACTTTTCTCATGTGAGAGCACAGTGATTTTGAATTATTTCTAAATGAGAGTAAGTTGGAGTAATTAAACCAAAACAATAAAATAATGTGCATGCAAAAATGTTCTTTTTTTGCATTAATATATATTTTTTCACCCTCAAGAAATAACTCCTGGGATTAATTTTCTGACTGGTGGAAAAACTGAGGCTAGGTTAGCTCAGAGGAATTCAGTGAGGTTAGACAGGAGAGGACTCCATGATTCTTGATCCTTTGCTCTGACCAGCCAAGGACAACCCCTCCCTATTGCTCTCATTTTGAAGAGAGACACTTCAGTGGGTACAATACAGCTCTCAGCCTTGGGTTCAGGGTATTATACTCCACAGCAGGATTCCTTTTCATCCTGCAGGGAAATAGGCTTCCATTATAACCCTCAACTCCTGGCAAGAACACAGTTAAGGACTGAATTAAGCTATTGCCACAATTGCAAAAAATTGGATGCAACGTCTTTTCGTTCCTTTTGAAGATATAATGACAATACACAAGGCTTACTTGAAGTGGAACAAATGTACTCAGCAGGCTGATGGGAGCATAAATCTGTCTGTGACAACTGTAATAGAGTTACGCAGGCTACTGCTTGTTAATCAAGAGTTTAAGTCTTAGGCTGAATAACCAAATTCTGTTGATTTTTGTTTTTTGAAGATCAAATCAAACTTTCCCTTTTCTCCCACAGATTTGACACTGTTCATCTCCTGTTTCTTTTTATCTCTCCTCATGTTTGCTCATCTTTAATGTAAATGTACCTTATGGATTGTTGAACTTTCTAGAGACTCCTGCTGTGTTGATTAATTGCTAATGAATGCTAATGAAGGAGTGAGGTGAATCTACACTATGATGTATTTAAGGGATGATTGATTAGATTTAGCACTGGCTGTCAGGAGAGTACTTACCACAAGAACAACAAGTCCATAAATATGCAGGGAGTGGACAGCCATCTCCCCCAGTGACTCTCTTAGGCCTTTTCAGTCAAATTCCTGGGTTCATTGCATTAGAGAAAGAACTAACCTTTTAGCTTTTGTAACTGAAATACATTTTCTTGTTAAAATACATGATAATTTTGCTAATAGGTTTTAATGAAAAACTGATAATCAGTGAATATTTAATTGTTAACATAAATGAATTCCTAGTAAAAATAGACTCTATGAAATACGTTTGAAACCCTTGCACCTAAATGGAAAATTCATTTCATTTAAAAAAAGGATGCCACATAGTAGTTGTTTAATAAATACTTGTATATCAGTTCATTTTTGAAAGATATTGGAGTCCTAAAATCAAATTCTAGAATCCTAATGAATTTGGTCCCAAAAGTAAATTTCCATTCTTTTTCAACTCCATAGCACTTTTAAAAAAAATTTATTTTTCAGTTGTAGTTGGACAAAATACCTTTATTTTATTTATTTATTTTTATGTGGTGCTGAGGATGGAACCCAGGGCATAGCATATGCCAGGCAAGCACTCTCCTGCTGAGCCACAATCCCAGTTCCTCATAGCAATTTTGATTCCCAAACTTTCTTCATCTATTTGGTGATAAAATACCTCCTTGAATCCCTCTCCCTTCCAGCTGAAGCAACCCTGAAATAACAAATGGATCAAAGGTTCAAAAATGTTGAAAATTCTAGGAGGCCAAAGAGATTATAACACTTTTTTTTTCCTGCCTGTTTTTCTGAATCTGTTGAGAGACTAGAAAAAAGCATTTGGATAGAGGGTCATCATTGCTCCTAAAACTGATGTTGGAGAAGGTGATTTAGGTTGGGTTAACCAAGCGTCATGATATCAATGATCAGATGCAGCCTCCAGGCAGTTAGCATGGGCAACCCCTTACAGAATAAAAAGTTAGAAGAGAAAACTCGTTTCCTGTAGGGTGGGAAGGTCTGAGCAAGCCTAATTTCTCTCTCAAGCTCACTGGCAAATACATCCTATGTCCTCCCCAAGTGAGATGATAGGGAGGTCCAAATGGCAAAACAGAATGGAACTCCCTCCACCTGGGAAGGAACATCAGGAGAATATTTGGTGGAAGTACATTATCCCAAGTCAAGGGGAAAAAATGATGTCATCTTACTTAAGTCAATTCAAGTCTATTTTATTTTACAAAAGAGAGAAAAAATATTTAAATACTACCACAATAAGAGAGTAGCTTATTATGAGAAGTTTCATGAACCAACAATATTAAGAATCTACGTTCCAGGTACCTTATAGAATTCAGGAATATATAAGCTTAAAGATTGAAGCAGGTGTCAGGGTAAAGAACAATAACTAACTACCTCACTAACTAATTAACTAAATCAATAAATTAAAAAGGGGGATTGACATTAAAATTTATAGGTGTACATGAAGTCAAGGTATAAACATTTTTAATTGATTAGCTCTTAACAGAAATGGTCAATTGTTTTTTTCATCTAGTAATTTTGGTCTTGTGTTGTATTATACTATCAAATATTATGCAATATTTATCATACTAGATTGCTTATTCAGAACTAAATTGAGGCTATTCAATTAGAGGTGATTTGCTAACTTTTGATGATCAGATTGAGTCATTTTTCTTGTAAGTTTCACCCAGGGAACATTTGTGATTCTTTCATCATGTGGGGGTTATTATATATTCTGTACTTCATTTCTCAGTCATGTTGCTTCAAAAGATGCTCAATATAGATTTCAGTTAATTCACGTTACAACTTTATTGCATTTATTTATAGAGTTGGAATATAAGACTATTGTTTGACAAGGAAGATTAAAAATACTACTCATTTTATGTTTGAATTCATTTTGGGATCTATATTCTTTTATGTACTGTTTTTTCATATGTTTTCCTTTTTTTTTCTGGGGATACTGGGGATAGAACCCAGGGGCACTCTAACATTGAGCTACCAGCCCTTTCTTAATTTTTAATTTTGAGACATGGTCTTGCTAAGGTGCCCAGGCTTGCCTCCAACTGAGATCCTCCTGCCTCAGCCTCCGTGGGGAGAAGAGCTCTAATTCCCTCAACATCAGTATTGTGTTACAATCATTTGGACAATGGCTGGATGTTTCTCTTGGATTATTGACTGAATTTTCTAAATCAGGTAGTCACTGCCTTAACCTAAAGCATTATATATAAATTTCTCAGTATTACATAATTGATCAACTTGCATGTGATTCCCATCTATCTTTTACTTTTTTTTTTTTTTTTTTTTAGCACTTTTAGGTAGGGCAACCCTCTTTGTCCATACCTATTGAGATCTTTATCTAACTCTCAAAGACTCTTCATTATGGATAATTTTGTTTATCTTAGCAATGTTTGCTTAACTTTAGCATCTCTGGTTTTTATTCTTACTTTATGGTACATGTTTTGAAAAGGTAGACACTATGAACTTCGAAAATTTAGCATAATAATACCTAAAAGTAAATAAGTACGATTTTGGTTTTCTTTTTCTGAAACCAATTTATCATAAGTAGAAGGAATGAATTAGTGCATCACATTACTCTTTTTCTATTGTTCGGATATAGTAGTTCTGCCAACATTCTTCCAGTGCAACACAGAGTTCATCTTTCATATTCTTAACCTCCTTGTTGGACATTCTGAAAGAGCATTTTCTCTGAACCTGATGTTACTAAAATAGAAACCAGTGAAAATTGTTTGTGTCCCTTTGCCTCTTTGCCTCAAATAGCTTCAAATATTGTCTTTTGTTTTTACCTTAGAATCCCATTTGTAATTGCGATGTTCCTAAATCTACCATGAAACACGTATGCATATGGGAAGTTCTCTGAAGAGAATAATAATATCATTTCTTGTAAGTTAGGTTCTTATTACATGTGACAATCTACATTTAATTATCATGGTAAGCCCATGCTGTATCCTTAATAACTTTGGAGTTAAATACATCTGCCAAGTTAAATACTAAATAATTGCACAGGGAGAGTGAGAACAATTAAGAAGTGTAGAAAATAGCTTTTCTCAGGTGAGAGCTGAAACAGTCATTGGGGCAGAGGAATTTTGGTTAGGAATTGCTTAGAAAGTTCTTGTAAGAACAGAAAGATGGTATTTAATTTTGTATTACAGAACATGATAAGGGGAGTGTTTTATAAATGGATTTGTTGTTAGAGAAGTGGAGAGAGACAGGGGACAGGAAATAGCTTAGGATCTATGTATCTTTAATAGCATAGCTGTACCTTCTCACACTGTAATCCTCACTCCAGCTTCATTTTATATATGGGAGCTCAAGTTTAATATTTAGTGACTTGACCATGGTTTATCTAACTCATGTTTAAGAAGGTAGAACACAAATGTTTGAAAACCTGTTTAATGAATTATTAATGGAGCTTCTTTTTAAAGGACATAGAATTAATGGGAAAATAATTAGAGTGCAAAATAAAAGAAGCAGTAGAGATTATAACACAAAGACTTTTTATGTCTATTGAAAGTTTATTTTCCTCCCCCAAATAATCCTAGAATGGAGCAAGGGTTTTGTAAATCTGATCTGCTGGTTTCCTCAACTAGTACAAGGATAGCTGTCTCCAGAAATTCACAAGAAATTCAGTTCATTTTTTTTTTCCAAGCAGTTTTACTCAAAGATTTTGTCTTGTGAAAGATATAACCAAATGTTGTTCATTAAGTATCTTAAAAACATCTCTGTGCAACCTAGAATAATTGTAGGATTCTATCTTCATTAAGTTTTAGGAACAATTTTAGAAAGTCATCATGTTTATTTGACCCCCTTTGTTGGCAAAATAGACAAAGCCTAAATTTAAATTTTTTTCTATTTTCAAGTATACAGTTTTATGGCACCAAATATATTTCATGTTGCTGTACAACCATCTCCACTACTCACTTCTATAGTTTCATTTTTTAGTTAGCTTTTTCTTTGCCAAGGCTGAATACCCCCAAAAGAACAACTTAGATGAGGAAAAGCTTATTGGGGGCTCACGGTTTCAGAGGTCTCAGTCCATCGATGGCTGACTCCATTTCTCTGGGTCAGGGATAAGACAGCACATAACGGGGTGTGGGTCCAGCCAAAGAAAGCTACTCAGCTCTTGGCAGGTTTGGTAAGCAGAGGAAGAGATAGAGGGGGAGGCCTCAGGGAAGATGGACCCTTTCTGGACACACCCACAGTGATTCAATCCCTCCATTCATACCACTCCTGCTTACAGTTACCACCCACCCAGTCCATTCAATCTAGAATGAACTGATTAGCCTATAGTTCTCACAACCAATAACTTCATTCTGAATATTTCTTCAGTACCAGGGACTTTGGGGGATACCTCATATCCAGACTATAACATTCATCAGCCCAAATTGAAATTCTAGGAGCTGGGGATATAGCTCAGTTGGTAGAATGCTTGCCTTGCATGCACAAGGCCCTGGGTTCGATCCCCAGCACCAAATACAAAACAAACCAACCAAATTGAAATTTCATACCCATTAAACAATAATTGTTTGTTCCTTCCCTCCTCTGGTCCCTGGTAACCTCTCTACTCACTTTTTGTCTCTATTAATTTGACTACTTTATGTATCTGATCTAAGTGACACCATACAATATTTGTCATTCTGTGATCAGCTTATTTCACCAGGCATAGCGTCTTCCAATTTCATCCATAGTGTGGTATGTATCAGAAGTTCATTCCTCTTTAAGGGTAAATAATATTCCATTATATGCACTTATCCATTTTGTGTTTTTATTCATCCATCAATGGACATTTTCTATTGTTTTGACCTTTTGACTATTGTGAATAACTCTGCTCTGAACATGGGTGCACATATTTGTTCTCTTTTAGAAAGACTTTTGCTGTTCAGAATTCCCACCTCTCCAGCTAAGACATTTCTCACTGTATGTTCCTTTTGGATTCTGTTCCCCAAAATAATCAGTGTAAAAATATCTCCTTTGGGTCCTTCTCTACTGTTTTGTTCTGACCTTTACATCTTTCCTCCCTTCTTTACCCACCCTTTCCCAAATCCCCTAACATCCTTAGAATAGAAAAGAGTGGATGGGTGTATCACACTTGAGTAGGACTTGGAACTTTGTTAGCAGTAAATCTGGGATAACAAGTATATTTCCTCATTATCCCACGTGTCACATTCGAGGGTGTTATTGTCCCAGACTTCTCATTAGCACCTCATTATTATGCTCCTCCATATATCGTGTTTGTTTTAAAATTTCTCTGAAAAGCCCTGCTAACAAAATGTCACCATGTGAATTCCCAAGAACTTCTATTGCCATATCATTGGAAATGTGTCTGAGATCTCTTACAAAATGAATAGTTCAGCAATTAGGGCCCTGTACTGCCAGGTGGAACAAATAAACTGTAGTCAAGGAAAAATGACCAATGAATCCACATTAAATCTATTTTCTTCGCTCACTGCTTGTTAATCCCTAATTGCTAGCAGACAGGTAGGAGGATAAATTCCACAGCTATTGTCCTGGCAGAATATAATTTGAAGGCCCAATTAATTATTAGTCTGTCATGACATTTAATTTAGATAAAGTGGCTTGTTAGGAAAATGTTGCTTTCCTGACATGCAGTCAAAAATTGCCTGTCCAAAAATGAGACACAGTTCTGTGGAACCAAGGTCTAGTAACACCCACCCTTCACCTTCCACTCCCCTCTTTGCTTATCTCCTATTGCTCCCCAAAATGTAGAGCTAAGGATAGGTGTAGAGGCTTCTGAAGGGCTTCCATAATAACATCACCAGAGACCAGGTAGGAGATGACTGTTTCACCAGGCTCACAGTGTCCTCTTCTGCTGGCCTTCCCTTCACCCCTCCTTTCACACGTGACATAAACTAGGGAAGACCACATTGGGCCCTAACCCAGAGATTCTTCTAGAAATGGCCATGGTAGACATAGAAAGAGGGGCCATCCATCATTTTTGGACATTTGTACTCTCTGAGAGGTTGCTGCAACACTCCTCTATTAATACTGTCAAAGGCCTGCATCAGACCAGGAAGAGCCACGGACCACAGATGGCATTTCTCACAGGCCTTTTCCTGGAGCTTGTGGAGAGTAAAGATCAAGTTTGCAGCAACACTTCCTCCTCTGCAGCCACGCGGGCTCTCTGGGAGAAGTGTGTTTTAGCACATGAGCAAGCAGCCAGTTGAGAAGGATTCTTGCCAGAGCACTATCAAGAGGAGATTGACAGGAGATCTCCTAAGCAATTTTCACACTCCAATCTGCCTCCTTTGTCTCATGTAGAGGCATTATAATTGCAGCTTTGAAGCCGTTTGACAGGATTTTATCCCCCAAGAGATACAAATAATTGTCCAAGACCTAGGATTAAAATGAAATATACCATATAGGTAGTAATGTGGTGTAACTCCCCTGATTTCTGCTCAGTCACTGCCAAGGGTAGAGAAGATTGCTCTTATGTACCTACTTTTTTAATACTGTCCCTGTTTGCCTACTGGAAATGGGGTGACCTATAGAACAATTCTGCTCTTTGAAAGTAGCAAAAGAAAATTTTTCTCTATGCCATTCAAAATGTTTCGGTATAGTTTCTAGACCTTATGGTTTAAATTATTTGCTAGAGGAGAAAACCTGAAGTCCTTTTCAGTTACTTTTCCCCAAAGAATGGTTTTATGTCTTTTCACTTTCTTTGGTTACTTCTATTAGTTTAGAAACTATTTATTATTATTTATAATAAAATAGTTATTAATAGAAATAAGTCTGCTCCTAATAAAAATAGCTTACACTTGCTGAGTGCCTATTACACTGTTTTATGGTAGGTACTTGACACATATTTTCTCATTTTCTGCCACATACTAATCTAGGGAGCTCCAGAAGAGCAGAGGGTCCAAACCTACCCAAAGTCACAAGCATGAAGTAGTCAAGCAGGATTTGTTATAATTGGTTTGAATTCAAATCACTGCTGATTAATAGCATGATATTTCTCATAAGCCAAATATCTCATAACTATTTCGATCATCTATAACACTTATCTTTAATAAACCTGCTTCAAGCTCTGGACATTCCAGTTTTGTTCTACAAACATGTATTTCCTTCCATTGAATCTGTGTGCCCCATAATTTTTTTTTTAATTTCTTTTTCTTTATTTGTACCAGCAGTGCTTAACCACTGAGCCACCTCCCCAGCACCCCCCCACACCCCTTTTTTCATTTTGAGCCAGGCTCTCACTAAGTTGCGTAGGGCCTCACTAAGATGCTGAGGCTTGCTTTGAACTTGCCATCATCCTTTTGCCTCAGCTTCCAGAGCCCCTGGGATTACAAGCATGAGTTACCATACCCTGCTTTTTTTTGTTTTCCCAAATTAAATTTTGTGTTTGTCTGGGTTTTGTTTGTCATGTAGGTAGTTCATCAAAGAAACCAAAGATTTCCTCCCCTTTTTTTTTTTACTCCCAATGGGGTACACACTGTGTAGAGAATCCATAAAATTCTATTTATGGTATAGAAATATTATTAAAGGTAGAACTCTATTAATTTATCATTAGTATTCTTTTACTATATTTGATATTAAATTCATTTTTGTGAACTATTTCTCTGTTTTGTTCAGTAAACTTGAATTCATGTACTATTTTCACAAATAAAACAAAAGTTGTAGAGTTTCTCAATTCTTTTATTCAGGGAGTTGGGTGGAAAGGGTACATAATTATTATTTTAGGAAAACAGGTGTATATTTCTTCTCAATATAGACAGATCTGCAGGAGTTTATATACATTTTTAGTAATAGAACCACGCTCATATTTTTCTTTGTGTCTTTATCCATCCTAGGTAGAAATATAGGCGTGTTTGTCACACAATGAAATTAAATGTATCTGACTTGGACTCTTCCTAAATACTCATGTTTATTACGGAACAGTACTAAGGTAGGATTATAAAATCATTTTTCTATCTTCTCTAAAACTCTATATAATCCTACTCTATAAATCTGTATACTTATATGTACCTCATCAGAACCTGATTCGATTTTCAGGGCATGGAACTGAAATGGGTTAGGACCAGGAAAGTGAGAAGGGCTACAATCATTGGAGTCAAAGCCTGAATCTGTAAATAGCATCTATTCTTTCAAACTCTCTCTAAAAGATGATAGTCTTGAGCAAAATTTGGGTACTTTGACCTCTGAGTTTTCAGAAAGATTGACTAGTATGTTTGTGATAGAAAATTTGAAATCTTGAATAATTAAGCCAATAAAATTTCTTAGGCCTGGTATCAAATTCATGCTGAATTTAATATAGGTTTTATCTCCAAGTATTTATAAAATAAAACTTTATTTAGTCCTCGATTATAATATATGTTAGAATTTGAACATTATCTCCACACATATCCCCATAAGTATCTACTCTTTTGAAAATAAAGATGTTAATAAAAGCTAAAATGGAAAAGCAAGAGTCTAAGAAGTTCAGACAACATTATAAAATGTATAGTACAATTTATTATAAATTAAAATTTATAATACATTTTATTATAGAATTTTAAATTTAATATGGTATGTTTTTTCTAGTTCTCTGATATTACATTAGTCACTAAAAGATTTTCCCTTTGATTTTAGAATTCATTTTTAATAAACTTTAAACATAATAGACATCAAATCAAATGCAGAGTTCAATGAGACTGGGTAAATGCACACACTTTTGCAACCATCTTTACCACAAAGTGTGGAAATATCACTCAACAGTCTCCCCTCATGCCTTTATAAAGTAAGTTACCCCTCCACCCTTGGTTCCTGGAAACTACTAATCTAACTTATGATTACATCTCTCTTTTATAAAATTTCATACAAATGAAATAAAGCAGAGGTACGTGTGAGTATGTGTGTGTGTGTTGTTTTGCATAATGTTTTTCATTTTTATATTTAGCCAGTAACTCACTTCTTTGAATATATAAGAGGTATTATGTTATACTTATATACCTAAATTTGCCTATCCATTGATCTCTTGATTCGTATAGTTATTTCCAGTTTTTAGATAATATAAATGAAGCAGTTAAAACATTGATAAAGTTTATGAACATACACTTAAGTTTTGGTGGTACAGAAATAAGTCTGCAATCCTTGATACAGACATGCATGTATCTTAGGTAAACAGCTAGGAGTAAATTGATGGGTTACATATAAGTATATATTTACTTTCATAAGAAACTGTCAAGTTATTTTCAAAATCTTTTTCATATTTTTTCATTACATCAGCATTGGTTAAGCATTCTAGTTACACCACATCCTCTACAAAACTTTGATTTTAGGTAATAGTATCTCAGTACTCCCTGTATCTCCCTGATGACTAAGGATATGAGTATCTTTGATATGATGATAGCCCATTCAAATACCTTTTTTTAAAAATATCTGTTTAAATACTGTGTTCATTTTATATTTTTAATATTATCAGTCAATGATAAATCTTCTTTGTTTAAAATAATTTTGACATTTTATAAGATGCATTTTCACATACATTTTAAAGTAAGATTGTTAAATTTTTATACAAATTCTGACTGAACTTGGTTAGTTGATTATACTAAATCTCTATTTGGGGAGCATTGAAATCTTAATAACTGTTGATTAATTAAATTCATAAATGCAGCTTTTCACTCCATTTTACTTTTATGTTCACTGATATTTCTCTTTGAGGTTTATAATTTTAATGTATAATGCTTGTTACATACATCCCTAAATATTGCTCAGTTTTAAACTATTGCAACTTATGTTTTTAAAAATTGCTGTGTAATTGCCAATATGCAAACAACTGATTTTTTCCTATTGATTATGTATTCTTTAACTTTGCTCAGTCACTAAATAGGCCTAATAAAATTTGGAAGAGTCTTTAAATTTTTGAACACAGTTGTGTCATCTGTGGGGTAACAAAAAAGACAACTTTGCTTTTTGTGTTCCAATCTGTAAGGCTTTAACTTCCCCTTGCTCCTCATTAGAAAGCTTGTATCTCCAGTACAATATTGAATAAAAGTACTGAAACAAACATTTTTGCCATGTTCTTATCTTAAGGAAAATGTATTTCATTTTTCTTTGTTAAATATAATGTTAACAGTCTTTTGGGGGAAGGGGTTGGCAATCTTACTTAGCATGTGAAGTCATTTATATTTTTACTTATTTATCTGTTTTCTGGTTGACTAAAAACTGTAGCCAGGAACAGTTGTTCAATTTTGTCAATTTTTTTGTATTTATAGAGAAAATATGTTTATTGTTCTTTAATTATTGATTAGTGAATTACATTGTTTAGTTTTTTTATTGTTGGGTTAAACTTGCTGGCATGGTTTAGATATGAGGTGTCCCCAAAAGTTCTTGTGTATGGCAATGAAAGAATTTTTGGATATGCAATGATTGGATCATGAGAGAAATAGCCTATTCAGTGAATTAATGGACCCATATGGATTAACTGGATGCTAGCTATAGACAGGTAGGGTGTGGCTGGAGGAAGTGGGTCACTGGGGGTGTGCCTTTGGGATTCATATTTTGAACCATGTGAGCAGATCTCCCCCCCCCCCCCCCCCCCCCCGCTTCCTGATTAAATGTCCTGAGCTACTTTCCTCCTCCATGCTATTCTACCATGATGTTCTGACTTACATCCGGATCAGACCAATGGAGCTGGCTGTCTACAGACTAAGACCTCTTAAACATGAGCCTCAAGTAACTTTTCTTTCTCTAAACTTGTTCTGGTCATGTGGTTAGGTCACTAGGAGAGAAAAGCTAATCAAAATACTTATATTCCTTTAATAACCTTGCCTTGTTCATGACCTACTGCTGGATTTTTTGGGTAAGTTTTGTAAAATATCTTTGCACCTCTGTTTATGGAGAATATGTATTTCCCTTTTTGGGGGATGAGTTTTGGGTTCTGTAATGTTACCCCTATAAAGTATAGAGGAGTGTTTTCTATTTGGTGTAAGAGTTCATATAGAATTTATATGCTTTCTTAGGTATTTGGTAGAACATACCAGTTATTCCATCTATGTATGAAATTTTCTCCATGGGAAGTGTTTTAGCTAAAACTTCAATTTATATATTATATATGCCCTTATTCAGACTATATATTTCTTCTTGAATGAGAAGAAATGCTTGTGTCTTTCAAAGAATGTGCACATTTCATTTGTTAACAAATTTATTGCCATAAAGTATATATTTTTTCTTTCTAATATTTTGAGAATCTGAGGAGATAACTCCTATTTCGTTCCTTTTTTTATTGGTTGTTCAAAACATTACAAAGCTCTTGACATATCATATTTCATACATTAGATTCAAGTGGGTTATGAACTCCCATTTTTACCCCAAATACAGATTGCAGAATCACATTGGTTACACATCCACATTTTTACATAATGCCATATTAGTAACTGTTGTATTCTGCTACCTTTCCTATCCTCTACTATCCCCCCTCCCCTCCCCTCCTATCTTCTCTCTCTATCCCATCTGCTGTAATTTAATTCTCTCCCTTGTTTTTTTTCCCTTTCCCCTCACAACCTCTTATATGAAATTTTGTATGACAATGAGGGTCTCCTTCCATTTCCATACAATTTCCCTTCTCTCTCCCTTTCCCTCCCACCTCATGTCTCTGTTTAATGTTAATCTTTTCCTCCTGCTCTTCCTCCCTGCTCTGTTCTTAGTTGCTCTCCTTATATCAAAGAAGACATTTGGCCTTTATTTTTTAGGGATTGGCTAGCTTCACTTAGCATAATCTGCTCTAATGCCATCCATTTCCCTGCAAATTTCATGATTTTGTCATTTTTTGGTGCTGCGTAATACTCCATTGTGTATAAATGCCACATTTTTTTTATCCATTCATCTATTGAAGGGCATCTGGGTTGGTTCCACAGTCTAGCTATTGTGAATTGTGCTGCTATGAGCATCAATGTGGCAATATTTCATTTCTTTAAAAGTAATTTTTTCTTTTCCCTTTCTCTTTTTTATTGTCATTCTAGATAAGAGTTTGCCAGTTTTTTTAATCTTTTCAAAGAAAGCCATTTTTTAAATTTATTGATTCTGTATTAAATAAGCAAATACTTGTTCTTCAATTTCTTTTTTTTTTGATTTTTTTATTATTAGTTGTTCAAAACATTACAAAGCTCTTGACATATCATATTTCATACATTTGATTCAAGCAGATTATTAACTTCCATTTTTATCCCGTATACATGTTGCAGATTCACATCGGTTCCTTGTTCTTCAATTTCATAGATTTGTGGTTTTATCTTTTATTATTCCTTTCTTTCTGCTTCTTTTGGATTTATTATGCTCTTATTTTTCTATTTTCTTCTGTGGAAACACATTACTGTTTAAAGATCTTTATTCTCATCTTACAAAATGAGAATATAAAAAAATATGTTAAATTTTAATTTTATTATAAGTATTTCTTAATATTCCTTTTATTTCTTTTCTGATCCATGGATTACGTAGAAATGTGTCATTTAATTTATAAATGTATAGGATGTTTTCATATATATAAGACATTTACCTGCTATGTAGGTAAATTCTGCTGCTATTAATGAACATAGTTTGTATAACTTCAACTCTGCAATTAAAAAAATCTATATTATGCCAAGTAGGTCATTCTAGTTAATATTGTTGTTTGACCTTTTACATCTTTATTGATTTTCTGTCTGCCTGTTCTACTAATTGCTGATAAAGTGATTTTAATGTATACAACTATACTTGCAGATTTGTCTATTTCTCCTTCCAATTTTATCAGGTCTTTTTTTTTAAAAAATTTATTTTAAAGCTCGGATGCTGAGAACATAAATGTTTAAGGTTGTTATATCTTTTTGATGAATATCCCTTTTGTAATTAGGCAATGCCACTTTTTATCCCACATCATATTTCTTATTCTGAAGTCTACTTCACAAAATGTCAATATTGCTACTCCATTCATTCATTTGGTGTTTGTGTTCAAACTACATGTGTTTTTTTTTTATTTTGATGTGTTTTGTATAGAAGCACATTTTAAAATAAAATGTCAATTAAAAATAAAAAAAATATATATTTACTTATGTGGATCATTTATTGTCTCTCTTTATTTCTTTGTGTATCTAAATTTCTGCCTGGCATCATTTTTCTTCTACAGGAATGACTGTCAACTTTTATTTAATTTAGGTATGTTGAAAATGAATTCTTTAACATTTATTTAATTTAGGTACATTGACAATGAATTCATTCAGTTTTTGTTTGATGATGTATTTTTTGCTTGTAGTTTTGAAAATAATTTCAATTGTGTAAGGAATTTTAGTTGGCAAGATTTTTTTTCTTTCAGTACTTGAAAAATGTCTCCATTTTGTTTTAGTTGGCATGGTTTTGGCAAGAAGTCTGCTCTCATTCTTATCAATGTTTTTGTGTTTGCAGTATCTTTTTTTTGCAGCTTTAAATATTTATCTTTATCACATAGTTTCATTGTCATGTACCTTTATGTGATTTTCTTCATGTTTCTTTCTTTGGTAGCTTGTCAACCTTCTTGGACTTGTGATTCTAAAGTTGTTATCAAATTTGAAAAAAAATTGCACATTTGTTTGTTCAATGTAAAGCCTATTTTGCTAATTTCTTTATAATTTTTAGCACTAATTTTCTTTCCTTTATTTCTATTTCTAGACCTTTAGTAGAGAGTTTAATAGAAATGATGGATTTGAGCTTCCTTGTCCCATTCTCAATCTTAGGAGAAAGTATACAACATTTCATAGTTATATGTGATGTTTGTTGTAGGTTTATTATAGATGCCCATTAGACTGAGAAGCTTTGGAGAATTTGTCATGAGTTACAGTACAATTTTTAAATCATTTTTCTGCCTCTTTTGAATTTTACATATTTATACATATAAATCTTTTATCTTTTTTCAGTTTTGATAGTGAATTATGCATTGATTGATTTTCAAATGTTAAAACAACCATATATTTTTTTAGATTAACCCCTATTATCAGGATGAATCATTCTTTTTAGGAAGTACTGCCTTAAAATTGCTAATATTTAAAAATAATTGTGTATGAAGGTTAATGACCTATAGCCAGTCTTTCTTTATTTCTTTATTCCTTCCTTTCTTCTCTCTGTTCATAATACATTTGTCAAATTTTAATATTAGGTTTACACTGGTCTTTATGATATATTTTTGTCCCTCTGTTTATTTTCAACTTGTCTGCATCTTCATTTCATGTTAGAATTAAGTATCTGTTAGACAGTATTCAATTGAATTTTTCTTTTTTTTCCATTCTTATATCTGTTTTTCAATTGAAGTTTTTAATCTCTTAATATTTAATATAATTGGATTTTGACCTACCATGTAGTTATTTTCTTTTTGTTTTGTGTCCATTCTATTTTTGTTTTATTGTTCTAGTCCTTTCTTATTCTGGATTAAATTAATATTCTTTAGAATTCTATTTAAGCTTATTTATTAGACTTTTAAGTAAACTATATCTCTTTGCTTTATCTTTTATTAAAATGTCCTGGAGATGGAAATGTACAGTTTCAACCTCTCTTAGTTTACATAGATATGACATTTTAATTTTTTAGATAAAATAATCAATCTACATGAGCACCTAAATAGAATCTATCTCTGATTTTTATGCTACAGTTGTCATATGTAACATACATTAACTTCTTAATACAAAGATATAAACAGTTATATATGTATACATATATATAGCAATTTATCTCTCTCTTTTTATAAGCACACACACATATACATATATATCACAGAGTTTATGTTCATATTTTCTTATTTAGTTTTTCTCTCTCAAGTCCTAGCAAAATACAAATTAGGAAGGACCATTTTCATTTCTTTTGTAAGATCTTTATTAGAGTAATCTCAAGATATAATCTTGTTTTATCTAATTTTTTTCATATTTTATGTTTTATACAATATGGTTCAAGTTTGCTCTGGTGAGATGACATGTTGAATAAAAATGAGGACTTACCACTGTTTTATTCTTCTATTCATTTTTCTCCATTGAGGCACTATGTAAAGGGATTTGGCCAATATTTTCCTGCTATATGAACAACTCCTCTGAAGAGTAGAGTAATAAGTTTGGTTTGACACTACTATTGGTGGGTGTAGTATTCTGTCAAAACTAAAAATAGTCTACAACATATCATTAAGTGGTGTGCTCATTTTTTCAGTTAGATTTTTCAGTGAGTTAAAAAACAATAAAAAAAATCAACATTTTTTTTTCCTTTGTATGCTGTGGATACATAGTAAGAGCAAAACTTGTTCCATTCATGTAATGACTCAATTGCAGCTGCTGGATCTCAACAAAACTATACGACTCCCCAAGTACAAATACCAAGAGGGATCTAAAAGTAGACTTTGAGATGGGTAGTGGAGGGGGCTGAGGTTATGACTTAGCGGTAACAGCACTTGCCTAGCATGTGTGAGGCCCTGGGTTCAATTCTCAGCACCACATACAAATACATGAATAAAATAAAGGTCCATAACATCTATTAATTTTTTTTTAAAAGAATGAACTTGAGTAATTGAGGTATAGTGGGTTATTTAATCCTGATAAAAATGTCAATTATAGAGATGGGTAGTAGATAAAAGAAGTTGAAGAATCCCCCAACTTTAAAGAAGAATGCAGTTATGACATTTGCTGGTAAATGGATAGAGCTGGAGAATATTATGCTAAGCAAAATAAGCCAATCCCCCCAAACCAAAAGCTGAATGTTTTCTCTGATATGTGGATGCTAATTCACAATGCAGGGGGGTGGGGGTGCTAGGGAAAAATAGAGTTATTTTAGATTAGATAGAGGGGAATGAAGGAAGGGGAGGGGGTTGTGGGTAGGAAGGAGAGTATAATGAATCAGACATTATTACCCTATGTACATATAAATCTATATGATCCATGTGCTTCTACATCATGTACTACCAGTAGAAGGGGAAATTATATACCATTACATATGATGTATCAAAGTGCATTTTACTTTCATGTATAACTAATTAAAACAAATAAAAAAATTGAAAAAAATCCCAGCCACTGTTTTCAAGACTCATGGATATACTAAACTTTAGATATTCTAAAGCATACCCCTCAGTTTTGTATACTGATATGAATAAATTTTATCATTCAACAATTGTCATTTCTAGTAAATCTCAATTTGAGTTAGGTAAGGACTTTGGTATCTATTATTACCATCTCATTATAAGATTTTGGTCTAAATTTTCCCACATGTTCAGATATTAATCACCAGACATGCATGCATGTGCACACAGCTGTTTATGTACACACACACACACACACACACACACACAGAAAAACATACACTTGATGTGGTCTTGGTTTAATCTCCACTTGTTCATTTCCTCAGAAAAGCACCTTGGAAGGAAGGCTGATAGGAGGTTGATGTCTGACCTGTCAATCTTCTTTTCAGCTAGGCTTTAGATCCCTGCATTGAATGTGTGTGTGTGTGTGTGTGTGTGTGTGTGTGCGCGCGCGTGTGTGTGTGTGCGCGCAGGTGCTTGCATGAACATGCAGCCAAGTAAAGCTGCAGATCTGGTTCTATGCCCTGAAAGTTTCTTCAAGGAGAATGAAGTTTGCAAAATCTGGTCCACCCTATGTCTTTAAGAAAAGAACATTAAATGTCAACAATGAAAAAAAAAAAGTGCCTAACTTTCCTTATGCTAATTAACAAACCCTTTGTGCAGATTTAGATAAAACACTTCCTGTCGCCACCTCTGAATTTCGATTAGTGTATGATCAACTGTCCCTAGGGTATAAAGTTAAATTAAGCACACACATATGCTTTGCATTTTGAAGTATTTTTAAGTAAGTAATTGCATTGACAAGATAACACTCATTCTACTGTTTGCCCATTTTAAGATTCAGGATAGATATACTGAATTGAATACTGCTAAGTGGTCTTGGGAAGAAAGGTCTATTAATTAACAACAAAAGCTGGCTTAGACTTGTAAAAACTTTTCTGGAGTATCAAACTGAGTTTAGGGATCAACATTGACAGCATCCTATAAGCTATGGGACTCTCCTGTTTCTTTCTTTCTTTCTTTCTTTTTTTTTTTTAAATGAAGTGACATTTACTTCTTTCTATACAAAGAAAGCCTCAGCTTATGAATAAATCCAGTGGCTCTTTGCACTCTTTGCTTAGTGTTAGTTTAGGTCCTCTGAGAAACAAATTCCAAAAGGGATTATATGTGAAAAAGAATACCAGAAACTGTGGAGAGAGAAGCGGCAGGAGAATGTAGGTAGAATCTTCAGACCATGGTGCAAAATTGATATCTGTGATTGGTGCTAGCAGGGAGGAGAGAAATCTTAGATGCAGCACATCTTCATGGAAAGATCAATCAGGAAAATAAGGACTCCTTAAGCTATTCTCACCCACTGGAGGAGTCCCCCATCTTGTAGGAACCTTAGCCTATCCTTTGCTTTCCTGCCACACTCAGTCTTAGGAAGCTGCCCCTGCAAAGTGTGGCTCTGGTACATAGGCAAGCAACAAATTCAGCATGAGGTAGTGGGGGCCACTAGGAAGTTATATCCCAGTAGCAGGAGATCTGAGTGGTACATTCTCTTTGCTGCTCCTTCTTTGAATGTTTGTGATTGTATGCCTTTCCTAAAACCAAGATCATTGCTTAAATCAAGTATGCTTTATAAGGAAATTAAAAAATACATTTTTATTTGATGTAAGTTTGTAAATTATTTTTGTCATCGGAGTAAAAGTGTCATGTGTAGTTTAAAGGGTTAATTTTGGTTTAGAGACTCTGATTAGGGAAATTTAAAGGTTGATAATCATAGGACACTTGCTTATAATGACTGGAGAGCTTTGTTGGAATGGGGACCAACCTGGATGATCCTGCCTCTTGCCAGCAGTGTGGATTGGAGCAGACTGCCTGGTTCTCATTGTTCTCGTGGGTAGAAGAAAGGATTTTTCTTCAACTCTAAAATTTATTGACTTTCTAAGCAAGAAGAAATTTTATATTTATGGAGGTTCATATTATAAGAAAGGAGATAGACATGTCTCCTGTCAATCAACTACTGCCTAAACTGCTACTGCCATTGCTGCTGCCTCTGATTCTGCTGCTGCCCTAGATGCAATTGAAACCATCACTGCTGCTGACCACCAGAGATAGCCTGGTGATCCTGCCCCCACTGCCGCCGCTGCTACTATTGACCGCTGCTTGCTGCCAACAACCACTGCCACTACGGCTGCTACCACAGCCTAGAGGACTGCTTCTGGGGGGACTCCATGTTTGGTTGCACATGGTGACACCCATTTGGGGACACCAGCCAGGGCCTAGGGCCTGGGTGACAGAAGGTTTACCACCACAAGAGCTTTTTGTCTGGGGACTGCAGCCAGGACCTGCAGATCCACTGTGGGGGTGACTGTGGGTTTGGAGCAGCCTGGGGTCTTCCTGCTAAGAGTGCTGGTGGCCCTTGTTTTGCTGCTTCATCTCAAGGGTGCTCCTTTGCATCAGTGTATCCCTGGTGGTCTCTCTGCAAGTAGGAGCAGCATTGAGATCTTGGGACTGCAGCGTGGCTGATCCTGAGGTATCTGAAGCCCAGATCCGTGGGATAGAGACTGAGTTTGCGATGGCTGATCTGGGTTTGGTGATCCCAAGAGATGTCAGAGACAGGGCCGAGAAACTGTTGAACACTGACGGAGACAATTTGACTTTCCAGCAAGATTTATTTTATTTTATTTTTTTATTCACTAATCTCTCTACCATATTTGGAACAAGATTTTTTTTTTTCCATCAGTGTGTGGAGGGCAATGATACATGAATGATGTTTTACATTTTTGTTGAATTCCTATCTTTTTAATTTTTTTCTCTTAGTTCATATTCTTTCTTTCTCTTGTCTACTTTCTTTTCAATGTTAACCAACAGCCAATCTCTGTTGGCTCCTCTTCCCCTCTTCCTGTGAATTTTTACTTCTAGCTTCTCTCTTCCTCCCTAGCAAATATTGCAAATAACACTACCTCTGTTTTCTAACTCACCTTTTGAAATTGTAAATCGTTTTAACAAATATTCTGTTTGTGCAATAGATAGTTATTTAACTAATCATTTTGGTTTAATGGGAGAAAGCAGTAGATGCCTTAGTGGGAGCTATTTATTAGGTTTAAGGCTATATATTCTGTACACTGGGTGCTATTGATATTGGTCTTACCAGTAAAGGTTAAGTGCTGGAAACCTTCAGGGACACTATAGGTCTACAGGGTGGATTTTATCCTACCTTAGATCCATACATTTAGATGGGAAAACATACTAACAACATGAATAATTAAGGGAATAAAGTCTCCCAAACAAACCAAGATGCTTCAACAACAGAAGCCACTGATAACACAGTAGAAGAAATATCCAAGAAGGACTTCAGATTGTACATAGTTAGATTGACATGTGAAATAAAGCATAGTATAAGGAGTAAAATCAAAGAAAAAATACAGAAAGTGAAAGACCATTTCAATAAAGAGTTAGAGATGGTGACAAAAAAAAAAAAGAATCAGAAATCCTCAAAATGAAGGAATCAGTAAACCAAATTATAAATTCAATAGAAAGCATCACCAACAGTTTAGATCACTTGGAAGACAGAACCTCAGACAATGAAGACAAAATATTTAATCTTCAAAGTAGAGTTGAATATGTGGAGAAGATTGGTAAGAAACCATGATCAGAACATCCAAGAATTATGAGATACCATGAAAAGACCAAGAGTTATCAAAATAAATGAAGAAGCAGAGATACAAACCAAAGGAATGCACAATCTATTCAAAGATATAATACCAGAAAATTTCCCAAACCTAAAGAATAGAATGGAAAATCAAATACAAGAGGCTTATAGGACCCCAAATGTACAAATTTACAGCAGACCCACACCAAGGCACATTCTAATGTGAACGACTAACATACAGAATAAAGATAAAATCTTAAAGGCTGTAAGAGGGAAAAAATTACATAAAATTATATAGGGGGAACCCAATTTGTATCTCAACTGATTTCTCAGCTCAGACCCTACAGCTAGGAGGTCCTAGAATAATATATTTCAAGCTCTGAAAGAAAACGGATGCCAAGTAAGAATTTTATATTCAGCAAAATTAAGTTTCAGATTTGAAGATGAAATTAAAACATTCCATGATGAACAAAAATTAAAAGAATTAACAACTAGAAAGCCTACACTACACAAAATTCTCAACAAAATATTCCATGAGGATAAAGTGGAAAAAAAAAAGTGAAAACTAGCAAAAGGAGGTTCTATACTAAAGGGACATTCAATCAAATGAGAAACTAAGACAAATAAAAAAAACAGAAATAAATTAAAATAATAGGGAATACAAATTATATCTCAATAATAACCTTTAATGTTAATGGCCTAAACTTATTAGTCAAAATGCATAAACTGGCAGATTGGATTAAAAAGCAAGACCCAACAATATGTTGTCTTCAAGAGACTCACCTCATGGGCAAAGATATGTACAGGCTGAGGTGAAAGGATGGGAAAAAATTTATCACTCATGTGGACTGCACCAACCAGCAGGGGTTTCCATTCTCATTTCAGATAAAGTAGATTTCAAACCAAAGTTATT
This sequence comes from Callospermophilus lateralis, assembly GCF_048772815.1. Lineage (NCBI taxonomy): Eukaryota > Metazoa > Chordata > Mammalia > Rodentia > Sciuridae > Callospermophilus > Callospermophilus lateralis. The sequence continues at coordinate 49,036,198 of NC_135320.1, read as the reverse complement.
CAGAAGAGACAAACAAGGTCATTTCATATTTATTAAAGGAAGTATATATAAACAGGACATAACTATTATAAATATATATGCCCCAAACAATGGAGCATCTACAAACATCAAACACACCCTTCTCAATTTCAAGAGTCAAATAGACCACAATACAATAATACTGGGTGACTTTAACACACCTCTCTCACGACTGGACAGATCTTCCAAACAAAAAACAAAATAAGTAAACTATAGAACTGTATAATTCAATCAATAATTTAGACTTAGCGGACATATATAGAATATTTTATCCATCAATGAGCAAATATACTTTCTTCTCAGAACCACATGGCTCCTTCTCTAAAATATATCATATCTTATGCCACAAAGCAACTCTTAGTAAATACAAAAAAAAAAAAAAAAAAAAAAACACCAAAAACACCAGGGATAATACTCTGCATTCTATCAGGCCACAATGGAATGAATTAGAAACAATGATAAAAAATAGAAGCTACTATAACAAATGGAGACTAAATAATATACAATTGAATGATGAATGGATAGTAGAAGAAATCAATGATGAAATAAAAAAAATCTTAGAGGTAAATGAGAACACTGAATCAAGATATCAAAATCTCTGGGACAGTCTGAAGCCAGGACTAAGAGGAAGATTTATTGCATTGAGTGCATTCATTAAAAGAATATAAAGTCAACATATAAAAGACCTAACACTACATCTCAAAGCCCTAGAAAAAGAAGAACAAATCAACACTCAAAGCAGTAGAAGACAGGAAAAAATAAAAATCAGAGCTGAAATTAATGAAATTGAAATAAAAGAATTGAAAAAATTGACAAAACAAAATATTGGTTCTTTGAAAAAATAAATAAAATAGATAAACCCCTAGCCATGCTAATGAAGAGAAAAAGAGAGAAAACCACATTGACCTAGGGTCTAACTTCCTTAACAAGACTCCTAAAACACAAGAAGTAAAATCAAGAATCAATAAATGTGATGGATTCAAGTTAACAAGCTTCTTCTCAGCAAAAGAGACAATTAATAACGTAAGGAGAGAGCCTACATATTGGGAGAAAATCTTTATCACATACACCTCTGATAAAGCACTAATCTCTAGGATATATAAAGAACTCAAAAGATTTAACACCAATGAAACAATAACCCAATCAATAAATAGTCTAAGGAAATAAACAGACATTACACAGAAGAAGAAATACAAATGATCAACAAATATATTAAAAGGTGTTCAACATCTATAGCATTTAGATAAATGCAAATCAGAACTACTCTAAGATTTCATCTCACTCCTGTCAGAATGGAAATCATCAAGAATTCAGGCAACAATAAATGTTAGCAAGGATGTAGTGAAAAAGATACACTCATATATTGCTGGTGGGACTGCAAATTGGTGTAATTAATATGGAAAGCAGTATGGAGATTCCTCAGAAAATTGGAAATGGAGCCACCTTTTGACCCAGATATCCCACTCCTTGGTTTATACCCAAAGGACTTAAAATCAGCATACTATAATGATGCAGCCACATCAATGTTTACAGCAGTTCAATTCACAATAGCTAGGCTATGGAACCAACCTAGCAGTCCCTCAATTGATGAATGGATAAAGAAAATGTGGTATATGTACTCAATGGAATATTATTCAGCTTTAAAGAAGAGTAAAATATGGCATTTGCCAATAAATGGTTGGAGTTGGAGAATATAATGCTAAGCGAAATAAGCCAATCCCATAAAACCAAAGGCTGAATATTTTATCTAATATGGGAATGCTAATTCACAATAAGATGGGGGGCACTAGGGAAGAATAATATCACCTTAGATTAAGTATAGAAAGGTGATGGGAGGGGAGGGGAGGGTATGTGAGGATAGGAGAGATAGTAGAATGAAACAGACATTATTACTGTATGTATATATGTGACTACAAGACCAATATGATTCTGCAAACATATACATTCAGAAAAATGAGAAATTATATCCCATCTATATATGATATAGCAAAATGCACAAATGCATCTACTGCCATGTATAACTAATTAAAAAGTTTTAAAAAGAAAGTAGATAGAATAATGAGACATAGTTCTATGCTGTATATATATGTATTTGTGTTTAAAGATCATGTCCATATACTCCTGCTGTTTAAAAGCATTTGATTGATATTTTTCCTTGGGATTAATTTGACAATATTTATTAGTGTCCTTTATAACTTAGTCCAGAGCTTTGTAGAAATTCTACAGAAGATTCATGTACAAAAATCCTTCAATACATCATTATTTTAAATCAAGCTTTAAAGCAATCCTAATACTTACTCTAGGGGACTTGTTTTTAAAAAGTCATAAAACAGTCATTACATTAACCATTCCAGAGCCATATTGACATATGTTTAGGAAAAAATGATATGTAGTAATGTTTTATACACAAAGAAAATACTCTAGTCACTACTATTTTTTGGTACTGGAATTTTAATCCAAGGGTGCTTAACCATTGAGACACATTTCCAGCCCTTTTTATTTTTTTATTTTGAGATAGGTCTTGCTAAGTTGCTTAGGGCCTCTCTAAGTTGCTGAGGCTGGTTTGGAATTTGCAATTATCCTGAGCCTCAGCTGCCCATGCTTGTCAATATTAATTATTATCCAAAATTAGTTTAAAACTATGTAGACCAACAGTGTAAACAATTTCAAATCACGTTAGCAATTCTTGCCTGTGGGTGGTAGTATTATAGATGCATTTCATTTTCTTTATATCTTTTTTATTTTCCAAATTTTTTGCAATAAGCAACAATTATTGATTGAACAGTTATTTTTCATAAGTAGTTATTGGAACAAATGATGAAAATGACCAAAAATATTTCTTTAAAAGATGAGATAGCTTATTAACAAATGGGTGCTAAACAAGCAAGAAAGTAGGATTCAGTAAAAAAATGACATTTGAATTTTATTTTAAAGTATAACCCAGGCACTACAGAAATAATAAAATAAATATGAACCATTCATGTACCATGAATATTACATTGTTTTTACTAGGGACAATAATAACCAATCTATTTCCATTGCTTAAAGTTTGTATGTGAGATCATTTGGGAGCTATTCATCAAAATCAATCCCCTTAAAAAACAAATAATTCATTTATCCATTCATTCAAATCTAAATCTATTTATAACCAATAAAATCATAAAATGTTCATATTATGGGGTACCATGAGATAAGATACACATATATGTTGCTGAAATCAGCATAAACTTATCTATCTCCTCAACCATGTATAATTTAAGTAGGAATAAGAAATTCTGCTGTGTTTTTGCATAGTGAGGTGTCTATATATAACTATAATGCATTGTATATTTCAAAAAGATAGAAGAAAATATTTTGAATTTCATCACTATAAAGCTCATTTAATTTCTTCATTTTTGCCATTTTACTTTAAAATTTCAATTTTTTTTTGTACTGGGGATTGAACCCAGGGTACTTTATTACTGAGCTACATCCCCAGGCTTTTTTATTTTCTATTTTGAAACAGGTCTCACTAAGTTGCTAAGGCTGGTCTCAACCTTGCCATTCTCCTCTCTCAGCCTCCTGAGTTGGCTGGGATTACAAGTGTGCAGCCAGTTTATTTTAAAATTTCATACACTCATTTTCCACTAACCTGTCAGAATCTTATTTCATTTAGAATTATATTTTCTGATCTTTTATACTCAGGACATTCTCATTGGTGCAGAGGAAATTTGGGTTTTATTCATGCACAAAATTTGTTTTAAGACATGCAATATCTCAAATGAGTTTGTAAAATGTGTAATGCTCCATACCATTTCATTAAAGAAGCTCACTGTACAAAAAAAATTATTATTTAAATATTAAAACATCAGTGTTCTGTTAAAACTAACAGATGTTTAAGAATGAAGCATTGAAGTTTGTGATGTATTACATTAGGTTCCTGTTTGTCTGGGGTCATAATGATATGTGGTTCTGGAAATAGGTGATGATAATTTTCCTGATCTTAGGTCTTTCTTGATGCCATACTGAAGGGCAGTCTCATGGAATAATCACTCCCAATGATTATCTCTACGGCACAAGGGTGCAGGAACAGTCAATGTGATAAAAATCTTGACCTCTAGACTACTTCCTTTGTTCCAGTTAGGAGACAGAAACTTATATTCCTAATCAAATAGCAAACTAAATTCTAAATTTCTCCAAATCCAAAAGTGAAAATTCTCTCTAGTTCAATCCTGGTCCACCTTAGTCTTAAAGGATGAAAATTGCAGTGGTCTGGGGTTTTCCTGCATCAACAGAAAGACTTTAATCAATAGATAATGAATGCTATCTTATCCATATATGAAGATGAATTATGGTTTCCTACGCATGTGTTCAGGAATCCAAAGTCTCTTATCTCAGTGGCATTCAACTAATCTACAGCAAGAGGAATACATCTCCCTCATTCAGCTGCTTATATTGACTATCATAATATGAATTCTTTCTAAACTAGAAAGCAGTATATAAATATGTCTGTGCTCACTGCTTAGATGAGTGGATTTATTTCCGAGGCTGCTGTTACAGATGCTGTAACAAAGTGCTAAAAATCAGGTGGCTTGAAGCAACAGAAATTTATTATTTCCCAGTTGTGGAGGTTAGATGTTGGCAAGGCCATGTTCTCTCTAACATCTCCAGGGTGGAACCTTTTATTGCCTTTTCTAATTTCTGGTGATGCCAGCAAGCCTTGGCATTCTTTACCTTGCAGATGTAAAACTGCAATCACATGGCTGTCTTCTCCATGTGTCTTCACTTCATCTTCCCTCTGTGTGTATCTATTTCCATGTGCAAATTTTCTCTTTCTACAAGAACAAAGCTCAACAAAATGAGATCATTTTAACCTTATATCTAGCAAGACTCTATTTTCAAATATGGCCATATTCTATAGTAATATAAGCTAAGACTTCAAAATATCTTTTTTCAGGGGACACAATATAAACAATAAACATAAGCCATTGTTAAAAGGAATGGCTAGTAAAGAAAATAAAGAAGAAATAAAAGAAGAGTAAAGATCAAGTTAAGCTCATATCTTTATATTAGAAGAAAAAAATTAGCATTTCCTTATGATAAACCTCAGTGATGATTAGAATTTCTGTTGCCAAAATATTGTTGTCCCACTCCTATTCTGTACCTGTTATGCAGTTAGCAGAATCACAGGAAGACTAAATGAGGAAAAGTTTGAGGCCTCCGAGGACCTCAAACTTCTTTAAAGATGCATCATAAAATTGCTAGATAATACAATTTTCCTCTGGTACCCTTAACAAAGAGCTCCTTGGTAAATAAAGCAAATTATTCAATTTGGAACTGGTCTTGCAGCAGCCTTTCATAATTTAAGTCAAGAGTTTTGAAATTGTCCTTCCTGAACCAGCAGCAGCAGAACTGATTAGAAGTGCAAATTATCAGGTCCCATCCCAGAGCATGTGAATCAGAAATTGGGGCAGGGCTAAGAAATTCAAACTTAGCCAGTTCTCCTGTTGATTCTGATGCATGTTCTATTTTGAGAATCAGAGAATCAAGTGCTTCCTTTCAGTGGTACACAACTGAGGCATTTGTAAGATTTATGGAATAAATACTCGTCATTCAAAGAATCTTAGGTAGGATGTGTGAATTGGTTGAAATAGCTCCATGTGAGATGAACACTTCTGGCTTTGGACTACCCAAGGTCTGCAAAACTGCTCCAGAATCCATCTTGCTTGGCAGTTTTGAATGACTTACAAAGCCTTTTGGAAAGCCAGGGTCTCTGGTATGGTTGGTGCTGTCCTTGGTGCTGAATTCTTTCCTCCTAAGGCTTCCTGCTTAGAGTTTCTCTGTTCAGGGAGTCTACCAATTTGTGTGCCCTCTCATTGAACTGTTTGTTGGCATTTACCATGACAGATTTGCCTGACTCTGAGCTTTCACTTCAAATGTTTTGGTAGATCTATCTTTGATTGGATTAATTCTAGGTGGTTCTTGCCACAGGATGTGATTGGAACTAATTTAAATGTAATGGCAAGGACTAAAGGTGAACTAATTGCTAAAAATTTCTCATTGCTGTATACATAAACTCAGGATAAGCAAATTAATAGTTGTAACCTTAGAATCACTGGTGAGCATGTAACAACAATTAAGTTCTTAGACCACAAATTTGGACTAAGACTATTGTTTTAAAAAGCCAGTGAATAATTCTATTGTGCACCACCAGTTAAGAAGCAATCCTAACAGTTCTTGATTGTTGCATATGTGCCAAGCTTTCATGAATTTTAGGTCTGTTTTCAAGGAAAGGATCCAGTTTCTTGGTATATATAAACTTTAACTGGGTATTTTTTCAGCAAAGGCATGTATACAGAGTTCCTTTTTAAAAATCTTTTCTGTTGTTTGTTTTTGATGAGCAATTTGATAGATGAAGTAGATTTATATTATTCTGTTTGGTTGTTAGAGATAAAAGGAACAAAAACAGCTAAGAGATATCTGCTAATTCAGAGAAGGACATTTATCTTCACACAGATCTCAGCTTTCCTTAGTTCTTAGGGCAGGATTCACCTATCATATTATTTTTGGAAGCACTTTCAATTGTGTTTATAAAATCAAATGTTTAACCATTTTATATTAAGTCACACAGCTTTGTCATTAATAGATATAACAAACACCACTTCATTTTAAATCCAGGGCTTAAATTTCAAATCCCTTAGCTCTTTTTGTTAGGTGCAGAGCAATGAAACTGGGATGTATCCTTGGCTGCTGTGGACATAGGAAATGGCTTGAATCTTTTACAATTTATTCACTGGAACCTCTGTTAAACTGATTAAATGGTCTCAGACATGGTAGGAAGCTAAACGTCTTTCAAAACATCTCAGCTTATCACCATACAACCTTAGCAGGCCTATTTGCAGCTTTATGAAGAGTTACAGCTGCAGCTACAATGAATTTAACAAGGTGTCTCTTTCCAAGAACATCAGCCCCAGTAACTTGTACTAATTGAAAGCAGAAGAAAGGAAGTGCTATTAACAATGTGGCACTGCATGCCTGAGAATTCAGGCTGAAAAGACTCTAGAGCTATGTACAGTGTCCAGATTCTGAAATTCCATTACTTCTCAGTTTCAAGAATACAAGAATATAATATGGTATTACTCCTGCTTTTGAAAAGTCATCTAAAAATAATCTCCTTACATTCCAAACACAATGAGCTCTAACTGTGTATTGCCTCAAGGCATTTGAAGGTGTGGAGGAATTGAGCCTTGTCGCTTGTTATAAATTTTTTCCAGTCTGTTAGAGCAGATGTTTTTGCCTTACCACCTCTCACCTTCTTCACTTTTGCTTGGATTTTAAACTTATGCAAACACAGTTTAAACTACGAGCTCTGTTTGCTGGTTGGCAGTCTTAGCCATTCACTGCATAAAAGGTGCCAAACTGGAGTTTCAGAAAAGCCTATTATTTGGCACAATATTTTCTCAGATGGATTCAATATGCAATAAATAAACGAAGACTACCTAGGTTCAAAATTGATATTTTGGCATAATCTTATCAAATTACTTGTTTTGTGTGCTTTTTCAATAGGGAGCATGATTTCAGAATGGTTGGGTAAGAGAATTGTAGCTTTGTCATTCAGTGGGGTCTTGTAAATCTGTCACATATTATTGAACTAAAAACCTGTAATTCAATAGCTAAAGCAACCTGAGTAATATTTTTTCTATCTACTTTCCTCTAGGACACCAAAGGGGGATGAAATAAAGGAACATGGTAAAATGCATTCCTTTTCCCTCCCTTACCTGAATCTGGTAAGGTGCTCAAAACATTTCTATTGAGCTCCTTTGGAAATCTGTTTCTTTTTAATTCAAGCCAGCTGTTTTCTCTGAAGAGTAGCCTGGAAAAGAAATATTGTTTGGATAATCCTTTCCCAAGCCCGTACATTCTTGGGGTTAGAACTGACTGAACCCATGAATGATTTACACTCCTGTTTATTCCAAGAGCTTTATAGTTTCCCATTAGTCTCCTCCCCTAACCCTACAGGGTTTCCCAAGTGGCAGCACACTCAACTGAGCCCTTGGCTAATTTGATCCCATTTGGACTAATGGACATATTTTAGTTTAACAAATTTTTATTAGTTTTTTTTTTTTTAGTTTTAGTTTTAGATAAAACTGGGGAGAGAAGCCCAGTAGGGCTTCTTATGTATTGCTTATATTTACATTACATTTAAATGCTCTAACTGCTTCTCCCAGAGTGAATCAAATCCCATAATTATAAATAATTAATATTTTTCTAGAGCAATTCTAAATCAAGTTCTCATTTGGGGATGCAAACATGTAGTAGTACCTAATAAAATATAGGTCTTATATCATTTTGAAATCAAAGCCATAGTGGAATCTCCAGAGGATTTAGACCCCAGGTAGACATAGGAGTGTGTGAATTAAAGAGAAAGAAGCCAATGTGAACTTTTAAAATGAGACTCACTTATGCAAATCACTCAGCAACTTCAACATCTATATAGTCCTCAAAACTATTGTTTAAATGAACAGTATATTCCACATGTCTTCTATAGCTCATGTTAGCTTTGCATGTAGAAAATTGCAAAGTACTTTGTATTCTACTTAGATAAGTTTCCCAGTACAGGTGATTTAAAATTAATCTAACAATATGCCTTCTTACCTGATATTGAGGTCCTTCCTCAATATCCTGTGCCTGGCCTGCATTTTCATTCCGCAGTACTCATTCATGGGAGGAAAGCAGTACAGCAGAGCTATGACCATTACTTCTAGATCTTGAAAAATATGTACATACCAAAGAACAAATTACTAGCATGTTTTCTGGTTAAATCAAACACTGGACAGCTAGAGTTGTAAAAAGGGTAATAAAGTTTTTATAACAAGCAATAAATACAAATCTCTGTTAGGACTGATTGAAGAAGACAGTTCTTCATTGCCCATATTTGGTTTATTTCTGGCTCCCCGGTCTCCTCCTTGCAATTACATGCAGGGGATGCTTTGCCTTGTATTTAGAACAATTGAGGGCAATTCTCCTGTCAGAGTCTTGCTATCAGGAGGGACATCATTAGCTGCAGTTTTATTTTGTAGAGTGGGTTGGAGGGAGATATTTAAACTTTTTGTGGGTAGTTATTAAAACTTCTACTTATTTCATAAGCTACATCAAGTCTGTAACTACAGGTAAAAGATGTAGTGCCAGCTTTTTAAGAGACTAATGCTTTTTTCAGTCATCCATCTATTTATTCTGAATATTAAGCATACTAAGTGCTAGAAAAATTGTATGAAAAAGTGACAGAAATTGAGGTTACAGAAACGAACAGGATAGTTACTGTTTTCATGGCACTTATGAATTAGTTCATTTATCTCTTTTATTCAATTATTCATTTAACAAGTAATTACAGAGAATATACTTTGTGCCAGGACTTTTTTTCCTAGATAAAGGAGGTTTGAAAATGCATATAGTTCTTATATTCATGGGGGAGGTAATGCCCTATCCTACTTGTTTTTGAATGTCCCTTGGGTAGTATCACAGTTTAAATATGAGATGTCCCCCCAATATTCCTGTGTGAGCAGGAGGTGAAATAATTTGATTATGAATGATATAACCTAATCAGTGAATTATTTGTGGATTTTTAATTTGAAGAACTAACTGAGCAGTAACTATAGGAGGGTGGGAGTGTAGCTAGAGGAGGTGGGTCACTGGGGGCATGCCCTTGGGATTCATCTTGTCTCCCTGGCTCCTCCTCTCTTTCTCTGCTTTCTCTGACACAACTTTCTGCCATGATGCTCTGCTCCTCTAAGGGCCCAGAACAATGGAGTCAGCTGTCTATGGACTGAACCTCTAAATCACTGAGCCTAATAAACTTTTCCCCCTCTAAGTTGTTCTTGTTTGGTATTTTGGTCACAGTGATAAAAATCTTACTACCCTGGGTAGTCATAATGTCTCCATCCTCTGTTCAGCAGGCAAAATAATAGAAATATGTGAATAAGTGTTGAGTTATCGTCCAAGGCTTAATCCTAGAGAAGTCAAGTTCTGGTTTTCTAGGGATCCTGAGAAAGCAATTATGTCCTATCCAAAAGAATCAGATAGTATTATTTCCCAAACTGATACCCAGTTAATTCCAGAACTATGATGGCTATCCACAATTGAAGAGAAAAACTGGAGAAAGTTGTCAAACTGACTTCCTGCAGATCTAGTGTTTCCATGGGAACCTTCCCTCCTTAAAAGACAATGAGTCAAACTTTCACTATATTAAATTTTTTTTTCTTAATTTAAAACGCAATCAAATATCTTGGATTTTTCAAATATCTCTTGATTTTGTAAGTCAAATGGACAGGTCACTATTATCTTTCAGAATTACTGACCATAATCAGAGCAGAATGATACAAGTGCTCTGAAATACATCTCAAGAATAGAAGAAATTGTTTCTGATGATCCCTGAACTTGGGTTATTGATAATTTTATTTTTCATTATTGGTAGCAGTGAAATGGCATACTTATATGTCTATATTACATTTTTTTTCCTGCACCCTCAAAGGTGTTAGCCCCTAAGAGCCTAGGCACAGATCTGCATAGATTGCATCCTGAGCTAAGGGAAGTGGGTAGACTAAGAACAGGTACCACTTTTGCAAGCCATGATTAGATCCAGCCTTGCCATAGCTTTTTTGCTCAGGGCAAAAAGTGTTTTGACACTTGAAGATGTTAGGCAAAAATTCCCTTAGAACACTACAAGATGAGATAAAAGCAAAACGTTCATTTTAAAAATTGAGACATTCTTTGCTCTAATACATAAGTCTAAAAATTGCATTAAATTTTCATAAACTTTAGGGATAAAGCTAGAAGAAGGAGTAGTACATTTTTAATTGTTGCTGTATTTATCCTCAAATAGTTTATTTTCTGTGGATATAATTTTAATTTTCTCAGTACAAGAAATGTATATTACTTGGTTTGGAATTACTTGACTTCAAAGATAAACTCACTCAAATAATGGTGATGAAAAATTAAAAATATTTTATAAAGATACAAAGGGATTTCATAGAATTCAAGAGACAGAAGACACTTGACCCTCTGTAGAAAAGTAGTTATCAGTCAAGCTAGTTACTCTTTTCTTCTTAAATCTCCTTTTAGTGTTCCATATCTCTAGCTTCTCTCTCTCTCTATCTATCTCTGAATTTCTGCTTTCACTCTTTTTTTTCAGACTGACCCTTTCTCCTTTGTCATATTCTTGGAATATGACAGTTCCATCCCTTACTTAGCATCCCAGCCTTGGGACTTCTAATCAACTGACCAGTGACCCCGTGCACCATTTTCAAGTTCTTAGTCTAGAGAATCTGGTTGGTTTAGTGCAGCCAACTAATATAATCTCCTCAATCAGACACTATCCTCTTACTAATATTCAAAGTCAGTATATTTTTTAGGTCAGTATAATACTTGAACCTATTTCTCACAAAAAATACCTACCAAAGACAGTAACTTTAGAGTTATCTTTCTTTCTTTGTATTTATTCTCATTATGTACAGTAATTTTTATTTTTATATAGATATTTTTCCTCTTTGGTTTTATGCAAATTATGGTTCTACATTCCAAATGAAAAAGAAAGATTAAATTTTAAAAATAGCTGAAGTGAAGAGCCAATGACAATACATTACTTTGAGTAAGTATTTTTCCCTGATAAATGAAACATTCTGTTATTATCTCGCATCTCATCACTTACCCTGTGAGAATGTTTAATGGTGAATTATAACTTAACATTTACTAGTCAGTTCAATGCATTTTAGGCTAACTTTTTTAAAAATTGTTTTCATTTACTCTAATGAACTGTCTTTTATTAATTAATTTTAGACTTTTGATCAAATAATTTTAAGCTCTTAAATGATATCTGGTTTATTGAAACCAGTCAAGCAGGCAAGGAGGAGCTAAAAGAGATAATTATCCCATTGCATACAGATTACGTTCATAAATATAGCTATCCTTTTATCATTTTACTGAATTGAGTAATTTTCTCTTTCCCAAATCTTTTTAAAAAGCAATTTAAGTGTGCAGTCTTTAGCAAGAACTGTTTTAAGACAGAGATCTGCTTATCAGATTTTTTTTTCTCTTAAAAATATCATCTATTTTGCTTAGAGGATAAAGCTCAATGACCTTAAAGACTGACACCAAAGTCCTTAAAGACTATTCCCAAAGTAATCTTCTAACTTTTTCTTCTGTCCTTCCTATTCTGGCACCTATAATACAGCCAGATTATTATTTCTCAAACATTCTATGCTATCTTCTACTCTGCCAGCGATAGCCTTCTTTCTAACCTACTCCATCTGGGAAGCACCACCCCCACCCACAAGTTTCTTACCTGTCAGGGCCTAGCTAAGATGTCAATTCTTTGAGAAGCTTTTCCTGATTGCCACAGGCAGAGTTATTCACCTTCCAATTAAAGCAACAGTAATTGTATATTATAATTAGTTAGTTATATGCCTGGAATCTCCACTAAATTGTGATGTACCTTGAGGGGAGTGACCTGGTTGGATGAATTTCATCTCCAGCATCTAGCACAAGGTGCACATGTGCTCAGTGAACGTTAACCCTCATGTGTGCATGCACAGATAAATGAAAAAAATGACTGAATGAATGGATGAATGAATGCCTGAATGAGAGGTTTTGTGAAAACTCATCTAAGGTGCTTTGTTAAGTCACCTGGATTTTGTTGAAGGGTTCTAATTTCTAATGGACAAAGAAGTTATTATGTTATTCTTACTGATATTATTAAAATATGACCCTTGATTTGCTGATATTTTCTCAGCAAATCTATTAAGTTAAGCTTTTTTAATTTCTTTGTTAATCTCTCATTTAATTATTTGGCTTGTTTTTTTTTTTTTTTTTGCTTTTTTAGGCATAATTTAAAGAAGACAATTCTTATAGTTCAACCACGTGCCATAAAATAGTGTTTATATTAATAGAATAACATTTTATACTTACACATTACTGGCTTTTAGGAATTTAGGAGTAGTTTTACTTTTTAGTTTGCCAATTGTTTCAAACACTGGGAATCCTCAGTTTTAACATTTAATTTCAGGTTGATTCCTTGATTACTTACATGATAAAAGTATAATTGACTATATTCTCAATCATGAAGAAAAATAATTATTATATGTCCATGTATCCATGAAAATTTTGCTACGCATCTTCCTTTTAGACTATTCTAAGACCAATGACTTTGTGCAATATACGTGGTGGCCTTTATGATGTTTCAAGTCGCAGTGTGGTTCAATACCCATGTCAACCATGCTGCAGCCGGACAGCTTTGCATTGTGCAAAGGCTCACAGTGTGATAGCCTAATGATATAACGAGGTCCTTCATCACCATTGTTTCAGATGGTGTCATTTTCATCATCATGTCACTCACAATCTGTCTGATTAGAGTGCTGAGTAAATAAACATTTCCAATCCAATGTGTATTTTATCAATTTCCAACTCCCTTTAATTCAGCTTCTATTTTGCATGATTTGAACGAATTGAACTTTAAAAAAATTCAAGTAATTCACATAGTCTCTTTCTTCCTTGACTGAATTTCTGTACCAGAATTTTAACGATACAGCTTTTGCACATTTACCCATTCTGAGGTGTGAGAGCAAAGGTGATAGGTAATATAAGGGTAATCCTGACATCAGATACTTTACAAACTGGACCTGGATTCACATTCATAGCATTTCCAAACCTTCAAAGCCATAAAGGACAAATAAGGGGAAGGATTTGAAGTGGCAGTGATAGAACTGGAGGAGAAAATACAGTAACGCATTCTCATGTGTTCCTAATTACCTAGAGGCTTTAGAGTCCCTTGTTTGTGGGGGCTGAATGGCATAGAAATTAAGAGCATGAGGTTTGAAATTATATCACCTAAGCTTAAATCTTGTTTCATCACATCTTGATATTTCAATTCCAGGCAAGTGACTAAAGTATTCTAAACTTTAATTCCACATGGATAAAATGACACATAAAGTGGTGATGTAGATTAAATGAAATCTTAGCACAGTGCTTAGAAAATAATAATTGCTCCGCAGTTGGTTATTATTATTTTTATTAGTCTCTAGTTATGGGTTTGTAAACTTTTAGTAATCAGAATTGCATGGCCATAAAACTACAGTTGGACCTTTATTTTTTCTGACCTGCCTCATCAATGACCTATACATTCAGAGCACAAATAATTCATTGAAATCTTGTGTCATTTATATTTATATAATTCATTTTCAAGGAACACTTGCCTCAGTGGGGTTCTCTTCTATCTTGAATATGTAAAACTGGAAAAATATAAAATGAAGGAAGTGTAGACAATCCTTAGTTGTGTTAACATTTGAGTACTCTGGCTACATGACAGCTAATCAGAAGTTAGCACAAAGCACTGGGAATTGCAAAGAACATGTTTTGAAGAGTTAAAATACATAAGCTTTCAACCATACATCAAGAGAAAAATGAAAATCTGCACTCTATAGATTGCATCTTTGTCTCTGTATTTATATATAGAAATACATGTATCTAAGATCAAAATGTGCCAAAAAAAATTTCTGTTGGGAGACACTTGAAATTAATCTATCTAGTGTCTATCTATTTGTAATTAATCATACATGAAACCATTAATTTTAGTCTAATTGACAAATTATTTTATTGTATAAAACTAATTTTTCCCTTTTTCATTTTGCCTATAAAAATTTCATAAGAAGCATACAGCCCAATATCATAGCTCATGCCCTCATAATCTCTGGAGTTAATAGCAGTAATCTAAATAGCTCAATTGACTCTGAGACATTTAGCTTCCTGAGTCTATTGTGTGGGGGTGAAAAATACATACATATTCAGGAAATTCTTACATTGACTCTTTGGATTTGGGGGCTTCTCATCAAGACTGTGAAACGACTTTAACTGAGACTGCCCTTCCAGGCACTTTGCCTTAATTACTCACTCCCTGTATAAATCACGACTTTCTGCCTGTCATTTTTCAAGGCCCCGCTGTGAATGCAAACCAGGTGACTATGTGGATATGTTGGAAGGCAAAGTGACAGAACACACCTGAGCTTCCATTTTGCTCAGGGCAGTGATTATTAATGTGAGAAATCCGGAGTGATGTGAAGTGGCCAGAGTTTCAGCAGAATTTATTGCTTACAGCTTTGGGGTCCCTTGGCCTTTACCAGCTGTTCCACACCTGGACGTGGAGAACAGAAACATCCCTCTTCAATTTATCTTTCCTGGACTTGTTGCTTATGGGACTCAGATGCCAGGTGACAGGGCTGGGAAGCAGCAGTGAGAGTCTCCACCTGCATAGCCCTGAATTCCCCAAAGAGCCCTTGTTCTGACTGTGGTACAGACACCAGCTTTTAACAATGTGTAAGAGCTTTAAGTCTGGGGCAAAAGTGAACTTACGTATAAGCTCATTTTTCTAGTGTATGATATTTAGTCTTATCTGGGACAAACTGATTAAGGGAGTAAGAGACTAGTGTCTCCTAAAGGGTTCAAGGACTCTGTCTTCAATGGCACATGAGAATAGCAAGCATTTATGCTTTGAAGGGTTTTTTTTGTTGTTGTTGGGATTTCTGGAGTTTCAGGGGAGCTCCTTGTGCCCTGAAATGCTGTGAGCTTTGTGGCTATTGTATGCCCCAAATTGTTATAATGACCAGTACATATTAGGCACTAAGGTTATTCACCAAATGAGTGAAAGACGAATAAGTGAACACAATATCACCTTTCTAACAGCCAACAGGCCCTGTATTTTGGTGGTAAAGAGCTTAGATTTTAGAGGGGGAAAGATCGAGCTTTTAAACATTGCTCTGCCACTTATTAGTTCTATGATCTAAGGAAAACTTCAAACTTCCTAAGTATTTCTTCCTCTGTAAAATGATGATGGTAAAAACGACCTCCTATAGCTTTTGAGGATTACATGAGGAAATGTATGTATAGCAGGGTGGACTTCATCTGTCTTTGATGACTGACATTTACCTAGGTTAAAGCAAATCAGAGCAGCAAAGGTGACTATTTTTTTTTTTTTTTTCATAATAAGATATAGAAAATCTGCTGGTTGGAGGCTTATGTTGGCTGTATCAAAGGTCTGATTTCCTTTTACAAAATAAATTGGTGACCAATTAATCTTAAGGAATATCCGCCCTCTTTTCTTCCATTTTCAGGAACTAGAGGCGCATCCAGAAAGGAAGTGCACAGATAGGAATGGCCATCTTCTTTAAGCTCAACCTCACCAAGACAAACCCCTTTAAGAGACCCTCAAGCAGTAACTGTAGATAAGATTCTTTTTTCAGTCAGAATACTGTGACCTAAATTAAATAAAATCTGTTACAACTTATATACTAAGGAAAAATTGTACAGTATCTTTTTAATGCAGAGACAATGCAGTGTCTGAAATGAGATTTTTACCTTTTAAAATTTCATTATAAAGAATTGGAAGCTGGGTGTGGTGGCGGCTCAGGAGGCCAAGGCAAGAGGATTGCGAGCTCAAAGGCAGCCTCAGAAACTTCGCCAAGTCTTAAGCAATTTAGCAAGATTCTGTCTCCAAATAAAAATATAAAAAGGGCTGAGGATTGGCTCAGTGGTTGAATGCCCTTGGGTTCAATCCCCAGTACCCCCCCACCCCCCCCCAAAAAAAAAAGAAAGAAAGAAAAAAAAAAAAAGAACTGGAAACATTTCTGATGCCTGACTACTCTCCTCTTGCAAAAATTTGGATTATGCTTGGGTGACCTTACAAAGAGAATTGTTCATGGCAGCTCAGGTGACAGAACACACCTTTGAGTTTCTGTTCTTGCTGTGTCACCTCCTTGAAAAAAAAATTGTTCCTACCCTCCCTGAGAAGGATGCAGTACTTCTCAGAGACAAGGATAATGTCTACTTACCCCATCCAGGTATCAGTGAGTCCCCCTGGAAACCTGCACTCTTTCATGGTGTGTGAATCCATTCTTTTTTTTAAAAAAATATTTATTTATTTTTATTTAGAGGAATCCTTTACAATTCTTATTATATACACAGAGATCAATTTTTCATATCTCTGGTTGTATACATAAACATAGTATACTCACACCAATTCATGTCTTCATACCTGTACTTTAGATAATAATGATCATCACATTCAACCATCATTAATTATCCCATGCCCCCTCCCTTCCCCTCCCACCCCTCTGCCTTATCTAGAGTTCATTTATTCCTCCCATGTTCTCACTCCCTATCCCACTATAAATCAGCTTTGTTATATCAAAGAAAACAGCAAGAAGGGGTTTCCATCCTCATATTAAATAAAGTAGATTTCAAACTAAAGTCAATCAAAAAGGATAAAGAAGGACACTACATACTGCTCAAGGGAACCATACGCCAACAAGACTTAACAATTATAAATATATATGCCCCAAATAACGGAGCAACTATGTTCATCAAACAAACCCTTCTCAAGTGAATCCATTCTTTTCCTACCTTCTGTGCCTAGGGAAGGTGTTAAGTAGGAGTCCGACTAACATTTGTTTTATTTTTATTTTTTATGGGTTGTGTTCTCTGAGAAAAGACTCACATGCTTGAATGGAAGATAACCAGTTCCCAATTCCACCAAGTGAATGAAGAAGTTAATCTTCAACCAGAGTGTTCCAATAACTGAGAACTTGTGTGGTCAGATTAGCCTAGGAGGAAGATGCAGGGAGAAGGAGGGGTACAGAGGCTACAGCAATATTAAAGACTCCGAATGATGAGAAAGGAATAGTCCATGGCAGGGCTAGGGGTGGGTGGAGGTTCTGTATCCACTAAAAGAAAATGAAAGGGAACCATCCTGGAATTTTTATGTCACTGTGAACTCTATCTGATTAGAATATGCCACTCAAGTCCAGGCAAAGCCAACATGCTCTGTGATACTTCTTCTTTGTGTGTATGTCTTTCTCTCTCTCTCACCCCCTCTCCCCCCCCCCTCCATTACACATCCACACAGACTAAAAACCCCACATCAAAAGTACAGGTAATCAATGGTGACTAACTCTTTCTATAGAAAATCTTGACTCCTGGGGCAGTGTACTTGGCTAGAGCCAACAGCCTCAACTACTCCTTGGCTTAGCAAGGAAGTGTTTGACCCAAGCTGAGTTCACTGAGGAACAACTTTTCTGGCCATCTCAACCAGCTGGAAGGCTTTTGTCTTCATAATTGATTTTAAGCACCATTGCTTCTTACTGGCAACACAATTGTTCCCTGCTGAAATACACAAAAAGAAAATCATACAGGGCACTGCTTCTCCTTGCCTTAGCGGTGAATATGTAGCCTGGAGAGGGATCATGTCATGGGTTTGCAGAGGTGACCTGAAAATCTTCTCAATGTACTCAGTTGTCCAGCATTAAACAACAACAACAGCAACACAAAACAAAAACCTTGTGAAATGATGACCTAAACATAGATCGATAATACATTTCTTAGATTTAGTTTCTGTAGTGACTGACACATTTTATGCTGTTCTACCATGAGATGTACAAACTTTGCTAGGATTTAGCCCCTTTTACAGCTAAAGCATTAAAGTATCTCCCTTCCACTACTGAAATCTGAATTTAAAGTTCAGCATGTCTTTTCATTTTAAAAAACACCATTATGTTTGCATTTTAGCATGAACTTCCTGGTGATACGATGATTTTTTTTTCCCCCTGCGGCATGATGGAAATTCATAAGTATACAGACAGGTCCTCTGGACACCTCACATACCACAGGAAAAGCTGTGGATTCTCCCTCAGGGAATAGGCTTAGCTTTATTATGCTCTTCTTTTCCTTCCCTTTAGATAATAATGAGACTAGAGACTGATAATTAATTAATCAAACACCTCTGAAAACATTTTCTAATTCAAATTAAAACAACAGTAAAATTATTCATATATTTTATGAATTCATTGAATTAGTAATGAAATAGGCTTAATTTAGACTTATGCAAACCAGTTTTCCACAGAATGCCTATTTCAGCACTCTTTAAACTTCTTGGTTATTAAAAACATGGTTCAAGAAAAGATTTAGTTTAAGAAAAGAGCTATCTTTAGTGTTATGGTCTCAGGACTGAGCATTGGACTTTGAGAGAATTTTTTTTTTTTTTTTTTGATACTGGGGAGTGAATCCAGGGTGCTTAACCACTGAGCAACATCCATAAACTTTTGGGGTATTTATTTAGAGACAGGGTCTTATTAAGTTACTTAGGGCTTCTTTAAATTGCTGAGGCTGGCTTTGAACTCACCATCCTCCTGCCTCAGCCTCCTGAGCTGCTGGGATTACAGGTGTGCATACACCACCATGCCTGGCTGATCATTAGAATTTGAGTATATCAATGTTTAACCTTAGTGTGCTTTAGTAAGATGAATGGGAAAGACAAACTAAGTGAGGGAATACACTACCCAACCAATAACAACTCAGATTGAAAGAGATTTTCCCCCTCGTTTCAGTCTTAAAAATAATCGGATTGGAAATTTGTACTCATCCAAAGTAAAAACAAATGTACCATATGTTCATTTATAAAATGAAAAGGTCAAGCAGACTTGTGGTAATAAAAAGAATCTCAAGTGGCTTATGGACTGCCAAATTGACTGAGACAATACTAGAGTAGAAGCAAGAATGCCAGATTCTGCTGACCCCTTCACTAGACTTTTTTCGAATGAAGGATGATGGAAATCCATCTCCTACCAATTCCATTGGATAGGAAGTTCTACGGGGCTGGTTGCATATCTGTATTTGCTCAGCTTGATGTCCCATCCCTCAGTACCTATCACTGTGTCTGAACAAAGCCAGGCTCAGTTAATGTATACTAAAGGAATAAATAAATCCAAGTAGAGAGATGCACAGACATGACTTCCTTTGCCCATCTTTGATTCTGACATGTCAGGTTGGACTCTTCCTGCCTGACGTCATGCTTGATATCAGCTCTTGGAGGCTTTGCTCCAGTTATTTTTCTTATAAAGTTATCCTTTATCCTTTCCTCTCTGAGAAACTAAATATGACTTATACTCCCTGACTTGATTCAAGTTTCAATTCTTCCATGAAGGTGCAACTTCCAATTCCAGTAGTCAGCCTGGAGTCTTTGGTTTACAAATTTTATTGGATATCAACATATAATTTACCTGAATTTAATCTTTTCTAAAACAAATGAATAGAAAGTTACTTAAAAAATCCTCATCACTGTAAGATCACCTCCAAGATGACAGTACACATTTTAACCTTTTGTTGGTTGATCTTTTATATATTCTGTACCTATAAAATTTTGTCTATCCTTTACAAATTGTTGGTGGGAATGTAAATTTGTATAGATACTATAGAAATAAATCGCTGAATGGATTGAAAAATAGTATATATACACAAGGGAGTATTATTTAGCCATAAAGAAGAACAGAATCATGTCATTTGCAAGATAAAGAATGGAATTAGACATCATAATGTTAAGTAAAATAAGCTAGATTCTGAGAGACAAGTATCACATATTTTCTCTCATGTGGAATCTACAGGAAAAGTGATAATATTATAGTAGAAGAAGAATAGGATCAGAGGATGGGGAGGGTAAAATAACTAGAGGCAGATATAATCAAAGTACATTATGTGCATGTACAACTATGCCACAGTGAACATCAATATTTGCATAATTAGTATGTACTAAGAAAAATAAAAAAGAAAACATCAACAAGAAAAAAGGGGTGAGTAGTAAACTTCATTCATCCTTATAACCTCAGAGAAAAATACTCAACTTTTTGAGCTCTTCATTCTTTTCTGATTTAGCCTTGGTGCTGGCTTTTCATATTATGTGATTGGATTAATGGACTCTATTACAGCAAAAAGACAAGAGGGCAAGAAGTGAAGAATGTTTGGCTGGAGCTATTGAATGGCTGGTCTTTTTGCTGCGTTTTTCCAAGAAGAAATTTAGACATTTCACAAAATATCAGAACTACTCATTTCATTTCCTGGACATTCCACCTAAAGTGTTTATCATATTCTACCTTGAAAAACTGAAAAGTTGGGCTTATATCCCAATATTCACTGTGGGTATTGTTGGCTATTTCATTGCTGCCTTCAAAAAAAAGTTATTGGGGCTGGGGATGTGGCTCAAGCAGTAGCGCACTCGCCTGGCATGCGCAGGGCGCTGGGTTGGATCCTCAGCACCACATAAAAATAAAATAAAGATGTTGTGTCCACTGAAAACTAAAAAAAAATAAATATTAAAAAATTCTATCTCTCTCTCTCTCTTAAAAAAGTTATCATTTTTGTTAAGACACTTATGAGAAATAATATTGAAGTTGTTTACATTTCTATTAACAAGGAATGATCAGACTAGTTGTATGAACTCAACATGTACGCATGGATGGCTCATTTCTAAATGTGTGGGACCCACAGTATAGATCCCTACAGGACAGGGTTTGTGGGGATGGTCTATTCATGTGTCATCTAACAAAATCAAATAAGTGAAAAGGGAATCATAGTTAAGTCCATTTTTAAAAAATGATATCTTAATGATTTGTAGCAATTCTTGGAAAAACAGAACCCATCTACCTCAATAAACATTTTATTTTTCTCTGGGCAATAATATTGTGTTATTTGTCACAAATCAGGAGTAGACTGAACAGATAGGCATCCCTACTATATAATTATTATCAGAAAGAATGACTTGAGCCAAAGTATTCCAACACCCAAATTATCATTGTTGGCAGATATCCTCCCACATTTAATTGGTTTAAGTCAAACAATTCTAAGCTATAGGTCAGCCCATGTTGTTGCTGAAGGGTTAGTTTTCCAACTAATTTCTCCCAGAGGGTTCACCAGGAAGTAACCTTGCTTAAAATTAGATGTCTCATGGGAAAATAATAGGGCTCTCTCTTGACTGGAACAGGCAATTTTTAATAACAGCTTATAGATTTTCCAGGTAAAATTATTACAGCCATGTTCTGAAATATAAGAATGTGAAACTCAGTGGACCATTATTTTAAAGTTTTAGAGGAAAACTTGAAATCTTCTATAAGAAAAAGTTTGCTATTTTTTGAGGATGTTCCCTTGGTGCCTCTTGATTTTTTTGTTTGTTTTGTTTTGTTTCTTTTGCTATTATTTTTATAATTGGCTCCGGGGGTGGAACCCAGAGCCTTGTATATGCTAAGCATGCATTCTTCCACAAAGTTATAACCCAGATCCTAATTGGGTTTAGTCAAAAATAAAGCTTTAGACTCTGAATCAAAATTATTAATTACTGAGGCATATGAATCTATTATTAAAAATCATACAGTATTTTTTTCTCAGGTTTTTGTCAGAGAATATATCTTAAATTATCCAGTGTTCTCTCATTAAAAAAAGATTTAGAAAATAAACTTCAGTTTTGACACGGGTTATCTTGAGATATTGAGATTTAAAGTTGTACTGTTTATTGGCCATGGTTGTTTTGGGGCTGGGTTGTTATTCAATTCCATTTTCCTACTTGTGGCACATCATTTGCTTAACTTCCTCACCCCTGCCTCTACCACCACACTCGTTCATAAAAAAGGTCTTGATTTTTCAAGGCTGGGGTTGTGGCTCAGTGGTAGAATGCTTGCCTAGCATGCATGAGGCACTGGGTTTAATCCTCAGTACCACATAAAAATAAATAAATAAAATAAAGGTATTGTTTCCATCTACAACTAAAAACATTAAAAAAAAAAAAAAAAGATCTTGATTTTGCTTCTTCTAGTTCCCTGGTAACCATATGCTAGGTGAGACTTGCTATTGTTTTTAAAAGTTTGACTTGAGGCTATTGTGCATAAATCTCATAGACTTCCATTGGAAGAAATAATAGAAAATTTCTAATGCTTCCATGCTGGGAAAAAAAAAAAAAAACAAGAAAGAAACGAAAAAAAAAAAAAAACAGAAATAAAATTAAGCATCTGAGAAGTAGTATTTTACATGCAAATAAAATTGTCAACCTTAGAAACTAATGTTTTCCCCAAATTTCTTAATCATAGAATTATCTGGATGGCTTGGTTAACTAGATTTATGATACTCTAAGTGGAATGGCTAAGAACTTGTGATTTTCATGAGCAAATAATAGTTTCATTCATTGCTCAAGTGATTGAATTCTGACTGTTCTCAGTCTCACCTGGGAAGTTTTTAGGACTTGCAGATCTGAGTCCCTACCCGGTTTTCTTACATCAGTATTTAAAAAAAAAAACAAAAAACAAAAAAAACCAGCAGCACTAAGTAATCATAATATGAGGATACGAAGTCAAGTTTATAAAGCAACATTTTGGTTGCATTTGTAGCACACCCAGTTTTATAGGCCAATGATATGCATTCTCAAATTAAGTTTATATCCTTTAGCTTCATTTTACTATCCTACCACCTTTTTTTTTTTCTTTTACTTTTGTTCTGTGTTTTTAAAAAGTACATCTTGTTGCAACTTCATCATAAGGCAGGGATGAATGAGTGAACAAATGAATGAGCTGAGCAGTCAAAACCAATTACCAAGCATTCTGTCACATACACAAAATCATCAAGCGATGAAAGCAACCATTTTTCTCAAGAAATTTCTCTCCTTGACAACTCTAGTCATTCAATATTAATTGCAGAGGATGGAGGCATTCTGGCAAGAGACAGAGGCAGAAGCCTAAACAAAGCTGTGCCTGTAATATAATTTGGGGGGTTCAGAACAGGGCCTGAGAGTTGGAGAATGTGAGAGGGG
Organism: Callospermophilus lateralis; assembly: GCF_048772815.1. Classification (NCBI taxonomy): domain Eukaryota; kingdom Metazoa; phylum Chordata; class Mammalia; order Rodentia; family Sciuridae; genus Callospermophilus; species Callospermophilus lateralis. Next base: position 49,012,542 of record NC_135320.1, on the reverse strand, counting down.
AAAACAAGGGAAGAGATGGGGCCATTGAGAGCATCTTTTTCCTGAAATACCCAGCTGCTCCTCCCAGAGAAGACAACCAATATTCAGTGCTGCTATCTGACTTCCAAATTCCTGCTTGATATTCTCTAATAGTATCAGCACTTGTGACACATGTTCAGGCCAAGGACACATTCAGAATTCTTGAAGAACTCCTGTGCCCATTCCCAACCTACAAATGCTCATGGGACATTCTCAGCTGGCTTACTGCCAGCTCTTGCTAGCATCAGGAACCATGGTGGTGATAACAGTTGCCCTCAAGGGGCATAATTCATTTCTTTTTTTTGCTTTTTATCAACAATCTCCCCACTAATTAAAGATCCTTCCAGAATTCATATCACGGAGGAACAACATCTCTGAATAAATTCCTGGATCATGATGCAATTGTAGAAGCCAGTAGTTAAGTCAGCTGCCTCTGGTTCAACTTAGCTGCTGCTTTGTTATCAAACCAAAAGCTACCTAGAAGTTTTCAATAACAGTAACAGTTACTGTTTGCTGAGTATTTACATCAAGGCAAACATTTTGCATATATTAATTCATTTGATCCTCACAAAACTATAAAGGGTAGGTACTATGATGTTATATTACTTCTCAAATGAAGAACTAGGATGCACACAGGTTAAGTCAATTGCCCAAGGTTGCACTATAGAAGTAGAATCTCTGGGAGTGGAGCCCCAGCTCGATCGCTTCTCTGTGATCATGTCACTGCTGCACATTTCACAAATGACAGTATGGGTTTATCTAACTCACCACCTGGGAATTTGCTTATTGCTTACTATACTTCTTTCACTGGAATTCATACTTGCATTGTAACTACGACTTTAACTCACATCCTTTGCCCAAACTACCCCATACCACCTGAGCAGACGGCCAGCAAGATCCTGAGAGAGCCACTGGCTATTCAAGGAGTTCTTAAAAACTCCCTTTGGCATGCCAGAGAGCAGTATAAAGCATACAACGACAGGCACCAGGTCTCAGGAGAGAAAATCTGACAGTGAGATACCATCTGTTTCTACTCCTATCTACACGGACCATCTGCTCTTGCTCAAAATACTGCACGACTGCTACTTAGGGTCATTTAAGGTCAGAGGAATCATCAACCCTTCAACTGTGTCTATCCAAGCACCCACCTTGTCTTCTGCTGCTGCCTGCCATGCCTGGCTCACCAAAGTCCCACACTTCACTGCCCAGGTCTGCATCCAGCCTTGACAATGATACGGAGAATGAGAATATGTGGCAGGGGGAATCTTGGATTAACATTTGTGAGAAGGCTGACTCTAACCACAGGTAAAATTGGAAGTATAAGGCTGAATATTAGTCAAGGAAGCCTTCTTCCCACAACATAAACTTGGGTTCCAAACCTGGGTCCCTATTTAGGAGAAGAGGCAGTAAAAAGAACAGGATCTACCCACTTCTGGCCATATAAACCTGCTCCCCATCTGTCACACTTGCTAGCCCTCAAAAGGTAGCCTCAAAACTTAGTTAAGGGCTTAGAGTGCAGCTCAGTGGTTGCACAGCATGTGCAAGGCCCTGGGTTCAACCCCCCCAGTACCACAAAAAGAAAAAAACAAACAGCTTAGCTAAAATCCCAAGAAATTCACCAGGAGCTCCATTTTCCCACACATTTCCTTTCCTTTGCATCTTTCTTCCTAGCCCATTTCATTTTCTGTCTTCCTGCTGTGCATCTCTGCAGATCTGCTCTAATACCAGGTACTGCCTCTGGCCCTGCCAGGATATGGGCTTAGTCTCAGTTGGGTTCTGCAGAAGCACACGCTGAGGCAGAGTTTATGAGGGATGACCACCTGCAAAAAGAAGGGAGGAAACGGAATCAGGCTGAAGGAGAAATTGAACTGTGTGCAGAATCAATGAATCTCTGCCAGCTCTGAACTCTGGAGTGCGTCACCCAACAGAGTTGTTCATATTGGGCCCAAATGGCAGGCATGAGCTGCTGTCAACCTCTGTGGGCAGCCTGGGGAGGGTGTGACTTTGGGCATTGCTGCTCTCCTTAGTGGAGGAAGTCCTTAGAGGAGCTGGCAACAAAGGAACTGATGATTTCTTGTCCACATTTGGCAGGGGATCTGGTCTGTGTGAGTCTACCTCAGCCACTCTTCCTGATGTTCCTCCTCAGGGTGAGCTATCCCATCCCATTCTCAGTCAGTATGTTCCCCCAGCCCCATCTCACACTGTAACCTGTGAAGATCCCATACTCTGGGACTTGGCTGGAAGAGCACCAAATCTGGGCAAGGGAGGGTATTCGAATCTGAGGAGGATGAACTCTCTCCATAATGAGTTCTATTTTGCGTTCAGAGATTCCTCTTTCTGAGCTGTTAGAAGGGCTCTTGGGATTGCCCGTGGTTTCCTGTGTGTTCTCCTTTCTCTCATCTCTACTTAGGCTTTTCATAACTACTTCCTTGAAGAATTCTGGGCTTTTTCCCCTGTCTAAAGCCTTCCTTTAGTTCTGTCACCTTATCAGGACCCCTTTTTTAGTTCTGAGGTGACTCTTTTTTCAAAACCGGTTCAACGTTTCTCAATCTTTTCCACCAAAGAATTCCTGACTTCAGAGAAGAAGAATGTATACTCCCAAGGGTACCCAAAGCAGAGCTCAGAGTTGCTTTCTAGGCATGGAATTTCTTTGAAGTCTCTGTATTTTATCTTAAAAATTCATGTGAGTTTTACATTCTACTATATAAGATATATGTGCTAGTTTTAATATTAAAATACTGTTTTAAATTACTTACTAGTGAATAAATTTATTCAGGAAGATGTACCAATTTATGCATGGTTTCATGTACCTTCTGAAATAACCTTGCATATTTCAGCTTTAAATTTATAGAAGTAGGAGGTCATACTTCTGAAGCTTGGATATAAATATGGCACTGATTCCTACAATAAAAATTTAGAATATGTTTTTAATATCAACTTACATGCTTTAAATTTGTTTTCACAATGCTCTATATTTTAATGTATATTCAAAGTGAAATTATGAGTGAAAAAGATCAACATATTTCTTCTAAGGGAAGAGAAAGTGTCCCATCAAATCATAAATTAGATGCTCAATTCAACTAAATGTCAATAAATGATCTTTCCAGGTAACACCGTATGAGCCGGAAATCTCATTTTAAACACAATTCATTAAAGATATTTATATGAGCATATGAACACAATATTTTTTAGGGTTAGAGTATTTTGATGACTTGACTTTAGGATTTAATTTGTAGATCTAGTAGAAATATCTAAAATGTCAAGACTGTAAACTCTCAAGAAACAAAACATGTATCGTCTCCATTGTATCTCTTTCAAGAAATGAGTTTTTGTAAGAATCAAACAGTATTGCATTTATTAAAGATGATCAAACTCTGCTGGACCTACTCTGTATCTGATTCTAGGCTAGGTACTGGGAAAGCATAAGAGATAAGGCAAACTAGGTCTTTCTTGCAAGTAGCACCTTTTGCAGAAGAGAGGGTTGGGAGGGGGATATAGCTGACAATTTCAAGTGCTAAACTTTGGCACAACCTTAGAGTGTAGGTATTCTAAGATATTTTTAAAAGGAAGACCCAATGTTCTTTGAGTACCATACAGGTAGAAGGAAGGCTTAAATCCTTTTAGAAACACTAAAATGTTTCAACATAGATAAGGCCTCTAATCCTTCAATACAGATAATTCAAAGATTTATCTAAAATCAAGTTCAAAACCATTTTCTAAAAACTATTCTGCATATTTCAATTAAGTAAATACTTATATACTAAATACTTGTTAAGTAAATACTTAACACATTTTATTATATAAGCGCTTTGAAGGATACAAGGGGTAAAATAACCTTATTAATCTGTTGTTATTGTTCCCACAATCCCTATCCCTCACAAAAGGATTCACTCCTGATTGATATCCAAAATTTAGTGCCTGTACAATCTCTACTATTTGATGTGATTTGTTTTATTTGTCTGATTACTTATTCCATAAATGTTTCTTAAGGACCTGTTCTGTATCCTGCACTGCCTTGCGTAGTGGGTATAGAGCAGAAATAGAAATACTGTCTCTGTTATCTCTGAAGCTTATTATTTAAATAAAATAAATGAATAATTATAAAATGCAAAAGGCTATGAAAAATATTTCATCATTTGCTGTGCTGGGAATCAAATGCAGGGCCTCTTGTATGCACTTTACCACTGAGCTACACCTCAGAGGGGTGTCTCCACATACATGCCTTATCTAATTCTCTAAGAGGTTTGGCCCTTTTAGATAGGGTGTTCAAGAAGGACCTCTCCAAGGCGGAGATACTTAATCTGGAATCTAAAAGAAAAAAAAAGGAAGTAGTGCTGTGAAGAAATAGGCACAGGACAAAGTGTATACGAATGTCTCAGCCCAGGAAAGCCTTTAGTATATTCTAGGAATAGATAGAAAATAACCAGTGTGGTTGGACTATCCCGAGGAAGAGAAGAGTGAGACATGGGAGGTTGAAACAAAAGTGAAAGTCAGACAAAATTAGAATGTTCTGAGTTCATTTGAAATGTAGCATTATATCATTTAAGCAGTTTAAGTAAGGAAAATGTGACATATAAAAATATCAATGTTATCCATGGAGAGGATAGCTCTAGGGAAATTGAATAAGGCATGGGAAGTCTCCTTTGAGATGCATTGGGCTTGGATCAGGGTGGAGAAGAAAAGAATAAACTTGGGGTATATTTTAATGTAATTGGCACAACTTAAAATGCACAAGGGAAAGACTGATTTTAACAACATAATTTATCTGATAGTTTTTTTTTTTTTTTTTTTGGTGGCATCAAATACTATCATGCAAAAGAGTAGGGGGAAATTTGGTTGAGGATAACCTCTCAGATTATTTTCAATCTGATACATTTACCATGCTTGAGAAACTACCAAACAGAAGTATCAGGGGGAAAGTTGGATGCATAAGATGAAAGAAGACTCAGCTTGCAGTTTAAGTTTGGAAATCAAGAGCATAAAACCAATGTTTTAAAGAGTGGGAATGGATGAGATTACCTCTGTTGTGTAGGAAGAATGAGAAAGGACCCTAAGAAATAGCAATATTTAAAGTTTGAATACAGCAGGATAAGAAGTAAATGATGCATCCAATGAAAAACTAAACACAGATGTAAAGAGATAGAGGTGAAGGTAATCACAAGTGCAGGTTATTTGAAGTGCAAGGGAGTGATCAACAACATTGAATGCTTTTGTGAGAGTTAATAAGAGGTAAAAAGAGAGTGGTCATGGGGTTTACTGACATGGAGTTGATTTGCACCTGGACAAGGCGGATTCAGTAGAGAACACAGGCTAGAGCACAGTGGAGCTGCCCCATGAGCCAATGGGAATGAGGAGGCACAGGAGAGCAAGCCTGGAATACACAGGACATGCCTGTGAATAATGAAGAGACGATGTGATGTGTCTTTTCAGTGTCTATAGAGCTATTGTTTAGTAGTGGTAGACAAGAGTGAGACCGGATTTCAGGAGAATAGCTGAAGAATTAATATAATTAATGGTAATTAAAAACATACAGATGCCAGTGAATTATAAATAACTTTTCTGCTATTACTTAGGTTTGAAACTGGGCAAATTTCTTGGCCACATTGTGCCTCAGTTTCCTCATCTAAAAATAGAAATAATAGATCTATTTCAAAGGCTCATTGTGAGACAGGATATGCAAAAGTGTCTAACCTATATAAAATGTTCACTAACCAGAATTTTTATATTACTATTACATTATTGTATATTATTATACAGTATAATATTTTGTTCTATTGTATATTATAAAAATTATATGTGTTGTGTTAATCATATTTATAGCAAAATATATACATGAAATAAAATATTTATTATTACTAAAACATAGAGAGAATATTTCATTGTTTTAGATTATAGCCACTGGACAACTTAGCCCTGGAAAGGACAGAATATAAGAGAAGTTCAGGATGTTGCTTTTCCCAATTTCCCCTCCCCTCAGCCCCTGTAGCTTCTGCACCACTTTCTGCCTCTAGGAATTCGCTTATGCTAACAAGGTAAAAACTTAAAGTAGGTAAGTGTTGTTCTTGGAAATCATGCCTACTGCCTTTCACAATCCACAGAATCTAAAGTTTGGGGAATTAATTCTGGTGATAATTGCACAATAATGTAAATATTTAATTCTACTGATTTAAACATTCAAAAATGTTTAAAATGTTAAATTTTCTCTCATATATATTCTACTATGAAATAAATGTTTTTGCAGAAAAATGTTAGTTGTTTTTATTTTTTGCCATAGAGTAAGTTGTAAATATTTAACATTTATGACTTGAAGAGTTTGGAGATAAATATACACCCACAAAACCATAATCTATGCCATAATCCTATCCGTTGCCTGTCAGAGTTTCCTCTTGCCTTTTTATTTCTCACTACTACTATTAGAAAAACATTTGGCAGAAGCTAAAATTATAAGTATATAATAGAGTATAATTAACTATAGCAATGTGTTGAATAGCAGGACTTACTCATATTACTGAAACTCTGTGCACCTTCACCAACCTCCTCACCTCCTATTTCTTCTGCCCCCAGCTTCTGGGAACCTCTGTCCCACTCTCTGATTCTATGAGTTTGACTATCTTACATTTGTCATGTAAGGAGTGTCATGTACCACTTGCCCTCCTCTGCCTGGCTCATTTCATTTAGCATAATGTCCTCCAAGTTCATCCATGTTGTTGCAAATGGCATTATTTCTTCAAAATGATGTTAGTTTTAACCCTGCTTCTGACAATGCCAACTGACCTTAGGGAAGTCATTTTAAAGTTCTTTGGAAGTCTCTTTGCCCTTAAATAAAATAAAGTTAGGTTGTCACTTTTTGGTTTCATTCAACTTCCAAGCTCTATAATCACAACTTTCATGAGGGGTTAGGGTATAGCTCAATGGTAGAGTGTTTGCCCCTCATCCATGAAACCCTGGGTTTGATCCCTAGCACCATAAATCAAGCAAGCAAGCAAGCAAACAAACAAAAATAACAATTATGGAACTTAGAGAAATATGAAAAAAAATAATAGTATAGTAAAAAGAATCTTCCCATGATGTTTTCCTATGAAATGTAAATATACAAATTTATATATTGGTGATGTATATATTTTTTAAATCACACAAATAAAGTTATATTTTAATGGGATTAAGGTATATTATGTGAAGCTGGAAATACAGTAGCCACCAAGTCCATATGACTTTTTAAATTTAAATTAAATAAATTTTAATTAAATAAAAGTTCATTTCCTCAAGTTGTACCAGTTGCATTTCAAGTATTCAATGGCCACACATGGCTAATGGCAGATACAGGACATTTCCAACATTGCAGAAAATTCTATGGGCAGTAGTAATTAGCCTACTACTTTCTGACACTTTCTATGAGACATTTATTTCCTGAGTTTACCTTTAAAAATAGTATCAGCAGATCCTTGACAAAGGGGCCAAAAGCATACATTGAAGAAAAGATAGCCTTTTGAACAAATGGTGCTAAACAACTGGTTATCCATATGTGGAAGAATGAAACTAGACCCTTATCTCTCACCCTGAACGAAAATCAACTCAAAATGGATCAAAGACCCTGGAATTAGATCAGAAACTATGCAACTCCTAGAAAAAACATAGGGTCAAGACTTCAGCTTTTAGGCACAGGCAACTTTCTCAATAGGACTCCTACAGTTCAGGAAGTTAATGCCAAGAGATAATAAATGAGACAGCATCAAATTAAAAAGCTTCTGTGCAGCAAAGGAAACAATTAAGAGTGTGAGGAGAGAACCCACGAATAAGAGAAAACTTAGCTAGCTACTCTTCTGACAGATGAATAATACCTAGAATATAGAAAGAACTCAAAGAAACTGTGCACCAAAAAATCAAATGAACCAATTAATAAGCAGGCAATTTAACTAAATGGACACTTCTCAAAAAAAAAAAATACAAATGGCCAACAAATACATGAAAAAAATGTTCAACATCACTGTCACACATAACTGAAAAGAACAAATAAAAATTCAAAGAAAAACAGAATAGATGAGTGAATAGAAACTAACAAGGTGAAATTTTTCTATCACATAAAACTAGTTTTTCAGGCACAACAAAAGAAAACTACACAGAATTTCATCTCACACAAGTCAAAATGGCTGTCATTGAGAATACAATTAATAATACATGCTGGAGAGGATTTAGGGGAAAGAAGGAACGCATTTGCACTGTTGGTGGTACAACTACTAGGGAAAATCAATATGGAGTCTCCTCAAAAAGATTAGGCATGAAACCACCACATAACCCAGCTATACCACTCCTTGATATTTATCAAGGGATTAAAGTCATCTTACTATAGTGATACATGCATACCCATGTTTATAAAAGCACAATTCACAAAAATCAAACTATGGAACCCACCTAGGTGTCCATCAACAGATGAATGGATAAAGAAAATGTAGTGTATATACACAATGGATTTTTATTCAGCCATAAAGAAAAATGAAAATATGTCATTTGCAGAAAAATAGATGGAACTAGAGACCATTATGTTAAGCAAAGTAGGTCAGACTCAGAAGGGCAAAGGTCATATGTTCACTCTCATATGCAGAAGCTAGAGAGGAAAATGGAAAAGATGGGAGCCAATCTCCTAAAAATCAAAGGGAGATCAGTAGAGGAAAGGGATTAAAGGGTGGGAGGTGGGGAGAGAAGGGAGAAGTTCTGGGGAGTTATATTGACCAAATTATGTTGTTATATTGTGTGCATGCACAAAAATGTAACAAATAAATCCCATTATTATGTAAAACTATAATGCACCAATAAAAAGAGAAAAAAATTGCTAAAAAATGATATCATCAAATGATCAAACCTGTAACAGATACCAGAGAGTTCTCTGAGAAAACAGCCCACTACTAAGCTGCCATCTCCTCTTCATATTTGTGTAATTTTTCTTAGGATACACAACTACACAATGTATTTTTTGTAATTGTAGATGGACAGCATGCCTTTATTTTTATTTGGTTATTTTTATGTGGTGCTGAAGATGGAACCCAGTGCCTCATGCATGCTAGGCAAGCACTCTGCCTCTTGAATTACAGCTTCAGCCCTACACAATATATTTTTAAGATGAAATTTTCTATGGCACTACTTCCAGAAATGTTATTCTTTAATTTGAAGCAGTATTTCAATTAACTCTATTTCTTTTCACTTAATTGCATCTATAAAACATTATATAAAATCATGAAATCCTAGAGAGGAAATCAGAAGATAAAGAACTATTGCTGTTGTCCCAAAAGCATTTGAAAGTAGACTTTATAAGCCCAGGGATAAGACATAATCTTATTTGGTTTACGATATGACAGAAGCCAGTCATGGTTTAATTAATTCAGGGTTGTTTTCATTTTGGTTGGATGGGACAGATCTGTTAATAGAAACAATGTATAAATAAAGAAGATCCAGAAAAGGATGTGGAATATGGGGTGGCGGGGGTGGGGGGGGACTGACAAGAACTAAGGTCTGCAAAAAATCATCTTTCATGAGAGACAAAAAGCTGGCTGCAGACAGATGCTTATAAGACCCTTCCTTTGTTGAAGAGGACAGCTTTATAAATAGATGCACAATAACAGCAGCCAGCTGTGCAGAATAATTGCCAGGCAATATTTGGTGATGACAACCTGAAGAAAGTCATCAATGCAATTATTTCACACCAGATCAGTCCAGAGGATCTGCTGGACCCTCTTGCCTTTTGTGAGTGAGTGAGATACTGATTATTCTTGAAATGCCAATGCTACTTGCTCATCTTTTCTATAAAAAGCAATGACTTCAACAGCAATTATATTGTTGTATCATAATTAATAATTTAATTGGGGACAATTAACTCTGTGGGTTAGAGTTTCAAGCATGTGAGGCCAAGGTTCAAAACACTATGTCTAAAGAGAAGTGCTATGTCCTCCAATATAATGGAGTGTGTTCTTAACACTAGTTAGTCATTTTGGAAAAGCATAGCAGCTGGCTATCAGGGCATCCTGGACTGAACTCTCAGGAAAGCAGGACAATATCCTATAATTGATGCCTTCATTACTTTATTGTGACATACATAGAACAACTTTTATATAGGCCTTATGAAAGTGTAGTTCTATAAACTCCACCAATGTTTCTCCAAATGCATTTCTATTACAATTATTAATGTTTATTTTCATTCATTTATTTCCTTACATTACCCCTAAATACACTGAATGGTCCTCATTCCCTCCCTCAATTTTTTCATTTCAAACACTCAGTTTGGTGTTATTATAATCATTAATTTTCTATGGCTCAACCACAGTTTCAAGAACTTTTTACATCCTTGTAGTCAAGACATCTGTGCTGAAATGTTATGTTATTTGATTATCATCCTCGTGACACTTTTACTGGCTCATTTGCAATACAGTGTTTTATGTGGGATTTAAACAAGTATTTGCGGCAGGACTGTTTCTCTCTTGAAAATAAGTCAGGTTTAAGAACAAAACAGTCTGAGGTAAAGTACAAAGGCTATTTATTCATTCAACAAGTTTTCATTCAGTGATCATTATATGTGTAGCAGAGACAAGGCTTAGAATTCCAATGGAAATTTCACCACCTAAATGAAATATTTGGTCTTCCAAGTTTCATATTATACAAAAACATTGGGATTTTAACTTTAAATTGATGCTGAAACAAAATATTTATCTGCAATTTTGTTGTATCCATTCTTATTCTCATCTTTACCTCTAGATACTGTTTCCTGAATGTTTTAGTGTAAGGGACACTGATTACCTAAGTAAATATTTTCTGAGCACCTGGACAAGAAATAGCTGGTGGAAAGTAGCATACAAAGAACTTAAAAATGACTCTAGTGATATTAATAAAATCTAAACAAGTGGAGAGAAAGGTCACACTGATAGATTAGAAGATATCGTTAAGATATCAGTTCTCCTTGATTTGCCTACACATTTAAAGTGGTTCTAGTTAAAACTCCAGTGAGCTTTTTGTAGAAATTAAAAATTTGATTCTAAAATTTATAAAGGAATGCAAAAGATCTAGGAAGTACCTATTTTAGATTCTTTGTGTGATCTACATGTGTATATTATATATTTTTTTCACAGCATGATTGTCAAATGTTACATCTAGGGTTCAAAGTCTTCTTTTATTAGTTTTTGTTCCACATTTTTTATTGATGCATAAGAGTTGTACGTAACGATAGGATTTATTGTTACACATTCATACATGCACACAATATAACAATATAATTTGGCCAATAACACTCCTCAGTCCTGCCACCTCCTTCCCCTCCTCCTAAGCCCTGGTTCCTTTTCTCTACTGTTCTCCCTTTGATTTTTAGGAGATACACCTCCACCTTTTTTGCCCCCTCTTTCCTCTCCAGCTGCATATGAGAGAAAACATATGATCCTTGACCTTCTCAGTTGGACTTACTTCACTTAACATGATGATCTCTAGTTCCACCATTTTCCTATAAATGACATGATTCCATTTTTCTTTATGGCTGAGTAAAACTCCATTCTATATATATATCACATTGTCTTTATCCTTTCATCCATCCATGGATACTCAGGCTGATTCTGTATTTTGCTTTTGTGAATTGTGCTGCTATAAACATGGATATGCATGTATCACTGTAGTAAGATGATTTTAATTCTTTAGGATAAACACTGAGGAGTGGTGTGGCTGGGTCAAACGGTGGGTTCACGCCTAGTCTTTTGAGTTTTGAGGAACCTCCACATTGATTTCCATAGTAGTCGTACTAATTTACAATTAGTATTAAAAATCTTCATAGGATGAAAAGTAATTTTTTTAATTAGGTTGTTTAATTATCAGTAATATCTAGTTATTTCCACTACAACTGATAAAATACTTATTTTTTTATTTCTCCTCCTCAATAATCAAATTTGTTAGTAATATGATTATTTTTACATGATCAAAATTTATAACATTTTGATTCTATACCAGTAAGTTCATTGTTGCTTACTTTTTTGCTCTATGTTTAGTATTTTATAGTATTCACCAATAGTTTCACCATGGAGTCTCCTACCCCCACCTTTTATTTTGATAAATTACCTGTTTAACTAGGTTTTATCCTAGAGTATTATTATTTTTTTCCCAGTAAGGTTCATAGGTGCAGTACTCTGGCCATCTGCAAGCTTAAGAATATTTGTATGTTGATTTTATGTCTGAAAGGACAACTTTGTTATTTTGTTGATTCTAAAATTGCCTTTTTTTTTTTTTTTTTTTTCTTTTTGAGACAGGGTCTCACTGTTGCCCAGACTGACCTTGAACTCCTGGGCTTTAGTCATTCTCCTACTTCAGTCTCCCAAGTAGCCAGGACTACAGGTGTGTTACTTTGTCTTAATTGTATTTATCTTTTTATGATCTTTGATAATAATTTTGCTCAGATTTTTGTGGCATTGTTCCACTGTCTTCTGGAAATGAGTTTATGAGGATTTATCATTTCCCCTTATTTTTTATGACTATCCATAAAGTTATTTATTTATCCCTAATATTTAGGAAGTAGTGTTAAGTGCATAAATAGCATGCTTTTAATATTGCAAATTCCGGTCTTCATTTCAAAAAAGCTTTCCTCTATTTCCCTATTACATTGAAATATTATATCCATTATTCATGGTGTATTTATTACATTGGTTCTCTTCTTTGTTCTTCAAGAAGTTTGATCTCTGTTGAAACCTATACCTAATATGGTCACCTCAGTTCTTGTGATATCTTTTTGTTTTTCATTTTACTGTTTCATTTCCTTGTGCCTGTTCTTCATGTCATTAGTTTTTAATCAAATGTACTGTCATCTTTTAATGATTATTATGACTTCCTTTTCTTTCTTGACCTCCACCAGGTTTTTTGCTTCTTATTAATAATCCTCCTTCCTCCTTTCCTTTTTTTATCTTTCTCTTTGAATAATTCTTTCCTTATTATTATAATATTATAACTGAAATGTCAGAGAAATTTTTCTCTATTTATTCTCTGCTTCCAGATGTAATATCAGTTTTCTTTCTTTTCCCTCCCTCCGCCCCAAACCTCTCCTTCTCCCTCTCTCTCCCCCCACCTCCTGCCCCCGTTTCTCCTTCCTGCTTGCCTTCCTTTTCCTTCCTTCCTTCCTTCCTTCCTTCCTTCCTTCCTTCCTTCCTTCCTTCCTTCCTTCCTTCCTCTTCCTAAGAACTCTTGTTTTCAGTAAACATTACCATTATCAGCTGCACCACCACGTCTCTCATCATATCTGGCTAAATTTTAATTAACTCTTTCCTATGTATCAGACACCAAACTAAGTGTCATAGTATTAACTTTTTTAATACACATATTAAACCTTATAGTATTTGTTCTATTAATATTCCTTAAGACACAGAGTACATTTGTAATTAGCTAAGTCAATGTTTATGAGTCTGACACTTGGGCCTAAGATTTTAATCACTAAATTATACTGCTTACTGATAATCAAAATGAAATAGCAGGATATATATTTTTTTCTGAGAATTCTCACATTTATACCCAGTACATTTTCCAGTAGTGGTTAAAGTATAAATTTTGCTTTAAAGATGTAAAAGACATTTTGACCTATTCTGGATTATGAGGGAAATATAAATCAAAACTGTAATGAGGTAACACCTTCCACCTGTTAGGATGGTTATTAAAAGCAACAACAAAAACTGAATATTGGTAGAACTGTGGTAAAAACTTCTGTCCCTTCTTGCTAGAGATGCAAAATGGTGCAGCCAGTATGGCAAAGAGTATGGCATTTCATAAAATGTTAGAAATATAACCACCATATTATCTAGCAATCCCCCATCTGGGTATATATGCAGGATCTTGAAGAGATATCTGTACTCTCATGTTCATTGTAGCAGCCAGTATGTATGGAGAAACCAAGTGTCCACAAACAGGTGAATGGATGAAGCAAATATGATAGATACTTACAACTGAATATTGTCCAGACTTAGGAAGGAAATCCTGCCATCTGCTACAACTCGGATAAACCTGGAGGGCATATTGCTAAGTAAAATAAACAGTGGAACATACTACATGATGCTATTTACATAAAGTATCTTTAATGTTATAGAAGTGGACCATACCCTTAGGTGGTAGGGAAAATGGAGAGGAATTGTTCAGTGGGTCTGAAGTGTCAGTTATCTTAGATGAGTAAGTTCTATGGATCTGCATTGTGGGGGTTAACAATACAGTGTTGTAAATTTAAAAGTATGTTAATTAGAGCAGATCTTACTTTAAGTGTTCACAATAAACAAAAAACAAAGGAATTCAAGGAAACCTTGAGAGGTGTCAGGTATGTTACCTTGAATGTGGTAATGGCATCATGAATATATGTATGTGTTCAAATTTACCAAATATGACAAGTCAAATATATTCAGTTCTTTCTATATCAACTATACATCAATAAAGTTTTTTTTAAATAAACCTGATAAAAGAGATATACTTCATGACATTTATGCCTTAATGGGAGAAGTATATGTTAAATTCCTAAATAAGCAAATAAATTCCTAATGGTAAATAATGATTTAAAAAGAGAAAAAACTTTTTAGTTCATCCTTCTTTCCTTCCATCCATCCTTGCTTCCTTCCTTCCTTCCCTCTTTCCTTTCAATACTTATTGGTCAAACACCAGGCACTCTTGTAAGCATGGCAACCACACAGATGAAAGCACAGGCATGAATCTTTGCTCAGGTGACACTCACAGTGTTCTTCTGTTTTCCTTCCTTCCTCCCCGTCTTCCTTTTCCCTGCCTTCCAATAAAGAGCTCCGGCAATGTCAGAAGAGACTGAGCCTACGTGGACCAATGGGAGAAAGCTTCTTGGAAACTAGACAAGCTGCGCTGGATTTTGAGGATAAAAAGTTTTTTGTTAAGTAGAAGAAAACAGGAAACAGCATCCCAGCACGTAGGAAGGTATACCAAAGGGCATAGTTGCAGGGCCCAGCAGGAAACTACAAACCTTCTTGAAAGGGTGGCCACGGGAAATGAAGTTCACATGTCGAAGGCCCATTGCAAAGGCTTGAAGGTCAGGGTCAAGGTATGGTTAAGGACTTGTCGGCCAGGACCCTTGAGATAGAAACCATACTGACAAGTGCTCTTTTGTAACTCCTCACAAGTGTCTAGGCACAACAAAACCAATTCGTAAAATTACTTGGGGTTAAAAACCAATGAGTCCCCAAACAAGTACTAATTATTTCCATTCTAGGATAGAGACCAAGATCTTACATGAAAATGAATATCCATTTCCAAGTCATTGCTATTTAGAGCTGTATGGGGAAAATGTGGTGGCCTCCAAGATATGTGGTTTAAGTCACTATCTCTTCCAGGATGAGGTTTCTTGTCATGTGAAGTATTTTTTCCCCAACTCTGTCATAATTACACAAGTTTGGAAGCTGCATGGAAATGTCTAGGATTGCCACAATTTTCATCATTGACTTATTCTTGGCACTTTATTTGCATTTTCAAAGAGCTGAGAGAAGAATTTCATTGGTTTTTTTTAAGACAGCAACACAAAAATACATTATTTTTCAGTGAAAAGTTGAGGGGAATGGAGTGTTCCACTCCTTTTTTATCCATTGCAGCCTTGGCTGTGTGAGTTCACATTCTCTTTTCAGGGTTCATGGTTGACTCCAAGAACCTGAATGAAAAACAGATTCAGGATATCAATGGATACTCCCAAAATGCAGGCAAAATATCGTGCATTTTTCCAGGAAGATAATCCAAGGTTTTCATTACACATTGAAAGGATCTTGACTCCCCCAGTATTAGTTTCATTAGGAAGAGTGCCTGCCTTTGATCTTTCCTGTCACGAACATACTAGAAAGCAAGTCTGTTCCTGGACATGTAGCAAAAGTACCTTTTGGGAAAAATGGCCTTCACTTAATGGCAAAAACTAGATATTGTGAAAGGAACATGTTCTTAGCTCAATATTGTAAGCCTTTCTTTCCCTGCAGCTGTGGAATGGATGCTCCTAAATTCCCAAGGAACCACCTCCAGCAAAAGTAACTGCTATTTCAGAAAAGATGACAACTGAAAGAATGCGTTTGCCTGATATGTTTTTTAAAATTGATGTGGAGCAACACATATGTGTACTAGAGGATAAATGTGTATGGAAATGTGGTGGATATTGTCCATCTTAAATCTTTCTAGAAGGAAGAAAATAAATGGCAATGTTTTAATCTATTAGTGTATTTTACCACCATGAAGGCATGGTGTTATGATGGGCCAAAATATCACTGTTTTTGTCCCTGAAAAATAAGCTGGCACATTTCCTCTTTTGCATTGCCCTTATTAACATCTGTTTGGAGTTGTTTGAGCCCTGCTTTTATGAATTCCAGCTCCATAAGTGATCCATTAACTTTATTTTGTTCCGGGAATGTCTAAATGTTTTTGTTTAAATTCCTATAGTTCACTTAACCTTTGTAGGATGCTTATGTTCTTTTGAGAGGGTTTTTTTTTTTTTAAATGTGGAAGACAGAGTATGATAAACAGACTGAAATGTTGTCAGGATTCTCATTGATGTTATTCATGTTTTTTGAAAGACTGCATGTAAGAGCTCTAGACTTACTAAATTGAGGGTCATTTTAGTTTCTGGTATTTATGACAAATTATAGAAATCTAATGATTGGTGCTTATTTGTAGAGAACACTTATTTTTAAGGCACCTATCTGTTGTTATATGAAACATTTGATATTTCTTCTTGGTGCAGCATATCAGGTTTTTATTTCATTGCTTTCATGATTTTGGTTAGTTCCAAACTAATATTTAACTCACACTGCTACTGTTTCCTTTAAATATTAAGTCATAGCATGCTGTTAAGTAAAAACAAAAGTGTTTTTTTTTCTTTTATGAAAGTCATGACCTATTTTGTAAATGCTACAGTGTGACATTTAATACGCTCTTTTAATTTGAAGAGTTTTTATTTGTCCTACTGCTAGCACTTCTCTACTCCCTCTCTCTGATTATTTTGTGTAGACTAGCACCTCACAGATGTGGTCCAGCAGTTCTGTCAGTTTTGCTTCTGTCCCTTTGTGTGCTTCCTCCTCATCTGTGAAGTAACATAGGAAGTTAGTTATGAGCCTGAACATCTTTTCTCTGAGGTTAGACCTAATTTCTGGGGTAAATATAACTGCATTACATTAAGCTTATTTTTGGAACAACCTGTCACAAATTATAAAGTACATGTTCTTTTTAACCTATAATCATAAAAATTAATAAAATTTTCTTGCTGAAATGGTCCTGGGAAGAAAAGTACAAGGGAAGCCAGAGGCAGATTGTGCCAGATAGCAAGGAGTCTAAAGTAGATGCATTGAAAGTAAAGAAACCAGCTAGAAGGTGCTCCACCAGCCCAGTTTGGGATAATTTGAGAATGGATAAGAATCATGACTTTAATTATTCTAAGTAATATGATAAATAAAAATCCAAAAAATCTAAAAGAAGAAAAAAAATTCCAAAAAAAAAAAAAAAAAAAAACTTACCTGCCTTAATGGAGGTCATGATTACAACAATCTCTAAAGAGAAAAAAAAAATTATTCTGCCTTTATTAAGAGGGAATAAATTTGTCCTAGTTGTTTTCCTTTATAGAAGAAGGCCATTCTATAAAGGAAATTCTAATTTTATCTAGAAAGAATGATATAATGAGTAATGTACACTTAGTCCAATACAATAATTTATTCAGGAAGGATCAGTGGTGGATGCTAAAATCATTACAGGCAACCAGTTAGGGGAATAGGTACTTCACACCCTGACAAAGTGTCAGTTTGCAGACTACTTGCCAATTGCAATGGGAAAAGTAGAGCTTTACAATGGAGACATCTGGCTTTCTCCACCCTAACCAAGAAATCAAATAATGGGAGAGATCTGATATTATAAGCTCCCTGATGTGAGGCAATTTGAAGTACATATCATCATGTATAAAACATCCTTTAAAACATTTTTAACCAAAACATAATCAATACTTTTAAAATAGCCTACAATTTATAGAAAATAAATGGAGAAAGAAATTACATGACAACACCAGAAAATATTCAGACATATTTAGAATGTGATACATTTTACAAAAGAACCAGCCTGGTTTGGTCATGCATGGACATAACAAAACAGAGAGGAGACTATTGTAAATAAAATACTACAAAGGCAAAACATCAAAATGCACTATATGAAACATTATTGACCCTGGATTTTTTTGAAGCAATAAAGTACACATTTTAGAAACACATAGGAGAAATTTGAATATGGGCCACTCTTTAGATGATACTATATAGAACTGTTGTTAATTTCTTGGGCATGATAATGATGTAGCATAGTCTATAAATGAAAATGTCCTCATTCTTTAGGAGATACATGCTGAAGCATCTTGATGTCTTTCTCTGATTTTCATATTTCTTTTAAAACACACGCACATGTATAGCTACATTAAGCAAATGTGGCAAAAGTCATTGAATTTAGACATTGGGCATATGGATATACATTGTTCATTTAAACATTTCAGGGCTAAAAATATATAATACGAATTTGGAACAAAAGAAAAATGGCATATGTGTTTTGTGTGTGTGATTTTATTTGTGTATACATGTGTAATTCAATCTCCAGAAATTCAACAAAAACCCTTGCCTCGGGATTTCTTGCATGTTCATATGATGCCACTTTGTAGGGGGCTTGCAGACCCCCAAATCAACTTGTGAAGCAATGTCGGCTCATTTTGGATGGAAGTATCCTCCCTTCCCCTAAAATCTGAAACGTCTGCACAGAATTTATGTGGTGTCAGCAGAGTGATGGATGTTCCCTATACTACGAAGGAATTATAGACATATGTTGCAATCCTAACTGTATAGACTGCCATGAGATGAGAAAGAACAGGGCACAGCCCTGCAACCTGGGATAAAAGTAGAGATCAGAAATCCAAGAGCAGGGAAAAATTGTCAGAGTGTTGTATATAAAGGGAATTAACAGCATGGAGAGCATAAGGAGGCAGGATGTATGGAAGCCATGTGGCATAAGAATGTGCCATATGGTGTTAGAAGGTGGCAGAGAAAGGGCAAGTACCCTGAAGAGATGATGAAGGTAACATCACATTGACGAGGACCAGACGGAGGTCAGCACAGCATAAGTGGGTGGCATTCCTATCACAAGATGATGGGAAGCCTAGAAACAATTCAAAGCTAGCAGGATGGTGAAAATAAAAGAATCAACTTGAGCTGGTGAATGGGGGGGATTTTGAGGTCAGAAAAAGTCAAGCGATTTGAAGCCAAGTCAGCTCGGAATAGTGAAAACAGTATGAGCTTTGGAATCAGGTGAATCTAATTTGAAATTCTGGCTCTGTTATTTTCTACCTGTGTGACCTTGGGCACACTTCGAGATGACTTGAGGGTCTCAATTTCATCTCAAAATTCAGGGTGAATTTTGAATAAAGATAATGAGCAGATAAAAATAGGTGAGCAATGAACCTGTAGTTTTACCAACAGAATTAATCAAGCAGGTATAATAAGTTGATTGCATGTGCTAATTTGATTATGTACATTATGATCACATAAATATAATAGCAATTTAGAGATGCTCATAGCTTTCAGGAGTTTCAATATTATTATGGTTCCTCTCTCATTGGAGGAGGGAGCATGGTTCAGGGAGACAGAGGACAATCATAAAACAAAGGACTCATATGGGTGAAGCCCCTTGAACCGACCTCATTTATCATTCATTCAACAAATAGTTATTGAAGACATACTATACACACCAGGCAGTATACTAGACACTAAGCTAATAATAAATAGACAGGATGTCTGTCTTTCAGGGCTTCGTGATTATTTATTCATGTACTCCTTCAACGAACTTTCATTGAGTGTTTGCCTTATACTCTCCCCCCCTTTTAAAATACCCTTTTTGAGCATTTCAGATGTCCCACATTCCTAAAACTTTTCATACATATGCTTTATTCCCTTAGATTTTGATTTTGGTGGAATTTAGTTTAAGAAAGTGCTTTAGAAACTGTTGCGAAAAGATATCAAATGAGTAAATTAACACCATTCAGAAGCTTGCAGTCTGGTAAACAGGGAAGGACACAGAAAAACGACAAATGCAAGGTAAAATGTAATCTACCAGAGAGTCATAAATGGATCTCAAAGAAAGGACAGTCAATGTGCTAGTAGGAAAAACACAGTAGGAAAACACTTGTTGGAAAAGTGGTATTTGAGATTTTAATAGAATTAGCAGGGGTGAAGATGGTGTATTGGTTTCTCCTGGCTACTAAAACAAATTACAGAAACTGGGTGGTTTTAAGCAATGGAAATGTATTCTCTCACAGTTCAGGAGAGCAGAAGTTTGACATCCAGGTGTTGTCGGGTTTGTTCACTTCTGGAAACTAGAGGGAGAATATGTTCATGCCTCTGAGCTTCTGGCGGTTGCTGGCAATTCTTGGCATTTCTTGGCTTGTAGATAAATTATTTCAATCTCTGCTTCCATTTTCACATGGCATTCTTGTGGGTATATCTCTAGGTATAAGTATCCTCTCCTTTTCTTATAAGAACATTAAGTACAGTATACTAATCCCAGATTTTAATTTTTTAACAATGTGGCCATCCCAATTACAGACAAAACAAAATACTTGCAGATTGTTCCCATATATAATATGTATTTTTTTCCTTGTGACTGACAAGCTCTGGGAATCATATCTTACCAATGTGTATATTGGTATCTTTCAATTATGCATTTGGGAGGAAAAGACTGCATTTTGAGGAAGTGTTTTAAGGTGAACATTCAGAATAGATCAGGGCCCCAGAAGCAGAATAGCAGCACATAAGAACTTTGCAATTAAACTCTTTGTACTTTGGAATTTCCTTCCTTTATAAACTCTCCACCTTATGTAAGAGCTCTCCTGACACTTGACAAGTAAGAGACTGACCAATGCTTCCTTACAAAAAGTATACAGAAGGAGTTGGCAAACGGTGCCACAATATCAGCACTCTCCCATCTTGTGCCCAAGGCAGACATCATCAATCAATTAGCTAACAGTTCTGCTGAATTCCTCCTCAGAATCCTTCACAGTGTAGCACTCGAAGGCATCGATACCACCTAACAGGTTGGTAGGCAAGAAAATAGGCATTTGTAAACTTATGTCATCAAGGATTTCCTACAAAATAAAGGAAGAACATAAACAGAGATATTAATCCAAAAGAAGAATGTGTCAACCTCAGAATTTCAGAAAATAGAAAAATATTCTACTGGATGCTATCCCTCAAATCAAACAGTGTAGATGAATATTTACCTTGTTAGATGAGCTGTGAAGGTAAGGTTGAAAGGAGAAACTTTGGGGTGGGAAACAGTCATGTTTAAGGTAAAAATGAGCTGGGAAAAGCTGACTTGGGATAAAAGAGTCTGAGACTACTGAGATCAGAAAGAGAAAGAAAATAAGGGAAAGAACAATTAGAAAAATAGGGTTTGAGACTGAAAAAATTGAGAAATATGAAGAAACAGAATCTTATACTCAGAAGAAAAAGAGACATCAAAATTTCTGAGATTTGTAAAGTGTGCATGGCTGTGCACTGGCCCCTGAGACTTGGTCCATTGAAAATGCTACAGTGGTCCTGACTTAAAGCAGCATGAATTTCGAAGGTCACCACAATTTATGCATCCATCTGGCCACACATGGGACTAGAAATTGGTTTTGATGTTAAGAAAAAAAAAAAGAAAGAAAGCAAAACAGTTTCTTAGTTGGTTTCACTAAAGCTTTTCTTTTAAGTAAATTATTTACAGCTGGATCCTTATTGGGGGTTTCTATAAATTATGGTATTCTTACAAATTATATACTGCTATGTATTTTATGATATGTTGGTTCTTAAATATTTATTGAACACCCACAACTTATCAGCCATATTAGTCACTCTCATCTCTTAGCTAATAATCAGGAAAAAAAAAATCACCCCTTGTTTTGGGAAAGGGAGATAGGAAGGTTAAAAATTCAAGAGGGCCCCTAATATTTCTCAAAATATTTTTTTTTTATTTCCTCTTGTGAAAAGACCTAGGAGACTGAGAGAGTCTCAGATTTACTTTTTACAGTTTATCACCTCCCCTTCTATAAGAAATAATATCCAAAAACAGTATCCTGATTGTAGCTAGAGAGCTAGTTGTGGCACAAATGCTTCCCTTTTCTGACTGTGATGTCAACCCATCACTATTGCATCCAAGCAAAACTCCAAAGGCACTCTGTGCTCCCAGACTTAATGGAAGAATTTAACAATCCAGTCTGCTATCCTAGTGTTTTCTAGTTGCTCAGGGCTGGTTGTCAGCAGCTCATTTGGCAACCCGGTAGGAGAGGTTAATTAGCAGGGAGAGTTGAAGAGTGCTACCCAGAGGGAGCAGGAGTGCTGTGCCCACTGGGAGCCTGGAAGACAAACAAAGAAGTTGGGAAGTATTTATTTTCTCTGTTGGGGAATCTTTTTCTCCACGGGACTTGAGTTCAAACAGGGGCCAGCACCTTGTTGCCTCCACATGAGAGACACAGAATCAAAGTGCCCTGATAATGAATGATGGTTAGAAAGGGGATCAGAGGTTTGACTTGCAGTCAGGAAGCCAAAAAGGTTTTGTTGCTCTCCATAGTAAAAGGCTATTGATTGCTGCAAGTAAGAGCTTGCTGTTCCCTGAAGTTTAAGTTTATTCAGTCTTTTGCCCTTTGAGAGTCCCTTGCTGTTAAGAGCTACTACGGAATTTAGCACTTGTTTAATATAAAATGAATTATCTGGGATCAGCTGTGATTGCTCTCTCAGACTACACGTCAGTGGCCAAGGTCAAGGTGAAGGACGCTTTGCATAATGGAGACTTCACTGAGCGGCCATGTTTGAAGGAATCATAGCACCGCACACAGGGGCATGCTCATCACTGTGTCTCACTTTTAAACCTATCGATTGCATACCTGTGCAGCAGAAGCTTCCCGTTACTTTGCAAGAAGTCCCCATGGTAAACGAATGTCTTTTACACAGACAGCATCAATTAGGTTTGTAATCATTGATAAAAATATACCAGTGTGATGTCAGAGAAGAGGGTTGTGATCATGGCTCTATCTCAGAGCTCTTGTATCCACAGTCTCTTTACCGGTCTGGGGATTCATAATGTTAACCAGAAAGGGGCAGAGAGACTATTTGTGGCTTACTTTTTTCAGTTTATAGTTTATTACATTATAGTTTTTATGAAATGATAGAGTTTTTTTTTCAAATTACCAATGTAATACCTAGTAATAAACATCATTGATATTTTGACAATGTATGCCCTTTTAAGTATTTTTCTGGTTTTAATGTTCATTTTATCAAATTGGAATAAATGCCCTATTTTTAGTCTATTAGTGGGTACAGTTACAACTTCTTAAATTTTAAGTCATTCCTATAATTACAATAAATTAGATTTCAGTCTGTGTGTGATGAAAAATTTCGTGACCAGAACTTTACTTTACATCTCCTATTTCTCTACTTTTATTTATAGGACTTACAAAGTATAAAACTTAAACCAAAATCATGATTATAAAACTAATGATTTAAGAGTGTGCATTATATTTTCTAGAATAATGTTTGGTATGTACATTAAGCTTTAATACTCTATTTGAATAATCATTAGACTTATGTTTATCCAGTTTCACTGATCCCTTTTAATCTTATATATAATAATTTCTCTTTTTTTTAAACTTCATTTTTTTTTTCTTTTGTCAGTCATCTAGAGCACATCTTTGACTAACTGTTTGGGAAAGGAATGTGGGTGGTATGCTTTCTGAGTTCTTGCATGTCTGAGAATGTCTGTCTATGTCCTTATTATGGGACTCCTTGGGTACAAGATTGTTAGAACCAGCCTTCTTCTCAAAGCTCTAAAACTAATAGCAGTCTATTTTTGGTGTTTAATAATAATGTTTATTTGCTGATTTTTCTGTGCCTGAATACTTGTAATAGTTTATGTTTTATTCTGTAAAAAAAATCAGTAAAAGGCAAAAGATATATACTATCTGAAGAGAAACCTTCATTGAATATTTGATGAACTGTGAGACGAAATGAAATCTCTCAATGCAGTTTTGATTTACATTTCCCTGATTGCTAGAAATTTTAAACATTTTTTTCCTATATTTATTGGCTATTTGTATTTGTTCTTATGAAAAATGTCTGATTCGTTTGTTTGCCCATTTACTCATGGGGTTATTTGTTTTTCTTAGTTTTATTTTTTGAGTTCTTTTATATTCTGGATATTAAGCCCCTGTCAGAGAAGCAGCTAGCAATGATCTTCTCCCATTTTGTAGGCCCCCCTTTGCATTCTTAATCATTTTCTTTGCTTTGAAGAAGCTTTTTAATTTGATGGCATCCCACTTATTGATTCTTAGTTTTATTTATTGAGCTTTAGGGGTCTTATTAAGGAAGTTGGTTCTTGTACCAATAGGATGGAGGGATGACCCTTTGAGAAACTCCTTCTTGTAATATGAAAAATCAGTTTCAGGTTTCAGAAAGTTCAAGTTTATCCATGAGACACTAATTCAAGAGAACTATAAATAACTTGCAAAAAACTCAAGTGAACAAGATGGAGAAGAGCAGAGGGGAAGGGGGGGAGGGGGAAATATTGGGAACTGAATTAGAGAAAATTATATTCCATGTTTGTGTAATTATGTCAAAATGTATCCTAATGTTATATATAACTGAAAAGTATCAATAAAATTTTTTTCAGTGAGTTAAAAAAAATCAGTAGATACAGAGATACTCAAAAGGATCATGAGT
Source organism: Callospermophilus lateralis (assembly GCF_048772815.1). Lineage (NCBI taxonomy): Eukaryota > Metazoa > Chordata > Mammalia > Rodentia > Sciuridae > Callospermophilus > Callospermophilus lateralis. The sequence goes on along the minus strand of NC_135320.1, from coordinate 48,987,778 downwards.
CCTTTTGATCTGTGGCCTACTATTTTTTAATCTCAGAATATTTTCTTCTATTTTTCTTTAACTTTTACTTTTTCATCATATGAACTGCTGTGTTTTAAATGAAGTTGTTGTTTTGCATAGATTGAATTCCTAAATCTCTGTACCAAGTCTTATAGTTTTTGTTCTTTTTCCTGTAATTTCTGGAAATATTTAAGTTCAGTTTTTACTTTAATAATTTGATGTTCTTTAGAGGTAATTCTGCTACTAACTGTCTATATCATGGAGTTTGGGAATTATTAAAAATAGACTTCTTCTGTAATTTAGTTCTATTTTTCCAGTACGGATATTGCTCATGTGTAGGGGAGGTCCATGTGTCTCCAGTATTGGACCATGATAAAGCAGATGGTGAAAGATTCTGTCAGCTATTGACACAGGTGATTGTCTGAAACCTTTAGATCCAGATGAAGGGACGCTGCCCTTACTGTAAAATTAAAATATCTATTCAGAGATCCTACGGCCTTGGGAGAAAGGAGAAGGAGCCAAGGAAGCCTAGGAAGCGAGCTCCACCACTGTGTTGAAGCATTGCCTCTTTGTTCTTTTCTGTTCTGTTGTGGCCACCTGCTCAGGCATAGGCTGTAGTTCTGCCCCACTTCTGTCCATCATAGGTGTCTTGGCCACAGCCCAGCCTAAAGCTCTTCCCTAAGCTTTGTTTGTTGTGGCCTTGTGAGTGGGACTGTCAAATTCAGAATATAAAATGCACCCCATGTCTACACAGCTCCTGTATCTATAATCTCTTTAACAAGAGGTTAGCTAGTCACAATGTAATCACAGAGACTGTTTGTGGCTTACCCTTCTGCCTGATTAGACTAGAATTTTTAAATGAATTTTTGATAAGCGTGTCACAATATTGCACAAGACATACTTACCACCTCATTCCCCCCAGAATCTATTGTTTCTCTGGAAGTCAAATTTAACAGAATCTCCTGTATTTTATCTGGCAGCCTTACCTAGGAACCGTGGTCTGCTTTTGTCCTTTTTTTAGCTAAGGAGGTGTCAAAAGGGAACGGGTCAAGGACTCTATTCAAATTCTTAAGGATGTGTTCTTTGGGAGCACTGCGTGATATTGCCCAGTCTCTTGACACTTAGACCATATCTGCACTCTTTCTGGTAGAACTTCCTTGACATTTTGTGCCAATAAAACATTAACATGAAGATGTAACAAATCATAGTTTCTAGAACTGGTACAGATTTCCCTGTGCTTGTACATTCCAATACTAACTTCTGTAGGACTCAAAGGTTATGTGTGTCCACCAATAAAAGGAAAGTTAAATGTCTGTGCTTAAATTATCATTGTACTAAAATTTTGCCAAGTCCAATTCAACTTTCTGGCACTCCCGTGCTGAGCTGTGTAGTGCCCTATCTTAAAAAGGTTATTAAATCGAATTGGACAGAATGAGTTATGTGGTTGGATAAACTGGGCCATCTTAGGCTGTAACTGATTTAATAGACTGAGAAGAATGGCTTTCCCCAAACTATCTCCATAGAGATTTATTTTCCCATCCCTTCACTCTCTTCTCTATTTACTACCTTACCACTTGAGCTCATCTACTCCTCTGGGAAGTTAATAAACCAAAAGAAGATAAATGCTCTATGTGAAACTGCCTATCAATAGAAAGTAATCATACTAACATTTATTGAATATTTAATATATGCCAGGCACCAGCTAAGTGTTTTATATACATTACCTCATTTAGTCCTCTCTGTGCTACAGGGAATAGTTATTAACTCTCCTTTTCCAGCTGTGGAAGCACATCACCAGAGGGGTTAGCAGACTTGTCACAGGCCACACAGTGAAGTTTGAACACACTTTTCATAATATACCATTTCAAAGTTTCTGATTGTTAATTGTCCCCTTTGGAAACAGTTGGAGTTGTGTAGTGACCTGCTCATCAACTTTTTTTTCCCCTTCAATTCTGCAGAGGGAAACAACTGTGGGTTTAGAGATCAGTATGTACCATTATTTCCCATTAGCCATATCAGTATGCATGTTACCCCTTTGATAGGCAGCTATCAAAGGCTACTTTCTTCTTTCTGGAGTTGCTGAGGCTTTACTTCCATCTGCAGATGCTCTTTTATGCATTCACTAATGCACAGAGCATCAAATGATAACTTTATGACCCAGAAAAAAAATACTAAAACATAGAATTCAAAAGGGAATACAGCTGGAGTATAAAAAGGAACCAGTTTCCAAAGCAAAGTGGATCAAAGGAAATCCCTAATACCTGCTCACAGCTGGAAAAAAATCTTAATTTTGTTGCTTCTTGATTTTGTGCACTGGTGGCTCATATTAATTACAAGAGATCCCCTGCAATTTCCCATGGGGTGTATCAGTGGCCCAAGATGTCTACAGTTATTTCCATTGGAAGTAACAACTTTCTGATACAGTGACTAGGGGAACTGTGTGGTTTTATTGTCATTTTAGTTAGTAATGGGTCAAAGTATCTCATCAAACCACCACAATGAATTCCAGTGTGCCTTGCTCCTTATAAAACTTCTGACTATACTTTCTATTCATTGTTAAAATAAAGGGTCATGAGTAGTGTTCCTCGGAGCCAAGAAATGTCACATAATATCCTTGTATAATTTCACAAAGTTATTTCATTTTTGACATTTTTGCTGGGCTACTCTATAGCTACAACCAACCACAAATTAACAAATACAGGCAGTTATGTGATTAGTTTGTGCAAAAGACAAAAATTCAAAGAGGTATAAGAATTAGAAATGAAAAATCTCTAATTTGGTGCCTATTATATGTTCAGGGCCTTCAGCATATTATTTAATGCTTACATAACCTTATGAATCATGTTCCATTGGTCCCTTTTCCAAATGCACGGATGGAAGATCAGGGAAACTCAGTTATTTGCTTTAGGTACCATATCATCTAAATGAGAGCTAATCTGTCTCTAAATTTCCATGTTATTCTACTCAACTTCATCATCTCTAAAACCTCTCTCTCTACCAAAGTAAACTGCCATTTGAATGTATGATAATTTAGTATTTTGCATATATATTAGTCATTTTAATTTTAAAAATATAAGATAGGACCTATTCTCTGAAATTTACAGTTTGCATAATCAAGCAAAAGTCTGAGGAAAAATCTGTCTCACAAGTTTATTTTGCTTCACTGCAAGTTTGTAAATGTTAGTTTCTTAGACCCAAACTATGGTTATAAGTAATAGTGATCTGAAGTAGGGCTAGATCTACAACCAACTACACACACAAGTGAAAATACCCAAGGGAAAAGGAATCATGAAGAGTATAAATAAAAGACCGAGGAAAGACACAAGTTATTTTTCTGTTCTCTATCTGACCAGAGGTATTTCCCCTGTGGCCAAGAAAAGAAAGGAATTCATCATCTTTTCTGAAAACAGGGAGACTGCAAGAGACTGAGATGAGCAGATGTCCATTCTTAAAACTGAAATGAGCCTTCTAGAAAGTAGACTTCTTGTTTTCAGTAAGAGGGTGAGAACAGTTAGCCAAAACTCAAAGCTGATGGAATAGAACTGCTACATGCATTATATAATTTGAAGAGACCTTTAAAACAAGTGCAATTTAGGAAAAGGTAATAGTAATATACTAGAAACCAAGGTGGAACAAGTTTATAAATTTGTCTGTTTTATTTTCTAATTAACATTTTATATCTTTCTTTGTTAATTTTTCTTCTCAGAATCAGTCTGTAGTCTAAGGGCAAAAGCAATATAGAATGGGATCTTAACACCTACAATCATGAAATACTATTAATATAAGGAGAAAACAATAGCAACTAGTAAATAATAAAACTTCATAATATCTTTCACCCAAGAAAGTCTTTAAACACTTAAAGAATAACAGTAACTAATATTTACTAAGTACTTCACATGAATTTCATGGCACTCATACTTTGGGCTAGCCCCTATTTCTAGATCAAGGGAGTTTCTTCTCTTTAAAAACAGCAGATTGAGCAAAGACAATCAGCACAGCTGGGGTCAGGAGTGCCTGTCTGCCTGTGAAGTACTAGACACAGCAGTCAGTGCCTGCCACGGCAGCCTGGTGCTTAGGGAAACTGGTTCACTGATAGAGCTAATTGTCCTAGTCAGAAAGTAGGTACCAGAACAAGTCAAAGACAGGATGTGACAATCCCAAAAAACCAAATGTCGAATGTTTTCTCTGATAAGGAGGCTGATTCACAGTGGGGTTGGGAAGGGGAACATGAGAGGGTTAGACGAACTCTAGATAGGGCAAAGGGGTGAGAGGGGAAGGCAGGGGGCATGGGGGTAAAAAAGATGGTGGAGTGAGATGGACATCCTTACCCTAAGTGCATGTATGAAGATAAGAATTGTGTGACTCTACTTTGTGTACAACCAGAGATAAGAAAAATTGTGCTCTATATCTGTAATATGAATTGTAATGCATTCTGCTGTCATATATAACAAATTAAAATTTTAAAAATTCAAAAAGAAAAAAAAAAGACAGGGCGTGAAACAGAGCAGAACTATGATGTGAAGATTCCCTGGTTCCTGGGAATCAATAGACTGTTCACCTGCTCAACAGGCATTCTTTGAGTACCTTTCATGTTCCAAGAACAGCACCAGGTGGTGAGGATACAGAGACAAATAAGACATGATTCTTATTCTCAAGGTTCTCAGGATAGATAGTGGAAAATGCAAACACTAAAGTGGCAAGTCCCCATGGACTGCAGGTGAAAGAAGGTACAGAGCTACCAGGTCAGAGGAAGGGATTCACACTGGCAGGTTATATCAGGGGAGAAAACAGCTGGGTTGACTGTACACAAAGAGATGTAATATGTCAAGCAAAGGATACAGCATTTACAGGGTTCTTTGCATGAACCAGAATGGTGTCTTTGGGGATCTACAAATACTTTGAGTGGAAAGGGTAGTATCAACTGATCTTATGTGCACTTAAAGGGCTTACATTTTTCTTGAAGGAGATTGGAAGTTAGCAAAAAATTTAACCCAATTTATACCCCAAGAAAGTAAATTTTGGTGAAAATATAAATGAAGAATGGCATAAGGACACGTGCAAGGTATTGTGATCATTTCTATACAGATTACAAAAGATGGGCCAGACCAATCTTTTGTTTGCTACACTGCTTGAAAACGAATTGTGTCATGAACAGCTTTATTTGATTTACTTTGAGATCTTAACTCTGCTCTCTATATGTGTTTGTGTGTCTGTACATACAGGAAGGGTGCATTTCTTGTAATAAATTCTTTTTCAGTGAACTTTATATGAAGAGTCCCTATCATGTCCTTGAGCAGCAATCAGTAAATTAAAACTGATGACTTCTATTTGGTCTTTTAAGTAAGACATTTCATGTTTTTCTGTAACTAAAATTATTCTGGATTCTGAATTTCTATCAAATAATGTAACTGCCTCATTATATGGTATGATCTATGTTTGAATATAATGCTTTTGGCATATTTTAACCCTTGGAATTGATGACAGGTACATCGAATCACCCACTTATTATTTATATGTCTAGTGCCAACTATTTATCAGCTTATTTGAGATGAGGAGTGAATCTAGGTCTTAGAAATTGAATGCCTTTGCTCTTAGTTAATTATGAAAATTCATAGGACACAGAAGTTAAGACCAATGATCATAAAACCCTGTATTTTAACCCACTGAATTGACTGATCAAAGCCCAATCTCAAAATTTCACATTAATAATGTGCTTGATTCTATGAAATGCCTAAAACCAAAATGTTTGTAGTGCTTTTGTATAAATGATCCCATACATATTATGTGCAAATGATGTTAACCTGAGTAGCACAGTAGGACTGTGAAGTCTTTAAGACAGGTACTCTGCTGAACCAACTGTTCATGGTGTAGACATAGAAGCCTTTTCAAATATTTCTAGAAATATCACAAAATCTTTACATCTGCCTTTGTGCATGAGGTAGTGTAAGTAAAATAGAGGTAGTGAACATTTATATCAAGGTATTTTAATGTGCAGAACTTGAACCATATACTTCGATATAATCAGCTTTCTCATCTTTCAAATGGAGACCTTAAGAATTCCTTCTCTGTTTATCTCACAGCAATTTCCACACCAAATATGGTAACGAACAAAAAAGCTCTGAGTGCAAAGGGTTCTGTCTAGCCAAGATAATTGTTTTACAATGGGATAAGGAGGTCCTGGGGAAAAACTGGATGTCTACTCCTTTGAATAGAAAAACTTGATACAGGGTTTAGAACACGTGATAAATTGCATATAGAAAAGGACTCCCAAAGGACTCCCCACAGCATCACTAAATAATTCTCCCTTACGGTTGAGGCCAAAGTCAAAAGGAGAAGTCCCTTGCATCAATGTCATCCCCTTCTACTGGGGAATACACCTTGGTGGAAAAAAAAAAAAAGAATCTGAGACCTTTGCCATGTGCTCATAATTATGAACACAGAAAAAGACACTTGAGCCCAGAGGCATCATGAGACTGACGAAGTGCAGAAGTATCCTGCCTGTTCAGCTCGGTCCCGTGTTCTGAATAAGAAGAAGCTGAAGCAGTTCCCTTCTAAGTGCAGGCCTTTGAATCATGGGGTTTTATTAAACATGCAAAGTCGTAGGCCCAGCCTTAGAACTTTTCTCTTTCAGTCTCATCAGAAAAATGAAGACGACAACAAATTTGTTATGGGTTTGTTTGAGGATTATAAAGATTTCTCCTTTGTCTTCTTCAAATTATTATTATTATTATTATTATTTGTATATAGTTCCTTTTATCAGCCATTAAATTTTTTAAAATTCCCAATTAATTCTACAGTCTTTCTTATTCACATCCCCTCTCCCTTCCCTTCCTTCCCCTTTATTTAATCCAGTGGAGTTCTATCTTCCCCTCCTCACCCTCACTTGTTGTGTGCTAGCATCCACATATCAGAGAGAGCACTTGGCCTTTGGTATTTTGGAACTGGCTTACTTCACTTAATATGATATTCTCCAGTTCCATCCATTAGCCAGCAAATGCCATAACTTCATTCATTATGGCTGAGTTAATACTCTATCGTGTATATGTACCACATTTTCTTTATCCATTTGACCAGGGTAACTCCACATCATGTGCAACTTAGGATCCTAATTAGAATAAGTTATACTCCATGTATGTATAATATGTCAAAATACACTCTACTGTCATGTATATCTAAAAAGAACAGGTGAAAACATAAATAAATAAAAAGGTTTAATTTAACTACTTTGGTGTTCATCACAATTTATTAAAACAGAGAAAAATTTAACATTTTTAATTATCAAAAAAGGGATTAAATAAATAAAGTTACATCAAAACAATTGGGTGTGGGGAGGAACAACACATGGACTTTAAAAATGACATTATTGTTTATTTCACTTAAATTTTGAAAATTAGAGACTTTCTTATTTCATCACTTGCTTACATACAACATGGGGACTATTGGTTTTTTTTCTCTGTCCAGGATTCTAAACTTGAAACACATACCTCAGGGCCATCCTTTGGTTTGTTTGTTTTTGTGGTGCTGGGGACTGAACCCCATCTTTAAAAGCTGTTTCAAGATAATTTACAGTCCATCTGCCCTTCTCTCTAGACCAGCAGCCCTTCTCACTGCTACATCTACACACAACACTGTGTTTCTAGCAAAGCCCGCGGCTGGGTAATCAGAGGTCAGGCTATGCAATTTGACCTGCGCCAGGCTGGAATGTATTCCTGAGAAGTAATAGGTAATTCGACCTAATTTGGCTTGAGCCTCTCGTGAGCTGAGATGAGATTACCAATTGAGTACAATTATAGAGGGTGATTTGGGGCTGCTGACCTACAGTCAGCTGGAGACTCAAGTTGGATCATCTCACCTATGAAATTTCCCTGAGGGCTTCCAGATAATGATTTTAAATGCTAATTACTACATGTAGCCAATGCTCTGATAAAATTGAGAGTGTTTTGATTTATGATGGATATTAAGTAAGAGCAAGAATGAAACCCAATAGATTTAAAGGATTTAAACATCATCGGAAGGTTTGGGCACAAAAAGAAAAGCACAAAGCTCTTTGTTTTCAATAGTCATACTTATATCAGCTCAAAGAAACATTTTCTCCTTATTACTATCAATAATACTATTGTAGATATTGACCCAATTTTGTCCAAATCTCAATCTTTAAAAATAAAAAAAAAAAATTAAGTGTCTTCTACTTGGCACAAACAGAGGCAGGGCTGGCTCTGAGTGTTTAGGTAGGTCCAATACTGGGATAAATAGAATTTAAAAGGCAATCTAGATAGTTCTTCTGGGATCTCCCTAGATGAAAGCAGATGAAAGAGGATCCAGGGATAAGAGACTGGGAGTTTCTAGCGTCAGATTCACTCCAATCCAAATCTGTTCCCTTTATCTCATATATTAAAATATAAGAGAGCATTATTTTGTCAAGTTGAGCATGGGATGTTAAAGTAAAGAGTCCGGATTCAATAAAAGCTCTAATCTTTGTCCTATAAATATGGTCAATCTCGTAACCACTCTAATTTTCAGCTTCTGCAAAAAAAAAAAAAAATGGGAATTATGGCAACAACTTATCATATTATAAGCATTAATGAGGTAAGTGTCGACCCAGGATGAGTGTTCATTGTGTGCAAGCAAGTATGATTTCATATGATTCAAAGGATCTGAATTTGAGGTTTGGTTTTGCTACACTGTACCATTGAGAAATAGTGTTTTAGTCTTTAGTTTTCATTTTTCCTCATCTGCAAAATCAGATGGTGCAACTAGATTAGAAGTTCCCAAACCTTGTTTTGAGAAATTGTCATATTCCATTAAAAAAAATGCCTCCAAGGATAAGACTCAAGTTTCTCTTTTAAAATATATTTTAGAAACTGTAAGATCAGTATATGCATGGAAGTGGGTTATGTATCCATGTTTTACCAGATTAATGGAACCAAATTTTATGTGGACATTCTACCTGGAACTTCTACAATTGTTTGTCTATTTCAATGGGGTGGGGGTGTTCTATCAGATTGCATTTGAAATAAAGAATTCCACTGCTAAAACATTTTTCAAGTCATAGGACTAATGAGAATCCAGCCAGTCTATAATTCTAAATAATTAATTTTATCAAATTCAAGTGAATAAAAACAAATTCAAGTATTCCTTGGCAGTCAGGCCCTGATGTGCTAGATGTTTTGCTGGAGACTGGAAGGCATTTGAAAGTCAGCATCTTCAGCATCTCTCCCAGATGTAAAACAAATGCTTTTGCAGATCACGTTGGATGGTTGTTTAGCTATTTAGCCTGATAGAATATATGTGACATGGCAATTAATGTAGCAACACCTTCACAATTAGAAATCTGAGATAAATGTGGATTGCAAATGCTGTCTCCTACATTAATTAAGGATAAAAATTTGGTGATGACAGAATCATCTCTGTTCTTAGGGAAACCACAGACGGGGATTGGGAGAAGCATTTATTTTTAAAGAATGGCCTGAGCTAAGATTTCTGGATGAGAGGGATTTGTTTTTATTTTCCATACACAAATGAAGGACAAAGAGTTAATACCAGAGTAAACTGTTTCAACAAGGTTTAAATGTACCCAGTCTGTTGCTTAACTAGTGCAAGAGATAAAGAAATTTTCATTGTTTTTTTTAGTGAAAATTCTTTAAGAATGAAGTTAGTCTTTTTCTTAGGGACTATTTTCATAAATCAATCTGAGGTTGAATCCCTGTGGAAAACATATTTCATTTATGAACTTTTTTTAACGTCTTTTTGTTTGAAGACAAATGTGATTGATTTTACAAGACCGATGGTTTGATCAGATTAGTTTATTGGATCAGCCTTTTAGGATCACTATGATTTATTTGCTTTCTGTATAAAGTATTTATTTATTTTATTGTTGCTTATCCTTGTACAATTTGGGAAGATTGAAGAAAGCATGTGAGTACTCAAGTCAACATTTAATTAAGACCTTGCATGAAACTCATATAAATTATATGAGAAAGACACCATTAATTCTTACTCTTAATAGGGCACGCCATAGCTCTTTAAAAGTAGTAGAGACTTAGAGGAAAAAATAATGAATTGTGTTATCCAATAAAGTATTCAATAAAATAAAAGTTACAAGGTGTGTGAATCTCCCAATTTAAAAGTAAAATGCATTTTTTCTGATCACATAGATAAACATTTAAGCCTTCAAAATCCTTCGCTGACCTAAAAGATAATAATTTTCTTAAAAATTATGATTCAAAGATCAAAGAAATAAATTGTGTTTTCATCAGATACTCCTTAAATTAAATTAGTTAGAGCATATATTATGAAGGGCTTGTCCATATTCTGTTTAGAAGGAAAGATTCACATTTTAAATATATTTTATTTCTTTGGCAAGAAAACTCCCTTCCAAAGTTTTAAGTTTGGCTTTTTAAAAAATTTGAGAATGTATCACACACAAATGTCTGGAGTACAAGTAGTAAGCTTTAAGCACCGAAGAGGCATAAACCTAGTCTGGTCTGCTTTGTTCTCTGCCTTTCAGAGACCTAACCCTTTCTTTCCAGAGACATAGAAAATTCCAGAATGGCATGCTGTTTTAAATGAATGAAGTTTTTATTTCTGGAATTTTCTATTTTCTATTTTATATTGCAGTTGACCACAGGTAACTGAAGCCAGGCAAAGTGAAACTGTAAGTAAGTCAGGGTGGGAGGGACTACTGCATTAGCTCTGTGATTTCAGGCAGATGGTTTAACTTTCTGAGTCCAGGGTCCTCACCTGTAAAGTGAAGATGATATTGTTCATTTCAGAAGGTTGCTGTGATGATGAAATGGGATAACTTGGGTAAAGATGTTAGCAAATGCCTGGTAAATGCCAAATACTCAACAAATGGTACCTCGAACCATTCTCACGTTTTCTGGTTTCCTAGTATATTTTGTATTATAAAATTATAAAGTTAACCAGTCACATTCTCCTAAGTCAAACCAAGAGAATCCACTCACTTCCAAATTCCGCTGATAGAGTATGTCTGATAATATGATAAAAATGTGGAGTTAACTGCTGGTTACTTTAAATTTCACAAGCTTTCAAATTTTCTTAAGATGTAAGGATCATTGAAACAGTTATACACTCAGACCAATAAACATTTTCAAAGGCATATTGAATAAACTATGATCAACATGTGGAAACAAACCCACATAATGCACTCATGGTGAAAGTCTCAGATTTAATGTAAATATGTAACTTAAGATTGCACAACTGTGGATTAATGCTTGGTACTCTCTGCCTCTGGACACATGAAAAGTTCTGGAAGAGGGGAAGAATTGGAGGACAGCCATGTTTGGGGGAGAAATGAGATAAAATAAATTGTTCTACAAAAGACTATAGAGGACAGTATCATTCTCTCTCTGGTAAGAACACATGAGATCACACCAGGAAGTTTCCTCTAGATGATACATAAGATTGCAATAGCCCCACTTGTTCAGAAAATTTCCAGCAATAAAGGAAAAACAGAATCAGAAACTGCAACTTGAGCTGCAATGAGCCAGACATGGTTAAATGTTGAAAACATTATTATTCTAATAAGTAACCTACCTGGAGTGAACATCCATCTCAATTTCCACAGCACTTTCCTGGTTTTAACACTGAAACTCTTACATCTCTAAAAACCCCATGCCTTCATTGCCGGTTAAATTAGGACAGTCGGTAATTGCCCTCCATCTGTTTCTGCCTAGACCTTCCTTTCAACATGACCCCAGAATATAGGCCTATCTCTTCCCCATCCATGCTTGCTTTTGGGCTGATACCCTCTAACACGTGGATAGATCAGGGCTAGGAAAGATGCACAGGGGTATATGTGTATTTAAGAGGTCATAAATTTTGAGAATGTGATGGAAGAAAGAGATTTACTTGAAATTCTGGAAAAGCAGACTCCTGCAGATTCAAAACACAGATAGGGCCATGGTCTGAACTATGTCTCCCATTTCCCACTCATAGGAAGCACAGTTCAGAATCACACTGGAGAACTGAAGAGGGCTACTTTTGTATGGGTATAAGCACATGTGACACGTTTACCTAAAATGATGCTTTATATCATATACCAACAATAAATATATCCCTGCACAAGTGTGATATGAAGTACATGCTGTAAAAGCCTTATAATGTGAGGTCCTAATCCTGAGTTCTGGCTCAATTTTCTGATTTCACGTGTTCCTTATTGCCACTTAAATACTTTAATGGAAAAGTCTTTGTCTTCTAGGATGAAGTCCATGTATAGTTTTTTGGCAAAGAGGAGAAAATTAGCTGGAGATGGATCTTTAATCAAAAAGACCTCTGGAGAAATTGTAGAGACTGATGAGTAAACAAGGCTGTTCTCACAAATGGTGTGAAAGAGCCTATGAATCAGATTTCATAGCTGCATGAGGAACAGATCCCATCCTGTGGGGGCAGTGAGCTGGATGGTGGCCCCTTGTTAACAAACTGGACCCATTTCAGTTTCAAACCATTCTCTTCTGAAGATTGTCTTCATTCTCATATATTTGCAATTTATTATCTGCCATACCACTCAAGAATATTAATGGACTCATTACCAGAACTACCTTTTGATGATACATTTTAACATGTAGGGCTGTACTGATGGAATTTGGTTATAAGGTAGCTAAGAATTATGCTGTCAATAAATGATGTCTAATTTGTGTGTGGTATAAAGCTCTAAATTACACAGAATGCATACCAATAATTTCTAATACACTTGCTACCAACATACGATATTAATGATTTTGTTGGAAAGTTACCCACTTTCATAGGGTGGAACTTTCTTGAAGAACATACAATCTATAGATGTCATGCTCTTTAGTGGTTCTGTCTTTCAGGGAAAAGAGGATATATTCAAGATGACAGACTGACTTTTCTGACTCAAATGTCAGCTGTGTAAGACTTCCTTTTGGAGAGAAAATGTTAGCTAAAACCATGCAATATTCATTTTGTACTTCCCAAAATGCTGGGAAATCTGTGCAACATACAAGAAGCACAGGAAGTAACAGGAGGCAAATTTTGCAAAGCAAAAGACCACACATGAATCAGGCCATGAGATAATAATTTACTTGTTTATTCATTATAAAAGTGTACATAGCATCTTTTCAATGTTTGGTGCAGTATAAGAGACTAGGAAGATTGGTACATTTTTTTACCCTAAACAGCTTTTGTGTCTTAGTAGAGGAGATGAAATATTTTTAATGATAAATGCTGAAAAATTAATAATTATAAAAATTTGTAGATGAGGGAGAGATTTTTCCATCCTAACCTCCCTTCCTTCCACCCTTACCTCCCTTCCTTTTATCCTTCTTTCGTTTCTTTATTTTATGTTTTGTTCCTGTTCAGGGTTTCGAGAAAAGTTTCCTAAAGAGTTTCCGTTTTGTCATGATAAAATAATGTTTATGTATGTTAAAACATTCAAAGTGAAAAAGATACACAGTGAAAATAAGTCTTGGGTTTATTTCCCTAGGAGCATCTCAATTTGCCATTTTCTTATCTATCACTTTATGTATTCAATGCATGGGCAAATATTTGGACACGTTCCCACTTTTTCTTTTTCCATAAATGGAAGCATTACTTATAGTTTGTTTTGCCCTTGCCTTTTTTAGAACTTGATATATTTAAAGACTTTAAGTATATTTAATTAATATAATTTTAGTTCAGGGGAATTATCTTTTGCCATATGTGCTGTAAATATTTTCCTGGCTTATCATCTGTCTTTTGACTTTGTTTTAGGTATTTTTACCAGGAAGTGCTTAAAATACTTTATTTGGTCAAAATTTATCAATTTTTAATGACTTTCTTGTTGGCCAGTTTTTGTAAAACTTTCTCAAGTCAGAATGGAAAATAATTCCACCCATGTGTTCTTCAAATGCTTTTATGGTCTTAATTTTTTTCAGTTAAATCTTTTTCCCATATAGAGTTAATTTTGTTGTAAGACTTCACTTTCGTCTAATAGCTCACCCCTGAAGCCAATACCAATTTCCAAAGAATTGATCTCTCTTTTCCCCACTGATATGAAATACTAAGAATGATAATTTAGGAAAATTTAGAGCAGGAAAGGATGAGGTGACACGAGGAGACAAGGATGTATACACCAGCCTTCCAACCCTTCAACCTATGTCCAGTGCTCTATCTCAACCTTTCAAGGATATCTCCTCTGACAATAGGCAAGGGCTACCATTACTGCCTCGAAACAGCACTTACCCAGAGCTCACTGTGTATCAGACATGGTGTAAGTGTTGCACGGCCATTTTTACGCTCAGTCCTCACATCTATTAGGTAATTCAACTGTCTACAACTTAAGGTGAGGAGCCAGAGGGAGTGAGAGGCTGACTTTCCCAAGACCACACATCTAGTAGACGTCATACCAGGAGCCTGGGCTAACCCAGCAGCTGGAAACTAGTTCCTGTGCTCTGAAATCCAGGTTATACTGCATCTCCACAGCCTCACTCACACAAAAAACCCAGATTTTCCCTGAAAACATTTGTTTCCTTTAAGTCCTGGGATGGTTGCTTATTTTCCAATATGGTAGATGAAGAAAGATGGCATTTTGGAAGTTCTGCAAGCAATGTGAAATGTCTCAACTAGACTAGAGTAATTGGAATGGAGAGGAAAGCACATGTGTTTGAAATATGTAGGGGGTAAAGTGGGCCAGATTTAATGAATGTAAAAGACAGAAGGAGAATTCAAGAAAGAGCCACATTTTTAGTTTGATTGGCTGACCAGGTAGATGATATTGACATCGATTGAGAGAGAATGTGGAGGGATAAGTTACATTTCAAAGAGAAAAAAAAAGAGTGGGTGTTTTGTGTTTACTGCAAATAGTAAGCAGCTGTAACATGGATAGTTTTATATGACTCTTAAACCAAGAGATTCAAAATGAAGAATTAAGTTGGGGAAATTCTTAGTGCATAAGTGTAAACTGAAGATTTGGAAGTGAGTGAGTTCATCTGGAGGGAATATGAAAAGAGCAAGAAGGACAGAAACAGAACTCTGGTGAAGATTATCATTCAAAAATATTCATGGCTTATTATTATATTTTTATTAATTATTGTACCAGGAATTGAACCCAGGGAAACTTTACCACTGAGCCATATTCCCAAGTCCTTCCTTCCTTTATTTATTTGTTTGTTTATTTATTTATTTATTTGAGATGGGGTCTCTCTAAATTGCTTAGGGACTTGCTATGTTGCTGAGGCTAGCTTTGAATTTGTAATCCTCCTGCGTTAGCCTCCTGAGCTACTGGGATCACAGGCAAGCATCATTGTGGCTGGCTCTGTGGCTTATTTTGATAGAGAAAAAAAAAAAATAGAAGGAACTGGAGAGTCTTGTGTTAACAAAAGCAAAGTGATGGATTGAATCAAACGTCCCTAAATTCAGTGAGCCAATAGGAAATATTCTTTAGATTGTACTTATGAGGTCACTGGTGATTTTAATA
This sequence comes from Callospermophilus lateralis, assembly GCF_048772815.1. Taxonomy (NCBI): domain Eukaryota; kingdom Metazoa; phylum Chordata; class Mammalia; order Rodentia; family Sciuridae; genus Callospermophilus; species Callospermophilus lateralis. The sequence continues at coordinate 48,972,342 of NC_135320.1, read as the reverse complement.
AGAATAATTTCAACAGAGAGAAATGGAATATGAATAAGAACTCTAACTAAGAGGTCACACTGAAGAAAGAGTACAGAACTTTCTTTTTGTAAAGTCTGTGAGAGAAACAATTGGGTGGTAACTCAAGGAGAATGGGAGATCTGGATTTTTTCTTAGAAGAGGAAGACTGAAGAATGTTTATTGGCTGAAAGAAAAAGAACCTCCATAGAGGTAAATGAGAGAGACAATCCGTTTGTTCTCAAAGAAGGCACAAAAGAAAGGACTCCAAGACATGGGTGGCATGGAGAGTTTGGCATCATCTTTTTTTCAGAGAGAGAGAGAGAGAATTTTAATATTTATTGTTTTCGGCAGACACAACATCTTTGTTTGTATGTGGTGTTGAGGATTGAACCCGGGCCGAATGCATGCCAGGCGAGCGCGCTACCGCTTGAGCCACATCCCCAGCCCTTGGCACCATCTTTTAAGACCAAAAGAAAAGATATATTGATGAGTACGAGGTAGATACATTTGTACATAGGAGACAACAAACTGAGAAAGATTTGAGAAATCCACCTTTAATGGCCTTGATTTTTATAATGAAATAAATAAATTCATATGCTAAGAATGAAGGAGCTGATCTGGTGTCAGATGCTAGAGGAAAGCAGTAAAGATTTGTTGATGCTTGAAAAGAGCAGTAATAAAAATTGTTGAAATGATATATTTCTAACCAAGGAGATGTAAAATCATTTATTGGCATGTCTGAGTGCCTACCTGACCACAGAGACTCTGGATTTTTTCTGATGCTAATTTATATTGTCTCTTCTTATTGTAGAAGAAAACTTAATTTGGTAGTATTGATTTGTGTTGTTTTGAAAAGTGAAAAGATAGAAGGAAATTTAGTATATGTTGAAGATAATAATTGAGATGATAAACATTTTAGTTAAGGTTACATAAAGAAAAAGATGAGCAATAAGTATAAGCTGAAATAAAAATAATAATACCAAGGAATTTGATATCTCTGTAAGAGATAAAAGCAATGTTGAAGGAGCTATGCCTGTGGATAGAGATGTAATCAAATGACAAGAGAGAATATTCAAGATAAATGGTTTAATAAAATAAGCTCTTCTTTGAAGGAAATTATGTGACTATAAATATAGACAGATATGATAACCATTGTAATTTTAACAAACATAGGTACCTTTATGTTTTCCATCAATGTTGATTATTTATTAACCCCCAAAACTCTCTCCCCCAAAAAAGGCTAGTTTGGCTCTGTTTTTACTTTTTTCTTGTATCTCACCACCAGATTGTTATTAATTTTTAAAATTTCATTGTGATATTATTTCTTAAGTATCTTCAGCATAATGGCTTTAAAACATATCTGAGTCTAATTCATCTCCCTTGAATTTGGCCTTTTCTTATTGAATTGTTTCAAGTAAATAGAAGATGGATTTTGTACTCTATTTGATATTTTTATAACAGAATATTACAGACTGGGTAATTTATAATGAACAGAAATTTATTTGGGTCACAGTTCTGGAAACTGGGAATTCAGGACCATGGCACTAGAAAATGGTGTGGGATTTCTTGTTACACCATCCCTTAGTGGAAGGTAGAAAGGCAAGAACAAGAAATTGAACTTATAGACTCAAACCCTTTTATAATTGGAATCAATCCATTCATAAAAGTGGATCCATCATGACCCAAACACTCCCCATTAGGCCCCCCAAACTTTGTTTCATTGGGAATTAAGAATACAACATATATGGGAGAGGCAGATTCCAACCATAACAGTGGTGGAAGCTATGCTATAGGACTTTTGAGGCCATGTCATAAATGGACATAGATTTCAACTGGTTTTCTCTTCCTTGGGATAGTTGCTCTTGTAAGATAACTGCCATGTTGTAAGGAAGCCTAGGCTACACTACACAAGGTGTTCCAGCAACAGCCAGAGCTAACGTTTTTTTCAGCCAGCATCCCAAATAAGAGTGAGGAGGACACTGAAATAATTCTCCAGCTGTCACTCAATTGTGACCATGTTAGAGACTATGAGAACCATTGGTGAACTGAGTCAAATTTGTAACTGTTACAGATAATAATAAGTGAACTTGATGTTTTACACCACCACTTTTGCAATGATTTGTTCTGCATGTATACTCAGAACACTTAACAATTCAGATTCATAGCTGTATTATTAACAATTATTTAGATGTAACTGTGTTCTATTTATTTGTTTTTCATCCAGTCCATGTATTTCTTTTCTTTCTGATATTTTCTTGTTCTGGTGATATATGTACTAAAGTTCTTTACCTCACACAATGAACTCGGTGTTCTTACATGTCTAAAAAATACTTGAGTGATTGACTTCTTTAAAAAAAATTCTCCATATGAAATTATTCTCTCTCTTATTCTAGCATAGTTTTGTTCATGAAAGTTCAAAATCGGGGACATTATTATCCCAGGCTAGTTGACAAATTTCCTATATGCATCTAAGTCTTAAAATTTGGAAATTTGATCAGACACATATTATGTGCAGATATCACCTCTGTTTGGTATGTTCTTCATCCAGATTTTTGCATGGTTAAATCTTATAGAAACTTCATCTTCTCAGACACCTTCTCTGGCTTCCCAGTATAAAGAACTTCTTATTTATCACACTACTCTTATAATACTTTCTTCGGAAAATGAATTGCTTTTCTGTTCATTTGTCAATTAATTAATTTTATTTCTTCTCTTTAGAGTTTAAGATCCATGGAGATCTAGTCTCTCTTCTTTATAGGTGTATCCAAATGCTTAGGATAATGCTAAGCATGATAGATAATGAAGAAATATTTGATACAGAATGAGAGGATGAATACATTTCCTTGTATTTCATTTTACTGCTAGATACCCAGTAGGCTTTTCATGCTGAAGATAATCCTTTTCTGATAATGCTTTTTGAAAAAACTATCTTTTGATTGTTTACTTTCCTCATCTGCATTTCTGCTAATACACAAATACAGAGGAACTCAAAGGAGCTCTTCTCCATATTGCCTAAATATTTTTTCATATTTTTATTTCTTTTATTTTGCTATAGATACAGAAATGTTTACTTTAAATTTTTTAAAAATATTCTTTCACTTATTCAGTCCTTCTATTTTTTAATATTAGCAAATATGCTTTCTTTTCTTTCTTTCTTTCTTTTCTTTTTTTTTTTTTTTTGGTGTGAAGGGGAAAGAATTCATTCTTTATTTTATTTTATTTTATTTTTTTTTTGGTGAGGAGGGGAAGGAGGTGATCCTGGGGATTTAACCTGGGGATGCTCTACTACTGAGCTACATCTCCAGCCCTTTTTATTCTTCATTTGAGAAAGGGTCTCACTAAATTGCTGAGGCTGGCCTCAAACTTGGAATCCTCCTACCTCAGCCTCTACAGTAGCTGGGATTATAGCATATACCACTGTGCTTACCTACTGTTACTTTTTATTGCATTCTGGTTTTCTTTGTGGATTAGTTTTCTTTTTGAATCTCTTTGAAGCTACTAATGATAACTTAAGTTCTAGCTCTTTTCATATACCTCTGTTTCCTTAGATTGTTAATTTGTGGCTTCTTTCATATTCTGTGCTTTTATTAAATGTCTGGTGATACTTGTTTTCTGACAAATAACATTTGAAGGGATGGATTGCCATTATTATCTGAGTTGCCTTTCCTCTGAAGTCACATAGCTTTCTCTCCCAAGAATCCTTCCTCTCCAAGCGAATCCTTAGCTCGGTCCTGCTCTTTTTATATGTTGCTCCTGTGCATTCTGCCCAGAAGTACTCCACGACTGATTTGTGTTGTGGTTTTACTCTGCTTAGTACATGTTATTCCATCTGCTTTTCGTCATATTCTTCAAATTCTTTTTGCATTAGCTAATGATATCCAATTACCTAATTCAATAGATATAGATACTTACATGTAGATAAATACTTATAGTGAATTAACCATTAAAGTTTCAACAAACACATTTAAACTTCCATTTTGAGGTAACATTGATAATTCATTAACCTCTAGAACTTCCTTCCTGAAGAAAAGAAGGGTTTGAGAAAGCTGTCTTATTTCTCTGCCCTGTCATAGTTCTTTTAACTATCTTTTTGTCACTTCTTTGCAGGTGTTGAGTAGGAGTGGAAGTCAGATAATGTCAAGCCAACTCTCTTTATCTAGATACAACTTTAAGACATTCACTTTTATTCTCAATTCATGGTGCCTACATCTGTCCTAAATTTTATCCAAACTGGTTTCTATTCCCAGTAGCCAGCGATCCCTAATTGACTGAATAGTCATAAACATAGATGTGAATTTTCTATTTTCTAACTGGTGTTCAACAAAATTGAACCTGTTTTACTTTGAAGATTCTTCTCTATAGTATTTAGTGGCACTTTTTTTTTTTAAATTCCTTGCCACTCTTTCTTTATTTTATTGACTCTAACTGTCCATTACTTAATTCTTCCTTGCTTCCACAGAGCAGGTCCAAATCCCTCCTACTGATGAGTCATTGAAACGATTCTCTCTTCATTGATCTGCAAATAAATCCTGCCCTGTTCACCATGGTGTCTTCACAGTCCCCTGAGCCTGCTATGGCACTCCAGACTCTGAGGTTAGTTTATTTCAGGCATCCCACATGAGGTCTTTCCGCCTTGATTGTATTTCCTAATTTACCCATCCTTCAGAAAGGAACTCAATTCCACTTCCCTATAGGGCATCCCATGACAATCCCAAAGCAGTATCTTCTTTAGTATCTTTTATCTCCTCTAGCTGAGTAGTTGGTTTTGGTTCACCATGAATTCCTATTTATCATTAATTACCTCTAAGCCTATATTCCATTTCCTTGATCAATTGCCTCATGAGCAGCATTTTTTGCCTTACCTTTAAAAAAAAAATCTCTCTTCCTTCCATACATAATCTAATATCACGAGCACAGGAATCGCTAACCTTTCCATGAATTAATGATCAAGATGCCAATTCTTTCTTAGCTAGGACAAGAAAGGGGAAATTTGGTGATTAAGATTTAGGATAGCTGCAGGAGAAAAGTGTCACAGCATTTTAATAATGACCTATAACAGAAAGTGCAGCAGTCTGGTTAGCAGAGGTTTAAACAGCATTGGGTCTCGATTTGTGTATGTGTGTTTGTTTCTGTCTTTTTTCTTTTTTAGGCTCTCACGCTACTGTAGAGTATGGGAGCATCAAAAAACCCCTCCACTTATCTAGCCCAGCTGGTTTCAAAGAGAGACGCGTATGAGCTACAACTTAATGAGGATTTCATAGCTTCATAAAATTGTAGAGAGAAGGGAAACACCTGTTAGTTCAGCTACCTTGGATAAAAATGTTTCTACGCCTGCTCTCCAGGAGATAAGTTGCTGTGAGAATCCATTGATTGTGAGGGTGATGGTTAAAAGAATCACAATTTTCAAAAGAAACTTCAAAAAGAAAAACAAAAAACCCAAATTTCGGTTTTGGGCTGGGGAGGGGCTCAGCAGTACAGCCAGAGCTTTTTGTGGCGAGGCTCCCATTTGATCCCCAGCATCACCAAAACAACAAATAGCAAAAAAATTCTGCCTTGGCTTACAAAAGAAAGAATTCTTTGTAAAGTAGCCTTCTGATGTATCTTATCTTTCTAATATAAATCATGCTGGAATTTAAGGATTTTTTAAATGTGTGCACATTATCTGGTTAAAGTTAAGTGAGAAAATTCATATAGTTTATAAAAAGTACCTTAATAATCAATGAAAGTTGGTTGCCATAAAATAAAACTAAATTGTTTTACAAGAACTTCTAAGATTCTATGGTTTAAGTATCAGGAAAGACAAGATGGATGTATGATTTGGAATCTGGTCACAGCTGGCTAAAATTGCCTATTGGACTGGATGAAATAAAGTAAGAATTTTTAGAAGAGATTACCCTAAAAACAGACATTTTCCAATAACTGTTTTTGCTTAATACTTTTTTTTTTCATATTCATTCTGTAGCCTTTTTTAAAACCTAGTTTTCAATGAAAGAACATTTGTGTCAGTTTTCATAGAGTGTGCCTAATGATATTTGTTCTTGTCTATCTTTGTGAAATCTAACTGAACATTCACTGCCAAGAGGAAAAGACTGATAGAGGTTATTGCAAATTCTGTGAAAGGGAAGTTTCTTTTCTGTAATTGTAGCAGCATTCATTATCAGGATGATAGTATAGTGAGACACAGTGAGATATCATATTTGTGGCTGCCTTGGTGTTTTAGAATGAGATGAACATAAGCCTTGAAATAGATGATTCTGAAGATTGGTTAACAATATCACAATCAAATAGCTTTTTATACTGTTATCAGGAAATAAAGTATTCAATATCTGTTTTAGTTGTCTGAAAAACACACTTGGAACTCAAAAATTAACTTCAGTAATTTTTTCCTGCACTTTTCGTATATTTCGAATTTTCTTGGCAAAAAATAATTTCATTCAGTAAAATGAACTAAACAAAATTTATTGATTTTTTTTTTCACAATCTACTACCATCAGTGTAAATAACAGTCTGTGTAATTATTGTGTTTATGGTCCACAGAGGGTAGGCAAAGTGTGCCCTGGGGCTAAATCTAGCCTGCTGACTGCTTTTGTAAATAAAGTTTTATTGGAACACAGCCAAGTTCTTTCATTCATGTTTGTCTATGGCTGCTTGCACTCAGTCTCAGACAAGTGGAATAGCTGTAACATAGATCATCTGTATAGCTTCCTAAATTCCAAAATGTTTACTATCTGGACCCTTATAGAAAAAATGAGCAAGACCTTTGAGCATCTCTAAGATACTGTATGATTCCTAGAAGTTATTTTTTAAATAATATCCTTCATTAGAGAACAATTTATGATCCTCTCTAAAACACTTCTACATACCTCTTATTTACTTCCTAAATATTTACCTTCTAAATGCTTTTTGAGTTTTTTTGCATTTTTCTCCATTTCATTGTGGGTATTCCAGTCCATCTACCTGTACCTTTAGTTATACTATTGTAGGAAACTTCTCACTAATTTTTTTTTTTCACAGCCCATCTTGCCCCAGGTAAGTCCATCTTCACACTGTAGTTAGAGTGATATTTTTATAATATAGGTCTCCTTATGTCACTTTCATATGGAAAACTCTTCAATAGCTTCCCTATGTTTGTTAGAATACAGATTCTACCACACCCTGCATAGATCAGGCACATTGTCTGCCTCGTAATCTAATTTGATATACTTCCCCTGCTCATCTGTGACACTCCTTATAATGGGTCTTTTTTCATTTCCTCAGGTTCTTCCTACCTAAGGATCTTTGCACAAGCTATATCATTGGTATGAAGCATTTTTGTGCTTTCCATCTACACCTTTATCCTCCAAAACATTAGTTACCTGCCATACATCCTTCAAATCTCAGATAAAGCTCTTTCCTGAGGAAGGGTTTTTTTTTAAAAGCTTGTTTTAAATTCCCATAAACCTCATAATTTGACTTCCTACTCTATATCACATTATGAAAACATTTTGCATCAACATTTATATTAGAATATGCCTTTTTTCCTCAACTCTAAACTTCAGAAAGACAAGGACAAAGTCTATTTTACTCACTGTTGTATCTTCAGCACCTGACAGACAGTGGGGACCTACTATATATTTGCAGAAATTGGAAGAGATCATTTAATCAATCTTTCCACCTTGAGGTATTTAAAATTAAACCAATGGTAAAATATGTAGCAAATTGTCATGCCAAGACCAAAGGAGTAAAAGAAACGGTGCTTTGGATAAATAAAATACTTATCCAAAAGTAAAACTACTATCTTTTCATTCTATGCCCATTTACTCTCTTTTCAGATATGTAACACAGGCAGAGAAACATTTAGCAGCCATTTTTAAGCAAATATGTGTTCCACTTATTAAAAAAAAATGATCTAAACTATCTGAAATGGAAAGTAGTCTGTCTCATTTCCAAACTTCTTACAACTCTATACAACTCTGTCCCTTGGTCATTCCTTTTAGAGAATACCACCCCTAAGGCCATAGTGTTCTTCCTTAGTCCAACATCATCTCTCTAGTTATAATTTAATATCATTTTTCTACCCTCAGCAGGGAGGAGAGCAGCTGGCAGCATCCTCCTTCCTAATAACCCTTCACATCAATACAGATGGTCACTTCTCAACCCTTAGTTTTCCTCATCTCTGCAAAATCGGCTCAGCATTATTTTAAACCTCTCCCTACAGGGCATTTGTTTTTTGATAGTTTTACAGGCCACACTTGCCTCTTACAGATATTCGTACTATCATTTTCTTTTCCTTGGTGTTTTCTTTTCCTCAATATGTAATCTTAAGGAAAACAAACCTCATGCACACTGGAAAGACAGAGGTGGAAATTCTGAGGATTGCCTTGGGGACTGACTTGAAATGTCAACCTAAGAGCATTGGATTTGATGACCATGGCTGACCCAAAGGAAGAGGTGGAGAAATGCAAAGAAGGAAGTCATCTCAGAGTCCAGAGACTGGAACAGAGTTTGTGGGTAATAGACAGGTAGAAAACAGGAACTAAAGGAGACAAGGTGAATAAAGGAGACAGTGAATTCCCTAGTACCTTCCCTTTCCGTCCACCTCTCTCCCCCATCTGCTTGTTCTATTAATCTCCTTATTTTAAGGAACTCCTGAAGGGACAGCGGGGACTGTGGTGAGGTGCAGAGCTGGCACTGAACTGGCCTAGACTTTCCAATAAGCAAAATTCTACTAAGTGGCTATGACTGTATAACACTCTTTAGTTTCTTTCTTTTTTCCTTTCTCTCTTTTTTTTTTTTTTTGCCATCAAAATGTGATTCCAATTTATTGAAAGTAGTGTATTAAGAGATATCAAAAGACAGTTCCAGGGAATGAAGGGGAGGAACAGGATGGGAATGGGAAAGACAGAAGAATGAATTGGACATAACTTTCCTATGTTCACATATGAATACACGGCAAGTGTAACTCCATATTAAGTACAAACACAAAAATGGAAAGTTATACTCCACGTGTGTATAATATGTCAAAATACACTGTACTGTCGTGTATATCTAAATAAAAAACAAATAAAAAAATAAAAGAACAATTTTTTTTAAAAAAAGACAGTTCCGTTTTAGTCTACCTGAAAAGAGCTTTCTTAATTCCTTTGTTGTTTCTTTCTGTTTGTTTGTTTGTTTTATTGATGCATTACAATTATATGTAATAGTAGGATATTACATTCGTACATGCATATGACATAATTTGCTCCATCTCCTTCCCTAGTACCTTCCCTTTCCCTCCATCTCTCTCCCATCTGCTTGATCTACTGATCTCCTTATTTTAATATCTGATTTTATAAGCAGTTCATTCAGATTGCTAATTTCCTGGCAACCTTTTAGGGGAAAAAAATATAGCTTCTTAAATTTTTTTTTTTTTGGCTTCAAGTGATTATTTACTATATGTTTATCACAATGTGCCTTCTTAGGTAATATCTGGACTAAACAACATGGACCCTTTCCTTCTTTAATCTCATGGTTAGCTTAATCTTTAAACAACATTTCATTTTACTGAGGATTCTTTTTTAATGTTTCATATGTACATCACCGTATTATTTTAATTGCATTATCACTCAGTTTAAGAATGTAAACAGCTACAGCTTACAACTATAATTTTCCCTTTCTGAGCATTTATAGTTTTCTTCATGATTTCTCGTTTGATAGCTGTCATTTCTTAGCACTTCATGATCTTCTTTTTTTAAAACAATGAGGTGTCCCATAAACTGATCCAACTACTCATGTCGGCAATCCCAGATTCTCCCAATTCTTACATATCCCTAAATGCAACCTGCTATGTGAGCCTCTCCCCTCAGGGTTTCTCTTTTATGGGTGATATCAAAGCAGAGGATGCAATTTAGAATAGACTGAAAGCAAATCCATTTTCTTAAGCTGGATTTTAATTAGACAAATGGGACATGTTAATGTTTTTCATTTGAGGTTCAAGAAGAGAACCAAAACACTGAGGAACTTAGCATGCATACGATCTGATTGGGAATCTTTAACTTCTCCAAAACCATGGGGTGGCATGCCCTTTCATCTTTAATTTTTTTTTTTCAACAAAAATATTATAGAAGAAAGAAAAACGATTCCAAGAGGCTAAATGTTACCCAAGAATATAGTAGCATATGTGTCACAGAGCTGCTAAAGGCTGAAGTACCAAGCTTAACAGTATTTCTTTGCAGCACAGTTGCTTATCAATGAAGCGTGTATGCAGTCTAATTAACATAATTGGAACTACTATAATTATGCTATCATTTTGTTTACTTTAGCACATTCTGTTGAGGTATATGGGTAGCAATATTTGCTATTGAAATATTGCCCCCTTGCTGCATGCTGGTTGTTTAATCATTCTGTTTATTCTACCTTCCTTGCGGTGCTGCCCTGCTACTCAAAGGTGGGGAAAGTGTTAAGTCTTTACAGCCAGGAGAGGAGAAGAAGAGGAAAACAATGAAACTAATCAGGAGCTCTTAGCCACAAAGCGCCAGGAGTGGGCAGTTTTGCAAAAAAAAAAAAAAAAAAACACACACACACACACACACACAATGGGAAAATAATACTCCCCAGTCCAGAGCATTCAATCTAATAAAATGATGAAGGAAATTGATTTCAAACAGAATGCATTCATCATACGTGGTTGGCCCCTATGTTTTAAGCAATTGAAACAAGTTATATCCTATTTTGGAAAACTGAGAATAAAGTCATAAAAGCTCAGTGGGACTTGTTCTGAGATATCCATTACTAAAATGGTACCAAAAGATTTTATTTGCTCTGACCTTTTAAGTGAGGCTGCAGTGAGGATGGGAAAATGATACTCAATGTCCCTGCTCCTTGTTCCTGCATTTAGACACACTAAGGAATTCCCCTTCCCCCCACGTCTCAGCAGAGCCAGGCCAGAGATAAGAACTTCACAGAGGGTCAGGAGCTGTGTGATCGGTCCTTTCCAGCATCTCCAAAGGCAAGCAGAGAGCAAAGAGCTGCAGCCTCAGAATCAGTTCCACGGCATGGAAGAGGTTACACAGGTGTGTCGGGCCTTTGAAGATTTCTTTTTTTTTCCTCGTGTTGTTTCCGAAGAGAAGGTGTGGGCTAAAGCATTCCCCATGGTTCCTACAGGAGGCGTCAAGCCAAGGCAAGCAGATGTCGGCATCACTTTCACAGTCAATGAGTGTAATATCTGGGTTTTCATAACTACTCTTCTAAAGAGCATAAACAGAACACAGTATAAAGATCAATAAAACAGGGGGAGACATGCTCTGTGCCCTCTCATCCCACTGAGTTCTCCGGATGACTCCACATCTTCCTGCCTACATTTCCTGAGCTCCCTGTTAGACACCAAAAGTCACTAAAAGAGATGCTAATGCATGTGCTCCGCCTGAAAGGTATATCACATATTCTTCACTGGGGTTCAATATGTGGATCTTAATCATCTACCAGATGTTTTTATTTACTAGTTGTTATTTAAAATAGCTTGTAGGGTTTTCTTATTTCATTCTGATCTCATTCCATTTGGAAGTCTTTAAATGTGTGCTACAACACATGTATTCCTGAAGCGGGGACTCAGCAGCAATAATCAGGGCTGTGAAAGTGTTTTGTGAAATCCACACGAAACCAGTCAACTTCACAGGCGTGTTGAACACTGTTTCACACTAATCTTAAATAATGAATAAGCTGGAAACATTTTAATGGAAGGTGAGTACATATACACACAATCTCTCTCTCTCTCTCTCTCTCTCTCTCTCTCTCTCACACACACACACACACACACACACACACACACAAGGGCAGCCTACTGCCAACAACTAGTATGGCAATACACAGGACAGGTCACCTTGACTGTGAGCAAGTCAAGCTTCTGAGATGCCCATGGGATCTGCTGAGGCTACACACTAGCTGTGATGACACTTAAGTTCAAATCTTTCTCCTGCCCCATCCTGCCTCCTTGGCTGTCTTTCTTTTAAGAACATTCTTTGATACACCAAATTCCTATTCTGCTTCTAGGGAAACCAACCTAAGATAGGGTGGATGTACCCCATTGGTACTGAGGTTATAAAACAATCAAAATATGAGTTGTACTCTGAAGCGAGAAGAGAGGTTTCAAAGAGCAATAAGTAGAGCTGAAGACATTATCTGGCACTGAACAGAAATTCTATTATTTTTAATAGATGCATAAGTAAAGAAAATTGAGTTGAAAACTTGACATTGCCTTGAGAGGCAATGATGTCAGTCATTGAGAGGCCAAGGTTTGCCACAGGCATCTAGGTTCAAATCCAGTAGCCTCTACTCTCTGGGAGTCTGATGTTAAACAAGACCCTGGACTTACTTGACCCTTACTTTGTTCATTCATAAAATGAGGAATGATCGTTCCTGCTTTGTAGGGCTGTGTAGATATTGAATGAGTCGATGAATGTAAGTTTTGGAACAGTGTGTAGTACAACATAAATACTCAGCTAAGTAGGCTTTTAAAAATGTCATACATGTCTGCAGGAATGATGCTTTATTAACTGTTGTTAAGTATTGGATATGGGATACACCAAATATTCCAATATGATGAGCTATCCTTCTTTCTCTGAATCCTGGGGGAACCTCCATAAGATTGGATATTACAGGTTTGTAAAGCAACTACAGGCTTCAGAGGAACATGGCAGAACTTTATTCATTCATTTGACAAACATGATATATCAGCACTGTGCTGGGCTTGACAGACAATAATGAACCAACAGTTTCCTTCACTCATGAAGTTTATATTCTAATAATGGAGAAAGACAATAAGTCAATGAAAATAAGATTCCCTCAGGTGGTCACAAGAGTTGTGGAATTAGCAGTGGTCTATTGTGATGTTATCCAACAGAACTTTCTGGGTGTTAGAAATGTTCCTATCCACTTGCCTTAGTAGACACTAGCCACAGGTAGCTAATGAATACCTTCAATGTAGCTAGTGTGATGCAAGACTTGAATTTATAATTTTACTCAATTAGAAGTAAATTTAAATAGCTAGGTACAAGGCAGATTTATAGAAAGACAACTGAAAATCCATAAACCAGATCCACACATAGGTAGCCACTACATATGAAAGAAGTGACACTACTCAGAGGACAATTCAAGCACTAAATGGGTGGGTTGTTAAAGTAAATAGTACTGGGTCATTTGCATATAAAAATTAAAATATAAAATTAAACTTGGGCCCTACATCACATACAAATTAACCAATTCTAGAAATGATATATCTAAATGTAAAAGGCAGAACAATAAAACTTCAAGAAGATGAAATAGGAGGATATCTTTACCACTTTGGCATAAAGATTTTACCCAGAGAAACTATAAATCATTGGATATAAAAGAAACCATTCACAAACTGAAGTCCATTAAACTTAAGTAACTTCATTAATCAGAATTCTTATAAGGATTCTTTTTACAGCAAGACACAGAGTATGAGGAAATAGTTGCTGTATATATTGACAGAGCAGTTATATCCAGAATATAGAAAAAATATCTATAAAATATAAAAATGGCAGAGAAATTAATAGAAAAAAAATAAACAAATTTAAAAAAGCATTTCACAAAAGAGGAAAACCAGTTACTCACTAAACAGAAGGAACTCAATCTCATTCAAAAAGAAAAGAAAAGAAAAGAAAAAAGCAACATGAACAACCACTACACACCCACCAGAATTGCAAATATTCTTGAATAGCAAAATGGATAAATAGTAGTGAATTCATGTGGTGAATTATTATATAGCAGTGAAAAATGGATGAACATTACTGTATGAACCAGTATGGATATATCTCACAAATGTAATGCAGAATGAAAGAAGTCGGTTGGAAAAAAGTACTTACTGTAAACCTGTTTCCAGAATATGAGAATAATCCAGGCAAATCTATAGGCTTAGAAATCAAGACAGAGGTCACTGTGGGGAAAAGGGAGACTTCTGGAGCACTGAAAACGTTTGATTTTCAACAGGCATTGACCTGAGCTAACTCTATTATCTGCACAATTTCTATATGAATGTTTTCTTCAATATAAAGCTTACTTTTAAAGTGAAGTGATAGCCAAGATGGAAGATCAAAGGTACTTTCATTTAGAAGACAGGGGACCTGCGTGTCTTTACACACTCAGTGTGAAGCCTCAGGGAGCAGCCAAGGCTGAGAGATCTGCACTTTGTTCTGTCATGGAGCAACCTGAAGCCCCCATTTTACCCACAATGCTCTGTAAGGGACGGGTGTAATGCTCACGCCTGCAGTTTGCCAGATTCTGCTGTGGACAGGAACTGTTCTTTTTATTAACTTTCTTCTCATTTCCACCCTAGAAAAGCCCTCCCACATAGCATCTTTGAAGTGTAGTTAATTCTCTGTGAAAGAATAAAAACAAACAAAACAAGAATGAAACTACCCCCAAACACCAGTGTTTTCCTTTGCCAATAGCATAAAGATTTTTTTAGCATGATATTCAAGGTTCTTTATGATAAATCACCAACTTTCTTTTCTTGACTTATTTTCTGCCACTCACAGCAGCCCTACTCTGTTCTATGTGTATGTTCTCCTTCCTTCCTTCCTTCCTTCCTTCCTTCCTTCCTTCCTTCCTTCCTTCCTTCCTTCCTTCCTTCCTTCCTCCCCCCCCCCCTTTCTCTCTCTCTCTCTTTCTTTCCTACAGTGCTGGGACTCAAACCCAGGGCCTTACTCATGGAAGGCAAGTGTTGTACCACAGAACTACACCCCAGTCCCTCTTGTTGCTTGTGTGTGTGTGTGTGTGTGTGTGTGTGTGTGTGTGTGTGTGTGATGATCTAATTCTTTTCTGTACCTGGCAAAACCATCCTGCTGTTTCAGGGTTCAGCTGTAATAAAAACCCTTCAGGGGAAATTTTCTAAAATTTCCTATCATAACAGCTGTCATCTCCCTTTGATTCTTGAGTTTCTTGCCTTTAATAGTAAGAACTACCTTTATGCACCAGAAACTAGGCCTGATATCGATACTCAAGACTGATCTACCAAAGTAGATATGATTACAACTCTATCAGTAAGAAAACTGTTCAAGCTCATGCAGCCAATAAGTGGCTGAGCCAAAATTTGACCTGAATCTATTGTCTCTAAGCCAGCATCCTTAAGTAGGTGTCTGGCTGCCCCAGCACATGGCGCATTTGAGGGCAGGAATCATGCCTTTTTAATTTTGTTTGTTCCACACCTGGCACAAAAGTCATCTACTTTAAATAGTTATAAATGCTTGCAGAATGAAACTGAATTAATTTCAATGTGATTTCGTAACAGGAAGACTACAAAATTCACATGTTGAAGTGCTAGCCTCCAGGACCTCAGAATGTGACTCTACTGGAGACAGGACTCTTACAGGGGTAACTAAGATAAAATGAGGTCATTAGAGTAGGATTTTAATCAATATAACTGAAGTCCTGATCGGGAGATTAGGATGCACAGAGGCAGGAGGGAAGACCCTGTGAAGATGTCAGAAGAAGACAGCCATCCGCAGACCAAGGAGGGAGGCCTCCGGAGAAACCTACCCTGACACCGTGATTTTGAACTTCTAGTCTCCAGAAGTGTGAGGAATGACGTGCAAGCCACCCATGCTGTGGAGCTCTGCTCTGACAACCCTGGCACACTCACACCACTGCCGTGGACATGTTGCTCTAGCATGTTCCTTACTTGAGTAACTGGTTTCTCTCTTCTCTTCCACTTTGGTCTTCTTCTGGGTGTATGATTCTTTCAGTTTCTGACTCCTTTTTAGCAACTATTCCCCCCTCACACACACCAAATGTCTTCAAATTTGTGTATTTATGCGTGTGTGTGTGTGTGTGTGTGTGTGTGTGTGTTGTGTTTTAACCCACTTATGGTGATTTCTTTCTATAGCTTGGCAATTTCATACGATTGCTTCAAGTTTGCTTGCTTAAGTTTTGCCTATGGCCCCTCTCTCTCTTTCTCTCCCTCCCTTCCAACTCTCTCTCAGATTGCTGTCTGATTAGGATTGGAAGATTTAGCTAAGAATACATTGTTTATTGTTTATCAGAAATTCAAATGTAACTAGGTATCCTGCATTTTATCAGGCAGCCCCATGTCTGGTCTCAAACTCATTGCTGCAGTCTTCAGTGTCTTTGTGGAGGCATCATAAAGAAATGGAGAAAAATTTATACTTGCAGGGTTTTTTTTTTTCCATATTAAGATAGAGAACAAGGCATTGAGTTCAAATTTTATCTTTCCCACTAATTTTCCAAATAGCGTAAACAGAGTCATTCCTCATCTGGCCCCCATGAGGGCCTTCCTTGTCAAACCTAGCTGAGAAAGGAAGACTTAATGCAGTTCTATTTATATCTGTGCAGCCAACTCCTCTAAATTGTTGGTTGCTTTATTACTTTTCAAATCCTTCATCCTGCTTTCTCCAACCAAAACCGAGGCAATGTCAAAACGCTGGTTTGTTTTATTCTCCATCGCACCTAGAGCCCTCTGCTCTTCCGCTTAATTCTAAAAAGCATTTTTCCATTCATGCCTTTGGTATGAGCAATTGGAAACACATACCCCTCCTCATAATTCTACTCCACATCCCACTATTGGCATCTTCTACAAAACATGGTTTCAGAAAAAAGGGGTCAAATTGTTTACCCTCTTTAATAAAGCTGTTCTGTAAATAAACCAGTTTTAAATTTTGTTTGTGATCTGCTTTTTTATTCAAAGAGCTGAATCAATAGTATGTTTTGTGACTCTGCTTAAAGGAGACACAGTTAAGAAGTTTAATGGAGACAGCATGAGCCATACAGCAGTTGCCCAGGCTTGCTAGATGTCGATTAACTCCCCAATGTTCTCTTTTAGACAGATGTTCCCTAGGAAACTTGCCAAAACACATGCATGTTCTGTTAGCAGTGAAGAAGTTAAATAGAAAGCCACTTCCTTCTTTCCCTGAATGCATGCTGGAAAATCAAAAACTATAATTAAATGCATATGTGGCATTTTCGCAATATGTTAGGTTGGTGGTTCTAATTATTATCATACATACCATATTTGATCTGGTAGAACATGTGAAAATGTTTATATACTTTTACATTATGGTTTAACAACACATATAAACATTTAGGTACAAAAGGATTATAAATTTTGTTAAAGGCATTGAATTACTGTCAAAGAGAGAGAAACTTTAGCAATTATCCCTGTATTTTTTGCAAACCTTTTGTCACAGAACAAACTGTTTGAGAAAGTAAAACTGTAGGGAGAACTCAAATTGAGGAAGTGAGACTGAAATGTGTCAAATAAACAGAATCTATTTTGAAGAGGAATCTTTTAGAGCTCTGCAATGATCCGAGAATTCAGAGACCAGACTGGGCCTTTAGCTCATGTGTCTCTTGCTCCACACACAGAAAGGAAAAGAAACGGGGTGGAGAGAGTAGGAATTGCCAAGTATCACAGAGCAGACTCCCTCCTGCGAATTATCAAGAACCTAGTGTGTTCCAGGCATTTTTCATACACGGATTCTAATCTTCACAGCAAACTGCCTCTCACGTTACAAACGTGAAAAACAGTTCCAAAAAGTTTTATGCAACTGTGCCATTGTTGTTCAGCTGATTAAATGCAGAACTTGGAGTGACAGCCAAACTCCTGAGAGTGCAGTCTTCACTCTGGGCCCACAGGTGTCCATGGGCCATGTCTGAGCTTCCCCTCTAAAGTGTCAACAAGAAGAGTTTCTGTAATCATGTTTGTGACTTGTACCAACTTTGGATTGCTCACTAGAAAGATGGCAAGTAGTGTGGAAACTAAGGTTAGAGTCCATTTACATGCCATTATTATTAAAAGTCATGGCTGGAACAGCCTTTGAAAGGAACCTGGCCCATTCCCCTCATTTTAACGATGAGGAATCTGAGGTCACTAGCTCTGTGACTTGGGACCAGCATCAATGAGTGAGGATGTTTTGGAAACACTGCCCTCTGGCAGCCTTGTATCTCTGATTTCAGGGACAGGAATGGGCAGATATAGCCAGCAAGCTGTTGTTGACAGTTGAAACATTAGATAATGTGTCCTCTTAGTCCACAGAGTCAATGAGAATGATCCCGTCAGGCAGCCCTGGAACTAGGGAAATTATCTCCGGGGATGTGTAAGCATCTACATAACCAGCCAATCAGGGCAGTTTCTCCTATTTTTTTTTTTAATGTAGATTTTATCAGTTAATCAAACTCAAACTGCTCCAGCTAGGGTCGACTATTTTCTACCTAATTGACGGGGCTGGAATGCCCACGGAGGGGGTCTCTTCAATCCCCAGTTGTGGCTACAGATGAGTTTTGTGGTTGGAAGGAAGTTAAGATGCCCTGAAGTCTAGACACAGAGACTCATCTTTAAAGGTGGAATAGGGAGCCATGGAGAGGGACAGTTATAAAAGCTCCGCTTGGAGTCTGATGGACTACTAATGACTAGAAGCGACCTCCCTAGTGCTCCCTTCTGACTTAAACTATTAGAGGTAACCACTGTGATTTATAGAGCGATGGGAGTAGAGATCAGCTTCCTTCCTTCCTCCCTCCTGTTCCTCTAATGCATTTTGAAGTTGGGTGATATCATAGAAGCCACTTTCATTCATTTCTAGCTGTGAAGCAGATCACAATTATCCATTATAACTTCGAAGTAGCGTTACAAAAAGAAAATCACATTTTAGGGAGTGTTTTTTAGCACCATATGGTTGAGTACTGACACGATACAGCACAAAGGCAACAGAACAGTGTCTGGTGACAGAGGCATTTTCATTCAATCCACCTTTTTTTTTTTTTTTTTCACTCCTGCTTCCCATTTCCAAGGCTGTTTAGGGCAGGAATTAATGGGAGTGCTCAGGACAGAACAGCAATGCTACTAGTCACACCAGGAGCAAGGCACCTGTGCAGAAAAGGTGATCGGGTGACAACCAGGACTGTCTGTTCTTCACACTGTGTTCACAACTACAGATGCCCTTTCGTCATTCTTTAGTACTGTTGTGCTCCAGGCTCTCACTCTTCCGGTTGCATTTCTTTTAGTCTCTCCCCATTAAAGTGCTTCCATGAGGGGAATAACTAATTTAAAACAGGACGTGAGAAATTACTCTAAAAGATGATTTTGCTAAACTTCCCAAGTCATCCCAAATTAGATTCATCACTGTAATTTTAAGTATTTGTTGAGAGAGTACTAACAACAAGCATGGGCTGAGAGCTATGCAAAATACAAAAGTATATGAAACACACGAGTTTCCCTAAGGAAGAGGATGGATATCAATCGGGAGTGGTGGGTCACTGGTTGTGTGGAAAGGATTTTAGGAAGAATCTGCTTACGAGGAAACGAGACCAGTGTTGCCGTGAACAGGTGATGCCTCTGTACTCCCACAAAACTTCACAGCACCCCCCACAGAGGGGAAGTAGTTTCTTCCCCAGTTTATGGATTGGGAAACTGTCATGGTTTGGATGTGAGGCATCCCCCGAAAGCTCATGTGTGAGACAATACAAGAAAG
The DNA here is from genome assembly GCF_048772815.1 of Callospermophilus lateralis. Classification (NCBI taxonomy): domain Eukaryota; kingdom Metazoa; phylum Chordata; class Mammalia; order Rodentia; family Sciuridae; genus Callospermophilus; species Callospermophilus lateralis. The sequence continues at coordinate 48,952,885 of NC_135320.1, read as the reverse complement.
TTTAGAGGAGAACTTCTGGGGTTATAAAAACCTTAATGCAATCAGTCCATTAATCCCACGATGAGATTAACTGGGTGGTTGCTGAAAGCAGGCAGGGTGTGGCTGGAGGAGGTGGGTCACTGAGGGCATGCCTTTGGGGGACATATTTGTCTCTGGCTATTGGAGGCTCTCTCTCTGTCCTTTAGCTTTCTGATCATCATGTGAGCCACTTCCTTCTACCACACTCTTCTGCCATGATATTCTGCCTTACCTCAAACCCTGAGGAATGGAGCCGGCTGTCCATGGACTGAGACTTCTGAAACCATGAGCTGCAAATAAACTTTTTCCCTCTACAATTTTTCTGTCAGGCTTTTAGTCATAGCAGCAAACAAACTGACTAAAACAGAAATAGACGATGAAACAAGTATGTTGCTGGACAAAGAGCTTCTGGAAAGGGTATCACTGGCTTCATTTGCAATGGCCGCAAAAAAAACATGGTGGCACTTGAACTAGAAGAAAAATGAGCTGCAATGATGGCTCAATGTTCAGATTCAAGCTTCATTTTCACTGCCCCACACTACAGAATACCAAAGTTTGTTGAATAAAACTATGACCTATGTAGTTTTTTTGCCTAATTCATTTGAAAATGACAGAATTGGATACAGGCCCATATCAATTTCAACTCCAAATTCATTTTAAATCAGTGTTGGCTAAACATAGCTCTGTGCAAGGATGAGCAAGAGGAAACCACCATGCTTTTGATAATGGATCACAGTTCAGAAGAGAGGAACAATTCTGAAATTATCACAGGTGTCTGCCTTTTAAGTAGGTTTACTGTAGTAAATACTATTTTAAAAAATATTCTAACTTAGTTTCTCATATACACACAAGAGAATAGTGGAACAAATAAAATACGTTATTAAGTCATGAAAAGAAAAGGCTCTTGGATTAGAATATTTGTAATCTGTAAAAGTCATAATTTTGTGATTAATATTAGCATATTTAGTGATATAATAGATATAATAAAAAATGAGCTTTGTAAAGTAGAGGACAGATTTAGTATTTTATTATAGAATTTAAAGGAATAAGATAAGGAGACATTTTCAGTGAAAGATGAGACAAGGAAATCAGATCCAGTGGAATTCATCGGATATATATTTAGGCTTTTTAATTCTTGGCATAAGTGCCCAATATTTTAAACATCCAAGAGGATCAAAAATATACATTTAAGTACTTTCTGAAAGTTGTTTTGGAAAACAACTATTTGCATGTGTACTATGACAAATTAAGACACAAATGAAGAATGGGAAATTGGAAATAAAGGATCTGGGGTAAGCAATGAGGACAGTTAATTAATACACATTATTTCTGATGGGTTATAAAACAATGCAAATATGAATGTGGTCTTTGAAGACTAAGGTCACAAGGGACATTTAGTAGCAATAGCATTTCAGTAAAATCTCATTTGTATATGTTAACATGATATTTGTCATTAGATATGCACATATGCAATTACTCAGAAATCTGCATCAGGCAGACCTGGGTTTGAATTCTGACTTTACCACTTAGTTTGTGTAATCTTGGACACAAATCTTCACAATGTCCATGTACCCCTCACCACCTATATGCACATATAATGCACATGGAATAGGGCAATCCAATAAAACATTAAAAATAGTTATCTCTGGTTGGCAGGATTATATAAGTGAAACTTTTTAAAATACATTTTTTGACTTAGCTCAGATTTGTAAAGTGAGCATTTATCATTTCAATAATCAGAAAAATGTCATTAAGAACAAAAAAAGTACTAAAAATTACATCTATAATTCTAGCTAAGCTCATTTTCTGCACAAAATAAAATCTGTTTAAATAGGAACTTGGGTTGAGTTTTAGTTGAATCTAAGCTGGGAAGCTTATTCAATCACAGATTCCATTTTATGTTGAGATACAACTTGGAACTTCATCATTACATCACTAATATTGAAAGGCAGTGGGTTAGCCTGCCAGGATCAATTTTCCATTCTATCCTCACCCACTCACATCATGTCACCCAGGGAGATGGGTAACCTTGCTAGACTTCACTTTTCTAACCTGTGAACTATGAATAATAAGAGTGCTGATACAAGTTAAACATCTCTTACCCCAAATTCTGAAATTCATAATGCTCCAAAATCCAAAACTTTTTGAACACTGACACAATGTCATAAATGAAAAATTTCACACTTAACCTCATGTGACAGGTTACAGCGCACACACGGGCATCCTGAAAATATTGTATGTATATAAAGTATAATATGAAACATAAATGAGTTTCATGTTTATATTTACATCCCACCCCCAAGATATCTTATTGTGTATGTGCAAATATTCCAAAATGGAAAAAAATCCCCAATCAAAACTACTTCTTGTCCCAAGAATTTTGGATAAGAAATACTCAACCTTTTTATAGGTTGACTAAGAGAAAGCTGTCAGATAATGCACAGAAGGAAGCTGAAGTTTAGAGAAGTTGCAGTTTATTTTCAAGGTATGGCTGACCCCACTGGCTAACCCAGGTACTCAGTACTGAGGCCAAGGGTTCTGCCAGTTTTAAACTTCATCCCTCCACCCAGATTGACATAGTGCTATTTGGTGCTCCATTCCTGACACCAGAGTTGTTCTGTTATCCACAATCATTTATTTGGGGTTTTTTGAAGCTCTATCCTGTGGCATTTATAGCTCCCACATTCTGACCACTTAAAGTTTCTATTCAGCACAACACCATTTATTATTAACGAAATAGGAAAAATAAATAAGTAATTTCATTTTAATTCTGAGAACCAGGATTCAGACATCATAACCAAGAGTGGCAGATAGCTGTGGCCTTCCAGTTTCCTTTAAAATTCCTACATAAGGACTAGATACTGTCTCTACAAATAAATGGATCTGAAGAGAAATCAAGATGAGTCACAACCATGGTGCCCAGAGACTCTTGGATTTGTTTGTAGTTGTTATTTTGAAAATATTCATTCTTTTCATTCTTCACTTGGATGCTCTGTCTTTTGGTGTCTTTCCCTCTTGTCCAAGTAGAAGCATGTCTGAATACTAATGCTTGGCCAATTTCAGGCTATCATTTGGAGGTAATTAATTTGGACAGCAAGCATAAACCTAGCATTTGTGGGACTGACTTGAGGCTCAGTTAACCCACCAGATGAACTATTTCATTTTTAAATAGCAACTCTTCCAAAGATCCATTAATAAGACAGGTGTTTAACCTCCGGTCACACATCTGACTCAGTCCCAGTGTCACACCAAGGTTCTTGAATGTATCCCTAGAACATTTTGGTGTGGTTTTTCATTTAACTGTTGTCAAGCCAATTCTTTAATTTTACCTTTGTTTTCCCTTTTATTTTTGAGGTCAACAAACTCCCAGGAGCTACCAAACGAGAATAGAACTGACAAAGGACATGTCAATTATTCTCATATTAGAAACTAGAAAATACTGGGACAGATCTTGCTCATGGAATGATTATGACACACATACATTTTATTTCAAATCCATACATTTTAAATCACGGTCCTATCTGAGCAGTTCCCCAAATGTCCTTTCTATAAAAAGCACACAGACCTTCCTTAGAAATTTGTTTATAAAAATGTATTTGCAGCATTATACCAATACTTTTGTAAAATGGTGAAATCTGCAATCCACAGCTAAAAAAAAAAAAAAAAAATTCAAGGACATCCTCACAAGGAGAACACCATATTTTCAAATCTGAAACAGATGTGCAACTACTTGAGGCTGAGTTCCTTGAGGCCCTTTTTGTACTGTGAAGTATTGCCCAGATGTTGCTACCTGGAAGGCCTTCAATGACTTGCATACTTTGTCTAACATAATAGGAGAATGACCGAGCTCTTTAGTTCAGAGGTACAGCACAAATGTAGCAGAAAACACAGTCGTGCAGCATGGCAGCCAGTTGCTGGTCTCTGCTTTCACCTTGGTGATAAATGGAATCATGTCATCTGACTAAGGATCAGACTCTTGTGCTCCATTTATTTTCGTCATGCTCCACTGTCATACGGTTAGTCAAATGGACAGAAGTTAACCTCCACCTCTCCATCCTCCAGAAACACTTAAGTCTATCTCATCTGATTTAACATCAGCGCCTATGTGCCTTACAAATCTTTGTTAAAGACCACTAACCTTAATGCTCTGAAAAGGGCACTGCCAAATCTGATAAGTTTAAAACATAGAGAGATGAAAACCAAGAACTTCACAAGATGGCTTTCCTTAAATGTGCTTTATTAGTCAAGACTGCCAAATGAGGAATGTATCAAAGGTAATGCTACTACAAAGAAGGAAACTGCTTTTCCTCTCCAAACATATGTTTTGCAGCTGAGCCCTGCTCTCAGTTCTAAGTCTTTTTCATGTGGTGCTCTGATTCTCTTCTTTGGCCTAAAGCCCAAACATCTCTGATGATACCTTCCCTATCTTCCCAGGCTTGACATTCAGACACTGAGATATTAAATTAAACACAATATCATATTAATAAGAGATTGTGTCTCCATGAAATTAAGAACTCAAAAACAAGCTTATCTAAAAGGAAAAAAAAAACAGCAAAACCAGTCACTTTTTTTTTCTTCTGATTGGAAAAGCATTTGGGGACATTTTGTGATTTTTTTTTCCCTATAAATATTCCTTCCTGTTCCTTTTGCAGAATGACTTAGGTGAGAAAGGAAATGCAAAGAATGGTAGAGGATGGGAATTTTTGAAAATTGGCAGAACAGAATGTGAAGATTCAGAAACAGTGTTGATGGATAGAGAAAGGAATGTCACAGTAAAAGGAAGAGTGGTTAGTTGTTAACAGAAATTTTTAAGGTGCCTGTGCATCAATGCTAATTCTATTGAAATGGATGTAGCTGTTTCTGGAAGATGAAAAGGGGCAGGTTAGCTTCTATGTGTTCTGCTAACCATATGTCAGTGGTTTCCAATGAAAATAATTGCTGCAGTGCTTCCTCCACTCAGAACAAGAGGAGCTAGAGAGACAAAAAGAAGCACATTTGCAGGCTTGCACTTTCGTGAGGTTTTATAATTACTCAGCAAGTCTGACCCCCCTGTTCTTGATGACTTTGAATCGGACTTTTCTAAGTTTCTTCTCAATGTCCATAATTCCACTCAGCTGTTGAAGATTCTGGCCTTTCCATTACGAGCTTTATCCTTATGAGACATCCATGATTTTAGGCCTTATTAACCTGTGGGGAATAGATGACAGTTCACAAATATTTGTAGTGAAATTTCATGTATTCGCAATTCCTGTCGGTTTCTGCAGAACTTCAGCTCCTCCAGCTCTTCCCTGGCTCTACCATACCTCCAGGTATTCATGGGAAGCTCCAGTGGGTTCAGGAACAAGTTCATTCATGTGGCGAAAAAGGTACTATAGGAAAAATTTGCCCTGCTCCATGAGGCACCAGAGTTTCTCCACACCCCTGTGGACACAGGAGAGTTTGTCGTTGGACAATGCTGCTTTTCGGACCTATTGACACTAATAGGTTTCTTTGGGTCCTTACAACTGTTCTTTCTTTTCCTCTCTTTGGCACTGAGAGTATTCTTTTTCTTTATTTCTCTCTCTCTCTCTCTCCTGAATGTTTCTATACAGGAATGATGGAAGAATATGCTTCTCTGGATCACATGCTATTGGAAACACTTAAAATACAATGAAACACTTCTAAAATATAATTGTTTAAGACACAGTGAGGATATCCTTCAATGAAGTTCTCTTTTAGTTTCGTTTACTGTGTTCTCTAGGGTTCATATGTCCCAGAAAACTGAGGCTATAAGGATATTCATGTAGCAAACAATGTAAACAAAATTTGCACTTCCCTCCAAATATCTACTCTATATTTATCAAGCTCATCATTTTTCCTGTTTTTCTCTTGTAAAATGTCCATCAGTGTTCCTACCAACAGAGGTTTCTTGACTCATCTACCAGGGCATTGGATTTTCCAAGGAATACCTGTACTCTCTCAGAAAATAGTCTCATTTGTCTCTATTTATGCACAAGACCTACCAAGGTATTTATATGCTATAATTTTCTTAAAACAGGTTAGTTTCACCTCAATTTTTTAAATTGTATATTTAAATAGGGCATGAAGTTCCAATAGATTTGACATTCCTTAAACAAATACCAAGCCAATATTTAAATTTGCTAAGGAAAACATATGGAAATAGGTTTCATGGCTACCATCTTCTCATACAGCTTTAGGTTTAAGTCAAGCATGGTTTGCAAGTTCTTGATGACTTCGAATCTGACTTGACTTAAATCTTCTCTTTGAGAAGCCCCTTTTACTTGGCCATCATTCTGAGGCCAAGTAAAAGGGGCTTCTCAAAGAGCTTGAGTGTTTCTTATAGCTTGAACATTTACAAGGAACTCAAGTTACAGTACTTCAGTCTAAACGTAGACAACCTAGCTGACTACTCCAAGATTGAGAAGTTATTGCAGAGCCAGATACAGATTTTGTGCCTATGATTTATTTTCAAGGCCATATGATATAGAGAGGTTCTGTCCAACAGGTGACTTAAAAGCCCAAACATATCTTAACATGGAGTAACTAAAGAGGTTTGGCTAATTTGGAAAAGTTTAAGACCACTGAAATAAAACCTCTCCTACTTTACTGGCCCATCCTCTTTCTAGGTTACTTCTTTCCCTGGTTTTCCCCATCCAAGTAAACAGCTGTCAAATTTGGGTAGGAGTTATCCCAAAAAGAGTGAAGAAGCTGCCCACACTTGCTTCCTCCAGGGTAGGTCACTCTCTCCAAGAACCCCAGCTAATTGTAGAATGGGAAAAAAGTCATACTCTTGAATTAAGGATTGGCATGTTCTAATATCTAAATTTAGACTCAATTTTATTACCTAAATAGACCAGAAAGTGTCTGATAAAAGAGTCATGGAGCTACCTTTTTTTTTTTTGAGTCATGAAAATATAACCCCACTAAGCTAAAATAAAAGGGTATGAGAATACGAAATAAAGTTACTTTATGAAAACACTTTGAGTCCTGCTTGTTCAATATACATGGTACAATAGTCATAAATCCTACACAAAAATAAGGGAAAGTAGCACTCATATTTCTCATTTCTGGTTAGATTCCTTTTCTTCCTGACTTAAAATTTGTGTTATTTCATGTTTCTAATGAGAAGAACTTCTGTAATCTTTTCAACCTCACTGATTATATAAGAGTTTATAATTATATACATTATAAAATTGAGAGTGACCTTAGGAGGATCTATTCGATTGGGTTCCAAACTTTAATGCACAAATAAGCCACATAGGACCTTAAGACACATCACACACACACATCCTTATGTCTGGGATGAGGCCAGAGATTCTGCATTTCTAGCAAGCTCTCAGATGGTATCAGTGTTGCTGATCCATGCATACCTTGTATAGAAAGGCTTTAGTCTTTATCTTTCCCACTCTTACAATGTAGCAAAAGAACTAAAACATTCTATACAAAGAACTGAAAGGTCTCATAAGAGCTAATGAAATAGAGGTAGTTCTAGCACAGGGACCCCCAACACTGCTTCTTTGGGCCAGCTTCTTTACTGTCATTCTTCCTGACATGTACTTGAACCAGTATAAAAGCTTTGCCTTCATCATTTAAGTGACCTATTAAATTTGTCATCATGTGAAAACATGCTAGAGTGTGCACTAGCCAAAAAAGATGATGGGTATTACCAAGGGAAGGAAGACTATGAATATAGTCAATCAGATGCAGAAAGGAAGAGCCTATGACTATGAGCAATCAGACCCACTGGATTAAGTAAGAATCCACCTGATTGATTTTGCTGTCATGCTTCTACTTGTGTCATTTTTCCACCAGCAACATCTTTTATTCTTATATATTTTTCATGCTTCAGTTTATGCCTAATCCTTCCCAAGAAGTCTTAACCAAAATTTCAGGTTTAATCAATTGACTACCCTCTGTTCTCCAATTGGGCCTTATGACTGCTTGCACTTTAACAATTTCTTTATCATATTTAAATTAGATGCTAAGTTTCTGAATTATCTAGGTTTTCTTTAGTAGCTGAAATCACTTATCATCATCATCATCATCATCACCATCATCAGCATCATCATCTGTAGGCCTGAGTGTCTAGCAGAATTCCTGAGACATAGCAAGTGTTCAAAAGATATTTATAGATAAAATTGACTTTAAGGCAAGAAATATTACTACAGATAAGGAGAAACTTTTCACAATTATAAAAATCTACTGTTTCAGAAAGACATAATGATTATAAATGTATATATACCTTAAAACAGAGGTTTAAAACAAATGATACAAAACTGAAAGAACTGAAAGTTAGAAATACCCAATTTAATAATAATAGTTGAATATTTCCAGAACAAATTCTAAATAATTGCAAAAGCAACTACAGAGAAAATCAGCAAGGTTATGGAAGACTTAAATGACACTACCAACCAATTTGACAAAACTATGTAACTGACATGAAGAAACCTTCACACTTTGACCATAGAATACACTTTTTTTCAAGTGTACATGTATTATATGCTTAGGTCACACACATACAAAAAAACCCATAAATTTATAATGACTAAAAATATACAAAAAGTGGGTCTGTACAGAATTAAATTAGAAATGAACAACTGTAGGATATGTAGGGTTGCCAAATATTCAAAAATTATGCACCATACTTCCAAATAACACATAGATGAAAGAAAGAATCACAAGAGAAATTAGGAAGCTTTTGAAGTGAACAAAAAATAAATTAAAATAAACATATCAAAACTCATGTGAAACTACTGAAACAATGCTGAGGGGAAAATTTACAGATCTGAAATTAATATATAAAAAGAAAGGCAACCAGGGCATTATCTAGATGGCAGGATAGGAGTTATCTACTATTATCTCCCAACAGTTGTCCAATACTAATCTGGACAATTCATAGCACAGATCAGAGTATCTCTGTGGGACCCCAAGAGTCCAAGAGGCCAGTTGAAAATTTCCAGCACACTATTAGAGCAAAACAAACCAATGAACAAACAAAAAAATCAAAACAAACACACAAACACACCCACACAAAAAAATACAATAAAAATAGACAGGTTGAAGAGAGGAATCAGAATAATTTAATTTACTCATGTTACTTTTCCCCTAACATGGCACAATTCAGGTGTAAAAAATGAACAAAGACTGAAATAGGTTAAAGAAAGGTTAAGGGATTTATGGGACATAATCAAGAAAAATAACTTCAGATTACATAATTTTAGAAGGAAAAGAAAGAGAGAAATGGTAGAACACTAAAGAAATAATGGATAACATGTCCCAAGATTTGGGAAAGATAGAGACACCAAGTACAAAGGTTCAAAAGCTTCCAAACAGGTTCAACCCAAGAAGGATCCATCAAGACACATTATAATCTCACTGGGGAAGATCAAAAGCAAAGACATATTTTGAAAATAGTATGAGAAAAGAGACATCTCACATACAGAGGCCTTCTATCATACTCTGAGTAGACTTCTCAGCAGAAACATTGCTGGTCAGGAGCAAGAAGGATCATATATTCAAAGTTCTGAAAGAAAAACACACAACTAAGAATGTCTAACCCTTTAGAAATGAAGAGACAGACTGTCTCAGACCAACAAAAGCTGAAGGAAAACATTGCCACTAGACTTATCTTACAAGAAATGGTAAAATCTTGTAAGATCTTCAGGTGGTAATCAAAGAATAGTAATTAGTATCATGAAAACGCCACTCTTGTTACTTCCATTCAACATGGTAGTGTAAGTGCTAGCCAGAGTAACTGCACAAGAGAAAGAAAGAAAAAGCATGTAAATAGGAAAGGAAGAGGTTAAATGGTCTCTGTTTGCTGAATATAATCTTATATATAGAAAACCCTAAAGCCTCCATGAAAAAAGAGTTAAATCTAATAAAAAAATTCAGTAAAGTTGTAGGATATAAAATCAACATTCAAAAATCAGTTGCACTTTTAATACATTAACAACAAACTATCTGAAAAAAACAGCTAAGATAGCAAGCCCATTTACAATAGTTTCAAAAAAAATAGTCAATTTAAGGAGGTGCAAGTTCTGTATTAAAACTATATAAAGCAATAATAAAAAAATTGAAGAAAAAACACATAAGAAAAATGGAAAAATGTCCATGGATTTTAAGAAATAATCTTGTCAAAATGTCTTCACTAACAAAGGGCTCTATAGATTTTATGTAATTCCTATCAAAATCTCAAAGACATTTTCAAAAAAAAGAAAAAAATTCCTACAATTTGTATTGATCCACAAAAGATACCATAATAGCTGAAGGCAACTTGAATAAGAAAAATGAATCTGAAGGAATCCCATTCATGGTTTCAAATTATATTATAGAGCTATAGTACTGAAGCAAACATGATACTGGCATCAAAACAGACATGCAAGTCAATGGAACAGAATAAGAGCCCAGAAATAATTCCATATTATGGTCAAGTAATGTTGATGGTGATACCAAGAACACACCAATGGAAAGAATAGTCTCTTCAATAAATGGCACTGGGAAAACTTGATATCCACATGCAAACAAATGAACTTGGACTCTTACTTTATACCATCCACAAAAAACAATTCAAAATGAGCTAAAGGAGACAATTCTCAAGTAATAACCTACACTTGAACCTTATGAAAAATAATAAACTACACCCAAAACAAACAGAATAAAAAAACTAATAAAGATTAGAACAGAAATCAATGAGTTGGAAATTTAAAAAAATAATGCAGAAAACCAAATATTGGTTATTTGTATAATTGCTGATCATTTAGAAATTAAAAGAATTTTGAGGGATTATATGAAAAACTTTATGCCTACACATTAGACAATTGAAAGTAAATAGAGAAATTCCTAAAGATACAAATTATTTAAATTGATTTAAGAAAAATTATCAAATCTGAATAGAGACCTAAGAAGAAAAGAAATTGAATTAGTACTTTAAAATCCTTTCCCATAAAAACACACCCTAGATACTGATGAATTCTATTAAATATTTAAAGTAGAAAGAATCCCAAATTTTGTCATTATTTTTTTTCAGGAAGAAGAGGAGGGGTAAAATTTCCAACTCATACTATGATGCAAGTGTCACTCTGATTACAAAGCTAGACAAAAACATCATAAGGAAAAAAAAAAAAAACTAGAATCCAGTATGGAGGCACAATCTTTAATAACATATATACACACACAACTCAAAAGAAATACAATGCAAAAGAAATATTGTAAACCATATCCAAGTAAGATCCCCACCCCCAGGAATGCAAAGATGGTTTAACAATAAAAAAAAAATAGGCAAAAGTACAATTATTTCAATAGATGCAGATAAATTATTTGATAAATATAATACCCAATTATGTTTTTAAAATTTTTTTAAAAACCTGTCAAAGATCTAGAAGTATAAGGGAAATCCCTTCATCTGATAACAAGATAAAAAGCATTTAGGAAAACTCACAGTTAATATTATGATAATGAAGGAATCCAGAATGTGAATGCTTTCCACCTAAGATTGAGACCAAGGTAAAGAAAATTGAACTTGTCATTTTTATTCAACATTGTATCAACTGAGTGTACAAGTGCAATAAGAAAAAAGAAAAAAAGGAAACACACTAGACAGAGGAAGAGGAAAAGAAAAAAGAAACAAAATTTACAAAATAGATCCACATATGAAAGAAAGAAGTAAAACTTTTTAAGCAGATGACATGCTCTTCTTTGCAGAAAATACTAAGCAATTACAAAAAATATTATAATCAAATTTACCAAGATCCTGCAATAAAATGCTAAAATCAATTAGATTTCTATATTAGCAGTAAATAATCTAAAATGAAATTAAGAAAACCATTTTATTCAGAACAAGATGAGAAAATAAAAGCTTAGAAAAAAGTTAATAAAAAAATATAAGGCTTCTGAACTGGAACTGTAATATATTATTGAGGAAAATTAAAGATGTAAATAAATGTAGAGATATGTTCACAAATTAGAAGATTCAATATTTTTAATATGGCAATTCTTTCCAAATTGATTTCTAAATTCAATGCAATCGTTGTCATAATCCTACTTGACTTTTTAAAAGAAATTTATAAGCTGATCCTAACCATATGGAAATGCAAAACAACCTAGAATATCCTAAATGATTTTTTTAAAAGAAGAAAAAAAATTGGAAGATTTATATTACTAATTTCAAAATATTCCATAAAATCAATAATCAAGGCAATGTGGTAGCCGCAAAAGAAAGTCATATAAATCAATAGAAAAGAATTGAGAGTTCATAAGTAAACTCTTCCATTGATTTATGGTTATTAATTTTCAACAAAAATACAAATGCCATTCAAAAGGGAAAAGGATATTCTCTTCAACAAAAGGTAGTTCAGAGACAGTTGAATATTTGCCTGCAAAAATCAAACACTTCAGTGCTAAGACTGTGCCCAAGACAAATAAAAACTTTTAAGCTCTTGCAAAGACATGAACATCACAATGATACTATTAATAATAGGCTCAAAGTGAAAACAGTACAAATATATTACAACTGCTTAATGGATAAACAAAGTCCATATACATAGAATACTATTCAGAAAAAAAAGGAATAAGCTATTATTGAACCTTAAAAACATTATTTCAAGTGAAAGAATTCAGACAAAGAAAACCACATATTGTATGCTTTCATTTATGTATGAATGCCTGGAAAAAAATTTATAGAAACAGATTGGATCCATGATTGCCTAGAGATAGGGGTGGGAGTTTGGATAAATAGACACAAGGGAAATTTGAGGGCTTATGGAAAGTTATAAAACTGGGTTACAGTGATGTTTCCAAACTAAATTCAGTAAAAATCCTTTTTGAAAAAAAAAAAAATATTTTAGGGGTTAAATGAGGACACGGATTAGACATAATTTTTGTTCTTTTATTATTTCAGAACTGCATTTCACTTTTTGTTAACATATTAATTAATGGTGACATTAGCTGTCTAATCAGTCCAAGATATTAGTCATAACATATTCTCTTCATAAAATACTTTGCTGCAATAGGCGAGTAGTTTGAACACTGTGCTTGTTCTACAGGGTCCAGAGGAAAGGTTGCTCTACGTGGATTCACTTCACATGGTCTGTGTGCGCTGTTTTGGAGGAGCAGTGTTTACTATTCTGCACCTTTATCATGGTTGAGTGACTCCTGGTTCTGCTCTTTCCTTTTTCTTTCTTTTTTCTTTTTTTTTTTTTTAATATTTATTTTTTAGTTGTAGTTGGACACAATACCTTTATTTTTATTTGTTTGTTTTTACATGGTGCTGAAGATCAAATCCAAGGCCTCACATGTGCTAGGAGAGCACTCTACCGCTGAGCCACAACCCCAGCCCTCTTTCCTTTTTCTTTAAACACAAATGCAAAGCCAAGGCACCTTTAGGTGTTGAGTTGTGCTAGACTCCAGGAGTTCCCAAAGTGTCATGGTGCACATTGAGAAAAGTGTCTCACAGGGTGAAAAGCCAGAGGCTATGAGAAGCAGGGTTTGTAGTATCAACACAACAGGGTGCCCCTGGTTCCTTGGGAGGATATAATTGCTTTACTTGAATAACACTATGGGCCCTCAGGGAACTGAAACCTGCTATTTAGGGATAAGCAGGTCGTAGACTTGGTCCATTTGCTCAGAAGGGTTGTTTGGCTAGGGGACCTTATTTGTGGGAGCAGAATAAAAAGGTCATTTGAAACCTTCCTTGTTTTCCCATGTGTCCTGGCAGCCCATGATCTTGAGCCTTAATTTTGATCCTATATCTTGCCAAGTTAAACACATAGAATACTCTATTTTATTTTTGTTAGTATCCCCTGAAAAATTAATGAACAGTCCTGCTCAAATTCTTTGTTTAGCTTCACGACTAACAATCACAATATCTCTCAACTTCATAAGTTGGAAGGGAAAAAAAAAACAAGAATAATTACCAAGCAGTCATTTATATGTATTTTATATGATTGCAAAAAAAGCATTAAATATCAACTTATATGTCACAGGTCTTATAATAAGGAAGAGATGGTACTGCAAATGAGTCCTATATGTCCCCATTGAACATCTTAAATTCCTTGAGAATGGAGCCCTCTGTGTTCCTGGGGTCTCCAGCACCATGCCTCATATCTGGCAAAATGCAGGTAATAAAGCCTGTTAATGAGAATTTACCATGTGCCAGACAATGTCCTGAGCAAAATAGACACATGCTATTTAATTGTCAAAATCTCCTTGTTAGTTGTGTACTGTCATTATTTCAGTTTACTAGAACAAGGGTCAGAAAATATTTTCTGTGAAGGGCCAGATGGTACATATTTTTGGTTTAGTGGACTATACCATAGCTGTTGAGATTATATCACCTCTATCCTTATCATGTATAAGAAGCCAGAGATGCAAAGTGAGCATGCTGCATTTCAAACAGTGGACCAATTTGGCTTATAGGCTGTTTTTGCCATCCTTGTTTTAGATGACATCACTAATGCTTGGTGTGATTGAGTAATTTACTCAACATCACAGCTCACAAGATGCATAGTAGGATTATATCAGCAAATACTTTTTTGTTTGACTTAAAACTCCTTTTCCTAACCACTGTTCTCTAATGTGAGTGATTTCTGCACTAGTCAGTAGGGCTCCATACATATGTGTTGAATAAAAAAAAAAATATTTTATTATTATATTTCCTGGAGAAAAAAGTTGAGTTGGATTTCATTAAGTCTGCACATAGTCAGAACTTTTGGCTTTCTTTTGAAAGTAAAGTTTAAAACTAATGAAAACATAATCAAACTCGGGTATTCTCCCCAGCCCTCCATTTACTTGTCCAGGGGTTTGGCAAGTCTGTACAAAAAAGGAAAGACCAGCTGTGATTGCAGAAACAGACCCTTGATCATGGGCTATTTTAGTCAGTTTTTTCATTGTTGTGACCAAAAGGCCAGACAAGAACAATAAGAGGAGAAAAGTTTGACTCATGGTTTCAGAGATTTTAATCCATAGACAGTCATAGGTGTCCATGTTTCAGAGATTTTAGTCCGTAGACAGTCCATAGCTCTGGGCTCACGGTGGAGCAGAACATTATGGCAGAAAGGAGTGGTGGAAGAAAGCAGCTCAAGACATGGCAATCAGGAGGCAGAGAGAGCAATATATACTCCAAAGGCATACCACTAATGACCTACTTTCTCTAGCCACACCCTACCTGCCTACACTTACTACCCAGTTAATCCATATAAGTGGATTAATGCACTGATTAGGTTAAGGTTCTTAGAATCATTATGATCATTCCACCTCTAAACTTTCTTGCATTGTCTTACACATGAGCTTTTGAGGGACACCTCATATCTTAAACCATAATAGGCTCTATTTTCCATGATGTGGATTGTTTTCTGAAGTGTTCTCATCTTGGAACACCATTATATGTTAGGGTCTCACTGTGGACTAATGCATTTAACTTTCCAGGACTGTTTAGCTCTAGCTCCATTCACATTTCTATGCACTAGAAATTCAAATACCCCAGTAACTAGCTCTTTTTTCTCTCTCAAATTAGTTACAAAAAAACGAACAATGTTTGTTCACACTTTATTGAAAAAAAAATTGCTTTCCTGCTGGGATACTATCTTCTGATTTTTAACAAAAAAACACATTGGTTGAAAACTAAAAAATTGCTGACACATCTTTAACTGACTCTGCATGGAATAACAGTATTTGTAAGATGGTTCAGCCATTATTTCCCTCCTAAACTGGAGGAATGAATAGCTACAGTGTTGTTACTTATAATTCAGAGCTAGCTGGAATTAAAAAAAAAAAAAAAAAGACATGTGGCATCCGGAAAATGTAATTAATTTGATGGTATAAGCCTTCATAAATTATCAAGTATTCCCAGTAGCAGTCATGAAAAACTTACAGAGAACATGAGCTGCCTTTAAATTGCTTAGTTTGCTCACAACCAGAATTATTTTAAGGTGGTTGCATTGCTGTTGGTATTAAAGAATGCTCAAATTATTATTACCACTAATGGCCGATTCCACCTTTAAATAAGGTGATAGAGATTTGGAGTCACACACCAGCCAGCACAGGCGTCTCCGGGCTGTCATTCTTCTCACTAATGAACTGCAGCTTACGGAAATTAATTATGGGGGAAAGGTTGCTGTTACCCCCACCAGGAATGAAGTCTCCAGATTCCACATCGAGTGTTGTTGGGAAGGAGGTGCAGAGGTTCCTGGGCTCCACCTCCCAAAGCTTTGCTCCTGTTGTGCTCCTTCTGCCAGGCACAAACGACATGCTTGACTGCACACTGGGAGAAGAATGACTGTGGGAAGGAATTTTAAATATTCACTGAAAGATTACAAAGCAGTCACAGAAAGGACAATGTGGTGGCTAGAACAATTCCCAGGGAGGCCAGAGTAGTAGTTCAAGTCAGGGTTCCTGGGAGACCATGAATCTACGTTTGAGTATCGACATGCTATTTGCAAAATAAATAAGGTGATATTTGACCTTTCCAACTCCTCTAGAAATACATAAATAAGTAAATTTTAATTAATATAATGCATACTATAATTCCACCTTCTGAAACAATAGAAGAGATTTATAGTTTGCAAAGTACTTAAGTGGGATCTGAAGACCATCTCAATTACCCAATTCTATTCAGCCATGGAAAAAAAAAAACAAACAGTGTTTTATCCTTTTCTGTTAATTGAATTTTTCATCCTATTGGGATTAAGGCCTAAACTGTCTGCCCAGTTTTTATCCATCCGTATAGCAGGTCAAGTATCTCCATGAAGTTCCAGCATGCGGTAGTTCTGAAGGTTTTTTTAATCATGTGATTCTTTCATTCTGCAACAAAATATTTGTGGGAGAAATGGGGAATTAGAAGCATAAATTAGGTGACATAAGAAAAAAAATATCAAAATCATAAGAGATCATGTTCAATATCACCCAGAAGTTTTCTAAGAAGGGACAGGGGAAGACCTAAGAATAAACTAGCCTGCCTTGGAATAAGACTTTGGAAACTTCAGAGTTAAACTGATCATTTCCCCAACCTCACAATTGCTGACAGCTGATATGCAGGCAATTTTAGAAAACCATCCTGTCCTCTCACTTACTGAAAATAAAAGGGAGAAGATGAGTGGATCACTTGTTTGAGATGGGCTTGCTGGGGGTGATGAGAAAGAACTAACCTTAAGACATCGATTATTAACATTCTCCTACTCACTGAAAACTCCAGAGCCATGAAAGAATTGCAAAACTCTTTGAAAATACTAAAGAATTTACTTTTTTTTTCTTGTATATAAAAATGCTATAACCACTGGCTCTTGAATATTGGATGAAAGAATTTTGGCTCTTCTCTTTATGTTTACTTATGATAATTACAGCATATATTAAATTAGAGAGTGACAACAACTTCTAAAAAAAATACACTGAAATATAAAATGCATTATGGAAATGCATTTCCCCTGCAAAAAGAAGATAAAATGAGGTCAGTGTAGTAGCACAGCCTACTTCTGTCAGAGATTCAGGTCAATTGTGGTCAACAAAAGTTCTGTGTTTATGAAGGTGTACACCTCCTGTTTGTCTGCAAGGCTGATGGTATTTGGGGATAGTCATGACTTGGTGGAGCTGCTTTAAAGACACCTGCAGAAACTGCAGCTATTTATCAGTAGTCCTTGGTTTGTTTGTCTTCTATCTATCTGTCTACCTACCTATCTACCTACCTATCTTGTACAATATGTGAACCCAACTTCTCCAACTTGGATCAGTCACTCACAAACCACCCTCTACCTGTCTGTTAGTTTGGAATTTCACTCTAGGCAGTTGCCAAAGTCCTTTTCATTTGGCATGGGAAACTAGAAAGACATTAAAGAAAATGTCTTAGCTCACTTCATTTTGTTTAAATAAACATTAAGTTATCATAGATTTAATTTCTCTCTTTTTCTCTCTTTTTTTAAAGTCATCAACTGAAAGCCAATATGCAGATCAAAGAAAGGTGATAAAAAATGTGAAAAATTTTAAAAACACAGAGAGCATTCTTGGTATAAATACAAATGTAAAATGGTCTTTTGTATCCTCTGTGGAAGGAAAGACACACTTGCTAAATTATTAAAGCCACATTGACCTTGACAGGTCCATGTTTAACTACAAATGTAAGAGGTATGAAAGATGGGTTGATCAATCCACTTGAAAAAAAAATTTCACACAACCTGCAAATCAGTTAAAAAGGTTGCATAAATGTCTTGATTAAGAGAAAGGTTTCACAATTGCTTTTTGTGCTTCTGTAAAGAGTAGTTTCATTTCTCTAGCTCTTCAAACAAATATTTTATGAATGGATGCAGATAGAAGAGCAGGAACAGGTTCCTCAGACTCAGGGCATGAGTCACATCCAGAAGTGTGGACCTTACTCAAGCCCCAGAATGGAACTAGGGAATTGCAAGACCAAGACACTCAATTCACAGATGAAGATAAGCTCATAGAAATCATCTTAAGATCTTAAAATGACATTTCTGATCTGGTAGTTGTGGAGAGGGACCAAGAACTGCATTTCTCACAAGCTCTCAGGTGCTGCTGATGCTGTACTCCATGGACCACATCCAATGATGAGGAGGAAGGTGACTTTTCCTTTGTAGTTGTAGAAGAAATGGGCTCTACCCAGATGTCCATTTTAAATGAGAACAACTAGCTCACTTGTCACATATAGGCAGGTAGTAGTATAACTTAAAAAAAATAGTGACAGGTATGCTTGCTTCATTCTCCTTATAGAGAAGTAATATGATACATTTATTTGGCAATAATGAACTGGATTCTGCAACAGGATTTCTGGGCTCCATTCCAATTTTGTTACTATCTATGTGACCTTGGTAAATTTTCTACTTTCTCTACATCTCAATTTCCTTGTCTGTAAAATAGTGATGATAATATTATCTATCACATAGAGTTTTTGTTTTTGATTTTTTTACAAGTAAAATACTTACGATCATGCTGGCATAAGTCAGTGCTAAAATGTTTTTTTTTTTAATTGACTTATTATCAAAGAAAAGTGCAGCCTGACTGATTTGGGGAAGTTATTTGATTTTCCAGATATGCAAATTGAGACCTAGAAAAAAAGAAAAGCAAAATCACACTTGGTAATATTTATTATTGCTTATGACACTAAAAGTAAAAAAAAAGTTCAAAGGGCATATAATCAAATTGCTCCAGAGAGGGAAGGGAAACTGCATAGGCTAAATGCTGATTTTTGCTTCAGTTACCAAATATGATCACCTTTAAGTTTTAATAGACCTGTGGAAATGTGCTATATCCCTGTTATAGGTAACGAAACCAAAGCCCACAAGTCAAGTGACTTGGCCAGTGGCCTCAAGAGTGCAGACATGCAGCTCCACAATTTGAACTCAGACTTGGCTGACTTCAAGAATTGTGCAGGCACAAGGTATGAGCCCTCTAATGTAGGAACGTCATGGTCCGGGTTAGGTAGGGCTAGATGATTGATACCTTACAGGGTAACCTCCTAATACCCCAACAAAGGACTCACATACTGGTGATTTGTGAACTAACATCTCAAAGTTCAAGGATAGCATAGCAATTCTCTTGCTCATGCAAGTGTACACACACACACACACACACACACACACACAGAGTATCATTTTCCTCTGGCTAATAACTTTTTCAGTTCTAAGTAACAGAAGAGGATAAAATGAAGGTTTTGTTGTCACCTTCCCCATCCCCTAGAACTTTGGTCACTTCCTGCACTCTTTCTTTCTCTTTGTGTCTCTGACTTTCCTTCCCTCCATTTCTGTTTTCCATTTACCTCTCAAAGGAATGTCATCCTCATGTCCCCCATCCCCACATTACTCTCTGCTCTCAATTGTGCCAGTGTGCTTACAGCCCATCTCTGGGTCACCAAAAATAACAGAGCTTCTCAAAAGGATTTATCTGTAATTCACAATTCACCCATGATTTCACAGGGGAGATGGAAGAGAGGATTTATACTGGAAACACACCAGCAAACTCCTTAACAACATCTTTTTTTTTTTTCTTATCTCCCACACTGCAAACAGATGTCCTTGGCCCCCATTTCTTACCTCATCATAGCACTTGCATTGATGGTTCCTCCCTTCCCACCAAAATTCCCCACATTGTCCTGTACTTTTCTTAAGCAATGTCACTAAAGGGTTGCAGGTGTCTCACTCAGACTTCTGTGTTTGCACCCACCCTGAGCAAAATAGGACCTTTTGATTACCAGGACCTGCATCTCCTTGAAGGCAATATGAGTGTGCCGGCTGTTTAGTCTTGTCCCTCCAGACCCATTTGATCTTCTTCTCCCTCTGCTCATGCCTTTCTGGTATGAAATATCTGTGGGGGCAGATGTTTGTCAGTTTTGGTCGCCCTGGTCTCCCAAATTATCCAACAGTACCTTATATCACTACATTTTTTTCAAAAGGCCATGGACTTAGGATGTGGCTCAGTGGTAGCGCACTTGCCTAGCAGGCTCAAGACATTGGGTTTAATCACCAGCACAGGAAAAAAATAAAAGTCAAAATACAAATTTTGTAACCACATTACCTTGAGTAATCAGCGGATTGCAATTCACATCCCCTTCTTTTTACCTCTTACTGTACCCTGAGACCGTATGAAATAAAACCAGCCCCCAAGATTTTATTTATCTTCATTTATATATGTAAATAGATTCATCTATTTTGTACTATAATGACTTTATATCACATACATCTTCTTTCCTTTTGCTGGATCGTAAACTCCTTGAGAGCAAGCGGCTGTTTCTGACTTGATTCCAATTCCCCATATGACCTGGATGTACCTGAACCTGATGAATGTTTTTTGAGAATGTGTGAGAGAACAAAAGTGAGACACCTGAGAGTTAATATAAAATACAAACTGGGTTCACCTCTTCCTATTAGCCAGATAACACAGCCAGCATCCTCCCTGAAGTTGTCTTGTTGCAGGTCATCCTATGTCCCTGAAGCCCTGCAGGACCTGGAAAGATTTTCATTCTGATGGCTCAATAGTTGTCGCTTCTGCTCCCAGGTGGAAGAAGAGCGAGATGGCAGAAGTGACCTGGCTCCCTCTTCATTGATTACCTCTCCAGCAGCAGGACTGTCTTCCCCAGGATGGCAGGTGGCACAAACGTTTTGCTGCTCAGCAGGAGGTGTTGGCTTGATGCTCAGGACACCTGCGGATGCACTAGAAGGGTGGCTGCCTTCCCCGACACAGGTTTAGCTGATTAAACTCTGAGTCCCCTTAGCACCAGTGCTAGAGGGGCCCTTGGGACAGACTGCAGCCAACTTTCTCATTTATAGGTTTCCTTTTCTGTGATGCCTGACATTTCTAAGGCTGATCTAGCAAAAAATGTAGGATCACGGCTTTCAGAGAAGACACTCATATTCAGTAGCCATGATAGCCTGAGTTTATAGAGAAACTTTCTTAGCATTTAACAACTTATTTTATCTTCTCCATGTTCATTTCCTGGGAAACATAAAGCAATTTCCATCCCTGCTAAAGAAACTGTAGCACATGGATATTAAATGTGCTTCTGATTAAATAAATTAAAATATAGGTGTTCTGATTTCCAGTTGAAGAGCTTCACTCTAAGACTTGGAAATGAAATGAAATGAGATTTTTTTTTAAATAACAATGACAGCATTTTTTTTTTTTTTTGGAAAGAAACCAAATATACATCAAAGTGCAATAAATCAGGTACCATTAGTTACTTCCTTTAAACTTGAAACCTACATTTCCTATAACTAATGTGGCTCTTCCTTGAATTCTTGTTCCTGTTTATTAAACATTTTTGCTTCAAAAAGCCGTGTTTACATACTATATCACCAATGTTTGAAACTAGTACAAAAGCTATTGTGCTTCTCCAAAGAAAGGAGAATTATTATAGGCCTTACTTATTATCTTGTGGGATTTTTTCCCCTAAATTTAAGAGTTACTGAAAATTCAGGATGGCCAAAACCATTCATTGACAATGACTTAACAGATTTTTATTATAGTATTTTTGTTTTTAAAAAGTATTCTGACAATACAAAGACACAGGGAGGGAGACTGTTTTTAATATAAAAGAAAATTGAACAATGTGCCACATCTTAAAACACATTAAAAAATAAATAATGGTGATTCTTCCTGGGTTTTGAAAAATATTTTTGTTTTATATAGTTAATACTTCATGAATATGAAATATTCAAAATCATTCTGTTCACAAACTTTCTCCCATATTTGAGAGAATATTCACACAATATACAAAGTATATTGTGGCATCTATTTTGATTTCTATCCACTGCAAAATATAGGATAAGTAGAAGTCAGGCCAGAATGAAACTGGAAATTCAACTCATATACAGAATCAGCAGCCCATCAAATGCTACTTCCTCAGTACAAGTTCTACTCCCTTCCAGATTAATTATGTCACAACATCATAGAGAAGCATTTGTTCATTACATAGACATTAAGCACAACTGCAGAATATTCACTAGAAAATTTCCACCAAAAGAATCATACTCCAAACTATGCAAGCCTCAATTTTGTCATCTCATTAGCTGAAAGGAGATGTTTTCTCCCCTTCATTATGCAGGAGAAATATCACTTGAACATTTTGGACTTGTATTGTTTAGAAGCTTAAAGTAAGCTAGACTAGCTTTCTTCGCTGCCAATTGAGCAATTTTGCAAATTTGCTCTTTGCCAACACTTCCTTGTTTAGTATAGGTTTCTGTCCGTGGTACTGGGATTTCAGGATCAATGGTTAATATTTCCAATCTGCCACTGATTTTTCACAATTCTCTGAATGTATTTAATATTCCAGTTCCCCCTTACCTACAGACTTGCAAGCACTTTCCTCTTATTTAATCATTTTTGTTTAAAAAAATTGCTTTGAGTCTTTGCAGATCTTGTATGTATCCTAAAAAGTAAGAACCAATATCAGCATTTAACTCAAAAGAAACAAAAGCAGGAAAAAAAAAAATGCAGTACTCTGTTGCAAGTCTTATTTTGTTCCATAGAGCAACCTGAAGTTATGGATTGGGAATTTTTCTTAGAACCATAGATTTTCCCTAAAGGAGCCCACTTCCCTCTGGCCACATGGACATCTTCTATAAGTTTTCTAGAATCTCCTAGGACTTGTAAAAGCAAATATGGAAAAGTAATTACTTCAAAGTTTTCTATTAACTTGGGTATTTGTAAATTTGCTATCGAGACTGAATCATAATGATAATCGTATTTTGAGCATACTGAAAAAGGTGGATTTCACAAAACTTCTGCCAAACACATAGAAACAGCAATGAATGCCAGGGAGCTTTGGAAACAGCAGTGACATCCTCTGCAGCAGCAAATTAAGCCCCAAGAAAAGTGTTAGTGTTATTTTTAAAATAATCATCAAAAATAAGAAAAATGCTTATTCCAATGACTCATACAAAGCAGCAAGAAGAAAAGCCACAATTGGAATCGAGTCAAACTTCCTAGGAGGCCTCAGGCAATCCTTCATAAATTTCTAAAGATCAATATTTAAGCAGCAGCAAGAAAACAAATATAGAGATTTTTCTTTTCTTTCCTATTTGAGAAATCAGTACAGGCCTTCACAGAACAAGGTAGGAAGTAAAATGAAAAATCATTTCCCAACATGAAGAGAAAATAAGGCAATGGGTAGGGGGGTAGGAAAGATATTTTTATAGATCAAACCAGTAAGCTTTACTGAGATCTAAGAGCCAATTACCTTCAGTGCTATTTTCTAAGGGATTTAAAAAGTGCATCTCCTCCTGCCATGGTTTTAAGCCACACGCAGGTGTTGTGAGCGGGGTTCCAGGAATGAGCAGGAGCGCCTCTCTCTCACCTGTGCTGAAGAGGTGAGTCCACACACAGAACATAGGTCCAGAGCTCATTCTAGATGGTCCCTGTCCCACCTCAGAACTTACTAAGGCGGATTTGAATATAAATCTATAAAATATGAGGAATTTGCTGCTTCAAATGAGAGAACTTAGGGGAAGAGTCAGTCCTTCTAGATCTTTTGTTTGTTTCTTTCCAGAATATCTTCCTCTGCCCACCAAATGAGGTGTTAAGCTTCCCCATGTCCAGAAGCAGGTCAGAATGCCCAAGTGGCTTGCAACTTGTGTTATTAGAAAAAAACAAAAAAGGCCTTTTGTAATTCTTAGGCCTGTCCCCTCAGCCCATCCCTCAAACATTATTCACTCAAATGTTGCCTCAGGCCCAGTGATCCAGTCTATTCCTATCCTCCCTACCACGTGTCACATCTTACCCGGATGATTCCATTAATTTCTGTGACTAGACATGTTAGGCTCTGTTATGAATATCTCTGACCCAGATGTGAATACTGAACTTCAAAGTTGACATGACCTCTTGATGGATACCCAGGTCCAGAGGGGACACAAGAGCAGGCCCCTCTCTCTGACTGTGTGTAATTCTGTACTATCCCCATCTGCCCAGTCTTACTTGCTTTTGTTATGTTCACTCTTGCCTTCCTCATGATAGAAAAACTTCATACTGTGTTTGATATTGCTTAACCACATAGATTCTTAAGATACTTTGGGCTCCAATAAAAAAATAAATGCCAATTCAATTGGGTTCTTCATCCTCTCTGGGAAAGTTTGGGTTGGTTAATTCAGCAGCTCATGAGATCACTGAAGCTCAACTTCTTTCTCTTCAGCCATCCTTACCATGTCTACTTTTATCTTTAGACTCCCTCGTTAACCCCAAGATAGTCCTTACAATTCCTGATGTCCAGTGCGAAGAAGAGAGATGAATTTAATTCTTTTCAAAAGTGAGAGATACCTCCAAAGAACTCATTATGACTTTATCATACATTTGGTTAAATATGGTCCTGAGTCGTCCCCAAACAAAGAGGAAATAGATTTGTCAATATTAGCAGGCAGTACGGAATTAAAGTATCTGTTGGGTAGGTAATCAACAGTGTATGCCTGCCAAAGGAAGAATCCAAAGTTAGTCCCAGTTCTGAATGATCACTTTCAATTTACCCTCTGGATTCTGAGTATCTCCCTGTTCTTGTTTTCTACTACCTTTCTCTCTCACTGTACTTAACTCATCTTCTTCTTCAGATTTGTCAAGCAAGTTTCTATTTCACATTTTCTTCATACTTCTTTCTGACTTTATTCAAATCCTTATTCAGTATTTCCCTATTTTGGGCCAGGAAATCTAAAAATAGCTCCCCCAACTTTCTATCCCCTTATTCTCCTTATTTTTCATCTTCACACATATTAGTATCCAACAATGCACAAGCATTAGGTTTTTCTTCTCTAGTTTTCTACTAGAATATAACTTCAGCAAGACCAGTTTTTACCCCTGTCCACTTCTCTCTTTGTTCCCTATTAATCAATAATGATTAGGACATTTCCTAATGGAATGAATGCTCAG
This sequence comes from Callospermophilus lateralis, assembly GCF_048772815.1. NCBI lineage: Eukaryota > Metazoa > Chordata > Mammalia > Rodentia > Sciuridae > Callospermophilus > Callospermophilus lateralis. The sequence continues at coordinate 48,927,517 of NC_135320.1, read as the reverse complement.
TTTTAGACTAAAGAATTTCTCAATTATTTAATCCAAAATTCTAGGAAGAAATGATTTTATTGACTAAAATGGGCAGGTGGTTGCTCATGTTCCAGTCACCTGTAGGTGTGTAAGCTGTGCCCTTTACATGTGGATTGACCCCAGACCCCACTTTGCTATGCAGAGTACCACTTAGTGCCTGTTTTTCTGTAGTGATTACTAACAGCTTCCTATTTTCACTCACTGACATGCTCCAGTTTTAATAATTAGATGATCACTCTGCTCAAGGAATATTCTGTTCAGAGGCTGGGAAAATAAATATTGTTTTCTAAATAAAGAAATTGTGGGTGGCACTCCTCAGTTTATACCCCAAAGACTTAAAAACAGCAAACTACAGGGATACAGCCATATCAATTTTTGTAGCAGCAAAATTCACAATAGCTAATTTATGGAACCAACCCAGATGCCCTTCAGTAGATGAATGGATAGGGAAACTTTGGTATAGATACACAATGGAACATTACTTAGTTTTAAAAGAGAATAAAATCAAGGCATTTGCAGGTAAATGGATGAAGTTAGAGAATAGAATGCTAAGTGAAGCAAGCCAATCCCAAGAAACCAAAGACCAAATGTTTTCTCTGATATGAAGATGTGGACACATAATGGCGATTGTTGGGGAAGCATGGGAGGAATGGAGGAACTTTAGATAGGGCAAAGGGGAGGGAGGGGGCAAGGGGGTAGGAATGATGGTGGGATGAGTTAAACATCTTTGCCCCAAGTACATGTATAAGACACAAATGGTGTGAAAATACTTTGTGTACAACCAGTGTCTTGAAAAATTGTGCTCTATATGTATAATATGAAATGAATTACATTCTACCATCATGTATAACAAATCAGAATAAAAACAAATAAAGAAAGAAATAAATAAATTTTGGGTAGGAAATAATAAAATAATGTTTGCATATCCAGTACTCTCCCTAACCTGCTCCTTCACAGGGATCCTCACAGGGTTTTGCTTTTTTGTTTTGTTTTGTTTTGTTTGGGTACTGGGTATTGAACCAGGACCTTGCAAATGCCAGGCAAACACTCTCACTGAGTTGAAACCCCAGCCTTTCACAGGAATTCTCTATTCCAGAAAACTCAACACCATTTATCCAAATAACCTGACTGTGAAACATTCTCTGCTGAGTTTTCAGTTCTAAGGACAGGCCATTGCCATTCAATCAGTATTACATATTTTGAAAAATATGCCTCTTTATAGAAGCTCATAACCACCTTCCTATCTCTAGTGCTAATATTTGGTCTCAGTCTCCCAAAATGCTAGAATATTTGTATAATCTTTAAAATTCAGCAAATGGTTATTTAGTACCTTATTAGGTTATAGATCCTGTGAAAATGACCCACAAATATTTAATCCTCATGACAACCGTGCAGTTTGTATTATTTTATCATGATCATTCCCTTTTAAAAGTGAAAGAATTGAAGCACAGAGAGGTTGAACAGCACTACAGAGCAGAGGAGAGAGGAACGAGAGGACACGCTGTGCTGCCCTGACAGGGAGCTCCATCCATGATCTCATGCCTTTCCACCCATGTCAGTGGACAGGATGGAGATCAAACCTCAATGCCTTGCCCGGTATGCCAGGAAAAACAAATGCCACCTACTACTTCAGTCTTACCTCGCCATGACAACCTAATTTCATCTTTTGCTAAACTTTTACAGAACAAGCTTTCTTTCCCTAGGTGGGCCATGCTTTTTCATGTCATTTCCCCCCCTCTGTGTACTGACTTCCTTCTACCTGAAATATCACAATGCCTGTGATGCCCAGTCTAGCAAGTCCCAGTGCATCTTCTAAAATGCAACTTCTGTCACCTTCTCTGTGAATCTTTCCTACTTGTCTAATTAACCTCCTACTCATTTCCACAGTGCCCTGGATCAATAACATTATTTCATTGCTTGAAGGCAGAGTTTATACCTTAATCATTTTGGAATGCATTTTTAATAAAGAAAAGAGATCAAAGAAGAATAGAAAGAAGTTAAAATATTCATCATGGTAAAAAAGTGTCCAGAGAGGGACAGAGGAAAAAATATCACTCACTGGCCCATGGAGATATTTTTAGGAATATGCATTCATTTTCTACAACAGGGGTTGGCAAAACCATGACCTATGGGCTAAATCCATCCTGCCCCCTAGTTTTGTTAATAAAGCTTTATTGGAACACAGCCATATTCATTCATGTATGCATTGTCTATGGCTGTATTCATGTTACAATGGCAGATGTGAGTTGTTGTGACAGAGACCATATGTCCTACAAAGCTGAAGATATTTAATATTTGGCCCTTGATAGAAAAACCATGTATAACTTCAGCTGTACAATACAATGTTCAGTAACTGTCCTACAAATGCTATTGGATGGTGCATCCCCATCTGTCAGCCTAGATCTGCTGCCACAGTATCAGTTCAGAGATTCATACTGGAAGAGGAGGATGGTTAAAAATGGCTTCAAATCATCATTTATGTTTTCATTCTGCTATAACAAAATTTCCATTCTTCTACTCTTCTGAAGCTTAGGCCATACTCATGCCATTTCAAGTGTGTGGTCCAGGCTACACTAGGACACTCATGAAGAGATGTAGATGCTTAACTTCCATTACTTAAGTGATACTTGAGATGTCTTTTCTTAATGAGAACAGACTTTGATCTTACATGGGCTTTCTCCTGATACTGGACCAAAAAAGGGTGACTTCCTTTATCCTGTCATCATAGCTATAAGTTCTGAAATAAGCTCTCTATCTCACCCACCAAGCTCCACCCAGGGAGAAACTGGATGGAAACAAATGATTGAGAGCCCTCATCTGAGGCCAAGACAATAAGGTGGGGTAATAAAGGAAAGTTAGACTGGCCTAAAGTTTTGGGGAGGATGGTGAGGTGGAGAACAGAGATAGGAACCACAGGACTTTCTTGCATTATCAAGTTAACTTAATAAGGATCCACAGGTTTCCTGAGGAGAAAAATAAACTCTTTTGCTTTGTTCTCTGGAATCTTGTGGTTGTGTAACAATATTATCTTTTCTGCAGAGGAATCTCTCTTCTCATCTCTCAGAGTGTTTAGGGCACGGTTAAGTGGCCTAATGTGCCTTTTAAGCTTTAGTACTGTTATTAAAATGGCAGCCAACTTGTTTGAAGGAAAGAGTCCTCTGCAAATGGAATCAAAGGGAGACCAGATCTCTTGTTCCAGTTCATGCGACTACCATTATTTTGCCATTTTTCCCCCCAGACCCTGGAACAAAACGGAACAAAACAACACTGGATTTGGCATCCCAAGAGAGTTTGTTCACTTCCAGTCCTACAGATATTTGTGTTTTGTGTGCAATAACATCTGGACATACGTGGGCAACGCTAGCAGGTCTTTATGGAAGCAGATGTTGTGTGAACCATTTTGCACTACTCACCACTAAATGGGGCAGGCAAGCAGAACAGTGCCATTCTTTGCCTGGCATTTGGCAAGAAAGAGAAAACAAATGCATTTTTGACATCTGTTCCTGTTCTTCTTTATAGCTTAGTTGTGCCAGCCAAGCAGGCCTGATCAGGCATAATTGATAAATTATTAAAGGCAACCTGACAGGAGGACAGTGAAAAGTGATAAGAAGAAAAAGGAGAAATGAATTGATTCCTAGTTGTCAGGCACTTTGAAGAAAAAGTTAAAGGGACAAGACAGTCTTTTAAAACGTCAGCATTGTTTTAACAAAACTCCTGCACTGCCATGGTGATTGAAACATAAATAACTTTGTTCTTTACTTTGGTCTACCACAAGATATTGGGAACAGATTTAAATTTTTCATCCTTCCTGTCATAAAATAACAACAGCAAAAATTCTACTGAGCTTTCTGTAAGGAAATGTAGGGTCACCAAATCCTCAATAGAAATTATCCCCATTGTAGAGATTGGGAAACGAAGACCCATAGAATATAATCAGTTCCCATAAATGAATGAGTGGTGGTGGTAGGGTATGGCTTTGTTGTTCTTTTGCAGCTGACAAATGGCTCAACATTTATTATGGACATAAGTATACATCTCTCTAGAGCCTGGTCTATTGTGTACCAACTTGGACTTGGAACTGAAGATTTTCAAATCTCTGCTAGATCATAGGCAGTGGAATTTGGTTTAGTTATTAAACTTTGAAGCTTCCGTTTCCTTGGCTACAAATGAACAATAAGAGTGATCTTTCTGGGGTTTGGTGTGAATTAAATGAGGGAATATATATCAAACACCTTAGCTGTAGCAGGCACCCAGTAACGGAACTGTCTGTTCTTTTTCTTTTTCTCACTCAATCAAACCTTGTGTTCTCAGCTCAAAATAGCCTTCATTGAAGATAGTGATACTTAATGTTTCATGGTATAGTTTTTAAAAAAAATTGTCTCAAGCTGCTGTACTGGATAGAAGCCATTTCAAATAATGTTTTGTTTGCACTAGTTATATTTTATATTCTTATCTCTGGTTACATTTACCAGAGTGTCCAAATCATCTTCTAAACGAGTCAGTTAAGGCAAAGGACAGGCGCAATATGAAGAGGACTTAATGATCCCACAGAGTTACAACTAGCAACTGTAAGAGAATCTATCTAGCACTCATACCTTAATTTAGATATTGAAAAATATCCATCACATGCTTTTCCCCTTTGTCTTACTTGAAATTCTTTAGGAGTTTTAATTATACTTTTGTTTTTATTACAACTCTATACATCAAATATGTGTTAAATAATTATTGGATAACACATAAGGAAGATCTGCAATAAAGTAGTTTTTATGAAATTGCTTTCTGAGTGTAATATCTGTGAGTAAACTGGCCCAGGAGTGAGGGCAGTTGCCTGGAATGGAATTCTTGCCTTTCTAAGTTCTAAGTTCTAAGCTGAAATTTACTCTTCAGTGTTTCCTTTAGACCCCTGGGAAACACCTTGATAATTCTCCCTGTTCTGTGATAACACCTGAAATGATCAGACAAAGAACATGGAACAGCTGTAAATGTTCAGCAAGCCTAAATTTTACAATAATAATGGTATTAAAAAAGAAACCAAATATAAGTGGCATAAATATGTATAAGGAGACTATAATGAAATGCTAAATAATCCCTTTCAATTTGTATTTCTGCTATTTCTTTCTAACAGATTAGTTAATTGATCAAGTATTCAGCATTTATTTTTTTTAACTGAATGCTGCCATAAAACAAGCCAATCTTCTACAGAATAAGAGCAAAATAAGATCTAGACCAGATGAACTTGTGAATGATTTGAAACTAGAAAAGTTTCATCACCATAGCTAACTGAAAATATTTTCTTTATTCTAAATGTCATGGAAACATTTTGCCCATGAACTTAAAGTGTTAATGATTTGTAGATGTATCTAATAGGAAATGGTGAACATTGAAGGTCATTTTCAATTCTATGAAATGATTATTCAGGGACAATCTTTTCTTTCTTTTAATGTAGAAAGAACACTTGAAGTCAAGTTCTATATTTTATAAGGTTTGTGTCATTACTCAAGTCTCTTATCCACTATAAACTTCAGTTGCTTCATTTGCAAAAAGAAATAATGCCTGAATCAGTTTTCGCCAAATCACTAGTTTTGTGCAGAAGTCTCTATTTTTAAAGTAGTGTCTACACTGGAATGACTCCACACTGCATCCACTGGGGTAAGAGGAAAGTTTAATGACTTGACATCTGGCTCTGGAATCATGGAGTCTTACTACTCAAATGTAGTAGGCACTAACTGATGACTAGATCCTCAGATGGAACTGAGCGGTGGCACATTGGTTCATCTCTACACAGGCCCCTCCACATGATGCTTGAGCTTCCTAGTGGCATGGAGGCTATATTTAGAAACTATGTTCAAGTTGTATAATCTAATTACTAGACATAGGAGTCATATTCTCTAACTTCTGCCACCATCAGGAGTCTGCCACATATAAGGAAAGGGAATGTATCCTACTTTACCCAGCAGAAATAGCACAGTCACACTGGAAGATTGTGTGAGATGAGAGGCATTTTATGTGGCTATTTTTGTAATATATAATCTACCACAATAATAAAATCTACTATTTAATAGATTTCTATTCTACTCTTTTTCTCTGTGAAAAACTGTTTACATGCCTTCGCACACACTTTCACATTTCTATCCATTTCTCATAATGACAAAGAAACCAAAATATAATGCCAACTTTAGTTTCTAATACCAAATCTTTGCATTTTGGGAAATGGTTTCAGGCAAGGGTGCACCATTGCAGTAGTGCATTATCAGGCATGGGGGAATAAAAGAAAAAGTACCCTTTTGTTATTGTTGTTGTACCTCAAATGATTATAACATATTACCAGAGTGAATTTGCTAGTGGGTCAAAAAATATAGCATTTTCTTCAAGATCATGTTTGCTTAATGAAAATGTCCTTCACAATTAATATCCATTTGTTAAACATTTCTCCTTCTCATGCCATTCTTTTTATCATGAAATAAGGATATTAAACAAGGGGTAGGGTGGCTGTTCTCTTCATTAGGTATTGCTGTGGGTATTACATGGCAATGTATGTAGCAACCTCTAACCATTGTTGAATAGGAAGACTTATTGACAAATAAAAACAAACCTATGCAATTATCAAAAGATCCAAGCTTACCGATTGGTAATACTAATTTTGAGTCCCAATGTCCTCAATTCTGATCAAGAGAGTCACATACAAACCAGTTGTGAGAAATACAAATCTCTGGCAGAAAATTTCCCCAAATGTCCCCAACTGTTTCCCCAAATGTCCCCAACTGTTTCCCCAAATGTTGTAGAGAGCCCACAAAGAGAACTTTTTAGATGTTTGTCTTCCCATCAAAAAGCTGTTATAAAGCTCAATGCCAAATATTCAAACAAAATGAACTACCAAAATTATTTATAATCCTACAACTTCTAAATTCCCAGATACTTAATATCACAAAGACTCAATTAAAATCTGTTTACCTCCAAGTTTTATTTTGGCATTGATTTGTTAAACAAGAAACTGAGAAAGTCATTGAGAATAGTAGCAAAATGAAGTGCATTATTGAACTGTCAGCAAAACTGCCAGGCATATTTTCTAATTTGTGGGGAAAAAGGAAGATATGCAGTAGACAGAGTTTTTATTACTCCCATTAAACTGTTGTTTTTGCTGCTGCCAAACCATGCTACGTGGATGCAGAACACTGAAGACTGGGTTGAGACTGAAGATCTGCATTAAGCTGGAAATATTTCACCCAGGGTTTAGCTCACCCTCTTCTGTTCAGTTATTGTTTTTGCAGTAGCCATTTCCAGAGTGCTAAAATCAGTGGTGAGTTTTCTGTTGCTGTCAATAGAAACAGCTCTAGAAGTTCATGTTGGAAGCTGGAAATCAATTTTGGCTTTGAAAAATGCATTTCAGACTATGTGGGGGAAAAATATCTGTCAGTTATATCCAATGTGTATGTTGTCCAGTTTACATAGCAGGGCAATTCTACCAGTTTAAACATAACCATTAGGTTTACCAATGATAACAAGGCAATTAGTCAACTAATCTTTGTGAAAATGCCACTTGAATGAAAATATCCTTATCTGGATAGATCATGAACATAAAAAAAGTAGCTTTGAGATGTACAACATCTAGGCTTTTATGCAATTTCTTTATTCTGTAACTTGATGTTTTTGAATCTGTGGCAGCACCCCTTGCACAAATTAAAGATGTAAAAAATATTGCTTTAGTTGATTGTTATTCTTGAGAATGGAAAAATATGGATAAATGAAACCCACAGATAATCCATGTGGTCCTGCCTCTTAGGAAGAGCCTGATGGATGTATTATTGTGGTATCAGCTTAAGCCTGAAAAGGCCTGTGCTAACTGGTGGGTCAAGCTGCCAGGGCTTGAATCACATGCAAAACAGAGCTTCTGGAAGTATGTGTTGGGAGGACTATTAGTTACCTATTGCTGTATAGCAAATTATCACTCATTTGGTGGCTTAAAATAACAGACGTTTATTATCTCTTATTTACTTGGGTTAGAAATTTGCATACCACTTCCCTGAATCCTCTTATTCAGGACCTCCAACAAAACTTCAAAGTATCAGCCAGGGCTGGGGTTTCATCTGAAGGCTCAAAAGAAGAAAGCCGTTTCTCAGCTCAGTGGTCATTGGCAGAAATCAGTTCCTTGAATGCTTTGGCCTTAGTTTCTCATAGGCCAGAGGCAGCAATTCTTGTGAGTCTCTCCACAAGGCAACTTACTTTACTAAAGCTTGCAAGCCAAGAAAACAAGTGTGACTTAAGAAAAGTCACAATATTCTTATAGTCTCATCATGGAAACAATGTCCCATCATCTTTGTTGTATTCTATGGTGAATAAGAATCACCATGTCCAATCCTCATTCAAAGAGAAGGTACATAGGGAGATAAATACCAAGAGACAGTGATCGGCAAGAGACATCTTAGTGTTGTCTGCTTCAGGGTAATAGAGGCCAGAGGGTCTTGGAGGAGAGGAGTGTTCTGTGTCTGTTCAGGATATTGATTTCTGGACCTATACCCAAGTTCTGTATAAAATCCTCTGTAGGCTGAAGCTGGAGAAATTTTTACCTGTAAGGATTCCCTGAAACCTCAAGAGGTGTGGCCTTTTCCCCATATGATTGCACATGACAGTGGGTGGGAATAAAGAAAAGATCTGCATATAAAACAGCATTGCTTTGTCCTACAGAACCTGTGTTTTTAATAGTAACAACTCAGGAAGTGAAGCTTTGCTGTTTCAAGTGCTATGGGTGTGGTGTGTGTTTGGTGTGTATGAGTGTGGTTTTTTTCCTTGTGTGTGTGTGTGTGTGTGTGTGTGTGTGTGTGTGTGTTTATGTGTGTCTGTCTGACTGAGTGTATGCTCCTAAGATGAGAGAACAAAAAGAGGAAAAATAGGGGATGGCTTTCTTTGTATCTTTATGCATTAGTGAAAGGGAATGTTTAACATTATAGAAGTGGATGAATTTAGTCTGAGCAGCCTCCAGCATACTGGATATGGAGTTGAATGCTCTATTGTTTTAAGGAATGTATATACTCTGTTTAGCAATTCTTCTATTTTTTTTCACCTTTGTTTATTCCTATAACTCGGTGACCAAGTTTGCTAGGGGATATGTACTTTAAATGTGCATATAAAAAGGTAAGAAAAACCAATATAAGCTAATTTTCTAAGTTTCACAGCAGAAGATGGGCAGGCAGCATAGAGATGGAGAGGGTTACTATCAGACCTGGACCCTACCTCCAAAGACAAGTCTGGAAAAACACTTGTGATACTGTTACACTATTTTGAGTAAGTGGGTATCCTCCATATTAATTTTAAACACCATGAGCAAATTGTGTCCATCTGCCCACGCACGTGCGTGATATACAAGGAGAATATAAGTTCTGACGTCCACCAAATAACAATAAGCTAAAAAAGAAGAATATAGAAATGGAGAAGGTGAAAGCAGAGGAAGAGAAATGTGAGGAATGAAAATTTCCTTTACTATTATTATCAGATTTCTTCTGAATATTATACTCCAAGAAGTGTTAAAAACTGTTAATACCTTTTGTTTCTTTAGAGTAATGTACTTTGTCCTCCCCCTGGAATGAAGGGAAGGCCAACAGGAGGTCACAGTCCCAGATTTGTCTACTGAATCAGCCCTGCAATTTCTTTTTTCAATAGTTTTATAATAAGCTTATGATGGACAGTTTTCTCTGAAAATTTAGAGATTTGGGGATGGTGTTTCAGTACCACCTAGGTCTAATATTTATCAAAACAGGAGAGACTAAAGGATTAAAATGTCTAAACTTTATTACACATTTGTGTCTGCTGGCAAGACTATAGCACAGTTGTTAATATTGAAAATGAGATGAGAGATGTTCTAAATTTATCTTATCAGCACTACCTTTCAACATGATGAGAGTTACTTGACACTATCACACTGCTTTTCAGCTAGTTGAAACCAAGTCTGAAGAGACACAAATTCATTCAGAAGTCATAGCTCAGAAACACAGAATGATGCCAAATGAAACAGATAAGTGTTCCTTCACCTGGGAACCATATTTCCACTCACATTATGGTGCAAGTTGGAAAAAAAAAAGCCCACAATGTTCACATCAACTTAAAAATCATACCTAAAAGACCTCAGATGGAAACTATATATTTTTCCAATATCCATATATACATTAATATGTACCATCTGGGTTACATCTGGCAACATAAAAATGTTGTCTTATGAACATTAAAGGTGTGAGAACCATCAAGCAGCTCCACATTTGTTCACAATGGAGACAATTCTTTATGTGGTAAGACAACCTAGACAGCAAATAGAAGTTTAAAAAAACTCATTAACACACACACAATTTTATCAAAATCATAATGCTTTACATTAATATTAATGAGATAGACTGCATTCTACATTAAAAAATTATAAAGAACTAAAGAGAATTTTGAAGATGCAGTCTGTATTTGGATCTGTTTATCAAGAATATGTTGTTCCCCTTTAAGAAATATAACATTGTGGGCAGATATTGAGATACTCTCAAACAGGGAAGCCAACATATAATTCTCAGTCTGTCTCTCCTCCTGTTCTATGCTCTATGAACATTCAAACCAATTGCTACAATGTGGATCCCTCAAAGGCTCATATGTTAAAGGCTTGGCTGCCACTATTGGAAAGTGGTGGAACCTTTAGGAGGTGGAGCCTAGTGGGAGGTCTTTATGTCACTGGGAGTGTGCCTTGAAGGGGTTTTTATAACCCCCATCACTTTTATTTTTTATTTTTTTTATTATTTATTTTTTTTTATCTTTTATTTTTTATTTTTTTTATTTTTTATTTATTTTTATTTTCTTTTATTGCTCTTCATCCTGACCATGAGGTAAATGGTTTTGTTCTACTAACCATCCCCACCATGAGGTGCTGCCTCACCTAAAGCAAGAGGACTAATTAATCATGAACTAAGACCTCTAAAATTATGAGCCAAAATAAAACTTTTCTCTTTATAAGTTGATTATCTATTGTTATAGTAAGGGAAAGCTGACTAACACACTAATCTGTATTTAGTATATGCTAACCTAGCACATAAAGTCTCAACTTTAACTCTTACCTTTATATGCTAACACCAGCATTAAGTATTTAGTTCTGCCTGCCTAGTGTCACTAGCAGTTGACCCATCCAGAACCGCAAGCTAGATTAAAGGTACTATCAATGCCAAAAAAGACCTATATGATTAGAATAGGTGGTTCCCTTCTCAAAGAAGGGAACAAAGAATTCCCTTACAAAGAATCAGGGAATCATGATACCACTGAAAGAAACTCATAAACCTCCTATAACGTACCCAAAAGAAATGTAACTGTAATAAATGACAATGAATTAAAAATAATCATACTAAAGAAGTTCAGTGAGTTACCAGACTATACAGATAAAACATTATAAAATATAATTTATAACACTTGATGACATCAGGAACAACTTGTTATGAAACCATAATATATCAAGTCGAAGAGTCAACATCACTCTTCCCTAGAGCATGCTAAGATGAGCTTTGCCAACGTTTACCTTGAGGACCTTTTCTTTCTGGCTGATCCTCACCTCTGACCAACACATGATTTATTTGGTCATGCCCGTCATCGCAATCATGTTATCTTAAATGTTCATCTTTGGAGGTTTCATGATAAGCATTGTTCTCACCAATCCCATATTTATTCAACAAAACAGATATTTAAGGACAAATATTCCTTAATTCTAACATTTGGTGTGCAACTTCCTCCCCTCTCTGAATTTTTACATACACACTGGCTTCTTGGGGAGGCTTTTCCTCTATTTTTGTTTGACAGTCAAACAATAACTTCCACGAGGTCACCCAAAACTCTACTCTGAATACTAGGCTAAATCTCTGAAGTTATGTACATAAGGTGCTCCAGAAGAATTGTATGTATAGATGGTGGGACTCCCTTCCATAATAAGCAAAGACAAAAAAAACTTAAAATAATGAATAGAGGGAACCAGAGTCGTTTGCTGAGCACCCCAATTATAGCAATTTGCAGGGCTGGGCTAATACAAATAGCACAAGGGTTAAGAGAGTGAGAATTCAGAGTTTCAACAACAAAAGACACTTGTATTCTGTGTTTGATTTCAAACTGTGAAATCTTGGATAAAAAGGGGATACTACATTTTCAGGTTCTTCTTTTTGAGGAAAATGGTACTTCTAAAGTTTAGAAAAGAGTATTGAGCATTCTCCTGGACTTGTCTTGTTATGTCAGCTACAGTCTTCTCATTCACTTCTGAGGTAGAATGCTAGGGATTGTTCAAACATCTGCAGGTCAGCAGGATCTTACACATTGCCCACCTTATGAAACGGGATATACCTCATTGTTCCAGAAATGGAAGGGATTGTCTTACCTATTGTTTGCATTTTTTCAGATTTGAAACTGAGCCCCAGGAAGGTAAAAACCCTTACCAATATTATCCTTGTTTGTAAAGAAAGAGAAAAAAAATGTGAAGAAATTTATACCCACAGGAGAGGAACATCAGGCAAAGAATCACAGTCAATAATTAGAAATATATTTATAATAATATAACAAATATATGACTGAACACTCACATATAAACACATATAAACACCCTTATCCACATATGCTACAGGCTGGAAAGACATAAGATGCACTCATTCTCTCTTTTCCTCTCCAAACCCATACCCACCTGCCCACCCGCACACTTCGGTAGGCATGAGCATGAAATATATATGCAGGGCTGGGGATGTGGCTCAAGTGGTAGCGCGCTCACCTGGCATGCGTGCGGCCCGGGTTCCATCCTCAGCACCACATACAAACAAAGATGTTGCGCCCACCGAAAACTAAAAAATAAATATTAATATTAAAATAAATTCTCTCTCTCTCTCTCTTTAAAAAAAAAGAAATATATATGCAAATGCATAAAATAGCCTATACATTTTTTCCCCCATTTTTAGAATGTTATTTGATTTGGACACATGTTCAGGGGCCTTGGCAGTTGAACTACCTTAAATGTCAAAAACAAGTAAATAAATGAGGCAACCAAATGTACATACCAAAGCAGCTTGAATAGTCAGTTAAAAAGTTGTAATGGCAATGAACTAAATTACAGCAATAGCTGTTAGTATGGGAAGGATTTTGATGTTCATTGAATTTTTATACTTGTTGACTAGTGTAAGGATTACCATTTTAAAGAGGCAGAAACCAAAGCTCGGTGGGGTTAATGAACCTTTTTACACAAGTAATTGGCAGAGTAATTTTGTCTACTCCAAAACACTCTCCTCCAGTATAATATGTTGCCTCCTTAACCATCCCCCCCCCAAAAAAAAATCACAATAAGCTCTTTTTCTTTTTCTTTTTAAATTTACTTTTCCCCTTTTTGTTCTAAATTTACCTTTTACTATAATGGCAGCCTTACTAACACACTTGTCCAAATGTTTGTTGGGGCCATTGTACTTGGCCAAGAAGTCACTGTCCTCTAGTTCACAACAAAGATGTTTGAACAAAGAGGGGATCTGCTGCCTTTGTGAATAAGAATTTCAGCATTCAGACTAGGGGAATTTTCACCAGAAAAATTTGCAAGATCCAGTAGTCCAAAAGGGTAAGAAATGCTTCTTCCCTACTGATCCACAGAGACCAAGAGTAGAAATAGGTGCCCATCAGTAAAATACAGTGGTGATTTATAAATGAAAATTACCTTTTGAAACAGACGATCAATAACACTATGGTAGTAACCATTTCCTTTACTCATGAATTTGATATAGGCAGCTATGTGAATGTTGTTGGAATCTGGGGCAGGAGGCACCAAATTTAAAAAAAAGAAAAAAAAAAAAAAACCCAGCTCAGTAGAACAAAAACTTCCCAATCTGGCTTTCATAGAGCCCTTCTTGGGCTGAATGAATCTTCTCAGACAATGCTCATTTTTTCTCAATGAGCATCTTTAAGGAGGTAAGTGGAGGTGGAGAAGAAGTAGGGCATAGCCTCCTTTCATTCAGACAGTTAGAAATTATTTAAGGAGGACTACTGGCTAGGTGCTATGTGCTGTGCCAACTCAAGGAACACAGAAAGAACCAGGCAAAGCTGCTGCCCTTAAATAGCTGGCAGATTAGGGTTTTTTATGCTCCTTTTCTTATCCACATTCCAGTGATTGAACTGACATCTGCAATGTAGGCTCAGCATTTTGAATTAGGTGTAGCCAATCCTGTGGAAGAAATGGCAGCCTGGTCATTCCAAGAAAGACACAGAGGAGTCATGAACCCTTGCAAAATAAATTTCCTAGCCCCAGCACACTGACATATCAAGAATTGCACTAATAGCCAACAGCACATTTCGCCACAGACATTCAACTGCCTTTCAGATACTGATAAACACTCACTTGAAGGTAGTCCAAGATAGTCTTTTATCTTTATTACACAGTTGTACAAAGACTACTCCAGACGTGTAAACATTCTCAAGTTTAATTCAATCGCTTCACTCACCATCAGCTTTAATTACGTCTCTAAACCAAGTTACATGGTATTTTTCATGCAAATATTCTTTATTAGAAAAAAAGAGTAAAACTTCGAGAACTGATCCGATTTCCTTCTCTGCCTGTAGCCTGTAGCTTTTGACTCCAGCCTGCACACTCTTCTCCATCCACATGTCACACCTCCCCCCACCATCACCATGAAATAGAGTCTCTGAGCACATGAGTGTCAAAACAATGTGCTAATGTGGAATCCAGCCACCCAAGTTTGCTCTAAGCACAGCTATTGCAAAATCCAATCTATTTTATCACTCTGTCTTCGCGCTGGATTTAGCAGCTTCATAATTCCACACCTCTGTCAACGAGACCCTCATTATGCAGGCTTCTAAACATTTTACTTGGGGAAAGAATAAACAACATATTTAGTACTAATGAGGTGAGATATTGCTTTTATATTTGCATTACTGTTTAATGATTGTGATATCTCCAGCACTCTGAGCTCAGGGAGCTTGCTTTGATTGATGGGTTTTTTCGGCAAGCAGCTCTTGCAGACAACCATCTACTTTCATGGTGCCATTTGTCACATGATCTGAATGTGTAGCTTCAAAACTATGGCAAAATGCAGTGCTCGTCTTCCACCTACCAGGAATGCCATATAGGTAATAATGCTACTCATTTCGTTTATGTTTCAGTATAAATATTTAAAATGGAGTGTTCAACAACCAGGGAAATTTAATCATAGCATTTTTTTCCCCAATATTTTTCTACCCCTCCTGTCTCTGCACAATGACTGTACAACAATTTAAATTGTTTTCCCTGACCTTAATTCATCCTAATTCTCCCAACCTCTGTGTGTCTTTCAAAGATCATTAACTTAAATAAATGTTATTTGGTATCATCTTGTAAAATAATGTTATGTATACTCCAAACTCATTCCCAACTAAGCATGACTGATGGCAGCAACTTTTATTCTCTAAACAGGGAGTTTGGGAACAATAGAATAATTACAAATGAACTTCAGGATGGGTAAAATGCAAAGGCAAAACAAAAAGAATAAAACCTCTGTGGCTAGGCTGAGCTAGATTTGAATCCCATCTGTGCTATTTAGTAGCTCTATAAGCTTGAGCTAGTTAATTAACACTCAAGTTCTTTATCCGTAAATGGGTATTTAAAAATACTGACTTCATTGAGTTCTAAGGATTAATGAGGTAATGTATATAAAATAAAATGCCATTGTATGGGGCCTGGTACATAAGAGGCACTCAATACACACTTATTCTCATTGTTATTAAAACACTCACAACAGAGGGAGGCAGGTACATAGTTAACTGATAACCCCATGTGGAAAACAGAGGTGGTACTGGAGCTGAGTGTTCACAGGAAGACTTAGAAGCAGATTTTCTCTTTCTCCATGTTTAATTCTAGAATTTTGAAAGCAAAGGCCGCTTTTCATTCAACCTAAACCCTCAGTTACACCTAAGGGACGTGAAAGAATTTCCAAATTTCCCCCCTGTCAACAGGCAAAGGCTCTCTTCTGACTGTCCTCAAATAAACAAGGAAGGGGATGCCTTGCAATGTGCTAAAGTTTTAATGCCTAAGCAACATGGGTGTTCTATTAGCTTCCCTGAGAGCCTTACCAAAGGAAGAAATAAGTGAGTCTTGGGCTGAGAAACTGTATGGAGATGTACAAGGTGGTCCTTTAGACCCTTCATTAAATAGGTACATTTTCTGCCTCTACTTAGAATATATGAAGTCTGAAGACTTGGGTGCAAACCCTGATTTCATCACTCACCAATCACAAAAGAGTGTGCTCTCCTGTTTGCTTCAAATCTGTGTTGCAAGAATCAAATGGAATAATGTAAAGGAGGCTGCTTCACAAATTTCAGAACACTTTGTGGGTGCTGGAAAAAGCAAGATGTTATTTAAGTAGTCCCTCAATTTAAATTTACTTGTGATTTTATTTAATTAATAAATATGGGTCTCAGGAGGAGTAAATTGTGTTTCAAATGCTTGGGATCAGATGTTAATATTCACATCTGCAGACCACTCAAGATAGAAGATAGCCTTGAGAATAGGCCACACCTACATATCTGTTGATCTCTTTGGTTACAATTACTCAGATCATTTCTTCATCCTATGAAATGTTAAATAGAAAAAAAATCTAGGAATTTTTCAAAGGTAGGTTTCACAATGAATGGGGAATGAGTGGTTTCTGAAACATACTAGTTAGTTTTTTATTTGTTTGCTTGATTGCTTGTGTGTTGCTAAGAATCGAATTCAGAACTTCACTCATGCTAGACAAGCATTTAACTACTGAACTATGTTCCCAATCCATGAAATATTTTAAATTATATATGAATAAGTCTTGATAAGATTGACATCACAAAACATCAGATTCCTTCCCTCAGAAAAAAAACCCATGGTCCCTCTGTGTCTACTAGGAAATATTGCACATTTTCAATTACTGCCAGAATCATCCTATTTATTTGTGAAAGGTCTATCTTCTGCTATGTAATGCTAAGAAACAAAGTATACTCATCAATATGGCCAGTATAGAGCTAACCCATGATCATTAACTTTTTAGTTGCTCAACTTTCTATATCATAATTTTTTGTTGTTGTTCAAATTTGTCTATGTAGCCAGGTATGGTGGTGCAGGCCTTTGAACCCAGCAGCTTGGGAAGCTGAGGCAGGAGAATCACAAGTTCAAAGTCAAGCTCAGCAGCTTAGCAAAACCCTAAGAAACTTAGTAAGAACCTGTCTCAAAATTAAAAAAACAACAACAACAACAAAAAAAAAAACAGGCTATGATGTAGATCAGTGGTTAAGTGCCCCTAGGTTCAGTCCCTGGTACAAAAAAAAAAAAAAAAGTCTATTTAAACATATGAATCACAGTAAGGAATCACAATGCATAGTCTGATTTTCTTTTTAAATCATTATTGGAAATCATTATTCTGGAATGCAACAAGAATTTCCTATGAAAAATATTACTTGATTTTAGAATTTCCAAAAATATGGTTAAAGCTCTTCATGTAGGTGAACAGTGGCTTCGTTTATTCACACATAGGCAGTGAATTCCTTCTATATTCCGGGTGATGTTCTAGGGCACAGGGCACTGACTTGAATCCAATATGGTGCTTCTCTTGCACACAGTTTGGTCTGATAAGCCTGTGGCCTGGCTTGTAGGTCCTGACCCCAGCATGTGGTGTGAAGGAAAAGCAGAAAGTGTGAGCATTAAGACTGGAAATGAGTTGGTTGGAAGTGTGGATGTTTGCCTGGGACTGACAGAAGAAACAGGGGAGGTTTCAGGCCTCCCAAATTCTAAAAAAGAATTTCAGATGTCACTTGCTTTCCATAAATAACTGTTTATAGGTGAGTTTTAAATTTTTATGGCTCCGAGGAAATGCCAACTTTAATGTTTCATATTACAGAATACACAGTGAATTGCTCCATTAAAATAAGGATTGGCTAGAGATTTGAAGTTGTAAGAGTCTGTTTTCATGTCTTTATTATGTTTTGGTATGTGGTAATCAGACTGCAGTGAAAATAGGGTAAAACAAACCTTTTATAAGAGGAGAATTAAATAAAAATTTTGGTGCTCAAAACTATAATTACAAAGGATTAGGTGGGTCTTTGAGCTTGGGCACTATGGAGAATTATTTTCATTTATGCTTGGTTAAATGCAGGCAATGCTGCTGCAATTTGTTGTGATTATAACCAACATGGCTGGCATCCTCTAAGCGAGAAATACGGGTTGAAGTACCACTTAACTTAAATCTTAAATCTTTTCCAAATCAGTGGCAATGAGTTGCCAATTCTTTTATAAAGAAAGGGCAGGAATTAGTTGAAAGAGATTACCCACGATTCCTCTGAATGTTACTGTGTTAAAAAACACATCTTGGAAATTTACTCATTTTATGGAATTCACTTTCTGTCCCCTACCATGTTAATAAATAGAAGAGATAGAATCTGGGCTTTTTAAATAAAATACCACGTGTTTATCAACAAAAGCATGGAAAAGGCTTGAAAATCAACCTTCCTGAGAATTAATTCCTTTCAACCCCTCTAGCTTTCATGCATGGTCCTTTTATGAGCCATCTTTATGCCCCTGCCTGAGGCAGGGTCATAGAGAGTTGGTGACACTCTCATGATGAGAATAGCAGCACTGCTGTTAGGCAGAACATTTTTCATCTCATACATGAATCTTGAAAATTGTGACTACTTATTGGTCTAGTGTCTTAATTCTCTAATCCACTGTCCTTTTCTTTCTTTCATTTTTTTTCTGACTACAGTTCTCTGACCTTTATTCTTTTTACCAAGAGTGTTTACTAGGGCTTATTATACAGGACTATTTGGGCCAAATTTTAAGAGGCAAGTTTTTTCCTACCCCACTTTCTCTGTAATGCTCTGAGTAACTGGGCTGGTATACGCAAATATATGATCCATTTGGCTCTTTGAAGAAAACAGCCAAATGCTGAAAGGCTCATAGAGAAACTACAGATTCCCACAGAAGTTAAAACAAAGTCTATTTTCTGTCGATGAATAGAATTGCATAATATAAACGATGAGGTAGTAACAGATTTGTTGGGAGTCACTAACATTTTTTTTTCAATACACTAAATACACCACGTATTTCCACAAGTCAATGTGATATATTGGAAATAGCAGTGCTATAATTTAAGAGATCAGTTTGTCCAGGGACACACAACTCATCACAAATGAGCCACAAGAGAAGAAAAGGAAAGAGCAATGAAACAGAAAGAAAAAAACATTCCTTCTAACTAAAGTAGAGGTATCAGAAGGCCAATTTCCTAAGAATTTCATCCTTTCCATCTCCTCACAACTTCCTGGGTCATGTGTGAGTGCTATTCGCATGTGTCTTCCAATGTTTGTCACAGAAATAAATATTTACAAGGGATATTCATTTCCTGCAGATTTTTTGGGGGCGTAAGAAAAAGGTCTACATAGAAAATGTTTCTAAAAGCTGAATGTGGATTTCTGTTTGGTTTTTGCTTTATTCATGCACTTCAGTAGACTCAACTCCAGGTTTAATTTTAAGACTTTATATTGATGTCAGTAGATAATAATAATAATAATGTATAATTCTGTTCTGCTTTCTTATTTCGTATGTCCTTCTCCTTCCTGTTTTTCTAATGCTTTCCTGGTGTGTAAAGGTGAGTGGATGATAATTATTAGTCATGGGTCTGCAGTCATAATTGATTGTCATTGGGATTAGAATTAGAATGGAGAATTCCTACTCTAGAAAACATGAGTCTTTAAGAGTTAACCATAAACAAAAACTCCTAGAAAGTGTGGAAGTTTGAACCTTAACATGACCAAATCTAATCACTAATAGACATGGGGGTTCAAGTAAAAAAGTCAGCTTCTTTTCACTAAACCAAGGGTTCATACTGGGTAAAGAAGGAGGCTAAAATGTTAAGAAAAAAATGTACCTGTCTTTGGGCATATACAAATATTCTTGGCATCCCCTATCTGCTTAAACTGTAGCTATTACTGCTTATAAACCATTATGTTATTTCTTATTATTATGCTTTAGATATAAGGTATCTCCAAAAGCTCATGTTTAAGACAATGCAAGAATTTTCAGAAGTGAAATGATCATGAGAGGTATAACCCAATGAGTGGATTAATCTACTGATGTGAATTAATTGGGTGGTAATGGTAGGGAGACAGGGGGTGGCTGGAGGAATTCCGTTACTGGGGATGTGACTTTGGGGTCTATATTTTGTCCCATGTGAGCTCTCTGTCTTACTTCCTAGTTGTCATGTTCTCAATATTTTTCCTCCTCTACCCCTTTCCACCATGATTTCTACCTCACCTCAGTCCCAGAGTTATGAAGTCAGTGACCATGTATTGAACCTCTGAGATTCTGAACCAAAAAAAAAAAAAAAAAAAAAAAAATTTTCTCCTGCTCTATACTGTTCTTATCAGGTCTTTTGGACATAGTGACACTGATTAAAATACTTATCAATCACCAACATACCTAGAAATCAGAACTAAAAGAACTCTTGAAATGTTCTATCTTGAATTAGAGTAATTTGAAGCCTCGAAGCAAAAACCTTGATAAGTTTTAAGAACATCTAATTCTCTGCATATTAGATTCACAACAACCTGTTGTTGTTTGGTTGGTTTGATTTCTAAATGTCTTAAATTCTGGGTTCCATCCAGTCAATTTAGAAGATCTGGAAGTTGGTTACAGGTATTAATATTTGTTTAAAAACTTTCTAGTTGATTTAAATGCACAAGCAAAATTGAGCTGTTGAATTCTACCAGCCCTAGAAGTCAACTTCAATCTTTTAGGGAAACTTGAGACAAGTCATTGACTTAATTTTGAAGTAGAAAATATTATGAAATGAAGGAAGAATAGTTGGGTTACTAATCATTGAAAATTATCATTTATTATTTTGTTTCATCCAATAACACTTATTGAATAGCTAGTCTGTGCCGAGCATAGGTACCAAGAGTTCCAACAAAAGGTGAAATCAAAAGAAACTGTTGGTCCTCTGTCTTTTAAGGAATAAAAAACACAATACTCCTCTGTACTACTCATGGGCTAGTAAAAGGCATCATTAATAGCTCAAATCCATTATAAAAACTATCCTTGACCTCTTCCTTTGCTTTCATCCTGGTCGTCCATAGGTTATCTCTGCTGCAGTTGAGATCTTCTGCCCTACCATTCCAATTCTGCCCAGGATCTTGAGTCTGGTGTTTTTTGCTTATGTGTTTGCTGTTGTTGTTTTGTTTTTACCATCTTCTTGCCATCACCCATGATTTCCTTCAGTGCCATTGGTACTTATGGTGCTCTGACTCTCCCAAGTCTAGGCTACCTTGTGTAAGTTTGTTGTTCAGAGAATGATCCCTTAGTAGTTCTAGTTCACAATTAAAATGAGAGCATTCCAGTGCATATGTATCTACTCTTCTACATCAAAAAAATAAAAGTTTGGGTGAATTTGAGTAACAGCATTTTCTATACACTAATAATGCAAGAGGTTAGTTAATCCTAACTGGCAAAAATATGCTGAATGCTCACAAAATTGCAAGCTCTTAAGAATTGGTTCTCAAATTTGGTTGTGTATCAGAATCAAATGGTATTGGGTTGGGGGAATGAAATAGAATTCTAGATACCACTCAGAGCTACTGAATCAGAAGCTCAGGATGAGGAAATTCCTTAGAGGATGGCAACATGATTGTTTAAAACTTGTCAGATGAGATGGTGAAAAGAAATATCATCATTTTCACCTCACTAGAAACCCCAACGTACTATATGCCTTCTTCTCCTTTTTGTTCTCTTTTCCTTCTTCTATTTAGAGGCTACAAGAAGCTCATAAAATGAATTCCACTGGCTTGTAGCAGAGACTAGGAAGAAAAAGAAACTCAGTAAAAGAACACATGTAAGGTGGCCAAAGCATGGGTTAGTACCTCAAAAATTTTATTTGCCACATATTTTGTCCAAGGGTTTTTAAAATTTAATAATATACTTTAGAATAAATAAGTTTAAAAATGTTTTATTCTGCAAAACCATAGCCATAGTTTTCCCTTAAAAAAAAAATGCTCTTCCCAAACTTATAAGTCTTTTCAAAAGAAAAAGGAAACAAGGTAGTATCAAAAACAGATAAGCAACAATCAATAATGGATCAGCATTTTTTGTTTGAAAAGAAAAATATGTGTCATCTACCTCTAAAGATTAACAGGTACCCTTTAATTTATTTTGAAAACCTGGTGACTAGTTGTATAACTCCATCACATCTCCCTAAAAGTATTTGTGTTCTTTGTGGACACAGTATGGGGTTTCTCAATCTTTCTAACATCCCTCTTTAATTACACAGCAGGCCACTGTGTACTTCACATTCATCCACAGACTCCCCAACTGGTAGGACCATTGTGCTGAGCACAGTATGAGGCCTCTCCATTTCTGCAAAATAGCTTTCTCAAAGAAATTCATCTGTAGACTAATGGTTTCACTACAGATTGTCTTCCTCAAGTGGAAATACCACATTTTTGCTATTAGACTTTTTCTTTTTCCCTTTACCTAAACTGCAGTTCTCTCCTCTGTAGAGAAATCCATTTTAAAAAAAATTGCATTATTGGAGTAGTGTCCTCTCCTTGTAAGAAAAGTCTTAAGGCATGTCAATCCTTTATATTTCAGAAATTCCAGATCATTTATTTTGATATGAAAAGTTCATATTTTATTTCTTTAATTTTTTTTTAATTTAAGAAATAAGAAGTCTTCTAGGAGTTTCCTTATTCACATGTGGCTTTGTATCTGGATCTTTTCAAGTTAGAATCAAGTCTGAATTAGTATTTTTATCATGAAAATATAGAAAGACACGTTAAAAAAAACCAATTAACAGGATGGTCTGCATATAAAGTAGAAACCCATTTTCTAACTTTTACTAAAATCACCACTATACATAACTTCATTACCTTATTACCAGGTAAGGTAGTCATATCAGAATAATGTGCACCAATCATATTGTCTATATTTTTCATTCATTACTTTCTTTTTTTGTTAGTCATCAATTCTTAGGAGGACCATGCGGCAATTTCCTGTATGCAGAGGAACATGAGTAGAACATTGTTTTTGTCTTCAGAATTCTTGAAATTTAACTGATGTGAGAGGGATGGAAAAGCTAAGTAAAACAACAACATCAGAATATGATGACTATCACAAGAGACATGTAAAGTGCTTTGTGGGTTCAGAGAAGAGAGAGTAAATGCATATCACTGGAGTACAATAGGCCAAGGAAATTTCTCTTTTTTTCCATTAACTTAAAATCAGCATCTCCACCATCCTTCATGAATATAGTGGACAAAAATCATCAGCTGCAGAAATATTCATTAAGTGTAATCCTTGCATTTTTTTTTAATGCAAGAAAATTACCTTTCTCCCACAGAAGAATGAGATGGAAAAACATGGCTGCTTCTCTTCATCTCCCCAGTCTCAGAGGGTATCTATGAATGGCTCAATGCAACCTGCCCCCTGGTACAGGCACACTGCCCTGAGGTAACACCACTGATTGCCAGCCCACGTGGAAGACTGCCAGTTATTCTCACAGATTGGGGGACAGAAGTCAAATTATTCTCATCCAAATCAAATCTCAGCTTTATTAAAAAGTAGACAAATTTATCTTCAGAACTTCATACTGTTCTTTCTGGTTGTTTCCATCATTTTTTAGCAAACTAATTTCTACCTATTTGCCTCAGAAATCCTAGGGTATCTTCTACGGAAATATAGTTTTAAATCCATCAAATTCAAATAAACATATGAATGAACTGATATTACATATATTTTTATCAAAAGTGAAGAGAAATTATTGTTAATACTAACTCATTATCTTTGCATAGATTATGTAGTTTGCAACATATTTTTGCCTTATTTTCGAATTCATTCCTCTCAACAGTTCTATAAAGAAGTAACACATGCATCATAATCTATATTTTATTGGTAGTAAAAATAAGGGGGAAAGATTATGTAATTTATCACAGGTATGCAATAAGCCAAGTGCTATTATCATTAAACACTAAGTTTTCTGATAATGAAGAAAGTTCAGTTACCCATTTTGTTCTGAGAAAAATATTTGGAAACTTTTCCAGTTCTTGAGATAATGGACCATGAGGACAGTCATTTACTTTGCCTTCATATTTTTACCAATTCTTGTTATATTAATAGGGACATATAAGCCTTCTACTCTAACTCTACTATTTGTTATTCAGAGAGCATTAAACCAAGGGGAAAAAAAAAAAACACAGGAAATCAACATTTAAAATTCAAGACTGGAGCATGATTTGGACAAATAAAGGATGCCAAGTGGTATCTGCTGATACCACTGCTGTCACTCAATAGCTTTCTCAGGATCCTCCTCCAGCAGCAAAAACAAAGTGTCTAAGCTTAGCCAAAGTAGGACCAATGATGATATGGAGTGACAGAGCTTTCAGTGCATGGGAGACAGTTTAGCTCGTTCTTGCATTGGACTCCTATAAGACGCATATGGAGCATTCAGTCTATGAATGAAGCATGTGTGATCTCCAGGGAGAGCCGGCCAAAGCGTTAAAGTGCATGGATTTTAGATAAGTCAGTGTGAACATGTGGCGCCGTGTGAACAAAATGTGATAGTGCCTATCAGAATGAGCCTGCATCGTATTCCTACTTGACACATTAAGCAAAGCTTTCAGCTGATGGAATTTTGTTCACAATTGTTTTGTGATAGCTTGTACTCGAATTTTAAAACCAGGGACACTTCATTTTCCCACCAGGAAAGACTTAAAGGAAACACCAGACACAGGACTTGTTCGTTCCCTTCTTTAGGCTAAAGACCTCAGTTTATTAAATCCTCAGCCCATATTCTAGTTTACCTAGAGAAACTTATTTCCACTGTCAAATCAAAAGCACTGGACCTGATCATGTCCAATATTTGAGTTGCATACCACATTCCTAAAATATAATTCTTTGATCGGATATAATAAAGATATGAAATGATTGTGTGTGTGTTCAACAATACATTTACTTATATAAACAGAGCTAGACAAATATTTAAATGTTCACATTTTGTTTATTCAAACCTCCTAATTTACATCAACATAATTCTTCACTATATTACTTATGGATCTTTTTAAATTAAGGATGCCTTAGACAGGCTTTCCTAGAAGTTAGAACCAGGAACAAAGTCATAAGAGGAAGTCATTTATTAGAAACTGTGATCTGGAAAGCAGAAATGAGTGAAGCAGGAAAAAGAGGAAAACTAATAGAAAGATAATACCCTGAATTGGCTCTGCTATGGTGCAGCTGGGTGTTAAATTCCACAAGACATTTTGAAGGACTTACAACGCAGTTAGGACTTTCTTTATAGAGGTAAAAATGGAGGAAACATGTACCTGTAGCTCCTGTCTCTCATCAGCCAAGGGTCTGTCCTTTGGAATACTTCCAGGTTGCACTTGGGTGTAGAGTTGCCCCACCCCAGCAGCTGTGTCTGCAGAGGCCTTTGCTGAAGGCCTGGGGCCAAGTGTTGTCAGGATACACCTGCACAAATTGGCCCTGGCTGCAGCAATAGAACTGCTTGCTCCTGTGGCTGCCCTGAGAATATGAGGCAGAATATAAGTGGTGACTGAAACATGGGAGTTCCCTGATTGAAGAATAAGAGACGTTTCAAAAGTTTATGTGTGAGTCTGTTACATAAACTTCTTCTCTCTATCCTTCTCTCTATATAAATAGATAAAAAAAATCTCAAACAACTCAAAAGACCCTTTAGCCCATGCAGATACAAATACTAACTTATTAAAATAAAAAAATTATCTTGGAAAATACTATTATATCTAATTCAGGTAAAGATGTTATTTGGAATCTAAAAGATCCTAGGAAACTGCTACCAACAGTCTCAGCCAGGCCAGGCTGAACTCTGGATTTCATTCTTGTTTGAATCTTACTGATTAATAGCAGATCACATGACTGTTGAGAGAAGAAAAACCCTGAGCGTTAAGGATTGAAGCAGAGGCCTGGCAAAGTGAGTTTCCTAAACTGCTTTTAACAACTACCACCTGCATCAGAGCCTGCTTCCTTTCCTAGTATTTCCTTATACATACTTCTATCTTGTTTCTATTCAGACTATAGTCTTTGATTTTGGTTTTGCAAGTCACATTCGAAAAGATGTGGCACAGGGTTTCTGTATCAGAATATTATGAATTAACAAAGAGTTATTTTTATCCATTATTTTTAAGTTATTATTTGAAAGGAAGAGAATGAGAAATGGTACACATTACCTAGTTATTCTACATTTTTATTGCATTTTCAAATAAGATCATTTAGAATTAAAGAATATATCCATTTTTGTCATGGTCAAATTTTACTATTCATTTCCTAGTTTGTTTTGTTTTTATTTGCGGAATGAAAAAATAAATTGAAATAAAATATCTGGTTCACTATTTTCAAATCCTTCTCTAAAAAAATACTATAAGAGTTGATGGGGGGGGCATGCATTGTTACCTCAAGAGGACAAAGATCTTTTTGAGATTTTAAGGCATGCTTAGTGATGAGATGAACAAGCTATAAGTGCCATAAAAAGTTGTCAAAGACAGATGTCAGTCAAAATGGTGGAGTAAGGAGCTCTAAATATTCACTTCTTGATAAAAGAACTGATAAATCTGGCCCAAACTACCAAAAACAACTTTTTCAGAACTCTGGAATCTAAGAAAAACTTTCCAACAACAAGGATTCAATTTCATACAAACCCAGATGGATGTTGGCCAGAACAATAGTATTTGTGGCATTGTAACTTGCCATGGTTGTCATCCCCCTCTTTACAGCTCAGTGGTGGCCCTCAGGAAAGAGCCTCCATTTCCAATACAGATGCTAGTATGAGAGAGAACAGAATGGATTGCATTTACAAAGAATTCTTGATGGTTTTGACCTATGTTGTGTCTTTCAATGGAGGATCAGCTCACAGGACCTTCTTTTGACTCACCTAACTCAGCACTTTTCCAATGATGACAAGGACATTTATCAAAACAAAAACAAACAAACAAACAAACAAAAAACAAACAAGAGGCCAGAGAATATATTAATTGCTCTAGTATATTGCAGTGAATTTCACACTTGGGCCAAGAAATGGATTAACTAAAATGTGGTAGGAAATGCTGGGAAATGAGATACTTTTGAGAAAGGGGTTGCAAAAGCTCTAGTATATTCCTGAGAAATTACGAGTCCACCTGCATAGCAAAAACTGTTTGCATGCTCAGGAGAAACTATGAAACAGCCCTATGATCTTGCTTATAATTGATATTGAAGCTCAGCTCAAACAGAAAGTGAAGTCTAAAGCAAAGTTGTAAACAGTCCAGCTGAGTATTGGAACTGTACTCCAATACATACAACCCATCTGCAAAGACTGGAGGATGTGGAAGTTACAATTTGTGTCCAGATCCTTAAAATAATCTCTGTCCAATGATTAGCTTACAACTGACATAAGAAAGAGAAACTTCAACCTCCCTCTCTCCGATATGCCATACAGATTCACAAAACACACAATGAGACAATGACAATTACAACAGCACCAAAAACAAATGGAGCAGAGCAGAGAAGAATCCTTTTTCTAGAGGTAGCTTTATAATACTACTCAAAATGTCCAATTTTTCAATTTTAAAACTATAGTATGAGGCCTGCAAATAAATGAGAATATATGGCCAAAATGTGCTGGAAAGAATATCATAAAAACTGTCTCTGAGAGAACTCAGACACTAGACTCCTGGATAATGACTTTAAATCATATATTTTAAATATGTTCAAGGGCTTAAAGAAGACCATGTTCAAAGATCTAAAAGAACCACAAAGAAAATGTCAATAAACAGAAATTATTAAAAGGAATCAAATAAAAATTATGGAGTTAAAAATTACTGAAATGAAAACTTCACTAGAGAGACAAAACCCACAGATTTGAGCAGGAAGAAGAAAGTAAACAGTGAGCAATAGTTAGGTAAATTGAGATAATTTAGTCTGAGGAAGAAAAAGGAAAAAGAATGGAGAAAAGAATCTGTGTGGCTCTGTGAGATATCATCAAGTGTACTAACAAATGCACAAAGGAGAGATGAAGAGAGACAGAATATTTGAAGAAATAATGGCACCAAACTTCCTGAATTTGATGGAAAATATTAATTGAAACATTCAAGAAATTTGATGAACTAAAAACTATCTATACTGAGACATCACAATCAAATTGCTGAAAGACTCAGACAAAGAAAGAATTTTGAAAAGAGTAGGAGTAAAGTAATTATCACTTAAAAAGGATCATCCATATGATGATAGCTGATTTCTCATCAAAAAGCACGGAAGCAAGAAAATAGTAGAATGATGTATTCTTCAAAGTTCTGAAAGAAAAAAAAAAAGAAGAAGAAGACATGTGGCAACCAGAAATTCTCTTTGACAAAAATATCTTTTAAAATAAAGGAGGAATTAATAAATTCTCAGATAAGCAAACTCTGAGTTTGTTGCTACTAGATCTGCTCTGCAAGAAATGCTTCATGGAACCTTTACAGATAAAATAAAAGCACACTAGACAGACTCACATGAATGCACAATAAAAGGGAAGACACTGGTAAATTAAAGATATAGGTTAATATAAGGGTCATATTGATGTCTTCTTACTATCTGATTTAACAATAAATTCATAAAACAATAATTACAAGCCTATGTAGATGGGGAAATATTTGTGAAGATGTAATTTGTGAAAATAAAAATATAAATAAGAGGAATGAAACTAAATTAGAAAAAATTTTGCACACATTGCAAATTAGTTGTACTAATTCAAACTACATCATTATAAATTAAATGTTAATGGAAATCTACAGGACTTTCACTAATAAAACACATACACACATATACACATATGTGTATATATGTGTGTGTATATATGAAATAAAAAAATATATGACTATCTATTAAAAGAACAAGAGAATTATAATACAGAGGAGAGATAAGATTACAAATGTGTAGCCACCTAAATATCAAGCTCCAAAATACATGAAGCAAATACTAACTGGAAAACATGGATAACTAAAAAGGAGGATAGAAAGTTCTATAATGATAGTTGTAGACTTCAGTCCAAAACTTCCAAAAATGGATAGAAAACTAGAAATAATATCTGAAAGAATAGACTATAAGACTTGAAAAACATATAAACCAACTAGCCCTAACAGGCAATATGGAGCCCTTTACCATAAAACTCATTCTTTTCAAGACTGCATGGGACACTCTCCAAGATAGACCACAGGGGTTAAGCCACAGCAAATGTCTCAATACATTTAGGAGATTAAAGTCACATAGAAAAATATGTTCTCTATCAACAATGGAATGAAATCAGAAATCAATAACAGAAGGAAATGAAGTTGTAAACACAGAGTGTTTTTTATTGTTTTTCATGTAGTTTACAGCTACATGAAAATTAAACAATATTCTTCTGAATAACAATAGGTGAAATAAATGATAGGGGAAATTAGAAAATACTGTGACATGTGTGTAAACAGTAACACAAAATGCTGGAATTAGGAAATGATGTAAAAGCTGTGCTCAGAGGAAAAGTTATAGTTTAATTACCTTCATTAAGAGAAAAGAAAGCTCTCAAGTCAATAATCTAATTTTCCACCCTAAAAAAGAACAAACTAAACACAAAGCAAGCAGAAAGAAGGAAATAATAAACATTAGTGTAAGGATAAGCAAAATAGAGATTAGAAAAAAAGATGGAGAAAATCAACAAATTATGTTCTTGGAAAAGAATAACAAAGTTGGCCAACTTGGTAAACTAAAAACAAAAAAGAAAAGAAAAATAAAAAGAATCAAATTACTAAAATCAGAAATAACAAATGAGGACTTTATGATAGACATTGCTGAGATAAAAAGATTTCTGAAAATATACAATGGATAATGATATGTCAATATTTATATAACCCAAATGAAATGGAAAAATTCTTGGAGATACACAGTTCACCAAAACCAATTCAAGAAGAATAAAAATTCTCAATAGACTTATAACAGACAGATAATGAGATTGAATTGGTAATCAAATACCCAAAGAACTTAAAAGTAGCATGCTACAGTGAAGCCACCTCAATGTTTATAGCAGCTCAACTCACAATAGCTAAACTGTGGAAGCAGCCTAGATGCTCTTCAATAGATGAATGGATAAAGAAACTGTGGTATATATACACAATGGAATACTACTAAGCCTTAATGAAGAAAGGAACCATTTATGGGTAAATGGTCAGAATTGGAGAATATCATGCTAAGCAAAGTAAGCCAATCCCCAAAACCAAAGGACAAATGATTTCTCTGATAAGTGGATACTAATCCATAATAGCCAGGGCAAGGGAAGAAGGAAGGAACTTTGGACTTAGCAGAGAAGAAAGAGGAAAGGGAGGAGAGGGGAGCGGGAGGGTATAGAGGGCAAGATGGTAGAAGGATATGGACATTATTACCCTTACGTATGGGTATGATTGCACAAATGGATATCATGAACAACCAGAAAAATGAAAAGTTATGATCCATTTGTATAAAAAAAAATTCAAATTCAAAAAACTTTCTGAACAATGAAAATAGCAAATAGCCTCACTAGGGGATTCTATAAAATGGTTCAATGAGAATTCACACCAATTCTTATTAAACTTTCAAAAATGGAGGAGGGAATACTTAGTTATTTTATGAAGGCCAGTATTACACTGATAATAATAGCAGATCCCTACCCTACCTCCCCCCACAAAAAAAAAGAAAGAAAAGAGAAAGAAGTGGGAGAAGAAGAAAAGTAATAAGCTACAGACAGAATTCTTATGAATATAGAGGCCCATGTGCCAAACAAAATAGTGGCAAGCTGAATTCGACTACATATTATAGGAATAATACATTATCACACTATACCTCATTAACATGTGCAGCTACTACATGCTAGTTAAAATGTTTTTAAAAATATTTAAGGAGATGGAAATGGTAACTGCACTAATTTGATCACTATATAGTACATACATGTGTTGATTTATCGATAGTGCCCCTGAAATTTTAAAAACCAAAACAATTATTATACATCGATGATATGCATCACATATTGTATATTATATGTAAATATAATATATAGTGTATTTCTTTTACTTGCAATGAACAATCTGGAAGATGAAATAAGGAAACAATTTCATGTACAATAGCATCAAAAAGAATAAAATACTTAGGAATAAACTAAATCAAAGAAACAAAAGATTTGTGCACTGAGAACTATAACAGGTTGCTATAAAGAGTTAAAGACCTGAGTGATGAAAACATATTCCATGTTCATGGATTTGGAAACTTAATATTCAGATACCAATACTCCTTAAACTAATCTACAAATTTAATAATATCACTATCAAAATCCCAGATGCTTTTTTTTTTCCTGAAATGGACATGCTATCCCATAATTATATGCAACATAATGAACTCTGTGTGATCCAATCTTGAGAAAGCAGAACAAAAGAGGACTCACACTTTGAATTTTCAACTCTAAGTATTGAAATTTCAATACTTAGTACAAGGTTATAGTAATAGAAAGGGTGTGATGATGAAATAAAGAGAGATCAATGAAATAGAATTGAGTATCAATGAATAAATCCATACATTTACTGATGATTCGGTGATTTTTTTGACATGATGGCCAAGAGCACTCAATGAGGAAAGGTACAGACTCTTCAAAAAAAGATGCAGAGACAACTTGGTGTTCACATACAAAGGCAAGAATTTGGGACACTACTTCACACAATACACAAAAATTAATCCCAAATGGATCAACAACCTAAATTTAAGAGCTAAAACTATAGCACTCTTAGAGCAGGATGCAAATACTTGTGCACTTGGAGTAGGCAGTGATCTCTTAAGTATGAATGTGAAGCATATGAACCAAAAGAAAATATAGACAACTTGAGCTTCATCAAAACCAAAAACGTTTTTTCACCAAAGATTACTATAGAAATTGAAAAGACAACCCAAACAATGAAATGATCATTTGTAAACATTATATCTAACAGAGGACAAGTATCCAGAATAGATTTGTAAAATTCTAACAACCCAACAACAGAAAGATTAAAAAGTTTTAAAATGGTCAAAGAAGTCAAATCGACATTTCTTTTACAAAAATATAAAACGGCAAGTAAGCGCACGAAAATCTGGCTCAACAATATTAGTCATGAAAATTAGGCAAACACAAATAAAAACCACAATGGAGCTACTACTTCACAATTATTAGTATGGCTAGAATATTTTTTAGAAATCAGAAAACAAGTTTTGACAAATACATGAAGAAATTTGAAACCTAAAACATTGCTAGGAGG
This sequence comes from Callospermophilus lateralis, assembly GCF_048772815.1. Taxonomy (NCBI): domain Eukaryota; kingdom Metazoa; phylum Chordata; class Mammalia; order Rodentia; family Sciuridae; genus Callospermophilus; species Callospermophilus lateralis. The sequence continues at coordinate 48,895,201 of NC_135320.1, read as the reverse complement.
ACTCTAAAATTGCTGTAGACACTGTGGAGAACATCTGGTCATTCCTCAGAAAGTTAAAGAGTGGCCATGCAACACAGAAAGTACACTTCTAGGTATATCCCAAAGAGAAATTTTTTAAAAGTCCATAAAAACTTGCAGATGTATGTTCCTAACAGAATTATTCAAAACAACCAAGAAGTGAAATGTGCCAGGAAGAGAAATGGATCAATAAAATGTGGGATATTCACACAGTGAAATTATTTGAACATAAAAAGGAAGTGCCATAAAATTTAACCTTGAAAACATTATGCTAAGTCAAAGAAGTCACAAAGGACCTCATATTGTATATGAACTGTCTGTTATGGTGTGGATCTTAAGTGTTCTCCAAAGACTTATGTGGTAAAGGCTTGGTCCCCAACTGACAGAGCTCTTAGGAGCTGCTTGACTCTTTTAGGAGGTAGGGCCTAACGGAAGGAATTTAGATCACCAGGGGTGTGCCCTTGAGGTGACACTGGCTGTCAGCTTCCTCCTCTCTCTCTCCTTGCTTTCTAGCTACAGTGATGTGAGCAGATTTCCTCTCCCTTGTGCTCCCCACCATGATATCCTGCCTCTCCACCGGCCCAAAGCCATGGGGCCAATCAACCATGGTCTGAAATCATGATAAATTATTCCTCTTTGTAAGTTGATTTATCTCAGGTATTTGGACACAGCAACTAACATATAATATCCATGAAAGGCAAATTCATTGAGACAGAAAATAAATTATTGCTTGCTAAGGTCTGGGAAGAAATGGAAATGGATTATAACAGCTTAATGGATATTGGGTTTCTTTGGGGGCAAGTGATGAAATTGCTCTGAAATTAGACAGGGTTATTGGATGCATAAGTTTGCACAAACACAAATAAACACCACTTAATTGCACGCCTTAAATGATTAATAGTATGTTAAATGAATTTCATCTGTGTGTGTGTGTGCGCGTGTGTGTGCATTTGGGCGCATGCTCTGGGATCAAACCCAGGGTCTCACACATGCTAGGTAAGTGCTGTACCACTGAGTGACACCCCAGCTTTCAATAAAATAGCTTAAAATTTACTGAACAAAATATCAAATACATATTTTTAAGTTCTTTTCAGAATTAAAATCACATTGTTACAAAACATAAATTTCCAAGAGTTAAATCAAATGATACAATTCTTAATTTCACAGCATCTAGAATTTTTACTCACTCCAGGTTAAAACAAAAAGGATTGTAAGATTCTGTGAAAACCCCTCTCAGGCTGCTGCGTGAAATTAGAGAAAAAGTAGGCTTGGCTGTTTAGTATGGGAACCAGGCTATTTCTTTGAATTAAACAAATGTAAACATTTTTATCTCTAATCATTGGATTCTCAGAAATAATGGACTTTAACTATAGCTTCCAGTTATATTCATTTAAATTCAAATTTGTGGCTAAAATCAAAACTCTTTCAAGTAAATTAAATAGAAACACAAATTTATGTCTATCTCTCTAGCACTGGAGGTAGAGCTCCTTGATGTAATTAAATCCTTCCTCATTTGGAGCCGTTCTAAGAGTGCACTAATTGTGCTCACACTGAAAACTTTCAGGCAACAAATCACAAGCTAGGACTCTTCCTCTGGTATCATTACAACTCTTCTCCAGCACCAACGCGCTTTCTCTCAGGGCTTTCTTGTGCCTTAGTTGTTGCAGCATATCAAATTCCTTCCCATCTGAGTTATAATGGAATGCACAATGCATCCTTCAAGATGTGTTTGTTTCAAGGTGTTTAAGGGAGGCAAGATAAAGGCCAATAAAATAAACACACTAAAGCTGGCAGTGTCTGATATTAACCATCTTCATCCCTGTTGATCCCTGTTGGTCCATTCTTTCATTCACTTGGTAAATGCGTATTTAGCCTTTGCTCATTCTTTAGCTAGGCACAGCTCTTGAGAAGGAATTAAAGTTTAACGTCACCTGCTTTTAAGAAGACCACAGTGTCTTGGAGGACAGAGAGAAAAAAAAGATAGAGTAAATGATAATTTAATGTGGCAATTAGAAGGACAGAAAAATGCCGTAATGGGAACAGAGAGTGTTATACTATAACCTGGGTGATGCTTCTATGAAAAGATCATTCCTGTGGATAAGAGGCAACTCTAGAAAGAAGAGAAGGGAAATGAATTATTGGCAGGGGCCACAGAATTAGTAAAATCACAAAAGATAAGAAATAGCAAAGAATGTGAGTAAATTGTAAAATGTTTTGCCTGGGAAGGGCCAGATCAGAAGGCTTCAAATACCATGTCAAGAAGGTTGGACCTTACCATATTGGCAGTGGAAAGCCACTGAAGGTTTTTAAGCTGCTACAAAGTACAGGTTGATTTGTGCTTTATTTAGTATATTTCTGAAGAGATCTGGAATGTCAGGAGATTTACTAGGTAATTTTATAGTAAATATTCTGTGTGGCACATATTTCATGCATAATAATAACAAGGCCTCAAATTTGTTGCCTATCTCTGCTAAAAATGTGAAAGGACTTCTTGGTACCTATGGGTATGAGTAGAAATTGATGAAGAATGACATTTGGAAATCTAAATACTATTCATCACAGGAACTTTTTTTCTGGGTCAGAAACAGGTGACAAATTAGTGGATAGAAATTAAGCCTAAAATCAGAGTCTGAAACTAACCACCACTGTCATAAATCTGGATTAAAAAAAAAAGTCAAGGAACCCTAAATCTCAAACAACAACAACAACAACAACAACAACAAAAAACAAAAACAGTTACCAATATTTGTTTCTTGTGACACCTATCGATTCCTCAATTCCAAAACAATGTCCAATCCAATATGAAACATTGGATTTGAACATTTTCTAGTAATCTTAAAGAATTAAATACAAAAGCAAAACAAAACAAAACAATCAATCAGATGACCACAAAATCTAATTGACATGGCACTTTTTGTCTTGCTTGTTCTTAAGAAAGCTTTTATTGACTGTATCGGATTGACCATCAATGTACTTATTGCAAACATTGTAAAGACCACAGTGCACAACCATTTGGCAAAGCTATCAATTGCAACTGCAGTAAATCGTGAATATAGATATGGCCAGAGGACAAAGCAGAAAAGAGTTGAGACGAATCCCAGATAAAGCATAAAAGCATAGACTCCTCTTTTTTCTTCTCTCTGAAAACTTTCATCTCATAAATTGAAACAGTGTCTTATTGTCCTGAACAAAATCCCTCCTTTCAAAGGGGAAAACACCATGAAAATTAACGTCCACTAACATCAATGTTTGTTTGAAGTAAAGAGTCTATTATAACTCCATTAGAAGAGAATTGCTTGTGGCATCAAATTACTGTGGGAAACCAGTCTATGCTCCGCCTTCCCATACACACATTGCTAAGACCCCGTAGAGAATCCATTAGTGGGACCCAGAGTCACACCAGCCTATAATTTTTCTTTGCCTTAGGAAAACAGTAGCCTGTAATTTTTCTTTGCCTGAGGTTTTAAAAGGGCTGTCCCTGGCTGAGGCTCATGCATGCTGTCATAGTCTCAAGTCCAACTCAAATCCTAGCTACCGTTTGTACACCTTCTCAAGAAAAGAAGACTCAATGGAAACAGCCATTCTTCTTTTATAGTTTATCTAGTGAGCAAGAAGTGCCTTTACTCCAAGCTCTTGTTCTTGATTTTCCATTGTAACTTTGAATGTAAGTTTATAAAATAAAGATTCTCAAATATTTGGTTTTAGTTTAACATTAGGTACTTTCTGTTATTCAAAGTTTTCATTATGTTTTATAAGCTTTATACCATTGCTATGGAAGTGTAACTACAATGAGTTAAAACGGATTCTTCATCATTACAGAAGGCCGTATTTTAATGATCATGATATAATGTTCAAATACATTATATTGAAGTACCTCAGCCTGAAGTTGCTTTACAAGGTAGTTTTTATTTAGTTATGGAAATGAAAGCTGTTATCAGAGGAGGTCTATGTATTTTAAAGACACGATTTATATTTAATTATTTAAAACTTGTTTTCCAAAATCTAAGCCATGTTAAAATTCATGATTGGACTCACTTGAGTCTCCTCTAAGTTAATTCTTCTAAAGCATTGGACTAATGATACAACAGCAATGTCTTCCCAAGTGGGTCTTTTGTGGTTATTTTTGGATGCTTTAACATTATATAATGGTGTCTTTTTCCTCTCTGGTGGTTCTTAAATCCTTTGGAGGAGACAGAAGTTTGGAATAACAAGGAAAGAAGTGTCACAAGACGTATTGTTTTGGGCATATGAGTATCACTCATGTAAGTCAGATTTTGCTTCCTGCAACCTTTGATCTTTGGGTAATTGATTTCTTTTTTGGAGGGAGGGTAGCAAGGATCATTTTCACCAATATTGCTACCATTAACCCCTAACACAAGTCACTAACTTTTTTTTTTTTTGCCTGAATATCACAGTAATTTGCAATTACTCTTATTGCTTACTCTGCTACTTTTGATTTCCCACATAATTATCTGAATGAATCCCTTTCAGAATAAAGTTCACATTATCACTCCTGAGCTCAAGGATTTCCCATATCATCTGTTGCTCAGAATGAATTCCCAAGTTTTAACATTGCTTTCAAGTGCCTACCTGTTGTGGTCCCTGCCTATTTCTTTGGCCTTATCTCCTACCACTCTGATCATGCTTTCTGCTCCACTACATTGGTATGTTATCTTTCTTGCTGCTCCTTGAATATGCCAAGTACATTTGTGTTTGTCAAATGTACAGATTTAGCAGCAATTTTTCCCCAGGACCTTTGAAATTGCTATTCCTCTGCCTGGAGAACTATTCATAGCTAAATCTATATACCTATGCTTCTGTAGATAAATGAATATCACTCTATCACTTTATGCAAGTTTATACCCAAATATAACCTTAAAGAGAAGCCTTCCCTGACCATTCTAAAATAGCACACCCCACCCTTTCTCTGTCCATATCTCTTCATTTGGTTATTCAACCTGGTAGCACTTTGGGGTAAAAACTGAATATAGGTTTGTTTACTTATTTTCCCTCTCTCCCCACCCAAATGGGAATTGACATTTCTATATTCTCTGGAGACTATTCGATGACTAAAGTAGTAGATTCTTGAACAATTGAGCAATATATGAATTAATTAACTATTTTTTACTCATACTAGGATATATGTTCTACTAAGTTCATATTAAAAGCAGTTTTAAAATTTGTCTATACCAGCTTCCTAATGCTTTTGATTTCTTGACTATCTGCTTAAAATACAAATGATTGTGTAAGGTTTATAAATAAGCAGGATACTTTGGCAAAGAAGCAACTGTGGAATCACTTGCCATTTATTTATTAATGTTGACTTTCCCTTTTTCAAGCTATTGACCCCTTTGCTGGTGAAAATTATTCTCATAAAGGGCTATTCAGTCTTAAAACTTTTAGTTTTCTGGCCTACCATTTCAGTTATCTCTACACATTAGTACTTGCTTGAATGCTATTATAATAAACCTTAAATCTGCATTAAATAGACAACTTAGCAGTATCATTTATTTAAACATCAGACACATATTAAATAAATATATTGTTTCCATGAATTTCAAGGAATATCTTATTTGTGTGGGCCTAAAGACAGCAGATACATGTTCTCATCCATTGTCGTAGTCCTCGGATTAAAGGTTTCAATGCATATTATCACCAAGAAGACAAATATTTAGAAATCTTCCTGTGAAATACATATACTGTGAAATCCCCTGTTAGCTTGCAAAAACTTCCCAAATCCACCCAGAAAATCAAAGGTAAATATGTGCAAGAACTTTCTATTACCCCTGCCCCCACCCAATACACACATGCACACTCCAAGAAAGATTCTTCCATGCATTTTTGGATTCTGCTGTTTAAAAAAAAAAAAAAAAAAACTAGAATTCTTTCCCAAAATAATTTTTTCAACTACTCTTCTTACTTGTTGATGACACCTTCCTGGGATTCATCACACTGATAGAATTCCCCATTTTTGTTAAGCAAATCCTTTTCAGGATTCAAATAATATATTACTGTTTGTTAAATGTACAAGTTTAGCAGCAATTTTTCCCCAGGTGTGTTTCAGTCAAACACAGTATATGTGCTTAGTGTTAGCCATCACAAGAAGAAAAATACACTTGGGTTTTCATACATTTCAGATCAAACTTAATTTGTTTTCTAGCAAATGGTGAGTGGTGTATGGTCCAGGTTTTTTTAACAGGACCTTTTCCTGGCAGGAGAAGTAAACCTTTATACAGAAACTTCTCAATAATAACATCCTTTTTGATATTTATGTGTATATATTCTTTTCTAAAATAATTTCTTTGGCATGCTATGGATTCATGTATAATGTACAAACATTATAACAATAATACTTCAATTTCTGCCTTCCTGCTCTTTGTGTGATTCTTGTCAATAATTTTGCACTCATGTGTGTTACACACCCTATTACACATTTTTACCTTTTTTGCTTTAATCAGGTAAATAAATCTTAATCAATTTTTAAGATAAAAAGTAATACAGTTTTCTACATTCCTCCTACCATTTGAGACACTTTTGCTTCCTTCATGCAGTATAAGTTTCTATCTGAAAATTTTTCTCTTCAGCCTAAAAGAATTTTCTTGAACATACTTTTTAGTACAAGTCTCACAGTGACAAATTTATCAGCTTTTGTTAATCTAAAAAAGTCTAATTTTACTTTTAGCTTTGAAATATGTAGAACTCTATATATTTGTGCCAGATATAGAATTCCTGCTCAACTTGTTTTTTCTCCAAACTATTGAAGAATATCTTTCTACATTCTCTTGGCTTGTGTTGTTATGTAGTGGGGTGTCATTTGAATTTCTTTGTTTCTTTATATGTAATATATAATTTTCTTTGGAAGACTTTCTTTTCATCAGTGGCTTTCAGTAGTCAGGCTATAATGTGCCTGGATGTGGTTTTACTGATACATACCCAGTTTGAGTTTCATTAAGCTTCTTGAACTTAAATAAAATATAATAAAGCATTGAATTTCCTTGAATTGAAGAAGAAATTTTCTTATTTGTTCAAACTTATTATATGCCTTATATTCCTCTCCATCAATGATTTCAGTTATACATGTGCTAGAGATCTTGTTAATGTCCAAAAGTCATTGCATCTCTGTTTACATTTTATTTTTATATATTTTTTTAATATCTGCACATCAATTTTGATAGGTTTCATTGCCACCATCCATTGTCATTGAGCATTCTTTTCTGCGGTATCTAACATATGGTTGAACCCATCTGGTGCCTTTTTGCTTCAGACACTGTACTTTTCATCTTAAGAAATTCCATTTGCTGCTTTTATAATAGGATTTACTTTTTCTTCTAATTGTGTTCATATTTTCTTTTAAATTTTTCAACATGTCTAAACCAACTTTAAATTCCTTTTTCTGCTCATTCTATATTGCTCTATATAATGGCTCAGAAACTATATTGTCTGAGCAAAAAGTAGTTTGTATGTTTTTGAAGTGTTGTTAAACACACTCACATGCATTTTTACAACACAACAAAAAAGAAAAACATATGATAAAGATTATCAATGGTCTTCAAAGTCTAAAGTATTTCTGACCATTTAAAGAAAAAGACAGTTGACCCTCCATTTATACCATTTCTGAAAACATTTCTGCTGACTGACTTATCTTCTAACTGTGGGCTTTCTACTCTCTTTCTTCATATATATAGTAATCTTTTATTAGATGGTGGCTATAGTAGCATCACATTGTTGTTTGAATTCTGTTGTGTATTTTAAAAGAATATTGAGTTGTATTTTAGAAATGTTTTTAAATTTGCAAACCATATTAATACTTTTGAGGCTTGTTTTCAGCTTATTAGAACGGGGTTAGAATAGTATTGATTGTGGAATTAGTTTAGTTCTATTGCTAAAATGTGGCTTTTTGAGATAACTCCTTAATACCCCAATTACTAGCTCAATGAGGTTTCTCCATTCTAGATATCAAACTGTACACATCTCCCAACCCACTGTGATCTCTAATAGCTTTTCAGTTTATACACACTCTACACACTCTACTGGTTGTTCTTTGACCAACCTCATTGACACCAACACAGTATTTGGTCAAATACCTTTCACAATTTATCCACACTCAGTACATAGCAATATACAAAAGACCATATAGATTTTGTAATTCTTTGTTGATATAAATTTCTCTTCATCCATGGCTGTTTTAATAAACCATCTAATGTTAATACGGATAATACATTTTCATGAAAAATAACTATTGTCCAAAACTAATTACTACTTTAGAAAATTACTACTTTAGAAAATCCTAAAAACCATAAAGTAATATGTGTTCATTAACCATAATTACAAAGATATAATCACATGTACTATAGCATCTACATTTATGGAAGAGTGAAAATGGCAAGTCATATTAAATACTAATATTTAAAAATTGTTTGATTGATACATAATATGTGTACATATGCAGTACAGTGTAACATTTTGATTCATGTATATATTGCTAATAATCAACTCAAGAGTAATAACATGTTCATCACCTTAAATTTTTATGATATCTTCAGGAGGAGTACATTAAAAAAATACTCTGTTCTATTTTGAGATATATAAAGCATTTTAGCAGTTTTATTGAGATGTAATTCATATATCATATAATTTCCCTGATGAAAATGTATAATTCAACTTCCTTTAGAATATTCATAAAGTAGTATATACAGCCCCACAATCAATCTCAGATCATTTTCATAACTCCAAGGAGAATTCACATCCCCTTATCAAACCCCAATCCCCCATCCCTTCCAGACCAAGGTAGCTAATAATCTACTTCCTATCTCCATAGGTTTATCTATTATGGACATTTCATTTTAAAAGGAATGATGCAAAATGTAGTCTGACCAGCATCTTTCACTTTACACAATGTTTTTAAGGTTCATCCATGTTCTGGCACTCATTTCTGTGACTAATATTCTACTGTGTGGCAATACCACATTTTACCTATCTATTGTTCATCTGTTGAAGAACATCTGGGCTATTTCCAGTTTGGCAGTTATGAATAGTATTAATATGAACATTCTTATGCAAGTTTTATATAGGTATGTCTTTTCATTTCTCTTGGGTATTTACCTAAGAATGGAATTGCTATGTCATATGGTAACTGTATGTTTAACTATTTCAGGAACTACCAGATTATTTTCCATAGTGATATCACTTTATGTTTTAACTAACTATCTATGAATGAACTAATTTCTCTAAAACTTGACAATATATGTTGTTATTATCACCTTTTTAAAAAATTATATCTACTCCTCTAGTCACTCCTCTCATTGGGGTTTTGATTTGCAAATTTCCATGATGGTGGATGAGCATCTTTTCATGAACTTACTGGACATTTGTATATCATTTTTGCAGAACTGTGTATTAAAATTCCTTACCCATTTGTTCACTGGGTTGTCATGCTATTATTGTTTTAATAATATACTTTAGATACAAGCTATTATCAGATACAATGTTTGCAACATTTTCCCCATGCTTTGTGTTATCTTTTCATTTTCTTCATAGTGAAATTTGAAACATGAAGGATTTTAATTTTAATGATGTGTAGTTTCTCTATTCTTGTTTGTTTGTGTATGTGGTGTCATACCTAAGAAACTGTTGCCTAATCACAGCTCATAAGGATTTATACCTGGGTTTTATTTTAAAAAGTTTATCATTTTAGCTCTTACATTTAGGTATTTAATGCATTTTAATTAATTTTTTTTGTGTGACAAGCAGTATGGTTTAATCTCATTATTTTTTGTGTCAATATTCAACTGTCCTGGCATTTTTTACTAAAAACATTCTCCATTGTTATACCCATTGAATTATACTGGCACCCTCACGTTGTATTTTTATTTTTGATGCAGAGAAATAATCTCAGGCACCTCATGAGTCTCCAGACAATATTTTAAGAACTTCTATAGCAAGTGGACATTATATTTGTATTTGATATTAGAGGCTCCCAGAAGTCATAAAAAAGTAAGTTTTCGAAGTGCCTGGAATCCTCATTGTCTCCAGATAAAGGAGTTATATAAAGTAGCATGGCTATAATTATACAAAATTGGGTTTGTATCTTAATGAATGACCCCCAATTTCTTTAAAATATTTAAACATACTTTCATCATCTATTACCCACCTCAGGCTAGGATAAGAAAATATGACTTTGAATATCCAAGAATCATTTCATACAATTTGATTTTCTCTTACTTAAATAAAGTTAAACTGAAAGTTATATTATAAAATCTTCAAGTTTATATGAGTTTAGGTCCCCAGCATAGATTAGACCTCTGGATTTGACATTTGTTCTCTTACAGTGTGTCTCAGAATAATTTTGAGAACTTTCTGAGCCTTGTTTTCCTCAACCATAAAATTAAGACAATAATAAAACCTCATATTACTGGTATAGGGTTTAAATTAGAGACTCTATATAATAAAGTATTTGTCACCAACTTAGAATTATAGTGAGAATTTGATACACATTTTTAGCTATAGTTAATCAACCAATATTCATTGATTATATATGCTAGATACTCTGTTAAATACTGAAATTAGAAGATTAAATTCTGTTGTCTTACATGTTTCCTTAAATTTTTCTCTTTTTTGTATGTTTTATGCTTAAATTTATCCTCTTTGATCTTTAGATGCCCTATCCTCTCAAAATACAACCTCCAAGATAAAACACAGGGTGATCAAGTACCTTTTATCTTTTGACTTAAATTCATTCACACCAATGTGTGCATTAAAGTTCATTAAACCATTTATTTCTTCATGTATGCATCAATCCAGTCATCAAAATTTACTGGAATTTTACTGTTGCCACTCACTGAGCAAGTTGGAAAGATAAATAAGATGATTTCTAATCCAGAAACAATATATATATATATATATATATATATATATATATATATATATATATATATATATATATATATATAAGCCATGAACATGAGCAACAGGAATATAAGACAACTGTAAACAAATAGCAGAAATGATATTCAAAAGAAGATAAGAGAAACTCTATTTGAAGGTATCATATCAGCACTAGATTTTGATAATCAAAAATACTTCAACAAGAATAGGTAAATGATTTCTAATTTCAAGAAAAGAGCAATGCAAAGAATAGGATTTTGTTTGACGAGGAGAGAAAAATTGGGACAAGAATTTCTCCTTACTCTGGGAAAATTTAATATCTTGAGAACATCATTAAGAAAAATCACTTTCAGTACATGTAAGATATCTAAGGGATGCTCTACAATGCCTCTTTCCCTTCCTTTCACTTTTTAAATCTTCCTTTTGCCTAACCCTTGCTTCATCTCAGCTCTTTACTTTAAGATATCCAAATAAAAAGATTCAGACTCTATTCTAAATGTTGCCTCTCCTTACCACCTCAGCACAACTGGTAAAGCTGGGTTCATTGATATGAGAGAAATGAGCATGTAGTCCTTATCTAGACATGTCATTCATAGCCTTAGGATCAGTTTCTGCTGTCTCAGGTGCTCCAGCATCACTCTGCATAGCCAATGAGGTTCCTGAAGAAGTCATTCCAGGAACTGGCAGGATTAGTGAGATGATACACAAAAGAAATGAGTAAGATGTGTGTTCAAGGTGGAATAATATTCAGACTCAGGACCGCCTGAGTGTTTAACCAGTCAAACTAACTAACTAGGTCCTCAAGAAATAAGTATAAAGGAAATGTGCGGGCCATTGTCACATATTCATCACTACTGCAATATATTGCCCATTCATTTAAGGAATACTTGCCCATTTAGAAATTAGGCTGGGCTGTATATGACACAGCAGGACATATTTTCCCAATAAGACAAACCTACTTTATTCAAGACAATTTCTTCTTTGGCTTGGTTCTCCTTGTGGTTTCTCCTTTATAAACACCTCCCTCAAAGCCTGTCATAACACACCAGACATATTATACACAACTACTCCAAAACTGAAAATAGAATCAAGGAGAGAAAAACACATAGATATCGTTTCATATGGAGACTATAGCTCTTGGTTGGTAGCGCATGGAGATCCACCTCTAAAATTAGGATCTGTGTCTTTTTACCTGTGCCAGGTATGAGTGAGGTAAGCTAGAGCTTCTTCTGAGGTTTAGATTGTGCAAAGTCACAGGGCCAGTGTTTGTATTAAAGAATCCTGACTAAGGAGAAGACTCTAGGATTCAATGTATGTGAATGGCACTGTGTATATATGTTTGAATAATCAGTGATGATAGTAATAGAATGAAAAAATGCTAGTAAAAGAATTCTGTGCCCAGACATGAAGTAAATGTCTTCCATTAAATTCAAGTTACAGGAGAGCTACCAAGCAGAAAAGGAAATTTTAAAATTTTATAGGAACTTCCTATAAATAAAACTAATAGAAGCAACTAGTCAAATAGCTATTATATTTTTATTTTATAATCACAAAAAATTATATGGATATATCAAATTATTTTCATAAATATTTTTTAAATAAAGAGTGAATCTGTATCCAAATATAGTTATTACGGCTCATGTTTCATTTAAAAGGTCTTCTTACAAAATCTTTTTTAATTAGAAGAAGCATTACCTCTTATGCTAAAATATAACCATAAAAATTAAATATAATTATAAAATGTTGAAAACTATTATAATTCAGAGTTGAGACTATATGCCAACCTTGAACTATTTTGTGTAATAGATCAGATTATTTTTAATTTATTTTAGTTCAATAGACCATGATTATTGAGTGAATGTTATATCTTCAAATCATTAAAAGCATTTGAAAACAAATATTTCATGTCATATGGTTGCTATTAATTGGTTTCTGTTGATCACCAGTAGGTAATTGATCACTCTATCATATTGATTATGTTCATACAATTCAACTAGATAACTTGCAATTTCATGCATTAAATTCTTATAGCAAACTTCTGTTTTTATTGTGATTTCTTCTTCAGCAAGGCTTTTATCTGTTATTCATTCTTTGAGGATAAGTTGAGTAAGGCCAAGTTGCTTCCTGAAACCAGAACTGATTCTACTTTGTCCTACTCAAATAAAAAAAAAATCTCAAGAATATAAATAGTTTAAAGATACTTTTTTCCCCTACTGTAAATGGCACACAGATGGTGTATAACTGTTCTCTGAATCAATTCCAAAAATGTGCAACATCCTCAATAGGGAGAACTGAAGATGGCTGAGGTTCTATGAAAATCTTTGTAACATGTAAAGTCTTTTCTAGATTTTTAGATTGAAATTTTATTACCTACAAAGTTGTTTGGAAGGAAAAAAAACCTCATAGGAAATAACTTTAAATAACATTTAACAATATCTAATAAAATATCTTAATTTATTTTGTACATTATTGCATGGATAGGAAGACTCTAAAAACCCAAACACTTCCGACTTCTCCCCACCCTCTGGCTAGCTTAAATGTTCACAGATGGAGCTTTTAACAATTTTATTTGGATTTCACTCTTCCTTGAAGGATTTATCATTCTGTTTCTAGAACTCTGTCTATCTACATGTTTTATTTTCTTGCATTTAATTATTCTTCCTTCTTTTTTATATTCTCTCGCATATTTCACACCTTGTCTTTATTCTTGTCCTTGGAATGGGGAGGTAATAAAAGCAAGGAAGAAGCAGCTAAATAGGGGAAAAAGAGAAATGAAAGCAGGAGCAAGGGCAAGATCTGTGCATCACATAACTTCTTCAGAAGGCTTGGCACACATTGATGGCTGTCTCACATGAGCCATGTCCACATTGATGAAATGACCTGTGTGGTTTGCCACAAAGTCAAGGATGACTTCAAAAGAGTCTTGGAGGCTGTTGGGTTCAAGAAAATGTAGAAATGATGTCTTTCAAATAAAACTGTATTTTATTAGAGGTTGTCCTGATTCTCAAACGAATGTGGAAATGCTAAAGTTCCCAGAATCAAAGACGGGTCCATATTTTCAACATTAAACAGTTCATGGAGGTGCTGGCCAAAAGCCCAGTATAATTGATGGATAGTACTTTTACTCATATCAGCTTGCTAAACTCTTTGAAAGAATGTTTATTTACTGGGTATGCTTCTGTACATATTACTGTATACCAGTCCCTCTGCTGATTTTGGTTTTTCCAAGATGAATGGAACCTGGTCTCTGATTCTAAGAAATCATTGGCTAACCCAGAGTGACAGAGAGCTCTCATTTAATATTTTCTTCAGGAAGTTTTATAGTTTTTGTTATTATGTTTAGGTTCATGATTCATAATGTAAGTTATTTTTTAATTGCCAAGGTGTGTTTTGCTTTTTTTTCATATAGATTATCAAATTGTATCAATAGCATTTGTTGAGTAGACTTGTGAATTTGTCTGTTTCTCCTTGCAGTTCATCAGGATTTGATTCGTGTATATGAAGTCCCATCATTAGATTATTCTAGTCCTACCGTTAGGATTGTTAGGATTTCTATGTTTTCTTGATAAATTGACTTTTTTCACCATGCCATTTTCTAGATCTCTGTTGATATCCATTTTTCTATTGAAGAGTTTTTCATGCATTGACTATCAACAAAATTCATGTATTGAGTTGAGAATGACAAAAAATACATTTCTTTGGTGGCTAGTTACCATTGCAATTTGGTAAAACACAAATCCAAATAGTCTTTAAAATGTGCTCCAAGGTTTTACAAAATGGCAGTTGTAGTGTGGTTTTAAACTGCAAGAGGGTTGGAGAATGCATCACGTAAGAATTATAATCAGTGTTGTCAAAAGCTAATCTGTTTTGTAAGCAAGGGATTGGTGCAGTCTTAGTCTCTGAGTGCTAAGGGAAGGGGGTTCATTGTAACAATGGTCAGCAGATACTAACAATGTTTAAAGCAAGTGGGGATTTGGCCTAATCCAAAACTCAGCTCTCATGGTGAGGACATGTCTGCTGCCCAGTTTAAAGCTTCATTTGTGAGCATGTCTGAGATCTGATTGACATTGGCTTCCCTACTCCATTTTAAATGTCCCTATCAATTCTACTCTGGTTTTTTTTCCCTTAACATGTAGGATCTATTTTCCATTCTTTTAGTCTATTTCTTTATATTTAAAGTAATTTCCTTAAAAGTTGCATATGTTTTTTTTTTTTTAATTCAATTTGACCATCTCTATCTTCTAATTAAATGTACTCATTGACATGGTTGGACTTAAGTCTGTATTCTTGGTATTTCTTATCTAGTATCCCAGCTATTCTTTGTTTCTTTTTTCATCTTTTCCTGACATCTCTTGAATTATTTTAATAATTCCACTTTATCTCCATTATACAGTCATTAATATCTTTGTTTCATTTAATTGTTGCTCTGCATTTTACAATCTGCATTTTAATGTATCATAACTTCAAATAATACTACTTCTCACACACTACTAGAACCTCACAACCATGTCCTTCTATTTCTTCCTTCCTACCATTCGTGCTACAGTTATGTATTTCATGTGCATTACTAACCTCACAACATTTTGTCATTGTTTTTATTATAGGACATCAATTAACTTTTTGAAAGGTTAGAAGTAGAAGAGTCTCTTAGCACACGTTTTTACCATTTCTTGCATATATATTCATCTCTTTAGGTCTACTGATTTTTCAACTGAGCTCCTATTCTTTCCACCCATAAAATTTTAAACATTTCTGGTGGTACAGGTACGCTAGCAACAAATTCTCCTTGTTTTTGTTTTTAATAGGGAAAGTTATTTGTTTGGACTTAAAAAGATTTGTAGGGTATGAAACTCTCTGTTGACAAATAGTTTTGTTTTGATTCTTTACTTAACCAAGATATTACTTTATTATTTTTGGATTTCTTACTGTCTAATGAGAAATCTGTTATTATTAGCTTTTTTTTTCGTGTCTCTCTGTTTATTTTTTCTCTAGTTGCTTCAAGGATTTTATTTACTTCATTTTTATTATGATATGCCTAAGTGTATTTAGCTTACTTAGGGTGAAACTGTTCTTTGTTGACTTCAATTAACTTGGGGAATTCTTAACCAGTATCTCTGGGTGTTATGAGTCTCTATTACTCATTTTTCTTATTTTGGGATTCCATTCCCAGGTATTTTGTAGAGTTTGATAATGTCTCATAGTTCTAGATACTCTGTTTTCTCTCTCTCTCTCTCTCTCTCTCTTTCAAGTTGCCTCCTTTCAATTGATTTAGTTCATTGATTGTTTTTCCTCTTCTGTCTCATTTGCTGATATGTACATTGTCAAAGAAATCACTGATGTCCCCAGCTTATAATAGCTCATCTTACAATTTTGGAATTTATGATTGTGCAAAATCTATAACATTCATTAGAAGCCACACTTCAAATTAGAAATTTTGATAGTTTGCTGTGCTGTATAATATTCTCCCACAATGCTGGGCAACTGCAGACACCAGAGAGCCACATGGTCATAAGAATAATAACAAGTATTCCACAGTATACTGTATTGCTTGGTTAGGTATATTGAATGCATTTTCAACCTATAATATTTTCAATTTATCATGGATTTATGAGATATAACCTCATCTACATTGCTCTTGCTATCATATTTCCCATACTAAGCATTTTTTCACTCATAACACATAACATAAAATATTCAGATATTTAACATTAGACAAGATAGTCCGACTTATAATTTACTTATTTTCTATATAGAGATACTTTTTCAATTTACTCTTTCATGCTTTCTAACTTCCTACTGAAATTACTCTTGTTATGTACGTTGTCCACCTTTTTCACTAGTTTCTTGAATATGTTACTCATAGTTACTGTAAAGACTGATGGATATATCTCCTGTAGAAATGGAAATAGAGATGTCTCAGATGCCCAAAATATCTAATATATATGTGAAAATTATAAGTAAAATTTACATATATAGAGAATTATAAAGATATATATAAAATTTTCTTCTTGTTTTCCTGAAAAAAAAATATACATATATTTCAGGGAACTAAAAACAAGAAAGAAAATAATTATAAATGAACATCAGGCAGTATATATAAAGGAACAGCAGAGACAGATTAATGTTATTTCCACCCACAAAGCAATACATCTTTTTTTTATCTAAGACAGTTCTTGTAGGGAGTTGAGTCAATCTTACCAGTGCCCCTCCAGTGATGGACTGCAGCTTCCTTGTGCTTAATGTTTTCTGATAATAGATTCCAGGTGTGGGATGCATAAGATTTTCAGTGGTCTGGCTGCATTTTCAGCTTTTATCAGGACCTACTTGTGACATCAACAGATCTCTCTGCAAACTTTTGGCTTTTTCTAAGGGATAGATAGATTGCTTATGCTTACTACTCAATATATTTATATTATTATTTTGCTTTTTTTTGTAACAGAGATTGAACAGAGGAGTGCTTAACCACTGAATCACATCCCCATCCTTCCTGGTTTTTATTTTGAGACAGGGCCTCCCTAAGTTGCTGAGATTGGCTTTGAACCTACTATCCTCCTACCTCAACCTCTTGAGTCACCTGGATTACAGGAGTATGCCACCATGCCCAGCTATTTTGGCTTATTCTAATATACATATATTCATAATTGAGTAGCAAGCATAATATTTATATAATATATGTTATATATATATATATATATATATATATATATGATATATATATCATAGCATGAAGAATATAGCATGAAGAATTTTAACTGGAATTATAAAGATCCAACAAAAAAATTAGTTTATAGTCATGGAGCGATGTGACTAGCCAGTGAAATGTAAAGTGGATGCTAGATTTAATTACTTAAGTTAAAATGCGTCACTAAAACCAGGTCTATTATTTATTAATGAAAAAAAGCAAACTAAGCTTATTTTTCTAAATGCTTGATAAATATTAACATGTACTAATTTAGAAATTATTCTTTTAAGTATTTTAATTTATTAAATTTGCCAATAGGTACTTCCATGGTAAAATAATTATTAAGGTATTAGATAATTTAAGTATTAAGTCTTAAAAAAAAAAAAAAAACAACTCCAAATTTCACATTGCATTTTGCTGGAGTCTGAAATGGACCATCTTTGGCATTTTCTGTGAGGGACAATATGATCCCTTGAGATCTGCACAAATTCCTTGATTATAGATAGTGGCACAAAGAATATCCAAACTGGATTACTGCCAAATAGAAGGAAAATTAAGGCAGGGTGTTCTGACCGAAATGACTCCAATTTGCTTTTAGACATTTGGTGTTTTAACAAACAAAATGCCTATTAATTCAGGCCATCTGGGAAGTGCTTCTGTGCTTGGGCCATAAAGTCAAGGATTTTCTCTCCTGTTCTCTCTAACAGTATTATTCAGATATTTAACATTAGACAAGATAGTCCCAACTTATAATTTACTTTTTTTGATAATGGGTCTGCTAAATGGTCCTACTGGCAAATGCTTGTTTGTATTAACCCTCATGTCTCCCTCCCTTCTCTGTTTTTTTCATTTTCTCATTTGTTCTCCATTATAGATTTTTGCCAAACCGCAGTTTTTACAATCCCACACAGGAAAGGACTATTTTTAAACTTCAGTGATTCAAGTACAACCTTCATGATACAACTCTTTTTGGTATATTACAAGTATACCCAAATTTACTTTTAGATTAAATTTGAATATACATATATATTTATATTATTATTTTGCCTTTTTTTGTGTGTGTGTGTGTGTATCAGAGATTGAACAGAGGAGTGTTTAACCACTGAGTCACATCCCCATCCTTTCTGGTTTTTATTTTGAGATAGAGCCTCCCTAAGTTGCTGAGATTGGCTTTGAACCTACTATCCTCCTACCTCAACCTCTTGAGTCACTGGGATTACAGGAGCATGCCACCATGCCCAGTTATTTTGGCTTATTATAACCATCTATGTTCATCAAATTACTGGTTCTCAAACTTTAGCATGTTAGAGTCATGTTGAGATTAGAGTTCAGATTTCCGGGCCTCATTCTAAGGCTTCTGATTCAGTAGGCTGCATTTATAAAAAGCTCCCAGGTGGTACCAATGTGGTTGGGGAGCCGACTTACCACTACATTAAATTGTGATTTTGTTGTGATAGTTACACACACACACACACACACACACACACACACAATTTTCTTATCCAGTCATATGTTCAATGTATAACTATTGAAATCAAAAGGTTGCTTTGTGAACCACCAAAATTTTTTCTTAACTATTATACTTTTTTATAGGAATGTTTCTGGCAGATCCTTCTAAATGTCCTGATAAATTATTACTTGGTTATTCCTACGTCCTTATTTTTACCTTGTTTATAAAAAAGAGAATGTTATGGTTTAGATATGATGTGTCCCCAGCATCTCATGTGTGAGACAATGTAAGAGGTTTAGAGGTAAAAAGATTAGGTTATAAGAGTCTTAATTCAATCAGTGCATTAATCTCCTGATAGGCCACTGAAGGCAAGTGGGGTGTGGCTGGAGGAGGTAGGTACCTGGGGTGTGCCTTGGGGTTTATATTTTGTCCCTGGAGAGTGGAGTCTCTCTCTGCTTCCTGGCACCACATACCTAGCTGCTTATCTCCAACACACACTTCTGCCATGATATTTTGCCTCACCTCGGGCTCAAAGGAGTGAAGCCAGCTGTCTATGGACTGAGACCTCTGAAACTATGAGGCCCAAAATGAACTTTTACTCCTTTAATTGTTCTTGTCGTGTCTTTTGGTCATAACAGTGAAAAATCTGACTAAAATACTCTGAATGCCTATAACGTTACTTGTGTGAGGACAAAAGCAAATGTATGAAATATGATGTCAAGAGCTATGTAATGTTTTGAACAACTAATAAAAAAATGTCTGTTGTCATACTCACATATTCAGCATTAATATGTGTTTTTGGTTGTCCTTTATTTGTTTAAACAACAGCGAAAAAAAAAATTGTTTCAAAACCCAGAGAAATGTTTTAAAGTGTAGAAAAGGAAGATCATCATTCATAATACTGCTTTGCACAACTCTTCATCCTTCAGCCTTATCCCCACATCTGGCTGAATGATGTCATCATTCTGAAGCCAAAAAGATCAGGGTTTCTTCATCATATTGCATGTAAACTATTATTTAAGTAATGGATTTGGAGAACTCCATCTCATGATACTATATATTAATATATTCTGATACTGAGTCTAATAAATACAGATCAGACAAATTAAATAAGGATATAAGGGGATTACTGAGATATCATCACGTTTACATACATTATTGTGTAATAAGCGTTACTTCCAGTAATGTTCTAATGAGTCAACAAGAACAAGGCCTTCAAAAATCAGGAAGGAGATGTGGACATTAGACATTTTCTAGAGCCACTTCTAAGCCTCTTAGGTGAAAGCACTCATTATTATATTTTCACAAAGTGGAAATGGACACTCTACTCACATTCACCCCCAGGATTTCACTCATGTGTCCTTATCATCTAGAATGTCTTCCTTTCTCACCTCTGTCAATTCAAACATGACCTTTGCTTTAAGGCTCAGCTGGAACACCACCCCTCTAACAGAGCTTTCATCAATCTTTATCTCTTGGAATACCAAAAACAATTATAGCAACATTGTTTAACGCTTATATTATTGTATGTTTTTTCAACATTGTTTAATATTATTTTTATTTCAACCAAACGTTAAGATGTTCCTCACAGAGCCCGTAACTGTGCTCAATGTGTTCCAAGTGATTCATATTTGACTGGGTTTGGATGTTGTAGTGACTCCTAAAGAAACAGTTATATTACTTTCCCTATTTAAATCCTCTCTTATTTTACTCATAAGCATTTAAAATTCCACTATTAATTCATATACCATCACATATGGAAAGTTTATATATGTATACTTTACCTAGTCTCATTAATTTCTCTCAACACACTGACCACTACTGCAAACTTGGTAATTTTAGGCCAGTCTTCAACATGAAGTCAATTTTTAGACTAGTTGCCTAAATGAATAAATAAACTCTTAATTCTGACTACTACAAAAATATAAAGAAAAAAACTTACTACCAATTTTATATCCGTTAGGAAAAATTATAAAGTGTCATATAATTTTACAGCTTCAGAAAAAAATACATAGCAGAATCAAGAAAAATTGTAACTACAAAACTTCACATGACTATTTTATTTGCATCTTTCTTTTGTTGAAAAGCTATTCTGGCAAGATATGGATGATCGTAGTGTCTATTTGTTGCCAAAATATTTACCATAACAGCCAACCAACGTGTAAGGGCAAGAAACCAAGAGGATTTCTTTTGTAGACTTGAAGCAAAATGACTGAGTCAACTTATATTTAAAATTGGAAACATTCATGTTAATCAATATTTTGAAAGAAGCTTATAGTCTAGTCTCTCAAATTTAGCTCAATAAAAGACAGGGTAAAATATAAATATACATTTTTGTCTCTGCCAGAGGTATCTGACCTTTTTATAGAAACTATAGAGGACTCCCTGGCTTGAGGAGACAGGTTGGATCACTGTGGGGCCTGCTGAGGAGGAGGGGAAGTACTTTATCGATCACAAAAAGAAATTGTCTTGAGAAGCTTCCACCTTTACAAGTAAAAGCTCAGCTGAAAACCATCACGATGCTGCAAGCATGATGAATTGATTCAGAGAAGGAAACAGAGAAGATTTTGATCAGAAAAGACCACTATTCAGCATTTTCCCTTTACTTACAGGTACAGAAAATAGTACTAAACTATGCAAACTAAAAAATGTTCTGCTATATTTTAATTGCACTATAATTTTCCCTCGAATTTGCTAATAATTCAGATTCCAAGAGTTTCCACTGAGGTGGAAGAATAATAAATTATGAACGCTAAATCCTATTTTCCATAAAAAGAACATGATCTGGCTAAAGGCAAATAAATCTCAGAGCCAAAAGATTTGGATTCAAATCTCTGCTTCCTCTTTAGCCAGTTCTGTTTTATCATTAGCCTATAAATGAGGTTATTAGTAATAGTTGTTTTCCTTCTGTGATTAGATTAAGAAAAGGAAGAGAAATATTTTGTAAACCATAAAATGTGAAAAATAAGCAAACAGTTAGAAATCAGAGTGCTTCGTTGTTACTGGTATCCTCAAAGATTAAATGTACTGTAGGGCGGCCATGTCCTTCTGCATGTTCAACATTGCTGCAACAACTCAGTCAGTATTCCCCCAAAACGGGGGTGTTGCCAGCATTTAGTGTCAAGTTAGATAAAGCGGCTGCAGGTTGGAATTAATTAATTATTTTACTGTTAGTGATATGCGGGCAAAATATACATACATGAATTTGTGTTAGATCAGTCAAAAGGGAACACATGCACACGAGATAAAGGGTGCCTAGCAAGGATGGCAATCACATTAAGGGTTAAAACAAACAAAAATGCTTATTCCAGAGTAATGCAATATGCAGGGATGGGGATGAGATGGCCAAAGTCAGAGAATTTTCAGTGCTGGCACAGAGCTGGGAAATCAAATTCTCCACCTCATATCTCATGAGACAATCCTTTCTGCAATTTCTATGACCAGCCAGATAATTTACATTACATCCCTGCATTCAAGCATTTTCTCTTCTCTACTTTGCAAATTGGTGGGTCTCACAGATATTTCTTAAGTGCATAATAGTCTTTACTAGGTTCCTTTTGACTTTTTTTTCTGAGAAGAGTCACAAATTGTTATGTCAGTTCCTAGCATTAGATACATGTTGAGTGTCCCTTATCCAAAATTCTTGGGAAGAGAAATGTTTCAGATTTTGGATGTTTTCAGATTTTGGAATATCTGCTGAATCATAGTATGATATCTTGAGGATGGGACCCAGGTTTAAGTTCAAAAAATTTGTGTTTCATCTTCACTATACACGTAGCCTGAAGGTAATTTTATACAATAGTTTGGTGTACCTATAGTTTGAGTACAACCTGTCACATGAGTTCAGGGCAGAATTGTCCACTTGTAGTGTCCTGTCAGTCTCAAAATGTTTTAGACTTTAGAGCATTTTGGATTTTCAGCTAGGGATGCTCAACTTATAACAGATTATCTTTTTAGGAGTGGGAGGAGAAAAGTGGAAAAAATCAAAAAGGTTTTGCCTGCTTTTGTGGTTTGGATGTAAGAAAGTCCTCCAAAGCTCCTCTATAAGTGCAGGAATATTCAGCAGAGCAATGATTGGATGATTCGAGTTATAACCTAATCAGTCCATCGTATTTTGAATGGATCAACTGGGTGGTAACTGTAGGACAGGGGAGGTGTTACTGGAGGAGGTGAGTCACTGAGAGCATTTCCTGAAAGCTTCCTAGTCACTAGGAGAGAAGTAGCACTCTTCTGTCATGCCCTTCTGCCATGATGCTCTGCCTTATCTTGGGCCCAGAGGTATGGAATTGGCCATTCATGGACGGAGACCTCTGAAAGCATGAGCCAAAATAAACTTTTCTTTCTTTTAAGCTCCTCTTGTGAGGTATTTTTGTCACAGTGATAAAAAGCAGACGAGCATACCTATTTAGATTACTTTTAAAATAAATATTTTAAAAAATTATTTCAATGTAATGTAAATTTACGCTAGCTCTTTGGGGATATACATTGTTGTTAACTATAGTCACCCTACCATGAAACAAAACAGTAACACATTTCTTCCATCTACTTATTTATACATATATATTAACATATGTTGAGAACTTACAAAAATAATGTATTTTGATTTTAAATTATGTTCTTTACATGTTCTAACATCACTGAGCTTGCTCTTGCATTATAGGCTTTTTCTCAAGTGGAAGCAAAGCCTTCACTAGAAAGATAAAACTATAAATTTTTCTAGTTACAGGTGGAAAATTTAACACATTTGTTTGTCAGGAACTGGATAAAGGACAAGAAAAGTTGAAAAAAAGTGAAAAATTATTTTAACATGTCTGCTCCAGGTCTCATGAGACTGTGACTTTGAAATAAAGTAGCACTTCCTTTTTTATTTGGACTAATTTATTTTGGTCCAGGCACTCATCCTGTTTGACTTAGGGATGCTAGTCCTGTGTTAGGTTCCTTCCCTGAAGTGACTCTGGGAATCCTGAGACCATTTGTTATATGCTCTCAAACTCTATTCTGGTTTCCACCTGTCACTTGGAAAAATAATCAGCACCTGAACGGGATCATGTTGTCCCAATTCTGAGTTGATCTTCGTTTCATCTCTCATGGTGGAGGGTGGTTTCTTCTTCTCTAACTTCATCTCCAAACAGAATGGCAAGCCTGCTTGTCAATTCTCTAAAGCAGGACTAGATTTTGTAATATCTATAAGTTTACTAAAAGAAACAATAACAAACAAACAAACCTTGATATAGTGGCTGCTTTTAGAATCTATGTTCCCAAGAAACATGTCAGGCATCTCCTGCCTCACTATAGTGAAAATCAGCCTTTATTTCATAAAATCTAGGCAAAGAGTCAAGAACTTCCCAACTATATCTCTTCTCCTATCATCTAGACCCCAACTCCCTGTGGGGAGAAACAAGATGACTTTTCCTGCCTCCTACTCTCAACAAGAGCCCTCAATTTCTTGATTGATTTTCCATCTAGTTTCTGCCATTGATACCCCTCTCCAGCTGGACTGATGAGGATTGTGCATTCTTTTCAGGGAGAATTCCACCTCTTACCCATAGGCACTGGTCTTACTCTAGGCTCCTTTCAAGATAATTCCAAAATAAGAACTACTCATGTATAATATTTCCTGAAGTATTAAATGCAAAACATTGAAAAACTTCAATGGAGTTGAGGCGTTTCGATTAGGTAGCAAAGCTTTAGATTTGTTGAGCAAGGACTTACATAAAAAAATTCACAAACATATACATCCCCAAAAAACAAATGAAGAAACAATGATGGTAGCAAAGGATAATCAAAATCAAATCACAAATGAGAATATTTATCACCTTCATCTCCAATGTGTGCATATGCATTATGTTTCTAATTTTAACCCTGTCTGAAGAAGAAAATACAGATATTTTTCTGTATGTCTTAATGAAATTAAAAGTTCTTCAAAGACAGGCCTTTCCAGAGTAAAGAAGGGAATCATCACAAAGGGGAGAATTCTTTGAAATGTCAGGTTCTTCAGTTTTTAAAAAAAAAAAAATTGCTATATATGACAGCAGAATGCATTACAAGTCACATTACACATATAGAGCACAATTTTTCATATCTCTATTTATACACAACATAGACTCACACCATTTGTGTCTTCATACATGTACTTAGAATAATGATATCCATCTCATTCCATTGTCTTTCCCACCCCCATGCCCCCTCTCTTCCCTTCCCTCCCCTTTGCCCTATCTAGAGATCATCTACTCCTCCCATGCTCCTTGCCCAACCACATTTTGAATCAGCATCCTTAAATCAGAGAAAACATTTGACATTTGGTTTTTTGGGATTGGCTAACTTCACTTAGAATTATATTTTCCAACTCCATCCATTTACTGCAAATGCCATTTTATTATCTTTGAATGTTGAATAATATTCCATTGTGTATATATGCCACATTTTCTTTATCCATTTATCTACTGAAGGGCATCTAGGTTGGTTCCACTGTTTAGCTATTGTGAATTGTGCTGCTATAAACGTTGATATGTCTGTGTCCCTGTAGGATTCTATTTTAAGTCCTTTGGGTATAGACCAAGGAGTAGGATAGCTAGGTCCATTCTTAGTTTTCCAAGGATATTCCATACTGCTTTCCATGTTGGTTGTACCAATTTGTAGTCCCACCAGCAGTGCATATTCTCCACATCCTCATCAACATTTATTGTTGTTTTTATTCTTAATAGCTGCCATTCTGACTGGAGTGAGATAAAAAAGCAATAATAACAAAAACAGCATGATAGTGGCACCAAAACATACTTTTAGACCAATGGTATAGAATAGAACACAAAGACACTAACCCACGTAATTACAATTATCTTATATTAGACAAACGTGCAAGGATGGTGGAATGTGATGGACATCATTATCCAAAGTACATGTATCAAGACATGAATTGGATGTCAACATACTTTATATACAAATGGAGATATGAAAAAATTATGGTATATATGTGTAATAAGAATTGTAATGCATTCTGTTGTTGTGTATTTAAAAAATTTAAATCAATTTTTAAAAAAGAGAGAAAAGATAGCCTATTCAACAAATGGTGCTGGGAAAACTGGAAATCCATATGCAACAAAATGAAATTAAATCCCTCTCACCATGCACAAAACTCAACTCAAAGTAGATCAAGGACTTAGGAATTAAACCAGAGACCCTGTGACTAATAGAAGAAAAAGTAGGCCCAAATCTTATGTCGGATTAGGTCCCAAATCCTTAATAAGATTCCTATAGCACAAAATTAAAATCAAGAATCAATAAATGGGATGGATTCACACTAAAATGCTTCTTCTCAGCAAAAGAAACAATCAATGAGGTGAATAGAGAGCCTACAATTTGGGAACAAATTTTTACCACACATACACCAGGTAGAGCACTAATCTCTAGGATATATAAAAAACTCAAAAATCTTAACACCAAAACAAAACACCAAATAACCCAATCAATAAATGGGCCAAGGAACTGAATAGACACTTTTCATAAGAAAATATATAATTAATCAAAAAATGTATGAAAAAATGTTCAACATCTCTAGCAATTAGAGAATGCAAATCCAAACTACTCCAAGATGTTATCTCGGGTTCTCCAGTTTTGAAAACACAAAAGATACAATGCAGTGTTCACCTCTGCCCTATTAATACCCACCTCTGAAAATACTTGGTTCTCATTATTCTTTTCATCACTTCTTTCAATAGTAGTGAAAACTGTCCCTTAGTGTGGATTGTCAACTTTATTTTAATAAAAACTTTATCTTATTAGAATGTTCCTAAAGTGACATGAACATATGTTTCTATGAAAGTACATGTATGTCATAGGATAATTTACTCCAGGTTTATTAAAAAATAAAAGTTTAAAAATTCATTTTTCACTTGTTCAGAATTTTACTAATTTCTTAAAATCACTTTCCAAACTTAAATCTTTAGAAATACTAAATTTTTATCATACCAAACTTCCAAGTAGTCGCCAACTCTATTTTAAAATAATGTTCTCCACCTACATTTTCAAGTACAAGCATAATTTCATAATCTTTGTCCTTTGTGGAAGGCGGATGTCTAGATAACACACAATGAGTAACATCCTTGTATAGTAACCTCCCTTGAGTGTAGGCAGGACCTGGAACTTGCTTCTTACTAACCGAATATGGAAAATATAAGATAGTCACAGATTAAATTAGGTTAGATTTCAAGATGAGTGAGTGGACTTTTCAGACATAATGAAGGTCCATAACCGGTTGACTACAAAAGGACACTTTGTAACCGCCATTACCAGTTATACCAGGCATGACTGACCTGACATAACCTAGACGTTTGAGTCCTTTGAAAGAGAGTCTAGTGATCAGAAACTCTCCCCTTGGCCTTGAAGAAGTACGTTAATAAAGAAATTTTGTTGCTGCAAGAATTAATTATTCCCACAACCAGATGAGTTTTGGAACAGGAAACTAAACCCCAGGTGATGATATTTTGATTGCAGGCTTGCAGGATCCTAAGCAGAGGATCTGGCTAGAGTGCCCATGATCAGCACCCTGACCAACAGAAACTAGGAAGTAAATATGTACATGACTTAAGCCCGTGTGTTTGTACTAACTTTTTATGTGCCAACAGGAAACTAATACATGGTTAATCAACAAATACTTATTGAGTGCTTATGTACCAATGGTTCTTCTAGCATTTGGGATACAACAATGAAGAAAGAAAATGTCACTACCCTGAGAAAGTTGCTGTTAGGCAGAAAAGAAAGGGTCAATGCAATGATCAATTTAATAAAATCACATTTTTTCCCCCCTCTGAGTGATGTCTGCTCAGTGTTTCATGTTTCATTAGGGCAACACTAGCTGTTACAACAAAATTAATCCTGAAATTTTAGTGGTTTAATATAATAAAAGGAAAATAATACAAGGGGGAGAAATGAATTACAGTAGAGGGGGTAGAGAGAGAAGAGGGGAGGGGAGGGGAGGGGAGGGGGGATAGTAGAGGATAGGAAAGGCAGCAGAATACAACAGACACTAGTATGGCAATATGTAAATCAATGGTTGTGCAACTGATGTGAGTCTGCAATCTGTATATGGGGTAAAAATGGGAGTTCATAACCCACTTGAATCAAAGTGTGAAATATGATATATCAAGAACTATGTAATGTTTTGAACAACCAACAATAAAATTAAAAATATATATATAATAAAAGGGCAAGTTTTTTTTCTTTTCCTAATAGGTCAATAAAAATGTTTGGCACACAAGCTTGCACATGATGACTCAGGACAAAGAATCTTTCCAGATTGTGGCTCCACACCTAGGAACCTCTTGGTCTTTTGCTTACCGTTGATGGAAAGGAAAAGCAAAAACTTAGAAGGTATTTCTACTTCTTTACCATTTTGACTTGGAAGTAGTACCCTTCTGTTCAGTTCTATTTATAAGCACTAATCTCATGGCCCTACTTATAAGCAGGGCATAAAATATAATCTGCTGAGCAACAGCATCTTAGCAAATAGTCTGCTTTATGGAAGAGGAGTGTGTAGATTTATTAGATAGATGTGCCTGCCACAGGTCCCAATAGCTGGACTTTTAGCTTCAGGCAGACAAAATCTTACACTGATCATTGAATGAATGAATATATTTAAATACATGCTCATATTTTAGGGGAATGTACTATGTTAACTGAGCCTTTAGAGAATATGATGAATATCCGTTTATTTGGTTCGTGCAATATGTTTTTCTACTTCTTGTAACACATTTTGTATTGTTTGGTTGAGGCCACAAAACCCATGGCCCACCATCAACTGGAGAACACATTGACAAGTCCTAGTCATTCAGAATGGACTCAGTGTTTCCTCTAATGGCAATGTTTGGCTCACAAACCAATGCAAGTCAATAAGGTTTCTCCATGGTGTTCAGTAGCTGGAGGATATAAACAGAGGGCTTCCAGTACATACCTGGTCCTTCATGAGGAAAGTATTTCGAAAGAAAGTATTAGAAGGAAAGCCTCAGACACCATAGGAAAGAACTGTTCCATGCTATTTTATTTTTTTAATCTCCCTTTGTCACACATCATCTTTATGTAAAGTTTCCCCGGTCTGATTACTGAATAATGCACAATGAGAAGAGAAAGGAGTTGATTTAACAACCGGAACAGGTGTATGGATAAGGGAGCAGGTGACAGGACACTGGCAGGACTGGGAAACAGGAAGTACAGAAGCTGAAGGGTGCCCAGTGAGGTGGGGGTCAAAGAAGAACACATCTTTAATGCTGGAAAAATTAGTGTGCAGTATCTTTTGAGGGCAACAGATGGACATTAGGATTTTTGGCAAAAAAAAAAAAATACTAATGTGGAATCATAAAATAAATAAGAACTGTGAAACTCCAGAGATGAAATGACACACAGAGATCATTTTATGAAGCATTTTGGTCTCTCGATAATTAAGTCGAGGTTCAGAGTGAAAACTGGGTGGGTAGCTGGAAGATAAAACTGGCACCCTTGTGGGAAAATGGGAAAATGAAAAATGGAATAGTTCAGGGTGATGTTGAAGTGGGCTTGGCAAGTGGCCCTGCTGGAAAGGAGATGGCTATTAAAAGCAATCCATATGGAGGAAAAGCCACATGCACTGAGATTTCAGGTGAGGAAAAGGAGGGAGGTGATATCACTATCTACAGCAGAGAATTGAGTGAGGATGCCAGT
Source organism: Callospermophilus lateralis (assembly GCF_048772815.1). Classification (NCBI taxonomy): domain Eukaryota; kingdom Metazoa; phylum Chordata; class Mammalia; order Rodentia; family Sciuridae; genus Callospermophilus; species Callospermophilus lateralis. Next base: position 48,865,478 of record NC_135320.1, on the reverse strand, counting down.
TCTAGGGAAAATCATAAATTCTATTTTAAATGTATTCTGAATATAGCATATCACCCGGGGAAACTTTCATATCATATCACATAACCAGAAGAAACAGATATAGGGCTTATGTTTTGGGCTAAGAACTATGATAAGTGATTTATAGATACTATCAAATTAAGTCCTCACAATAGTTTTCAAGGGGTCCAATAAGAGAGTGAAGGTGGTAATTTCATCTTACGTCCCACACCTAGGAAGGGCCAGGGCTGGAGGAAAGATCAAGGCTCTGATGACTCCCAGGCTCTTCCCCTCCACATTACTGCCACCTCCCATTACTCTGACTTCCTGAAGATATCCTGGAGGAGTAATCAACGTGACTTGGTGACTAACTACATATGGGGCCTGAAGGAGGAAAGAGTCACATACTTCCAAAGGAGGCTGTACATATGGATTTTTAAAATCATTCATACAGAGGTGGTTGTGGGTGCTTTTGAAAATGGCATGAGTCAGCTCTCGAGTTGTGATCATATAGTGAGAAAAGAATATGGACAAAACAAGGTCTTCAGTACTCAGAACCATAATAGAGTCTTCCATGGAAAAAGAGATGCAACAGGACAGAAAAAAAAAAAAAAGAATTTGGAAAAATAGAAGATTTAAATATGGCAGTTTTAAAAATACACAGTATCTTAGAAACCAAGGAGGAAGACATTTAAGGAAGATGGATTTGATTACCCAGGTGAAATGCAAAAGAAAGGTCAAGTAGAAATGTGGAAAAAAAATACATTTGATTTTTATGACCTTAGGATGACTCAAGGTACAGATTCACTAGTAACCTGAAGCCAGTCTGTGATAGTTGGTAAGAGGTGAAGAAATAAATACAATGGGTCAAATCCAGCATTTCACCTGGATTTTTTCCCACTTACTTCTATATCATATTATCATGGCTGTAAATAGTCGGTATTAGCTGTATATAAACAGTATATGTACATTTGACACTTCAGTCAGAATATTCCCTTTGTTTGGTCTTTATTCCCTTGCTACTGGGCTCCCTCCCTTTCTCAGGTCACCTGTTGGTTCACAGTCATCTATGTGCTCTAAAGAGAACAGACATCGCTGTCTATGTTCTAAGTCACAGTGACTTGGAACAGGCAGAAATCCATTACAGGGGAAGACAGTGGGAAAGAGCTATACAGCGATAAAGGAGAGAGGACACACTTGATAGAGCTTTTCAAGGAATTCTTTCCTTCGCCCACTGTAACCTGTCTGGCCACAAATCACTTCCAGCCAGACAGAGCTGGGTTGCATGAGCTGACTTTCTGGCAGGGTTCAGACGTGTACCACTGCTCAAAGGGGGAGTAACCTGTCCTGCTGCAGAGACAGCACTCCTTCCAGATTTCAGCATGGAATTTTTATGCAGTTGTGCTTGCTCCTCTTTGGTGTTATAAAACAGTCAAGCAAGATGAATATAGCTGGTAATTTATACTAGAAACTTGCATTGGATTATACTTGGATGACTTATTAAATGAAGGATATTATCAATATTACATCTGTCATAAATGAAAAACTCCAAGTTTGAATGGATGTAATCCATTCATTGTTTTATAGGCACACTGGCCTCCAGAGAGAGTCACAAATCCAAATGATGTCTCTGAGTGATGGATTTTATGTTCTTTTCTCAAGCATGGTCTAAAAGATGTGCAAAATCCTTATGCACCAGGAGGGTTCCTTTTTACCAAGCATCAAAAGAAACATGTAGAAAAGTTTCACAAGACTACCTGGAAATGTTTCTGTCCAGCTACTGTGTAATGAAAGGCAAAGTATAAGAAGCAGATGGGTAAATATGGCTTCAGACAAACAGAACTGCAGGGAACCTCTCACTTTCTTTCTAGTCTCTCTGAAACCATTTGATAAAAGAGCCAGCCAGGATTTGGAAATTTAGCTTTCCACCACTTGGTGAATATTGGTCAACTCACCCATTGTGCCTCTTAATAAAGCCCTGAAAATTTAAAACGGCAGCCATCTCCTCATTTCCTTTAGCCAAACCCCTTACTATATATTATATTTCTCTTTGATTTATCTTGCTCAGTCTTTCTTTGGTGAACTATAATAATTTCCATACAAGACACAATCCATTTTGTTCATACTCAAGTCTAAAATAAAAATGGATGATGGTCATTACTCTAAAAGCTTGACACATCCTCTCTTATTTAATCCAGGAGACTTCTGTGACGTAGGTCACACTAGTTTCCCAATTTTTAGATTAGACAACTGAAGAACAGAGAAAGATTTTTCAAATGCCTTAAGAATGTGCATCAGAACTCTGGAACCATTAAATGTAATTCCTCATAAGTGCACCTGTATACAGGGACATGTCCCAGACTGAAGGTGCATTATTGTACCAGTTGAAAGGGTTTTTCAAATGTTCAGTGCAAAAGATGAAAACAAGATCTCACCAACACACATCTTTTTGAAGTTTCACAAGTGAGGAACAGTAACTAAAAGCTCTGGAGAAAATAAACATCTCCTACAAAGGAATGGACCATACAATGTATAGCATTTGAACAGGGAGTTTCAATGCTGGAAGCATATAAAGAACATTGTCAAATTTTGGAGAGGAAGCAAATTCAGCCTAAAATTTCATACCCAGCCAGAAAATAGAAAATAGAACTAAAAATCATGTAGAGAAGTACTGTCTTTGAAAATGTACTTGCCATGTATTCTTTCTTAGGGAGATACTTCAGGATGCACTACAGGAAAATAAATGGTTAAACTCAGAGAAAGGAAGACCCAAAGGAAGACCCAAAAAGGAAGATCCAAGAATTGGTGCAGCCTGCAAGGACAGCAACAGACCACTGGAGGATGCTGCTGCAGAATGGACCAACCTCACAAGTCTGGAGAGCTCGCAGCCAGGACTTGCAACCAAGAGCAACAAAGAGCTTCAGAGCAAGCCGGCTAAGGGAAAAGGTGACTTATGGAATATAAAAAGTACAGGATGGCATGATTGTAAAGGAAAAAGATTAAAAGGGGACTATTTTAAGCCATTGGCTTGGGAAGTGAGAAAGAAAATGTGTTTCAGGAAGAGGAATTAATGGTTTGATGATGAGAACTCTGGAGAAAAAAAAAATCAAGAATGGGCAGAAGTAAGGAAAAAGGTGTTTTGAAACAGCAGTAACTACCAGTTGGTAAACATTTATCATGTCATTCTAAGATAATCAGACTAGAAATTATTTTTTCTGATTAGTTCTCTTCCAAGGTCACCTTTTTCTTGCAGGTGATACAGGGTGAAGGAGGAAGAATGCTGGAGAATTTTTGCCCTGCTCCCCCACCCCCTGTCTCCACCCTTGGGGAGTCAGCTCTGTCCCCTCAGCCAGTGGAAAGAGAAACCCAGTTTCTAAACAGGATCAGCCAAACTGACCCAGAGCTAATGAAACTTTTTCTGCAAGTTTCCAAATCTGTGCTGTGTATTTGGAGAGAGATTTGAGGTGGAAGAAGCAGGAGTCTTTCACAAAGGAATCAAACCTAAAGTAGGAATCAGGCCAACTGAGCAGCATGGGGAAAATTTTCAGACTAAGGGGACATCTTGGCAAGAGGTTAGGACACTCTCTCACATTCCAGAAACTAATGAAAAGTTCCACGTAGTTGGATTCCTGTTTGACTAACATTCCCCCAAAATGGAGAACAATTCAGAAAATCTTTGCCAGAGGAATGGATGTTATACAAACCTGAACTATTCAATGTGAAATAGTGCTGATTCTAAAAGGAACCTAGCTGTTCTATTCTTTAAAAACATAAGAAAATGGAGCAAAAATCCATGAATGAAGAAATAAAAATATACATATAAATCCACAAAGCAAGAAAAATGGCAGAAAGGAAATGTGAACATACTTCCTAAAGGTAATTTCTACAGCATTCACACATGATGACGGATTAGCTATAGATTCAGAAGCCTGAAATCACACTGGGAGCCTTTGTAAATTATTTTCTCATTATGGAAGTCATGGTTGTTGTGGTTTTAAAACCAGCCATTGTGGTATTAGTGAGCAGCAGGCTTTGGTGCCAGGACACTCAACAGGGAGAATGTGGAGCAGGGCCAAGTCAAGATATGAATGGTCCTTTCTACAATCGCAGCTCATGACAAGGTAGCTGGTCCAGTCACCAGAGACCTGAGGAGAGGTTTGCTAAACTGGAGAAGATAATTTGGGTTCTGCTCAAATGAATGACCTTTTAAACTTCATTCAAAGACAACGACAGTTTTCCTCTTAAATTTGATTAGTGAGAGCCAGGAAATAAAACAAGGAGTAATCAAGGACATTTTCTGATCCACATCAATAGTGCTTCAAATGAACAGTCACCCTAGTGGTGGGTGAGCATGTGTGTTCTTCACATGGAGGTTGTATTCACATGGAGGTTGTATTGCTCGTATTAACTATGTCCACAAATTTTGCCTGCCTTTGTGCTCTGCTATCATTCCATAGCCATGACAGGTGAGATTAGAAAAAACTAGTCGGAGAAGCCAGGTGGCTGCCATCGCTGAGAAGGTACACTCAAGTGTGGTGTGAGAGCTGCTCCACCCCTGGGAGACAGACTGCGCCATGATGTCAAAGTCCCTGTCCTGGGTAGTGTGGCCTTCTTTAAGAGGATGAAGCTTAGAGAAAGGAAGACTAGCAAGAGATAACTTAAGGTTTAATGAGTACCAGAAGCTTTTGAGAAGTGCAAACAGGCAGTGTTTTCCCTGGGTTGAAGGTTGAATAGCAAACACTAACATGAAGAATAACCTGTGCATTTATCTGTAGTGCAGTTTCTCCATACGTTCCCTGAAAATTCCAGGGCTTAAGGATTCTGTGACTTCAGGCTTCAATCATTTCTCTATCCCTCAGGGACATAATTAACAATTATCATCATTATATTAAAATTAAAACAATTAATGCATACTTTTAAAGATACTCACTAGGTATCTAGGTACAAAGGCTCTAGAATAAAGCACCTCTTTTTGAAATAAAATCATAATGAAAACTAAATCAGACCAAAGAGCAGTTATGTCTTAAAAGGAAAACACACACATACACACACACACAATTCTACTGCTTTTCTTTTCATATTACAAATTGGTGATAAATTACCTTTACAAAGTTAAAGGAATAGAGATGAACAAGATGGTATGTGGTTTAAAATGATTGAATCATATCATACCCAGTGTTATAATTTGCTTTTTCACTTAAAGTTCACATGAATATATTTGTTTACCATTAAGTAGTCTACTGCAAAATCATTTTTAATAGCATATTACTCCATTCTATGTCATTACTTTTATAACTTATGTTACCAATATGTCAATAGTTAGATATCTGGTTTCCTTTTGATTCCTCCTCCTCATTTATTGCTTTTAATAAATGAGGCTTCTGATAGTTGCTCTCAGTTTTTAAAACTACCGGAGCTTCAAAATTGAGCAAGTGAAAACACTAATCTGTATATATTAACAATGTTGAATTAAAATAAAACCTGTCCTCTTCTTGACTAACAATTAAAACACTTAATATTCTTCTGGAAAGAAAAAAATGGCCACTTCTTCCAGTTAAAATGCTAACCAATCTATGCAGTTATCTAATGAGGATGAATGAATGTTTAATGAGATAACCCGTTGAGGAAAAAAAAAAAAAAAAAGCCTGGGCATAGTCTCTCCCCACGATCTCTTTTTCTACGAAACATTTAGAGTTATGTTCTAGAAACCAAAAGATTACTTAGGGTAGAGGAAAAAGTCATGTGATTTAAAACAATGTAGAGATTTGAACCAAGAGTTTATTAGTAAACCCTTAAAAATAAACTTATTTTCATGTCAGCTTGAATAAAAAACATCACTTTGAAACAAATTTCTTAGGTTATAAAAATTTTTATGCACATGACTTATATTCTTTTTATATATTTAAAACATATCCTAACTGCATGGTTTCATGGTCTAATGTTAGGTGAATTATGCTGAGTTAAACTGCCGATCCACTGGGCAACTGGGGTTTCCTGAGCAGGAGCTGCAGACCCCTTGTGGGTCTCCTGGTCTTTTAGCCTCCGATGCTTACATCTGGCTAATTCATCTGCCTTTGTCCAAAGTATGTATTACAATACTTTGTCTTTCACTCTCATTTGACTGGAAGCTCCTTGAGGACTGGCATCTTACATTTTATGTTTTTATGTCTTCACTACCTATCCAAACAGTAGAAATAAAGTAATGTTCAACAAATATTTGCTGAGAAAAATAATGAAAATATTGGCTTCTGAAACATGTAATGCTATTCTATAAACACTCTATTCTGTACCCTACCACTGTACTCTTTATTTGTTCTCAAGGACTCGTGCCTATGCTACTTTAGACAATACTGTGGACCAACTATTGACTGAATGTCTGGTGTCTCCCCAAGTTCATAGGTTGAAACTGACTCCTAGTGTGATGGCATTTTGAAAGGTTTGAGCCTTTAGGGTGAAGGCTTCATGGGATTATGACGTTTCTAGAAGGGAGATATGATTCTCTGTCTCTGTATCTCACTTTCTTTATCTCTGTATTCCCATTCACCCCTTCCCTTGTCACATGAGGATACAATGAGAAGATATCATCCATGAGCCAGAAAGAGGGCCCTCACCAGACATCAAATCTGTCAGCATCAAATCTCTCAGCACCCTGATCAGGAACTTCCTAACTTCCAGCACTATCAGAAATTTCTGTTGTTTATACCACCTAGTAGCATGTGGTATCTTGTTATATCTGCCTGAGCTAAGACAGACAGGAAAATAGACCATGACATGAGAATGAAAGTAGTTTGAGATAAAACTGGCCCTCATATTTATTCTATGTGAAATCGAATTGAGCCCTCTGTTTATGATCTGATTGTTGAAAGCAGGGGGGACCGTATATTCCCTTAATCCATTTTCTGGTGGTTTTAGAACTTAATCTTCTATATATGTGTTGATAAAGTTGGGAAGATTCGATGACTCCAAGAATGAAAGAGGAAGTAATAAGATGGTTGTGAGACTTTATTGACTATAATTGAAACCTTCCCTTTTTAACAGAAAAATTACTTTTATTCACATTTTTCTTTAGTGCTAACCAGATCGTTGAAGCATATTCCAATTCCTCTTTTAAAAAATATATATACTGTATACACATCAGACTCTGAGCTAAGAAGATGGTAGTGGTAGAATGCCAGCTTCGAAGTTGACATGCAGGGCTGGGTTGAATATCAACTGTGTCTCTGTGCTGACGGTATGTTAGGCTGGCTGACTCTTCCATACAAAAGGAAATGATTTACTTCATTTCTGTTTATTTAAAATATCTCAGAAAACAATTTGATAGCAAACCATGTTCACTGAAAGGGAAATAGTGACATCTTGTGGAATCATGTGATTTCATCCCAGAGTCTAATCATGAACTCTCGAAATGTTTAAAATACACTTATTCTCTTCCTTAAGAACAAATGTACCTTTATGATTGAGATGACACCTGCAATATACCATAATGCTTTATGATACTAATAATGTGATTCCTTTTAAAAATAAGTTGATATTCTTCGATGAGTATCCAGAAGAATTATTAAAAAATAATAATAATATTAATAATAATAATTATTATTATTAATATTATTATTATTATAAGGATTCTGGCCTTCCACATTCCAGCATCTGAGCAATGCAACCTGAGGAGGAACAATATGCTATTTACTGAGGTAGGTAGGGTGTGTGTGTGTGTGTGTGTGTGTGTGTATTTCTGTGTATCCTATGAGAATATATATATATATCCTGTGAGGACAGGCAGCATAGAGAAAAATGCATTTTAGTTTTTTAATGTTCAAGAGGACTTGCCCCAGACCTTCATGAATTTTTAAATCTTTGAATGCCTGTGTAGCATATAATTTTTAAAATTAAATTATATATGAATATAAATAGTGAGCCACAAAATGGCCATAAATTACAGTACTGAATGGTGTGCTGGCCTGCAGCCTGTGCAGCAGCCAGTGTTAATGATTCCATGATTATTAATTACATTACCTGCCCTAGAATGTGGGTCATTTGCAACTTTTGTGAACTGCAAATGTTAAGTCAAATAAAGCCCAGGGTCTCCCTTAGATTACATGGAATTGAGAGGGGTTCTGATCTTAGACTTGGATTTCCATGTGCCTAAAATCCTAGTTTCACCAGCTTTGTAAAACAGGACAAGTTACTGATTTTCTCCGTATCTTAGTTTAAAAAAAATGCAATAGGGTTGTTTTGTTCATTGAATGATATTGGCAAAACATTTTTGCAGAAAGACTAGAATATAATGTTTATTTGTTGCATGTCTGATTATCTAATGACCCCTTCTCTGCCTATCTTATGATATGACCCCTTCTCTGGTATGAACTGGTTATGTAAAGTTTTTTGAAGGGTGTTGTTTTACATAAATAAGAAAGGCCAAAGGTTTAAATCTCTTGGGAGCCTGGAGCCTAGAGTCGAATCAGTATCCAAATCAAACCCTGGCTCCCTCACTTACTACCTGTGTGATCTTGGAGAAGTTATTTAATTTCTCTGTGACCCAGTTTCATCATTTATAAAATGGGGATAAACCTCTATCTTCCCTCATACGGTTCTATTATGAGGATTAAATGTGTTAATGCATGTAAAGCTCTTAGAGAACTGAGTGGCACAAGGCAAAAGCCACATAAGCATTAGCTCTTAGCATTGCATTGTCTAAAATGAAACAGCAATGAAGAGAACATTCTGCCTACTCGTTACAATGCTCTTAGGGGGTGTGGGTGGGGAAATGGATCTAAGTTTGAGTTCCAAAGCATGAATAACCCAGAGATCATCAGTGTTTGCTTATTCTAAGGCCCCTGATCACTTTGGCTTGCTTGCTTCTTTATAAATACATATGCTCAACCAGCATATGAGATTCGTTTCCCCTTTTTATACAGATAGGATCTTACATGAGCCTACATTAGGTTCACTGCTAGGATCCAGACATGGTTGATATTTCTAGCCAATTGGAAGCAGAGACCCAGCTTTAATTTATTTGTATAAGGAATTGAAAAATTTCTCTGGAAATAACCCATCCTAAGAGGAAAAAAAAAAAAAAAAAAGAAATCACAGTTTTGTAAAATCAGAAACCCTAGGTTCTCTAAAGGGGCAGGTGAGTTTCTGTCACTAGAGGTTACTACCTAGGCCACTTCTTATATGACTTCTGTTTGATTCCTGGAAAGAAGGGCAAGAAACCAGTAATATTTGAAAATCCCACACAGCAAAGAGTTTCGAAGAAATTCTTATTTGATAATCAATATGATAATGTTTAACACAAAGCAATGAGAAACTGCCCTGTCACACATTTCAGGGTTCTTGTGATCATCCCTGTAAGGACAGAAACAAAAATCAGTGTTGGGCTGACTTTGAAAGCAGCAGAGGCTCAAGAAAAGGAGTGAATAAAGAAAATGGGAAGTAGGGCTGGGGATGTGGCTCAAGTGGTAGCGCGCTCACCTGGCATGCGTGCGGCCTGGGTTCCATCCTCAGCACCACATACAAACAAAGATGTTGTGCCCACCAAAAACTAAAAAATAAATATTAAAAGAAAATTCTCTCTCTATCTCTCTCTTAAAATAAAAGAAAATGGGGAAGTAAACACTAGAAATGAAAGCCCTGAATTACATAAATATGAGACAATCCTTGAGGTTTCTATATAAGTGAAACTTTGAGAAAGACTAGAGATCTGTAACAGGCAAATGGATTAGGACCAAAGAAATGGACTGAGTATTTTTCAAACTTATCAAAAGGACAATACTAAAAAATGTTGAATGAAGTTAAAAGAGGGAAAAGGGGAACAGAGAGACTGGGCATCTCAAACATAAAAATGTGGGAAAAAGGATAATTAAACTTGTGTGGTCAGAAGAACATTTTAATGGAAAGTTAAAGCCCTTCTTATGTTTCCAACTTTGTCACTGATCAGCTACACGTCACGGGTTAAGTAGTTTGAATGTTCCAAACTCATCACACTCATGCATTCATTTATGCTTAATTTATTCCCACCTTGTAAGCACTGTGTTGAGCACAAAATTGCATGACATGTTCCCTGGGTTCAAGGTACTTACAGTCTAGTGGAGAAATTACTGCAGAGAAGCAAATAAACAAGTCTGAGGGCACACATTGAAGGAAGGTGGTGTGTAGAAGATTCTTAGGCTAAATTTTTGAAGAATGAATAGAGGTCTTAACAAAATAGAAGAGAAGAACACTTTAGGTGTGCGAAGCATGCAGAGGGTCATAAAGGCATGAAATACCATATTGCACATAAAAAACTGCTGGAAATTCCACATAACTGAATCTCAGGGTGTACTGGGAGGGAATGGAGATAGATCCAGAGTGGTAGATAAAAGCTGATTCCAAAGGGCCTCGAGTATTAAGCCTATCTATCAAATGAGGAAGTTGTTCACAGGACTCCTCTTCTCTGACTTTCATGTAGCATTCTTCTCATGGACGCAAAGCCTTTTCTCCTACCAGAGGGAATCATAGATGCTCAGGATTGGAATAGCTCCTAATTCTAATTTGAGATGGGAATACTGTCAATATTCTTCTTGAGTGATTGTCTGCTCTCTGCTTGAACTCCTCCAGAGATGGAGAATTCATCACTCCTTCAGACAGAACGTTCTTCCTTTCAGAAAGTAATTACTAGAACTTAAAGTCAAACATGGAAAGTCGACAACCCATTTATCTCTTCTCTTGGATGCCAAAGTTCAAGTTAAACAATTAAAGATATCTTAAAAATCTCCCAAGAATATCAAGCACATTTTAAAAGGTGATTTGACAGAATAGAAAAACCTTACACATAATCCTACCAGGGAGATGACAAACCACAGAAAGGTGCAAGTATACCGGAAGGCACCAGGTGGGACTGAAAATGGGAGAACTTATTGATAAAAAAAAAAAAAGTATAAGAAGAAGCAGACAACCAGATTACCTTCCCCAAATCCAGGAAACTCTTTTCCATCCAGGCAAAAGGGTGTTGGTTTACTTTATAAAGATGTTGAACCACGAGATTGCAAACACCCAGACTCAAGACCCAATGCATGGTGGAAATGCCAAGGGAAGTATCTTCTGAAAACAAGGGTATTAAATAACAGCTGCACAAAATAGACTAACACACATGATTTCCTTGGGGCTGGTTGCAACCATATTCCCATTCACCCTCTCACTCTCCCGTTTGGGTATTGAATCAAGGGACTTCCCAGTATACTTGTTGAACAAAGTCTATTTCCCAAGGGATCCAATAGTATGTACTTGCTGTAGAATAGGAAAGGATTTGTAGCCTTTTTTAATAAGAAAACCTCTGACATGAAATACTGAGTCCAAATCAATGTATAGAGAGGGCAGAGAAAGAAACTGAATGAGGACATATAATGCACAAAATATCAATAGTAATTATTTAAAGAGATAAAGTACTATTTTCATAAAATTAAAAACAAGATACTGTCAGAAAATTACTTTCAGAGAATAAGGAAGCGCTCTTGGGAATTGAAAACACAGTAATGGAAATTTTAAAATTTCATAGAACAATTGACATAAGATTATACAGCTTTGCAGAATATAGAACCACATACAAAGAGATGGAGAATATGAAAGGCAATATGAGAAAATCAGAAGAACAGGAGGCACAACATGTAACAAGTAGAAAGGGAACACAAAAGTGGACAGACCAAGTTTGTTTCAAAAGATCATAATAAAGAACATGAGAAACTTTCTCAGAACCGAAAGCCAAGTGTTTCCAAAATGCTTTGCAAAATGAATAAAGAAGTTCCACACCAGTACGAATCATTATGAAATTTCAGGCTAACAAGAAAAGAAAGAAGTTAATAAAAGCTTCCCAGAAGGAAAACAAACAAACAAATGAAGCACATGCAAAGGATTAGGCTTCTTAACACAACCCTGGAAGTGAGGGAACAATAGTGTGATCAACGCCTTCAAAACTAGGAGTGTAATTTCCAATCAAGAATTCTAAGGAGACTCAAGTTTAAGGAAGAATAGATGCTGCTGTAACTCAGATCTTGAATGTCCCCCAAAGGCTCCTGTGTTAACGGATTGGTCACCAGCCTCTGATATTACTGGGGGGTGGGGGGACAGAGTGAGAGAAAGCTAGGGTATTGAATTATACTTGAAGAGTATAATTGGGACTCTGGTCCAGCTTCTCTTTCTTTGCTTTCTGGCTTCAGTTGGGCTAAACAGCTTTGCTCTACTACATTCTCTCCACCATAAAGGTAACTGAGTCAAACAATCGTGGACTGAAACTTCTGAAAACATGAACCAGAAGAAACCTTTTTTTTCTTTTAAGTTGACTATCTCGGGAATTTTGTCACAGTAATGGAAAGCTGGTAACACAGAAAGTCAGATTTCAATCTTTTTTTAAATTTTTTATTTATTTCTCATATATCCTTTTTTGAGGAAGCTACTGGTGAAAGTGCTCCATCAAAACAGGGAAAGATGGGCTGGGAATGTGGCTCAAGCAGTAGCGTGCTCGCCTGGCATGCATGCGGCCCGGGTTCGATCCTCAGCACCACATACAAAGATGTTGTGTCCACCTAAAAAAAATAAATATTAAAAAATTCTCTCTCTCTCTCTCTCTCTCTCTCTCTTTAAAAAAATGTTAAAAAAAAACAGGGAAAGAGAAAGAAAATACTATTAGTTTCAAGAAAGAGGCAGACATATTGAAAGGACCACAGCTCTATCAGGATGAGAACCAGCAAGCTGAGGACTTCACAGAAAATTGTGCTAAGAAAAAGTGCTGCTGAGAGATTGACCAATGTTGTTTTATTGTACTGATCAAAGTCTTGTAGCTCTTATGGAGAGTTTGGGGATGAACAAACAAAAAGTTCCTAGGGGTAAAGAAAAGCAAAAATAGGACAGTTAAAAATTCTAGGGAAGACAAAACATTGTGTAATACAGAAAATATGATCATAATAGTTCTGTGACCTAATCATAATCTATTTCCAGAAAGTGCATCTTGAATATGTATTTAACTACAAATAGTTACTTAAAGTGGTAGAATGGGAGAAGGGAAAGGGAACACCAAATGTCCTTATTCTATCAAATCAAATCTACATTCAGAAAATAGAAGGAAATACCAAAAGAATGATTGAAAATACTCCCTAAAGTTTGCCTCCAGGATCAAGGATTAGAGTGAGGAAGGAAAACACAATTGTAATTTTTAACAAGTTTTATTGTCTCATTTGCCTATATATACATATATACAATATGCATATATACAACATATTGGTAAGTATTTTTTTAATATTTATTTTTAGTTGTAGTTGGACACAATATCTTTATTTCAGTTTTTTATTTTTATGTGGTGCTGATACATGTGTGAGGCGAGTGCTCTACCAGTAAGCCACAACCCTAGCCCTTGATAAGTATTTAAAAAAATGATAATAATAATAATTTCTTTCTTTTGCTAACCTATCATCTAAAATCTAAAGTATCCCTAACTTATACTCTTAATTATATTCTCCAGGGCTCTGTGTACAAAACCCAAACAAAACAGTAGTTTCTCTACCCCATGACCATCCTTCAAATATTTTAAATCAGAACTCATGTCCTTCCTTTAGTTGTGTAAGGGCTAAAACCTTCCTGTTCACTCAACCACACCACCTGTGTAACGTCTCCCTACCCCCGCCTGGTGACTTTTCTCTCTGCTCAGTAGAGTATTGTCCAGAACTGATGGTGATGCTATGAATATGTTTTGACTAATTTACAGCAACATTATCACTTTTCTTATGCAGATTATAAGAACCCATCAAAAGCAACTAAGATTACCTTAACTTCCTTAGAAACTAAACTACATTAATATTTCATATTGTAACCAAGACTTATCCTCATATATGATTTTCAAATGGGTTTCCAATGGGTGGGATTTGGTTTGGGGTCATTTGTTTTTCATCTTGGTGGAGGGACCTTCCATATATCTATGTTAAAATATGGTTTATTAAAGTCACCTTACTGTCAAATTGAAAAGAAAATATGTTTGGCTTTTGATTTATTCACAGAAGGTATTAGCTATGTCTTCCAAACTTATGTCACTCAAATTTGATAACTATACTTTCATTCAAGCCTTGAGTAAAAATGAGGAATAACACCAAGTCTTGCAAGGCCAAGCCCTTCAGCCACCAGAACACATGTTCAAGTTAACAACCATCTGTTAGCCAGCTTCAACTCACAAGTTGTTCAACCATTGTAAGTTCATTTAATCTGGCCCTGATACACTGAATAGACGACAGTTCTCTACTCAAACTATTTTTTTTACCCAAGTCATTAAGGAGATAACTCAATAGAATTAAACCTATTGCTGTCTTTTATAATGTAAATTTTTATAAAACCAAAAGATGTTACCCTTCGTACTTCACTAGATATTCAAAGCAATGTCATTTGACTGGTCCTCTGACTTATATTGACAGATTTAGGATACAGATTTTGATTTTGGCTCTGACTTGTATCTGTTCTCCAGAAGTAGGTCAGTGTCTTAGTCTATATTTTTCATCATTACTATTATTATTGTTATTATTGTTATTATCTCAATGTGAGGTTGTAGATCAAAGATTTTTCACCTTATTTGCATGCTCTGTAATCTCACCAGGATATGGGACAGCTCAGTCCTGGAGGTCGTGCCAGAGATTTTTAAATTGCAATGGGCAAACCCTGCCCTCCCCAGGCCCAGCTATTCCCATTGCTTTCTGACAACTGACTGAGGATACAGCTTTAAGCCTTTGATATTCCTAGGCAAAGAGTCTGTGCTTTGACATTTGCATTTATCTCATTATGTTTGATTGGCATATTGAGATCCATAAGCTTGTGGTTAATATATTGCCAAGGATTCTTAATTAAGCTGGTTGTGCAAAAAAAGGCATCAGAGTCTCAGGAGAAATGTATAATCTTTGCCAGTCATTCGCTTTGAATTTGCCTTTCTGCCCTGGTGGCACAGCAGCCTACAGTGCTACAGGGACTGTTGGGGGCTTGACATAACAAGCAAAGGCTTCTATAACCTGGTCCTGCCATTTGAATTGGAAGGAAAGGGAGACTGTTACAATAGAAGGGGGAGAAGAGCAGAATATCTAAGTCCATATTCCCCGTGGACAAATGAGACAGAAGAATAAAATATATGACAGGTAAAGCTGCCAATTGTCATACTCTGAGGAATTTTTAAACATTAATATGTTTATTTTCTACTTATTTTTTTCCTCTTAGCCTTTTCAAGAAATTGATAGTTTAAGAGGCGGAAACAAAAATAAACAAATAAAAATAAATAGAAAACTAATCTCCATTGAGACAAATTTACCTATAAACATATTCTGGGTCCCATGTACCATGAAACAATAGTTTGTGAAACAGAAGCCTTTATATCACCTATGATTTTGACAGAAATGCAAATGCCAAAGCCCCACCCGAGTCCTATATAATCAGAAACTTCAGGAATGGAGCCCAGAAATCTCTATTTTAATAAGTTGTTCAGGTATTATGAGGTACACATAAGTTTCAGAGTCATTGCTATAAAGGAACCACTGAGATTTTCAAAGATGGGGATCTCTCAAAGGACATGACCTAGCAATTCAAAGCAAGGCAAGGACAACTCATAAACACCAGTGAGCATGAGCTGTGGCTCTCTTTTCCTCTTTCTGCCAGCTTGGCTGTCACTGCATTGGCATCACCTGTCAGGCAAAGGCCACAAAGCCCCCAGGGTATATAAGATATCTTCAAGAATCAGCATTCCTGCAGGAGGGGCACGATGCTTGCTCTGCCCCCATGACTTGTTTTGTGTGAAGGGAACACTCTACCTTTGCTTTTTCCTCCTTTACTTTGCCCCGTGACCAGATGCCTTAGGAGAACATAAATTTTGTTGACTCCAGATACTATGCACTCACTCATCTCTTTCCCACCTCCCCCGTCCTGCTCAGGATTCCTGCAGGCATCCCCTTTACGGCCTGACTTCAGCAGGATGCTGCTGTTTAAATGTGGGTCATGCAATGAGTAGTGGGCTGCTGGGAGTGATGCTGCTCTGTTTTCCTTGTACCCTGTTGATTTCAAATGATCCTGCTCTCAGTTTTGTTCCAAACCTCTAGGTAATGCTTCCCTGGCACACAATGGCTGAGACATCTCAACCCTGCCATGTCCACTGAGAATCTGTTAAATTCAGAGAATGCATATTGGGCATTAGTCCAAGAAGGGTTTGGTGACATTTCTCTTATCTGTCATGTACACAAAGTATCACTATAACACATACCCCTGCATGGTAATTGCTCTACCAGGAGGCATTTGGGTACATGCTGTAACGAATGCATTTAAATCTTTTTGATCTGTGGATTCCTAGCTTGTTTCCCGTTTGCTATTCACTTAGTGTGCCTAACCTTTGCCAAACAACTGCAGAGCTCTGTCCTGGACCCAGGTTTTATTTGCTGCCTTTAGTCATTTTCAGTTTCTTAGTAGAAGCAAGTACAAGGGTAAAAGTCGATGGAAAGCAGGTTTAGGTAAGCTCCATCCAGTCCATGCATATTGCCAAGAATCCCCATGTGTACTTGAGGCAAGGAAGGAGTTTCTGTTCTGATTTGGAACACCATAAATCAAATAACTACGGTTCAGCCACCCCTAAGACTGCTGACATGGTCCCCTCCCAATATTTACTGCCAAGTGTAAGAGCTTACAAATACCAACACAACTACGCCGCCTGCACCTGGCATAATGTTTCTGGTTTTTCAGAAAATCCAGCTGCTGCCTTTGTTTGATGTTAGCATTATACAGTTATCATCCCCATGCCATTTGCATGACAATCATCTCATAGCATATCCCATCAGGAAGGGTGGGAATCAGCTGCAGAAGTCATAGACCTCAGAGTACTCCTTCTCTTCTCTATGAATGACACTGACATGCCTCTCTTCACATGTGCCAATCTTTAAACACTGTGTACACAGAGGAGATGAGTGGGGAGGTATTTTCATAAGTACCTACTACAGTTAAATGAGTTATTCATGTGGATGAGGAAATGATGCATTGGATGGCTATGTAGTGGAACTTGCACTAGGAGGCACTGGAGGTACTGCAAACACCAACCTGCCCTCAGGAAGCTTATAACCTCCAGCACCATTCAGAGGTTAATAAAAAGAGAATCTCTTTGATTCTTCTCTCTCATTCCAGGAAGCAAAATGGCTTTCTTTCTGCTTATTTTCAAACACACTTAAGTGCAATTGACCTCCATATCTGTGGGTCCCAATCTGTGAATTAAGCCTACTGTGGATGAAAAATATTCAGAAGAAAACAAATTACATCTGAACACGTACAGATTATTTTTTTCCACTTCCTTATTCCCCACACAATATAGTCTAACTATTTACAAAGCATTTACATTGTATTAGGCATTATAAGTAATCTAGAGATGACTTAAAGAAGGATGCACATAAATTTTATGTATCATATTATGAAAGGATGTAAGGAAATTGAACACCCACAGTGGTGAGTATATCCTAGAAAGTCCTGAAACCAATCCTCAAACACACCAAGGGACACTTGTACTCAGAGATAAATGAGCTGCTTTTGGCTGCTCTCCTTGGCATTGAGCTCTTTGGGAAGTAGTTAGTGATGTCGTCACTGTAGCATAGCTATTAATGATATCTAATAGTATCCTTATGATTAACTAGAAATACTTTCAGAAGATAAGGATTTTTCCTAAAAATCTTATAAAAGTAGAGCATCAATTTAGAACAACACAAATATTAATGTAATCTCACTCCCTAGAAAAGAGCTGTTGATGTTTTTATATAACTCTATAGAAGTACAAATTTTTATAAACATAAAATATGATCGATAATGTGTATAAAGTTTTATTTTTGTTTCGCCTTTTTATGTAAGTATTTTTATGTATTTAAAGTTAAATGGTTGTATATATAATATTCTATTATTTGGTCTTGCCATTACTTTACAACCACTCTCCTATTGTAAGACATTTAATCTGATTCTAATTTTTATTAACTTTAATGTTCATATGACTAACATTTATCATATATAATGTTCATCTTCATCTCTGATTATTTTCTTCAGATAAATACTTAGAAACAAACAAAAAAATGCTTAGGTCGAATATCATAAAGTCTTTAAAGTCTGTTGGTTACACATGCAAAAATGTTTTCCAGAAATGTTTTACGAATTTAAATTTTCTAAGAAATTTTTAAGAGCATCTAAAGAGTCTTTTGGGTTTTTTTTCAAAATTTTGCATGAAATATTAAAACATCTCACAAGTCAGAAAGTATATAGGTTTTCTAAGAAATCTTCCTTCAAACTTTTTTTCACATGTGTGTATGTGTGTGTGTGTGTGTGTGTGTGTGTGTTCATGTAAAAAATACATGATATATGGGATGCACTACAAATGTTTTCCAGTGTAGTAATCTTGACCCCATAATGGTCCATGGAAAGTATGATCTTGGGCCTCAAAGTATTCCTCGAAATTCTCCTCTGCTTTATGGTACTCTGTTTTCCTTTTGGAGAATAACCTCTTGTATTCTTTCTATTCCTAGTGGGCTTTCATTCAAACCATGGTACCTTCCAATACAAGAGAACATAGCCTATGGATGACTATTTTTATATGATCATGTGATCTTAAAATAGCCAATCAGAGCATTTTCTAAGATTTCACTGGAGGTAACAGGGACACCAAGGGAATGTGTCTGAGCAGTGGGAAGCACATGAAGACAATGTGCCTGCAGAATTCAGTCAAGTAGAGACAAGCATAACCATGAGACAGAACTCTAATAAGAGTATCTAATTTCCAGGATGCAGCTGCACTTGAAGTGCAGCTTCATTCCAAAAGTTCTAATTTTCATAAGAAAATAATTACTATGTAGTTCAAATTGGCTGTAGATTTGCTTTTTTTTTTCTTTTTGATGTCTTTAAGCAAAAGATCCCATTTGAACATACAGCTTCCAACTCTCTTACTGAGTGAGAAATATAAAATCTTCAACCAAATGAGAACCATGTAAATCAAACGTAGTTCAGGGAAATGGTTGAAGAAGAAAGATATCCATTCAAACAGAACTACATATCTCAAAAGTGGAAACAATACTCAGGTTAACGAAAAAGAAAGGCCACATAGAAATGTGGTCAGTAGCTCTCGCACATTCCCTGCCTGCTTTTTGTAGATATGAAGTAAGGAAGCTCCTACTCATAACCCATATCTTGTTAGTCCCTGAAGAAGCAAGGATGAAGTGAATGGAAAACAAGGCCCTCATCTAAAAGAGTTATAGTTAAGCTTGACAATGTCTTTATGCAAGTTTCTTGTTGTTTGATTTTTAAAGTCTGAAAAAGAAAATATGCACCTCTGAGCCTGTTCAACTAGGACTTTTAAGAATGCAAATTACCTATGGAACTACACATACATAAGATCAGTATGTTTTCTCCATTCAAACTACAGTTCAAGCTAGGTTGGATTCTTTGAAGATAAGTTATAAGTAAAATATCATAGAATAATAGAAAGAGTTAAGAACATAAATCCAGGAGACTTCATGTGACCTTGGACTAATCATTTACTTTTATGAGTTCCATTCTATTCACACGTAAAACAAGAGATTTAAACTTCATAGGCTCTTGATGAACAGATATTTGTCCATTCAAAGTGAACATTTCAGAATAAGGAAATAGAGTTTTCCCCAGAAACTACTCTTTCTTCGAGGGCTCCTGGGGAATCCCCTGAGCTCTCTAGACAGGATGTAAAAACACAACCATCAAAATGGTTGAAAATTGAGAAAGGAGAAAGATATTCTTGACAAACAACAGGACACTGGTTTGACAAACAACAGGACACTGCATTAATAATATCATTGAACATAAATGTATAATTTAGCAAGTTGCCATGCACACCTCATACCAAGTGTCCCAGATCAGGAAAGAGAATTATGCAGCCCCCACCAGGCCCCATCTGAAACATACTATGTGTCTCTTACTGTTCATGGTGTTTTCCCCTGCACCCTGAAATATGACAATGACTTTATGGCAAGTATATTCCTACTATATAAATTGAACAGCATATTTTTTCAACTTTCTAATAAATGCAATCATAGTATAAGCATTCTTCTGTGATTTGCTTCTTTAAAATTACAATATATTTGAAAGATGCTGCTGACAGCTGCAATTTCTTTACTTTTATCATATAGTATTCCTCGTGGGGCAGTCTTACCATTCCTTGCCCTGGTTTTGTAGTTCTAGAGCTGGACCTTGCACATATGTCTTCTTTGCCAGTTAGCACTGCTAGGCTTTATTAAGAAAGGGAACTGGAAGGAAACCGCCAGAAGGGGCTTTTCTTCTTGGCGCCAGATGTTTCTTCTTGCTTCTGTGGCTTATAGCTGCTGGCAGCATCAGAAAAACAACAATGACACCATCCTTGTCTGGTTTCTGCAGTACCTTAGTGAGTGGCTCCTAGGAGTTTCAAAGCACTGGGCAGGCAGTTTCTGGTGAGTTTCAGGGACAACTAACAGGTGACTTTTACTTTATCAGCCCTGGCCTGGGGGTACCTCAGCAGAGTGCCATGCAGGGTGCCACAGCCACACCCTCTTCCTGAGGGTTGATCTCTTCCTCCTTCCTGGGGACCTTCCTGCAGTCTTCTTCCTTTCTTGGGTACTTCTCTAGTTCAAGATTACCCTACATCTGCCATTCCTTTACTGGAATATAGAGTTTCAATGCAGCAGTTACTTTAACTCCTTAAGAATCTGCTGTTACCTAACAATCCCTTGCTACTACCTAATAATATTTCATAATACATTTTTTAATTAATGTGTGATTGTGTGTTTTTTTTTCCTCCTGATTGGACCTGGACTGATGTGGATTTTATAATTTCCAGTTACTTATCATTTGTATTAATTTTTTCAAAAAACCAACTCTTGGTTTTGTTCATTTTCATCCTTACATATTTTTATATATAACTATTATTGATCTTTACTACATCCTATTTTTCTGCTTTGTTCGGGTTTCTTTTGTTTCTCCTTTCCAAACTTCTGAGAAAGAGGCTTATGTTGCTATTTTCTTTAAACCTTTCTTATTTTCTGGTGTACATGTTAAGGCTATAAGTTGCGCCATAAGTAAAAGTACAATTCCATTGCGTATATTGTGTATATTCTATATGTAATATTCTGGTATTGTTCAGTCCAAACTATGTTATCACCATTTTGATTTCTTTTTCTTTTTTGCTCATGGGAAGTTTATTTTCCAAATACTTTATCATTTTTTAGTTTTCTTTTTTATATTGATTTTTTGCCTTTTAATCAGATAACATGATGTTGTTAATTCTTCAAAATTTTTGAGCCTTTATGGCTCAACATATGGACAATTTTTGTTTATATATCTTGAAACTTTTAAACTTTATTAAAAGCACACAAATTTTAAGTTGGTATAGTTTGTTGATGAATTTCATTCTTTCATCCAAATGACATGATCTGCTTCATTTCTTTCAATAGTTTTTGTCTAAAATTTAATTTGTTTATTGTTAATATAGCCCTAAAGCATCCTGAGGGCTAAGATTTTACTAAGTAAATATTTCCCATTTCCCATTTTCAACTTTTTAATATCCTTAGGTTTAGATCTTTCTCTTTAAATAGAATAATCAAGTTTTTAAAATATTCATTCAGAAAATTTTTATCTTTTCATTCAAACTTTACCTATTTTTATTTCTATGAATACTAATAATTTGGAGTTCAAATCTATCATCTATTTGTTCTGTTGGTTATTGTTCTGTTTCTCTTCTTTAATACTTTTATATGATAAACACTTTTAGCATTTTTATTCTATTCTGGCTCCCATTCTTTTAGTGGTCATTCAAAACTTCAAACATGTATAGTTAATAAAATTAATCAAACATTTACCCTCTTCCCAGATTACAAAAGGGCCTGAGAATATTTTAACTCTACTTTATTCTTCCTATTGATACACATTTTATATTTTTCCAGGTATTTTGATTCAATAATACTTAACTCCATTAGACTATGTAACTGTTTTATATCATTAATATATCTTTACATTTCTCACATAATTGCATTTTCCCCCTCCTAATTTCTTTGCCATCTCTCAACCTCCATCTAGGATCACTTTCATTCTTCTTAAACAACTTTTGAATTATCCTTGAGTGACTGCTATTAATAAATCTTTTTCTTTTAACATAAAAGTCATTGTTGTTTTAGGATCTTTAGATTAGAGAATTCTCATATCTGAAATCTGTTTCTGCTATTTATTATCTCTGCTTTTTTCTCTAATTTTCTAAATTGCCTTGGTTCCTTCATGCCTGCTTACTTTCGGCAGAATGATGATGATACAAATATATATGTGTGTGTATATATATCCATGTGTATTGTATATACATATATATACAAATACATATGTGTATGTATATATGTTTTAGACCTATGGATTCCCTAAGGCCAAAGATGAACTTGCCCTCCACCAGCGGTGTCTCATGGCACAACTGGTTGCAGATAACCTCAAAGGTGGGAAAATAAGTAAAGGAAAATATTGATCTCTGCCGTAAATGTTTAGAAATGATTTCCCTTTTCCTATGTCCTCCTACTTCACTGTGTCTTAAGGGATAGTTTTCTACCTTAGGGGAGAAAAACCAAGATAGCTTCAGTTATAGCTTGCCTAATCTCAGGATGAGGCCCTCTTAGGTCCTAGCTGAATATTGGAAAGAATCTCTTAGAAACTATAGAGATTTTTAATTAATTAAAAAAAAAAAAAAGAAAGGAAGACAGAACTTGAATTTTGACTTCTGCTTTCCTTGCCCAAAGAGGCCCCAAGGTATGTCACTTTAATGCATTCTCAACAAAATACAAAGAGCTTTAGTGTTCTAGTATTCTATTTGTTCTGCTTATTTCCCTAAAGTTTTTACTTTTCCAAAATATATAGTATTTGATGTGGTATTATCATGAACACATGCATGCACACCCAGATTTCACTCTATTTTACTGTTTTCAGCAAGAGGCAATAATCTAAATAATCTAACACACAATTACCCAGATACAAAATTCTTTCATACCAATTTTTTAATAATTTTTAGTTGTAGATGAACACAATACCTTTATTTTATTTATTTATTTTTATGCGGTGCTGAGGATCAAACGCAGGGCCTCACACACGCTCAGCAAGAACTCTACCTCTAAGCTACAGCCCCAGCCATATACCAATTTTTTTAAAAAGCCAAAATCATAGAGGTGAGAGGTTTATGCTCTTTTTTCTTGGCTCCTGTCCAATGAGAGCAGAGACTCTAGGTAAGTGACCACTGCTCTGAAGACTAAATGCTCCTTAGTGTGGGCTATCCCACAATCCAGGTTTAGAGAGAGCAAGAATACTCTCCAGTTTATTTGCTTGCCGATCTATATCCATGTTGGATTTATTTGCTAAGCTTAGTATTTGATCCCAGCTCTCTCTATCCTAGATCTTTTTTCTCAATGCTTCCCAAACTTGGATAAAAAAGAATCATCTATCCTACTTGCTCTCTCACTCCCTGCAAAAAATTTTTTAAAAATTAGTTTGTGGCTAAATATATATGAGAATTATGAAAAGACAGATAGCAGTGCAGGAAAACACAAATAAGTCTACCTGTTAGTTGAGGTAATTGAGATGGGAGAGAGGGTAGTTTTGTCTTTTTAATCCTCTGTTGACCAGACAATAACTTATTGACACCAAATACTAAGTCAAATGATGCCAAAGACTCCTTGCTGTAGTAAGTAGATTTACAGTTAGTGTGTCCTTAAATATGCTACCTTGTTTGCCATCTCTAAGCAGCTAAGGTCATGACACACAGAAGTGTCTCCTTTTCACACTTTCTTTCAATGACTGCTCTAAACCTCACCTCTTAGTATGCAATCTCTTTGACTTCTTTGAACAGAACATTAAAAAGAAAAAAAAAGTACTTAAGAAATCATTAAAACATCTCAAAAAAGTAAAATAAGGATCAAAAGAAAATTGCTTAGTCTGTAATTATATCTAAAATTATTAGTTACAGGATCTCTGCTCTCTCTGCACTTTTCAAATCATCCTGGTTTCTGGTGGCTGGGACAGGCTGCATTGCACGGGCCGCCACTGTAACTCAATTACCAGTCCACTCATATCAGCTATGCAGCGCGAGACAGCATCATATTGGATGACTAAAGAGTCTGTGCCGGAGTGTAAAAAAGTTAAAAGGTCAGAAAGGTAAACAGAATCGGGGCCATTGAGAGCTTTATAGGTCATTAAAAGGATTTTAAAAGCCATATGCTGTCTTAGAGGCAGCCAAGATAGAGATTGTAAGATGGGGGAAATATGATCCGTAGATCAAGTCCTAGTAACAACGCTGGCAGCAGCAGCATTCAAAACCATCTGTAGCCAGTTTAGCAAACAATCTGGAATGCCACCAGGAACAAATTAAAATAGTCAATCCTGGAAGAAAAGAAAGCCTAGCATGGATGAGTGAAATGTTGCTTGCTGGAGAATGCACAGCCCATAATCTTACCATATTCTAGAAACCCCTAAAAAGAATTTTTCACCACCAATGTAATATGGAGATTTAAAGTTAAATTGAGGATCATAAAGAGAAACATGCATAGCTGAACTGCAACTCCTAAGGCAATGAACATGAATCCCAGTCCCAGAGGTCTTGCTGGGAGAAAGTGCAACTCAACCAGGAAAGGAATAAGTGTAACTCTGCAGTGGTCTGTAAGGGATTCTGCTCACCTGGCCAGCCCTTGAAGGAAACTAATGTCAAGGACAATCATCAATTTAGAGAGAACAATTGAAATAATACTTGAAAATGACTGAAGTAGACACTTAGATGAGAAATTTATGAAGACAATCTTATTTGTTGACACTTGTTGAGAATGAATTCACCTCATTCAGTAAACTTATATTGTTTCTTAAATAGTAATCAAAAGTAGAAACATACAAATATGATCACTAACATTTACTAAATGCTTATTATGTGCCAGCACAGTCCCATATGCTTTGTCTAAGTTACTTTTCACACCATGAAGCACTAATATCATGTTTTCTTTCAGCTAAGTGCAAGATCTCCTGTAACCTCACTTCTTGATCTTTAGATAATAATGCTCAGAGAAGAAAGATCATGCCCTCTCCTTTGCAATCACCTGAATAGGCAATTTCTAAGAACATGGGAATTTTAGCATAGCATTATATGTGTAGAAATGGGAGGGATCAAATATCTCTCATGACATAGAATCGTAATAGTGAAGTAATGTTATCATCCCCAAGAAAGCCAAGGCCCCCATGAACTTTAATAGCTTGTATTTTACTACGGGGGTCAAGCCAAAACTTGCACTACGCTGCTTTAAAAATACATGAAGAGCTAACCACAGAGAGGCTCTGGATTTAATCTCAGAATCCTAGTCCCATCTTATTTTGGCAATGACAAACCTCTCAGGTAAGAGTAGCTGAGGGAATTTACCCATTCTGAGTTTGCCTAGGTCTCCTCTTTAATCCAATTCTGTACTAGTCACTGAATACTTCATAGCCAACTCTATGCCAAACCTCCTCCCCGCTTCCATTTTTCACTGTATCAGAATAAATTTAGAAGCTAGAGATGTGCTTCAATATCTATCGGAAACTACAATTCAGAACTTACAAGGACTGCCTTGTACAGTAAGATTTAATATCTCCAGCTCTCTGTCCTACCCATTTCTACATCACTAGAACGCCAATGCTCATTGTGAGACGATGCCTGACCAAATAGCTTACAAAGAGCAGAGTGTGGCCAAATCTCTCTTAGTTATGTCGTTGGGAAGTTAGGAAGAAAAGTTACGTGGCAAATTTTGCCAAGAATTCTATTTACTTGTCTTCCAAAGACTATCCCACATTGCACTGACTTTCTTAAACTTCTATAGGTACTTTCTGTTTATACTGGTCAAGTTTACCCCTTATACATCAGGAGTTACAGGTTGACCAGAAGCAGCATCCTGCTATTTGACACTGCATTCTCATTGAGGGCTGTGCCTGTAAGCTTTAAAAGAAGATCAGCTACAAACCAAGGAGACTTGGAAATATGCTTAAACTTCTTCAGAAATAACACCCACTCAAGCATAGATGAACAGAGACACACTAACCACACAATAGTGGTATTTGGTTAAACTACATAGCAGCTCATGGAAAGAAAGGTTAGATGACTATTTGAAGGTTTCGGGGGTTTTGTGTGTATGTGTGTTTCCATTTTTGTCTTTGTTTTATTTGGGTCATGATTTTCTCAAGAGGAACAGCAACAGAAATAACCCACATTTAAAGAGGCCATATTTTTATTTGGGAATTTCAAGAATGATTTAGAAGTCATATAGTAGGTATAACTAAGAAATGTTTTTACAGAGGCTAGTATTTTTTTATGTTGCTCTAAAATGCAGTAAAAGATTGTTTTAATCTCAAAGAGTACTATTAGAACTGCATTTTGAGGAGTAGTGTAATTTATGACTTACATAATTTATGAACATTCTGATATAATTTATGTAATTTATGAACATAGGATATTCTGATATTCTCAAAAACATAAAGTATCAAACTTATATAGAGATATTATGACTGATATGGATAGCAATTTATCCTTGAAATAAAGTTTACTACAGGCATGAAATTATTTTTTATCTTTATTGTCTCTTTACTCATCAGACATAATAAGAATTAGAATTAAGTGCTTTAATAGCTAATTCAACAGAATGTCTTTGATGATTATTTCTTTAAAACAGAATACCAACTGCTGGTTTCCTAATTTATACAAAGTTTCATAGCAGCATAAGAAATTCAGAATGATTTAGATTTGAAGGACATATATAGAGTATTTCATCCATCATCAAGCGAATACACTTTCTTCTCAGCAGCACATGAATCCTTCTCTAAATACATCATATGTTATGCCACAAAGCAACTCTCAGCAAATACAAAAAATAAAAAGTACTGCCCTGCATTCTATCAGAACATAATGAAATAAAACTAGAAATCAACAATAAAATAAAAATAGAAGGTATTCCAACACCTGAAGACTAAACAGCATGCTATTGAATGATGAATGGATAACAGAAAAAAATCACTGAGAAAATAAAAAAAAAATACTTAGAGGTAAATGAGAACTCTTTGATACAATATATCAAAAATCTCTGAGACACCATGAAGACAGTGCTAAGAGGAAAGTTCATTCCATTAAGCTCATACATTAAAAGAATAAAAAGTCAACAAACAAATTTTTGACTAAAGCCCTAGAAAAAGAACAAATCCACACCAAAAACAGTAGAAAACAGGAAATAATTAAAATCAGAGCCAAAATATATAAAATTGAAACAAAAGAAAAAATTGACAAAACAAAAAGTTGGTTCTTTAAGAAAAATAAATAAAATTGATAAACCCTTACCTACACTAATGAAGAAAAAGAGAAAACTCAAATTACTAAAATTTGTGATGAAAAAGGAAATATCACAACGGAGAGTACTGAAATACAGAAGATAATTAGAGACTACTTTGAAAATTTATACTCCAGTGAAATAGAAAATCTCAAAGACATCAACAAATTTCTAGAGACATATGATCTACCCAAACTGAATCAGGAGGTTATAACACAATTTTAGCAGATCAATTTCAAGCAATAAAATAGAATATGCCACAAAAACCTACCAACCAAGAAAATCCCAGGACCAGATGGATTCTCAGCCAAGTTCTACAAGACCTTCAAAGGAAAATTAACACCAATACCCCTCAAATTATTTCATAAAATAGAAAAGGAGGAAACACCTTCCAAATTCATTCTATGAGGCTAGTATCAGCCTGATAACAAAACCAAATGAAGACACTTCAAAGAAAGACCAATATCCCTGATGAACATAGACATAAAAATTCTTAATAAAATTCTGGCAAAATGCATACAAAAACATATCAAAAAAATAGTGCATCATAATCAAGTAGGGTTCATCCCAGGGATGAAATGTTGGTTCAACATAAGGAAATCAACTAATAAATGTAATTTATCACATCAATACACTTAAAGAGAAGAATCATATGATCATCTCAATAGAGGCAGACAAAGCATTTGACAAAATGCTTTGAAACACTAGAAAACACTAGGGATAGTAGGAACATGCCTCCACATTGCAAAAGCTATATATGCTAAACCCAAGACCAACATCATTCTAAATGGACAAAAATTGAAAGCATTTCCTCTAAAAACTGGAACAAGACAGAGATGCCCTCTTTCACCAGTTCTATTCAACATAGTCCTTGAGACTCTAGCCAGAGAAATAGATGAAAGAAATTAAAGGGATACAAATAGAAAAAGAAGAACTCAAACTATCACTATTTGCCAACTACATGATTCTATATTAGAAGATCCAACAAATTCCACCAGAAAACCTCTAGAACTGATAAATAAATTCAGCAAAGTAGCAGGATATAAAATCAATACCCATGAATCAAATGTATTTCTATACATCAGTGATGAATCTACTGCAAGAGAAATTAGAAAACTACCCCATTCACAATAGCCTTTAAAAAATGCTTAGGAATCAATATAACAAAAGAGGTGAAATACCACTACAATGAAAATTGTAGAACACTAAAGAAAGAAATTGAAGAAGACTTTAGAAGATGGAAAGATCTCCTATGATTTTGAATGGGCAGAATTAATATTGTCAAAATGGCCATAATATCAAAGTGTAATATGGATATAATGCAATTCCTATTAAAATCCCAATGACATTCTTCATATAACTAGAAAAAGCAATCATGAAATTCATTTGGAAAAATAAGAGACCCAGAATATCTAAAGCGATCCTTAGCAAGAAAAGTGAAACAGGAGGCATCACAAACCAGACCTTAAACTATACTACAGAGCAATAGTTGTATACATGTCTACTTTTGTGCCAGATACTGGCACAAAAGTAGACATGTAGACCAATGATACAGATACTGGCATGATACTGGCACAAAAATAGACATGTAGACCAATGATACAGAATAAAAGACACAGAGTCAAATTCACATAAAGACAAAGGTGCCAAAAACATTGAGAAAAGATAGTTTATTCAACATATGGTGCTGGGAAAACTGGAAATCTGATCTCTCACCCTGCACAGAAATCAACTCAAAGTGGATCAAAGACTTAGGCACTATGACAGAGACCCTGTACCTAATAGAAGAAAAAATAGATGCAAATATTCATTATGTTAACTTAGGACCTCACTTCCTTAACACGACTCTTAAAGTGCAAGAAGTAAAATCAAGAATCAATAAATGGAACAGATGCAAACTAAAAAGCTTCTTTGCAGCAAAGGAAACAATCAAGAACGTAAAGAGAGAGCCTACAGAATGGGAGAAAAATCTTTATATGCACCTCAGATACAGCACTAATCTCCAGGATATGTAAAGAACTCAAAAAACTTAACACCAAAACAAACAAACAAATAGCCCAATCAATAAATTAGCTAAGGAACCGAATAAACACTTCACAGAAAAAGAAATACAAGTCATGAATAAACATATGAAAAATTAGGGAAATGCAAATCAAAACTACACTGAGATTGGATGGAACTGTAGACTATAATGCTAAGTGATATAAGCCAATCTCCAAAATATCAAAGGCCCAGTGTTTTTTCTGATAAGTGGATGCTGATTCATAGTTGGGGGTGGGGATAGAGAATAATGAAGGAACTTTGGGTTGTACAGGGGTGAGTGAGGGGAGGGGGCTGTGGGGATGAGAAGAATGGTAGAATGAGACAGACATTATTTTTTCAAAAAAATTTTTAGTTGTAGTTGGACACAATATCTGTATTTTATGTATTTATTTTTATGTGGTGCTGAGGATCGAACCCAGTGCCTTGCAAGTGCTAGGCGACTTCTGTACTGCTGAGCCACAACCCCAGCCCTGAGACAGACATTATTACCCTATATATGTGTATGATTACACTACTGGTGTGACTGCACCATATACAGATGGAGGAATGAGAAGTTGTGATCCATTAGTGTACAATGTGTCAAAATGCATTTTACTCTCAGGTATAACTAATTGGAACAAATTTTAAAATTAAAAAAATAAAAGATGCTAAGCAACTCAGTGAGACCCTGCCTCTAAATAAAATGTAAAATAGGACTGGGGATGTGCTCAGTGGTCGAGTGCTCCTGAGTTCAATCCCTGGTACCCATACCCCCTTGCAAAAGAAGAAAGTAGAAGGGTATTGGCCAGGGGTTAGATGGACTGGGAGCAGAATGTCATTATTTAATGGATATAGAGTTTCAGTTAAGGGAGATAATTCAGTTCTGGGGAGGTCTAGCATGCATGGTGATAACTGTCGCACAACAGTGTGGACAATAGAAGGGATTGTACACTTAGAAATGGTCACACTGCAAAGTTTCATATGTATTTTATTGCAATGAAAGACATATTTCAAAGTAGGTATCAAGCATGGAACTTGCTAACTCAAAGATGGCACCTTCAGAAAATAGAGCTCAAGAAGTATTTAGATAAACATCCTTGTGATAGGGGTATAACTTAGTTACTTAAGGAAACTAAGAGTTGAAGCTCTAGGTTACAAGATTCTGAATTTGACATAAAGATCTTCTATTAGTCTATCAAGACTGACCTACAGAGTAATACATACTGGGTAGCTTAAGCAATAGAAATTTATTTTCTCATAGTTCTGAAGGCTGCAAAACAAGTTCAAGATGCTAGGGGTATAGTTTATGGTGAAGACTCTCTTCTGGATTGCAAATGTCTGCCTTCTTTCTGTGTTCTTAGACTTTTCTCTGTGCATGCATACTCCTGGAGGTCTCTCTTTTTCTTCTGAAAACAGCTGTCCTTATGAACTCACATCACCTTAATTAACATCTTAAAGGCTTTGTCTCCAAATAGTTACAAGGAGTTATGCTGATAGCACATGAATTTGGTGGGGATGAAATTTACTCCATAACAGACCTCTATGTACTTTTACAAACCACTCCATTGCACCATCGTAATAAACAAGTGCTGACCAAATTCCAAAACTCCTTACACAATCAATCTCACAAAATTCTCATTTGATCATAATCATGATTGTGCTGCCAAGTGGATAGAAATTTTAAAGATAGTAAATTAGTTGAAAATGCAGTATACAGATGTTCTCTGGGGGAAAATGAAAGCTCAATTATTCAATAAGAAAGCACAGAGCATTGCGCCATTTCATCAGGCCACATCCATCAGACGCGATAACTGCACCTTCATCCATCATCATGTACAGTAGGAATAAAAGTGCTGGAACAGAACATCAATGGAGGCTGCTCTGAAACAAAGTGCTTCATTTCAGTAAACGTCCTGGCTGCTCCAATGGTTCCATCTTATGAGGCAGTAATGTTATCTGTGATCCACATGCTATCCCTCTCAGGTTTTCTCTTAATTAAGGTTCAAGTACATTTGTTTAGACAGACAAAACAAAAGCTTCCTCAAACCAATGAACTGTTTACTTCAAGCATATTTTTAGTCATTTTCTGTTTTAAATTGTCTTTTGAAAAATGGTTGGTAGCTAATATTCTGGTTATTCTGTGCCTCACCTGAACCACTTGGACCTGCGATCTATAGACACTGACTTGCTCTTGTTCCTTGAGACCTGTCCAGTTTTTTCAGTGTACGAAGTATTTAAAGACCCTCATGATAGAATACATCTTATGCATCATTATAATATCCTAACAGTCATGATTTTCCAGTTGAGGATAGCCAGTTATATGTTCAGAAAGCAAAGCTTTGTGGATTTATGTAATCTTTACAGGAAGGATTAAAATATAAAAAAATGTTTCTTACCATTCCTAATTGACTTCTCAGTACTTGAAAACTGAAAACATTTCTTTATAACTGGAGAAGTGTCTTAGGGAAAAATTTTTAACGTTTTTAATGTGTGCATCCCATTTAAAATGTGACTATTTTAAGCTGGGTACAGTGGTACATGCCTGTAATCCCAGTGACCAGTGAGGCTCAGGCAGGAGGATCACAAGTTCAAAGCCAGCCTCAGCAATTTGGCCAGGCCCTAAGCAACTTAGAGAGACCCTGTCTGAAAATAAAGAAATAAAAACAGGCTGGGGATATGGCTCAGTGTTCAAGTGTCCCTGTGTTCAATCCCCGTTACCAAAATGAATGAATGAATGAATGAATGAATGAATGAATAAAATGGATCTATTTTGTAAACAAGATGGACATAATTAAAATAAAGCAACATCCTTTTATCAGATTTTTAGAATATTAATAGAAGATCTTTGATGATCAAATAGTGAATTCATTTGGTTCCTAAGAAATTAATTGAGCCTTTTGGAATGTTACCACAGAGAAATACCTAGTATTATGTGCCTATTACAATGGTAAGCAAATTGAAGATACTCAGTAGATAGTAACAATTATAACAAAATAATTAATATTATGTTGCTGATTCATTTATTTTGCTCTGAGATCAAGATTCAAGTAAAATTTTTTTTACATAAAATGAGCACAATTACTACTTTCAGTCACACACCATTCAACAAATCAATGACTACCTGCTCAATGACTAACTGCAATGTGCAAATCTCTAATCATCTCTCAGAATGAATTAGTGCATTAAGCAACAGTTTTGAAATGGTTAGTACAAAAACAAGGCTTCTTATTTCCGTTTATAGAAGTTTGGAACCCTCTTTTCCCCTATAGAGCATATCCAATTTTCATGACTCTCAAACATAGTATTTTGGGTGCTTTTTTTGTTTTCTTCTTCTTCAGTGTTCCATGACCACCACTAATACCAAATTATTACTAAAAGTTCTTCCTCGTGTGGTTTTATCACCGCTGGAACAAAATAAACACAGAAAGGGATCTGATCATGGTTTCTCCTAGAGGGCTGGGAAACTCGACTCAGGATTCGCTATCTACCCCTCTGGAATTTCCTGAGAGGGAAAGTGTTTTGCCAAAGGTAGGAAGAAGTTGTGCTCATCTAAATCTTAACTTTCTGAAATTTCACACACATCACAAAATTTTAAAATGAGGGAAAAAAAAAGAAGAGAGAAAAAAGTTTAAAAGTATAAATGTTATACTTTTTCTCTGTTACTGCTTTTCTTAAAAAAAAATGCACCTTAAAAACAGAAAAATCAGAAGAGAGTCTACCTTCAACATTATTTTTTATGAAGGATTTTTCCTAAGATTTTCACTTTTCATGTCAGAAAGAATCAGAGTTCATTGACTCAGATGGTCATCTTTGTCTACAGGATTAAAATCAGATGAACATAGATCATTGTCTTGGTTGAAAACCTCAAAAAAAAAAAAAAAAGAGGGAAGAGATGTGTTGATGGTTGACTACAGATTAAAAACAAGCACTGGTTTGATTCAGAGCTTTTCTGTAGTCAATGAAGAAAAAAATTTATTATAATTCTAACAAATTCAGCCCTGTATTGTATTACCAAAAATATCTTCAGGCACACTTTAAAATGAAAAAAAAAAAAAGTTGCTGTTAGAATTACATTAACACTGTTTACAATTATTTGATCCCTATCTAGGTGGAGACACATAAACACACACACACACACACACACACACACACACTCACACATATTAATCAGTTGGAAAGTAAATGGATCTCAAGTATAACAAATAGTGTTAAAGAAAAAAAACTATTTATTTGGATCAATTTCAATGAACAAGACAATAGATTTTTTTTTTTAAGACATAGTCTTACTAAGGTGCCTAGGGCCTCTCTAAATTGCTGAGGGTAATCTCAAACTTGTGATCCTCCTGCCTCAGCCTCATGAGTCATTGGGATTCCAGGTGTGTGCCAAAACAGAATCTGGAAGTGAAATGCAGTGATTGCCAGGTGTAATTTATGCATATTTACTTAGAGTTCTGTCTGGAACATCAAGAAACTGATTTAAATCAGGGAAGATACAGATCTTTTTTTTCGAGCAATTATATTTAAGTAAATGAATTTATTCATTCTTACTATTTGAAATAAAAAAGGAATATGAAGCTTAACTTTTAGATAATGACACATACCAAATTTGATGTTTATAATCACAAGGGCATTTACTCAAAAAACTTTGCCTCAAGATGTGGCTCAGTCCCTACAGAGTTCCATGTTGACATTCTCAATTCACACACCCTAGTCCTAAAGAAGACTTCCTCTCAGTTTTATTCCCATCTCTTTTGTTAACTTACATTTTTGGGGAAAAAAATGCTATAGATTATCTTCCTTATGCCTTCTATAAAATAGAAACAATGATATTTATTCCTATCTTTGTTCACATCAAGTATAAATATAATGATAATAATCAAAGTTCCAGTGAGTATTCTAAAAAAAAGATGATTTTTCTTTGTTTACAAACATAATCCCTCTCAAAGAATAGTAAGCATTAATTGTAAGATTAATTGAAAAGCCAATATTAATAATTTTCCTTGGTCAGACATTGTTATTGGTGATATACACAAAATGAATAAGGTAGGGCCCCTTTTCTCAAAAACCTTACCAAATACATACACCCATACATATATACATACAAAGTGGCAATTTCTATAGGCATAGTGTGGCCTCAAAAGTATAATGATCAGTTTAATCTGAATATCCAGAAAGAACTTGGTTAAAGTGACACTTGCATAGTGTCATTAAAGATGATTCTCCTGGACTGCAGATGTGGCTCAATGGGAACGCACTTACAGAGCATACAGGAGGCCCTGGACTCAATCCTCAGCACTGCACAAAGAAGATAATTCTCTAGCTCATCCATAAAAAAACATGAAGAGGACTGTACAAAATGCAGAATGACATGGTCATACAGTGAATGGGACATTGGATGTGTGAAGACAGAGTCCCTATTATTTTGGTTGTAAGAGACAGAAATACAGCTCAGATGAGCTGACACATGCAAAGAAAATCTGTTGATTTAAATACCAAACTACAATGAAGCAGAGCCTTTTGAGTATTGCAATTGGCTATAGTTTGTATCTTAAATGTCTCTTGCTTATTCCCTAAGGTGGTACTTTTGGGAAGTGGTGGGATCTTTAAGAGATGGAGCTTAATGAGAGGTCTTAGATCATTAGGAGTGTGGGGCCCTGGTCTCTCCTTTCTCTTTCACTTCTTGATCGTGAGGTGAACAGTTTTGCTCCGCCAAGTGATCCTACCAATAATTGATTCCCTATCCCAAAGCAATGAGGTGAACTGATCATTTATTGAAACCTCTGTGAACCAAAATAAATTTTTTTCGCTTTATAGTTTGATCATCTCAAGTTTTTATTACAATAACAAAAGGGTGATGAACACAAGATCCAAGGACAGAGTTAAATTATTAAGACCCGTTTCTCTTATCTGTCTTTCTCTAATGTCTCCTTTGTGTTGCATCATATGGCTTCCTTCTTCACTGTACCCAGGAGAGAACACACCAAGAGGAGTTAGAGAACCACATCCTAACTTATTTGCCTGTGGCCCACAAAGAAATTTGGTTTTAACCAACATTGAAGAAAGAGATTTTTTCTTCCAGCTCTGGGATAGAAATTTCCAGGAAGTACTAATAATAACAGTCCAAGTTTGAGTCTTGTAGATGGGAACAAATGTAATAGCTACAATAAAATAACGGATAACGCAGTCATAGAGGTAGGCCGGGGCCAATCATGGAGAATCCTATGTGGCAAACAAAGAAGTTAGGATTTCATACTGTAGGCTAAGAGAAATAGAGAAGTTTTAAGCAGAGGAGTAATAGAAAAATATTTACATACTTGGAATCCACAAAGGATAATGGGTAAAGGAGGAGAGGTGAGGGTGGGCTATTAGTACATGGTGTCATGATTTGTGTGTGAGATAATAACGGCTTGGACCAGATAAAAGCAGTGGTAATGTGGGAGAAATAGAACAAATATGAATTAGTGTTCACTGATCATAGGTGCTTGAGAGGGAAAATTATACATAATAACAAGATTTCTGGTTCCCATGCTAGGTAAATAACTGTACCATTACACAGAATGAAAACCATTCAAAAAGGAAAAAAATGATCTCATTTTGGGAGAGGAAAAGGTCATGTGAAATAATCAAGGTGATGTCCCACAGACAGTTTTGTGTCTGGCCTTTGGTTTAGGAGAGAAATGAATTGAACAGAGTATGTAGGGCTGGGGACACCCGCACAGGGATGCGAGTTGAAGACATGAGAAAGCTGAGGAAGTCAGAAGAACTGTGAAAGATGAGAAAGGAAGAGAACAAAACAAAAATCTCCAATAGATCCAGTGACTGTGTCTCAGTGGGTGTGACTTTGCAACGCATCCGTTTGGCTAGCCTAGGCTCCTACAACATCCTTCCCCGCTCAACCACCACCACCAGAATTTGCCTTCAGTTTTCCTGACTCTTAGGCCAGATGTGTACATGTGTTGAGCTTCATGGAGAAGTGCCCAGGCTTCTGGAGGGCACGTTCATCAACATAAGTCAGAGGAAATATGAATAAACAGGTTACAGTTCATCCCAGGAGAGTTCCACCTCTTGCTCTTGGGGTTTGAGTTTGCTATGGTCTTCCCTTCCCGACAGCCTGACTTTGGGTTCCAACATAAGACATGAGAGTTGATAAGCCCAGGCTTCTGTGAATGCGTGTGTGTGTGTGTGTGTGTGTGTGTGTGTGTGTGTGTGCATGTAAATACAGATGAACAGATACACAGTATGTAAATCTCTTGCTGAGTCTGTGGTTGAATACTGACTGCTACAGAGAGCCAAGAAAGACTAGATTTAAAAGCAGACTTAGAGGGGATTCTGGTCAGTGATGGAGGGCACATGCCAAATGTTGCAGAGAAATCCACTAAGTAAAATTTAAAGACTTCCCATCAGATTTAACAGTATGATAAGGGGTGATATTGTCTCAAACAATACCAGAGAAGTAATTGGGAAGGAATCCTGTTAAAAGTGGCATAAATATTCACTGATCTTTCAAACAGTTCTAATTTGAAAAGAGGCTAGATTAAGTAGTTTCAGGGTACTATTGGGGTTTTCTTTTGTTTGTTTTTCTTGTGGTCAAAAATATATAACATAAAATTTCCCCTCAATTTTGAAGTGTACAGTACAGAACTTGTCACATATGTACATTGTATAACAGATCTATAGAACTTTTTCATTTTGCAAAACTGAAAATCTATACCCATTGAACAACTACTCATCTGTCCTTTCTCCTACACTCTAATAACCACAATTCTTACTTTCTAAAAGTTTAATTAGATGTAGTGGTTTTCTTTTTGTGACTGTCTTATTTCACTTAGCTTAACATTCTAAAGGGTCAGCCATATTGCAGCAAATAATAGCATTTCCTGCTTCTTAAAGGCTGAAATTTATTTTATAGTATACATAGGGCACATTTTCTGTATCCATTTATCTGTTGATGACCATGTAAATTATTTCCACCTCTTGGTGTTCTTGTGAATAATACTACAAGGATAATAGGTGTGAGAGTATATGTTTGAGATCTTGTTTCCACTCCTATTGGAGGTATACTCAAAAGTGAAATTTTCAATCAGATTGTTCATTATTGAGTTATGGGAGTTCTTTGTATATTCTGAATATTAACCTCATCAGATATATGGCTTGTAAAAATTTTCTCCCATTATATAAATTGCATTTTCATTCTGTTGATGATTCCTTCGAGGTACAAGAGTTTTTAATTTCATCTAATTTAAATACTTTTTTTCCAATTGTTTTGATGTCATATTATTGCCTAGACCAATGTCATGAGTTTTTTTTCCCTATGTTTTCTTCTGGAAATTTCATAGTTGAAAGTTTTACATTTAGGTCTTTATTTCATTTTGAGCTAATTTTTGTACATGTGTAACATAGGGCTCAATTTCATTATTCTGCATGTAGATGTCTAGCTTTCCCAGCACCACTTGTTGAACAGATCGTCTTTTTCCCATTTTGTAGCCTTGGAAACCTTGTAAAAAATTATTTGACCATAAGTGTGTAGGTTTGTTTTTGGAATTTTTATTTTGTTCTACTGGTCTATATTTCTGATTTTAGGCAAGAGTAATACTGCTTTGATAGTTTTTGCTTTATAATGCAGTAACATAACCTATAGAAATGACAGTGACAGCAATAAATTAGAGAGTGGTCTCCTAATATTACCCAAGGGAATGGGACCTGATTCTGGGAGAAATGACTCTAGGTCTCTGTACAGAATTTGATAGTGTAAGACAAAGGATAAAATGGTCTTTTAAAATATTGGTTTTGTTTGTTCAGATTATTTTGAATATAGTGCAACATCACAAAAAGGTTTTGCTGTTTTAAGGGAGAATGTTCTATCCAAAAGATGAAGATTCAGGTCTTGCCTTTTGGGTTTCTCAATGCCTATTAACTAATATATTAGAATTTTGGCTTATATATTGATCTAATTGGTTTGTCCTCTAGAGTAAAATCATCTCAGAGAACACTGAAAAGTGAACTCCAGGGCTTATAAACCCAAGATTCAGACAATAATCTTACACCAAAACATTGACCTGTGAGAGCCTTTCTTAGCAGAAACTTGTGAATTCTTTGAGAATGTCTTTCTTTCCTTTAGTTAACTTATTGATCAATTCTTATAAATACATGAATGAATGGGTGGTTAGCTAGAATTTCACTAGATCTTTCTATTGTTCAATTTAATAATATGAATTAAATTTGAATGTTTGGATTTTTGTTGTTGTTGTCTTTCTTTCTTTCTTTCTTTCTTTCTTTCTTTCTTTCTTTCTTTCTTTCTTTCTTTCTTTCTTTCTTTCTTTTTTTTTTTACCAGGGATTGAACTTGACCACTTGACCACAGGGGCACTTGACCACTGAGCCACATCCCCAGCTCTGTTTTGTATTATATTTAGAGACAGGATCTCACTGTGTTTCTTAGAACCTGGCTTTTGCTAAGGCTGGCTTTTAACTTGCAATCTTCCTGCCTCAGCATCCCCAGCCACTGGGATTACAGGCATGCTCCACAACACCCAACTTGGAAATTTTTTGACGGAAGCATTATTTGAAAACAAAGTAATGTAACAAAGTAGGGCATAAAAAATATTAATCCCTTTATTGTATTGGAAATAACTTTCTAATAGCATGCTTACTTTTTGAAGACAGTTCTCACAAAAATTCAGACTCCTATAATACTCTTGCCTTGCTACATTGTTCTCAGAAGTTGACATTTAAGAAGACGGTTTTAGTCATTGTAGGCCATGATGGCACTTTTTCCAAAGTCTGAGGACTCTGATCCCCTGTGGGTTTATATTAGGGAAAGCCATGAACTTTTGGGTTAGGCCTACCTTGTATAGATATTTTCTTAAGCTTAAATGTTGTGGGAATTCATTTATTTTGAAACAAAATAATTTACTCTTATAATTTTCATCCTACATAAATAATATTGATTGTCAATTATTTGGTAAAATGTGGCCTCCAAAATACTTAACCTAAATGGTCACTGCATTTCAGAGTAATAGCAGATCACATAACAGAGCTAATGATGATCTGCTTCATGAATGAGCTTCCTTATGTTCCAGAACCATAGATGGATGATTTTTTAAACTTAACCTTTAAAAGAAACAATAGGAAACAGTGGCTTCATAGTGATATAGTTTATTTAATATTCTTCATCTTCAATACATAACTGGTATTAACTAGGATTATGGATGGATTTTCCAGCCCTTTGGAAAAAAATTCAAGTAAACACATATTTTAGAAAACTTGGTCTTCTTGGATTAAAGGAAGTATATAGATCAGGCTTTCTAAATTTCTCTGGTTTAGAGACTGTATGCAAAGTAAGTTGGTGCAGCTGAATTAATCACAAGCTTCAGCTAATTCTTTTTGCATCCTTATTAATCAGGTTAGGGTTTCTGTTCTATTAATGTAAACAGAGAAAGGTCAACAATTTCGCTAGGGGCATCTTCCAGGGCATGGGAATTAAGTGAAAAGTCATCCTTCATTCCCTTGCTGGACTGAAAACAGCCTCAGTCCTCAATTCTGAGTTTTAGACAATGTGGAATGTGCTGTATTCACAGAGCCTGTAGTTCCTGAACGACAATGAAGGTCATTTATTACAGGATGGTCAGCCAAGCCCACAATGATTCTTTAATTAGTGAAAAGTGTTTTTGCATGTTATGCCTTGGGATGTTTCTTCACCATTTTTTTCCCTTCAAGAGGATTTTTGCATTGTACTCATGCTCCACATGAGATGTTTTAGCCTGAGATTTGCTACATGATGTGCCAAAGGTGGTCAACAATAAAGCAGATATTTTAAATTAACTTAGAAAGTTTTATGTTTTTTCCCCATGGGAGAAAATGTTAGATTCCTATAGAAGCTCTCCTAGAAGCAACCAAGGAAGTGGCATAGAGCAAAAATATTCATTGTAAAAGTTTAAAAATCTAACAAATTTGAAAAAAAATAGTAAGATGGTAGGTGAGTTTTTGCTCATTAACTTCTGGTGATCCAATCTGTGTGTACTACAAATGCTGTCTCACACACATTCAAACACCAGTTATTGCTTCTGCACCATGGAGAACACAAGGCTTTGTAGGATCAGCCAAAAGGATTTCAAGTGAACACACTACTCAGCTTCAAATCTCAGCAATTGTTGTAGACCCTCTATTTTATCAGATCTAATAATAAATGTGTCAACTAAGAGTTTTATCTGCCTTTTGAACTAAGATGAAATTTCCTTCTAATTTCTAAAACTGTGTTGTTATCCAACTTTCTGATATTCTGGTTATTCACCAGACCCTATAATAGGGAGACTACTTAAAGTTACTCAGGGTATTTGAAGACAAGGATTCCCATTTGTTCATTACTTTATTTGTTCAAGCATTGAACCCATTTGTCACATTACTTTTTCAAGGTAGTCACTGTGGTAGATATTTGAGGTAGGGCTATGAATTCAGAGAATAAGCCAGGCATCATTCCTAGCTTCTTGAAGCTTATAAATAGCAGGTTTGTATATGAATTTATCATATCTTCTCCCAAATGCTTTGGGGAATGCTAATCTCCTGGAGGGGTTCAGAGTTTAGCTCAGTCATTATTACCTACGCCCTCTCTGCTCTATGGTCTTTCACATATACAGGTTTAGAGCTTGCCATTCCCACTAAGGTCTCAGAGTTCAACTGATGATAGGAATTTAAAACAATTTATTCCAGGTTGCTGTAAGGGGCCATATCTGATTTCAAAAACTTTGGAATTCGTTTGGGCAACACAGAGTACATGAACCCACATGCAACTTCAAACTGGTCTGCAGGCCTGGCATTGAGCACCTGGATAACTGGGTCACTTATCCACTGCCTACGTTCAGCCAGGTTCAGTGATAGGAATTCAGCAGTCACTAGGACTAATTTTCATACACACACACACACACACACACACACACACACACACCTCGCTCTCCAGGGTAGCTTCAAAGAACTTTAATCTGCCCAAGAAAATGAATCCAAGATTCCACCTACCTCAGCTTTCTGATTATAACTTGGAGTCCCTGAGGAAGATGATAGTCTATCCCAAAACCAGGCTATTTGTCTGGGACTGGTCTAATCTACCTGGTTCATATTAATTCCTATCACAACACCGACAACTGTGCCAATATTCCACGACATTCTCAAAGACCCAACTTTTGTTTTAATGGGATTTGTGAGCACTGATGCTGCAGTTTACCTGACTGAAGATTTCACCACCACCTGGAAACTACTGCTGGCTTCACCTATCAGCTGTAACTTCTTGGATGATGTCAATAGGAATAATATTGATGAGAGTCACCAGTTGTGAAAGCCTGCCAAGCTGTCTTTACACTATGATTTTTTACTTTAGTAGGCAATTTATTCTTTACAAAAATTCTATGATGTAAGCATTGTTGTCTCCAGTCTATGAATGAGGAAAATGAATCTCTGAATGATTCAGCCAAAGATCTCTGGCCAAAGCTAGGTTCAAACTTAGGTTAGCTTACTCCAAAGTTCATTTTTGCCTCTAACAAATATGGTGATATAGGACTTTGGGAATACTAATCTCCTGGAGGAATTCAGAGTTTAACTCAGTCACTACTATTACCTACTCCCTCTCTGCTCTATGGCCTTTCACATACCCAGGTTGAGAGCTTGCTATTCCCACTAAGATTTCAGAGTCCTATATGCTCTGAAAGCCAAAGACTCTGAAGCCAAAGATCTCTGGCCAAAGCTAGGTTCAAACTTAGTTTAGCTTCTCCAAAGTCCATTCCTGCCTCTAACAAATATGGTGATATTGAACGTTCCAAATTTTAATATAGAAGTTAGAAATTATCTGAGGCAAATTGGGGAGTATCCTTATTGGTTCAAAAGAGTCTGCCTCTGCTATACTCCACAGTATCTTTCTTTCTTTTTTATTAACTTTTAGCATGCTTTTTTATTTTTAAACTCTTTTTAGATATACATGATGGATATTTTGATATACATACATGGAGTATAACCAGTCATGTGATTAAACATGATGTGGATTTTCACTGGCCATGTATTCATATACAAACATAGGAAAGTTATGTTCAATTTATTCTACTGTCTTTCCTATTCCCATTCCTCCTACCTTCCCTTCCTTCTCCTTTGTCTAATCCAGTAAAGTTCCATTCTTCCCTCCCTGCTCCCTTATTGTGTGTTAGCATTCACATATCAAAGAGAATATTTGGTCTTTGGTTTTGGGGGATTGGCTTATTTCACTTAGCATGATAGTCTCTATTTCCATCCATTTACATGCAAATGTCATAATTTCATTCTTCTTCAAGGCTTAGTAATATTCCATATATACCACATTTTCTTTATTCATTCATCTGTTGAAGGGCACCTAGGTTGGATCCATAGCTTAACTTTTGTGAATTGAGCTACTATAAACATTGATGTGGCTGCATCACTGTAGTATGTTGATTTTAAGTGCTTTGGGCATATATCAAGGATATGTGGTATATGGTCCCACTCCAAGTTCTCTGGATCCATTACAAGGTTTCTGAGGAATATTCATATTGTTTTCCAGAGTGGTTGCACCAATTTGCAGCCCCACCAGCAATGTATGAGTGTACTTTTTTTCCCCACATCCTCTGCAACATTTATTGTTTCCTGTATTCTTGATAATTTCCATTCTGACTAGAGATAGAATCTCAGTGTGGTTTTAATTTGAATTTCTCTAATTGCTAGAGATGTTTAACATTTTTTCATATATTTGTTGAGCATTTGTATTTCTTCTTCTGTAAAGTGCCTATTCAATTCCTTTGCCCATTTATTGACTGGATTATTTGTGGGGTTTTTGTTGTTGTTAATGTTGTTAGTTTGTTTTTTGTTTTCTTAAGTTTGTTGAGTTCTTTTTATATTCTGGAAATTAATGTTCTACCTGAGGTGCATTTGACCAAGATTATCTTCCACTCTGTAGGCTCTCTCTTCACGTTCTTGATTGTTTCCTTTTTGGCTTTGAAGAAACTTTTTAGTTGGATACCATCCCATTTATTGATTCTTGATTTTACTTCTTGTTCTTTAGGAGTCTTGTTGAGGAATTCAGTTCCTAAGCAGACATGATGGAGTTTTTGGCCTACTTTGTCTTCTAGTAGGTGGAAGGTCTCTAGTCTAATGCTTAGATCCTTGATCAACGTTGAGTTGAGTTTGTGCCAGGTGAGAGATAGGGGTTCAATTTTATTCTGCTACCTATGAATTTCCAGTTATCCCAGCACCACTTGTTGAAGGGCCTATCTTTTCTCCAATATATGTTTACAGCACCCTCATCTTGTATGAGATAACTGTTTTTATATGTGAGTATATCTCTGTGTCTTCGATCTTGTTCCATCGGTCTTCATGTCTCCACAGCATATTTTAGAAAACAAAAATATTTTGTTAAGTTTAAGCTTAATATTACAGAATCCCAATAGATGTTCAACTATGTATTATTTCCATGTATTTAGAAGACTTGATGGTAAATAAAGTTTTATAAATTTAATTAGACTAACTTCATAAAATCAGCTGGTTTAGTTGGTTTTACTTCAGTTATTGTTTTATGTGATTGAAGTAGATTGGCATTAAAACCAAAAAAAGAAAAAAGAAAAGAAAATTTCTAATCCTAAGATATCAAATACACACACCCAAAACTATTCTACTCCCTCCATCTCAAACCATCTGGTCCTTCTTTTAGCCTAAATTCTACTTATTTATCTAGATCATCAAGAATCTGGCAATACTAGATTCTATTGTATATAAAAAATGAAGCACATTAGATACACTGTGAATGAGTTCATTTAAAATAATTTTAGCCCTTTTTTGGAGCTATCTAGTTATTTACTGGTGTTAGCAATTAAGTGTATTTGAAACATCTTACTTTACTTATTAGAAACAGCCCA
Source organism: Callospermophilus lateralis (assembly GCF_048772815.1). Classification (NCBI taxonomy): domain Eukaryota; kingdom Metazoa; phylum Chordata; class Mammalia; order Rodentia; family Sciuridae; genus Callospermophilus; species Callospermophilus lateralis. The sequence goes on along the minus strand of NC_135320.1, from coordinate 48,821,201 downwards.
GATCCCATGACATTTAAACTAGGCTCAAATTTTGACCAATTTGGATTTTTTCCCCCAAATGGGTGACTTATAATTTCACAATCATGTGGTTATAGAACAAAAAGAGTAGAAGACCCATACCCAGAGGTGGTAGACTGCAATTTGAAGAATAAATGTTTTAATACATAACATTTATGTCAGGAATATAGCTAATCTTGAAATATTTAAAGCAGGCATTGGTCTAAAGCAGATCAATTTAGACATTGAGAGTACAGAATTTGGAGTCATACAGACCTGGATTCAAAAGCCACCTGACATGAGCAAATTATTGAACCAGTTGATCTAATTTTCCCTATGCATAAAACAGCATAATACTGACTCACAAGACTATTGAGACAATGAACAAGAAAAACCTATCTATTAGGCATCAATAAATGGAATTAATTTTAATTTTTTTCTAGTTAAAAGTTACATAATACTTTTTAAAAATAAGAGCATTGTGTATTTTATGCTACTACATAAAATACATCTTATTGTTCATTATACTTTGTTAATATACAATTTTTAAATGATTCAAAATAAAATTGTGGACGATCTTTCAAAATGTTTATGTCAAAGAACTCTAACCTCATCAAAGAAGGTAAGAATAAACTGCAACCATTCTGTGTATGCCAAATATACTGACAATACAGCAATTTGCTAGAACCTCAGCCTAGTTGTTCTAGAACCCAGCCTTCCATGTCTCACAAGAGACACTGTGGCCCAGGTGGACGTTGGTTATACTGCAGTGCCAAACCCAGAGTGAAGGGCCCAGCAGCTATTGTACAAGAAGCAGTTACATGGTAGTCACTCATCATCATGACGACCCGTATAGGCACACATGTGACTACCTAGGAAGATGGCCCAGCATCAGAAGATACACATACCTTGCAATTTATACATAGGCAAGAATGTGCAGCCATGCTCAGGTCCTGTGGTGACAATTTCCTTTGACAATGTTATTTTCAATAAACAAAAGTCTTGCTCTGAAGATAAACACAACTGCACTTATTGTTATTCACAAACTCTGATTCTAATTCCGATTCAATGTATCTTAACCATCTCCAAAATCTAGAATGGTCCATCCATCTCTTTCCAAATTAAAGTTTTTGAAATGAAGAAACTAATTTCTTTCCTTACTACCAATCCAGAGGTATCTATCTAATCAACCTTTATAATTTAGTGCAATTTTTCAATATGGAATAGAATAATATAAGTACTTGTGACACAACCAAACATTTGATTTTACTCTGTAAATCTACATAAATGTTTCCAAGGTCAGTTTCTGCTTCTACTTTTTATTCATCCATAGGAGGACGTACTAACAGATAATACAAAATTACAGAAACAATTAGCAGTTCAAAAACTAGTAGTTAATTTTAGGTACTCTCGTTATTTCATACCTTACTAAGTTGTGAGCAACCAGAAAAGACATTTTTTTTTCCCCTGCAAAGTTACCGTAAGACCCAGCACAATTTTTAATATCTACAAAGCAAAAGATAAAAAGAGTATGTAAGATTATGCTAAACACCATTTAACACCATCGATTTTCAAAAGATCAACCGCCTGATACAACGTTAAACATAGTTGAATGTGGTCCCACATCTCTGTGCCACTTTGCCAAGTTTCCGTCGGATGCAATTTGCAACAAGCAACATATTAAAAACCCCATAAATAGTCATTATAATGTAAACACTGAACACTCCTTATTGTAGCAGTGAAAGCAGCCTCTCCAAAATGTACAAAATAGAAAACAAATCCTTGAATTTCGTCTCAGGGCAGAAGGTGGATTAGAATTTGAAGACGTGCCAAATGGTAATTTGGGGCACAAATATTTCAAACAAAGCTGATCTATTATGAGTAATAACAGCATATGTTAGTTTCTAAATCAGTCTGCATATGTCACAGGAAGCACACCCAATTAGTATGTGAGGGCATTTACACTTCAGTAAAGTTATTAACAGTAAATCATAACAAAGTAGGTGCGCTCAAATGGTACATAGGATTTGAAATATACATGAAAACTTGACACAAAAGCAGGAAAATAGAGTCAAATAGACTCTTAACTGAATTAAATCAGCAAATTAGCTCCTTTTTTTTTTTCTTTTCTTTCCTGTTATCATTACTATTGTTGTTGTTTTCTTTTCACAGATGCAATTGCTATGGTGCTTGACAGTTTCCTTTTAGCTAGCAAGCCTGGAAGGATTAAAGAAGACATTTGGCCTTTATGGTTTTCTGTGTCTGAATGTGTATGTCCTCGGGAAAAAAAGGAACTGTGCAAAGAAGCCATTAAGCACCAATGAGCGAGCACGGAGCTGGAACGTCTGAGTTATGTTCACTGGAACAGATGTTGTGTCCCAGAATTCCCTGAGCTGCCTCCGGCTTTTGCTGGTGTCAACCCTGTGGTAAATGGGTTTTCATAATGAATTTACTGTTAATTCTCACACACATACAAACCATTAGAATCACATTAAAGGGCTGACTAAATGCCACCAAGGCTCAGCGCTTGACTATCTTTTGTTCATTTGGAAGAAACTCTGAAGATTCCAGAAACTAAAATCATTCATAATAGTTGGGGAGAGTAACAGCTTCCCATTGGTTGGAGAGAGGCTGACACTTTGTGGGGGTTCCTGAACCCCACTTATTAGGGCAGGACTTCTGTGTTTTGCCAGATAATTATAATAAAGATTATTGCTTTCAATATTAAATAAAGGGTATCTTATTGAACTAACCCATTTTTGGGGCAGGGTATGGGGGATCATCAGTGAACCACCCCACCCCCCTCATCCCTATTTTATATTTTATTTAGAGGCAAAGTCTCACTGGGTTGCTTAGAATCTCGCGGTTGCTCAGGCTGGCTTTGAATACATCATCCTCCAGCCTCAGCCTCCCGAGCCACCGGGATTACAGGAGTGAGCCACCATGCCCAGCTCAGATTCTTAATATTAGTTTGAGATAGACTTTTGGGATTTGGGGGGTAGAATTTTTTCAAGAATCCCTCACAGTCTTGGCCAAGGCATAATCATTTGTGTTGCATTGGTGCTTCTGAGGATTTCTGCTTTAGATGTCCAGAGCTCCTGTAGGCTTTGCTAACTCTCCAGCAACTGGCAGACAAGTAGATCAAGAAAGAAAAAGGCAAAAGTTCTCCTACTACATAGACAATTTTGCCCTATGCAAACCTGGGGAATAATGATCTTACCCCTTTCTAACACCTCAGGACATGTTAGAGCCATGCGAGTGATAAAGGGAGTCAGAATAAAATAAATGATTAAAAGAAATAAATAAAAGAAATCACTATTCTATTTTACTGGGGCTTCTAATTTTCAACTATGATGATATATGGTTAAAAATGAAAGAAAAAAACCACAGAGTTTCCTTTGCCAAGTGTAAAACCATGTATGTTGGGCTCACTAATGATTATTTCCCATGGCCTCACTTCTTTGTGACTTTGATTCATGGCCTTGACTGGTGACCTTATGGTACCATCTTCTAGTCATCAGCCTTTGGGATGCTGGAAAAATTTAAAAGAACAGACCACTAGCATATTGAGTTTTTGATACTTATCTGGTGGAATATCAGTTCCCATGATGAGAAACCAAGCATATTTCCATTACCAGGAGGAAAGTACAAGTTTTTGCCTGGTGCAGTGCCACATGCCTGCAATCCCAGCAGCTAGGGAAGCTGAGCCAAGAAGATCAGTGAGGCACTAAGCAACTCAGTGAGACTCTGTCTCTAAATTAAAAAAAAAAAAAAAAAAAGAAAAGAAAAAGGCTGAGGACATGGCTCAGTGGTTGAGTACCTACCTCTGAGTTCAATCCCTGGTACTCCAAAAAACAAAGAAAGGTAGGGAGGGTTGTTGGGAATGTGGTTCAGGGGTTAAGCATCCCTGGGTTTAATTCCCAGTACCAGGAAGGAAGGAAAGAAGGAAGGAAGGAAGGAAGGAAGGAAAAGAAAAGGAAAGGATAAATAAATAAATTACAATTTCTCATATAATTTTTGAAGCCCCACAATATTATTTTACCTCTGACTTTTCTCCCAATTTTCTTTAGATTTCATTACCATAGGAAAAGCAAGCAGAAGGAGAGATTCCTAATACACATTTGATTCTATTGATAGTCCAAGATTTTTGCCTCTGAATTTTTCAGGTTTTAGAAACCCAAGATTTCTAGCTTTGCAAATCCATGACTTAAAATACATGATCTCATGGTAAACCAATTATATGGAGGGGGGTGGAAAGCACAGGCTTGAATTTGCTTTAGTAAACTTGTTTATAAATTTAGCTATTTTACCAACAGAATAAATAGATACCTATAGAGATAAATATAAGGAAGAAAATATTTTTTTCCTGAAAAGTTCAGATAAGTATGTTGAGATTCATGGATGTCTTAAGTGTGTTGAAGATGAATTCTGAGTTTGACTTTCCACCTTATGGCTTCGAGCATATTTAACTTGTAAAGTACTTAAAAGAGTGCAGGCATTTTGTATATAATCAAAAATATATAATTTATTATATTTCACCTGGAAATAATTTGATATATCTCCTATAAAATGCATCAACTCCATTATATTTCAATTGTTTGTCACTTTCAATATTTATTTGCCTCCTGTTGAAAAAAATATGTTCCAACACCATCTCCTCACACTTCCCTCTTCCAATTTTGTTATTGTTCCTACTTTTTTCTACCCTGAACTGATTTTGGTGGCTGAGATGGGCTGAAATAAGAGGTATATGTTTGAGTTCATCTGGATGCCAGGATTTCTGAATCTACCTGTACATTAATCACCCTTTCAATAAACATAAAAGATAAATGGTGTGGGCCACCAATTGCTGTTCTAAGGGTTCTAATAATGTATTGAGCAGAGCAGACTTCTTTCTTAGAACTTCTTTTGGGTATGGAAGACAAATGATGGAGAAAAAAAAGTGAGATAGAGAGACAAATTATAGATGGATGGATGGGTGGGTGGATGGGTGGATTAGTATGTAGACAGTCGTGAATTTTGTTGATAATATCACATAGCTTAAGCTTTCTGAAATAAAGCATGAAGAAAATGGTTAGAGAGAACCCAAGTTATGATTTTGGTTACAGGGTTGTGGGTGAAGCCTTCCTGGAAGATGACAGAAGAAATCTAACTGAAATGAGGAGTAAGCCATGCAAACTTGGGGGATGAGCTGCCACAAAACCACATTTTTTCTGGGGCAGGGTCAGGGGAGGGTCTCTTACTTCCAACTAAACCTATTCCTAACTAAAAGAACGTTTCCTTCTAAACTTGAGTTTAGAGTAGACTGGTAAATAGTCCCATTATTCACCCATCCTAATATGAATATCCCTTTAAAATGCAACCTTGCCATTCTTCTCACCCAGAGAAGTGCAACTTCAGCAACTGAGTTAACATGTTACTGTGACCAGGAGAATGTGGCAGGCTTGCCTTGTCTGAGTGCCAGAGACTGGGCCTCAAGATGCTTATCAGTTCCCCCCTTGCTCTCTTGCAATGAAAACACCTGGAATAAAGGGTCACATGCGGAGAAATGTCCAGCAATCTTAGCCATTCCAGCTGAGCCTCTCCAGCCAATCCCTCAACTGTATATAGCTACACAAATGAGCCTCATGAAATCACAAAGACCCACTCCACTAACCTACAGAATTTTGAAAGATAATAGGTCATACTGTCCTAAGCTATTAACTTTGAGGTGGTTTGTTACACAGCAGAAGACAAGTGATACACAAATGGGTATGAGTGTATGAAAGAACGATCAAGGCTTGCCATCGGAGAAAATGCTCATTTACTGAGGAACGGCTCTGCATATTTATAGAGATGGGGGTGGTCTGACAGTTGGCATGGGGTGTTTTTTGATTGGTGGGTAAGGATCATGTGAGCCAGCAGGGCTCACCATTGGACAGCTCTTCTTGGGGGATGGAGAAGTTAATCTTTGGAGCCGGGGTGACTCCCTACAGTGTAGGGAGCTGTGGTAAATGAAGACTGTGCTCTTGGCTCTGCTCTTGGCACAGGCAGAGGCTGGAGGAGCTATAAGGAAGTGATATTAGAGATAAGTATAAGGCAGCAGAGATATACAGAGGTAGAACAGTAGAAAAAGCATCACCTGCAGCAGCTCACAATTTAGAAAATGAATTTGTGAATCAGGCTAAGGAGAGGGTCAGGCAGTGTTGAAAGTACCATTGGGTTGTTTTATTTGTTTACTGCATCTGATCAATTGAGGGACAAGAAAGATAAACTGAAGAAAGAATTGCTCAACTTGAAGGCAAATTTTAAAAGAAATGCAGAAGATCTAGAAATTCATTATGTGGAAAATATAATTCATGCATATATCCATGATACATGTAGAAGATTCTCAATGTAAGAAATGATCTCAGGATAAGTGTTTAAGTATGGAGTTACAAAACTTAAGATCTAGGAAAGACTTGAAGTGGTAGATTAAAAGAAGCTTCCAAGAATTGGTTGTGTGTGGTTTTTCCTCCAATGATTATATATTCCCAACATAGAGAGAGAACATCCTGAAAAGAATTATGTCATTTGGGGGGCCTGGCATTAACCCAGTAAGTTTCACAACAATCTGGATACTGACATAGCACTGTCTCTTTGTACCCAAAAGGAATGGAAATAAGAAAAATACAAGGCCTCTGGGTCTTCAACTTTCTATGAAAAAGAAGCAGCCACAACACCAGACATCTCTGATCAAAAAGTGAAGACATCCTGGAGGGCAGAACAAAATGGCCCCAGGGAATAGGACCAATGCATGATATTTGCATGTACGGAAACATCCTGGTCAGGCCCATAATTTGTACAACTAATATGTGTTAATTATTATAAGAAAAAAGATCCAAGGACAATGGATTCAAGAATCATTCCCAGGTTGCAAAACCAGACCCAATTAAGTAACATCCGTTGCCCCCCAGGGAGGGGAAACCACCGATATTTGTGCTTCTGCTTTTGAGAAATGCCACACACACACACAAAAAAAAAGACTACTGTGCGCCACCCATTCTTAATCCTTTGTTATTTAATTCTCTTTGTTTCATAGTAGTTCAATATTTTGCCCAAAAATTGCAAAAACAATACAGAGAATTCTTCTATACTCGTCATGTGGTTTTCCCCTATTAACTTTGTACATACCCACGAAGTTTTATAGCAACTGCGGAACCAACACCGTACCTTACAATCAGCTAAACTCCGGTTTACTCAGACTTCGCTACACTTTTCCTAATATCTTTCTCCTGCTTGAGGATACCCTGGAAGATACCATAGTGTATTGAGTCACTGTCATGTCTTCTCAGTCTGTTCTGGTCTATGACAGTATCTTAGTTTGGGAGTTTGTTGTTGTGGCGGTTGATGTTGTTCTATTTTTGTGTGTTTTGTTTTGTTTAGTTTAGGGGGTGGGGGTTGATGACCTTGTCGGTTTTAAGGTATAATGACCAAATATTTTGAAGACAAAATGCAGGTATTTGTCTCTCAGTTGTTTTTTTCTAATTAATTTTTTTTTTAATAGTTAAATTGCTCCAGTTCTAGCATCAGCCATTTCTCCAAGGAATCCTGTTTCCTTCTATTGAACGAAACTTGGCTTGAAACCAAGATCTGCAGGCTGGGTATACTCTGTGCTCCAGTCTTATTTATTTATTTATTTTTGAAAAGAGTGTCCATTAAGGTTTTTCTGTCCCTTTCTCACCAATGTGCACCGATTGCATAACTGCAAGACCACTCATGTTTCTAGCTTGCATGTCTCATTATCAAAAGAAGCTGCCCCAAAGGAGCATCTCCCAGGCCCACACAGTTTCTAACCATGAGATCCTTCACTCAAAGCCTGTTGAAGTTCTGAGATAAAGAGGAGCATGCTATGCATACTGAGGAGTGCCCAAAGGTGGCTTCTGATAGATTACGTGATGGCTACAACATTGTGTACATGCCTTTGCTGAGTGACTTCAGACCCCCCATTCCCAGTCAGAGACAGAGTCATCTTCTCTACACTCTTGAAACTTGTAATGGAAGACAAGTGGTAGGAGTAACATTACTTGAGCTGTTGAATGTAGGCCTCAAGAGACCCCGCAGCTTCGGCTTCATTCACTCGGCCTCCTGACCACCAGCTTGTGAAGAGACCCAGGTGAAAGACCATGTGGAAAGGCAGCTTCAACATCTGGGCTCTCAGACATGAGCCTAGCGCTCAGCTAACTCTCTCCTTGAAATCGGCAGCAAAGTGAGCCCAGGGGAGACCCACAGAATCCAGCCAATCTCAGAATCGTGAGAAATAATAAATCACTGAGTTATAGAGTAGTTTGTTAAAAACAAATGGAAAATTAAACACAGCATAATTGACTGCTATGGAGATGGTCTTTCTGTTGATCCAAATCCACTTTTCTATAAGTTCTATTTTCTCAAGTCAGAGTTCTTGGTAGGCAATAACACATGATATATTGTAATGGTGAGTTGATTGCTTGGTTTTCTTTGATCACATGATAACATTTTCACTGAAGATGTGCAATTAGTGCTTTCACCAGAAGAGAGTTTTATCAGTAAAGATTTGGAGAACTGTCACAAATTGGCAAGATATTTGGAGAATCAATGCTCCTCATTCCTTCTCAGATGGCATCTTCAAAATGTCTACTTTCTCCATGTCAAAATCGAGGCCAGTTCTTCTCTAAGACTCAAGGTTAGAAAAGCCCAGTGTAGTTGTGTTATTCAAAAAGGACAGCAAATTTTTTTATAAGAAAATTTCTATCTCCCTTTTTAGCTTTCCCTCAAGTCACTGATCTCTTTCACTCTGTCCCAACCACACTGCTTCCTGAGTCCCTCACAAATGCCAGTCTCAGCTAGATGTGGAAGATGTGCCTGTAGTCCAAGCCACCTGGGAGTCTGAGGCAGGAGAATCACTTGAACCCAAGAGTTTAAGATCAGCCTAGACAACATAACAAGACCATATCCTGCACCCCCCCCCCAAAAAAAGTCAATTTCTTTTCTTTAGTTGATTCCCAGGTTTTTAGTGACTTCATATTGTTCTAACATTATTATTAACTGATATTTTCAGTCATTGTTTCAATAAAACATAATAATCATATTTAATGAGCCACAAACACAACAATGATCATGACAGAGTAGATGCCTTTAGAATCATCAAAATGAATAAATATGGTGAAAGATGCTCACTATGATTTTAGAAGAAAACTAAAGACAGAAATTGAAGATCTTAGAAGATGTTCTTGGATAGGCAGAATTAGTATTGTCAAAATGGCCATACTACAAAAAGCAATATGCAGATTCAATGCAATTTCTATTAAGGTTCCAATGATGTTCTTCATAGAAATATAAAAAACAGTCATGAAATTCATTTGCAAAAATAAGCTGCCCAGAATAGCCAAAGCAACCCTCAGCAAGAAAACTGAAGCAGGAGTCATCACAATATCTGACCTTAAATTACACTAAGAGCCATAGTAACGAAAGCATCATGGTATTGGCACCAAAATAGACATGTAGACCAATGGTACAGAATAGAGGACACAGAGACAAACCCACATACAGTTATCTCATACTAGATAAAAATATACACTGAAGAAAAGATAGCTTCTTCATACTTTAGTGATGCAGCCACATTAATGCTTATAGTAGCTCATCTCAAAATTGCTAACCTGTTGACAACCTAGGTGTCCTTTCACAGATGAATGGATAAAGAAAAAATGTGGTATGTATACAAAATGGAATGTTACTCATCCTTGAAGAATTAAATGATGGCATTTGCTAGTAAATGGATGGAGCTGGAAAATATCATGCTAAGCAAATAAGCCAATCCCTAAAAACCAAAGTCTGAATATTTCCTCTAATATGCAGATGCTAATTCACAATAAGGTGGGGCAGGCAGAGAAGAATCGAGTTGCATTAGATTAGGTGGAGGGCTGTGAAGGGAGAGGAGGATGTACAGGGAAAGGAAGGATAGTAGAATAAATTAAACATTATTTCCTATGTACTTGTATGACTACATGACCAGTGTGATTCTATTTCATGTACAACCAGAAGAATGAGAAATTATACTCCATATGTGTATAATGTGTCAAAGTACATTCTACTGTCATGTATAACTAATTAAAACAAATTTTTAAAAAATCTCCCCCCAAAAAATTGCCTCATCAACAAACGGTGCTGAGAAAACCGGAAATCTGTAGGTAGCAAAATGAATTTGAGCCCCTATCTCTCACCCTGAACATAAATCAACTCAAAATGGATCAAGGACCTAGGCATTAGGACAGAGACCTCTGCCTACAAGAAGAAAAATTAGGCCTAACTCTCCATCATGTTGGTTTAAGAACCAACTTCCTCAATAAGACTCCTAAAGTGCAAGAAGTCAAATCAAGAATCAATAACTGGGAATTTATCAAACTGAAAATTTTCTTCACAGGAAAGAAAACAATCAAGAACATGAAGAGAGAGCCTAAAGAATGGGAGAAAATCTTGGCTACCTGCATCTCAGATAGATCACTGATCTCCAGAATATATAAAGAATTCAAAAAACTGAACACCAAAAATCAAAACAAACAATAACAAAAACAAACAAACAACCCAATTAATAAACAAAAAAAGGAACTGAATAAGCACTTCACAGAAGAAGAAATATGAATGGTCAACAAATATATAAAAAAATGTTCAACATTACTAGCAATTAAAGAAATGCAAATTAAAACTATACTGAGATTTCATCCCACTCCAATTCCAATGGCAATCATCAAGAATACAAGTAACAATAAACATTGAAGAGGATGTGGGGAAAAAGATATACTCATACATTGCTGATGGAACAGCAAATTGGTGCAACCATTCTGGAAAGTAGTATGGAGATTCCGCAGAAAACCTGGAATTGAACCACTATTTGACCCAGTTATTCCACTCCTTGGCATATCCCCCAAAGGACCTAAAATCAACATACTATAGTGTCATGGCCCATCAATTCACAATAACTAAGTTATGGAAGCATAACCCAGATGCCTTTCAACAGATGAATAAATAAAGAAAATGTGGCCCATACACATGGAGTATTACTCAGTCACAAAGAAAAATGAAATTATGACATTTGCTGGTAAATGGATGGAAGTGGAGATTGTCATGCTGAGTGAAATAAGCCAATCCCAAAAAACCAAAGGCTGAATGTTTTTTTTGATATGCAGATGCTGATTTACAATAGGGGCTTGGGTGAGAGAGGGAGGAGTGGAGCTTCACTGAATTGGACAGAGTGGAATTGGGGAAGGGAAGAGGATGGGAGTGGGAAAGGCAGCAGAATGAATCGGATATAACTTTCCTGTGTTCATATATCAATACATGACCATTGTAACTCCACATCTTGTACAACCACAGGAATGGGCAGTTCACTCCATATGTGTATGGTATGTCAAAATACATTCTACTGTCATGTACAACTAAAAAGAAAAATAATTTTGAAAGAATAGGGTGTTAGCAGAACACAGGTGTGTGTCTGACCTAAATTGGACAAGTTATGTAAAGAATGTGACTCTATCTTTTTATATTTGACTACTGATGATGGCTTTTATGCACCTCACACTTTTTCTCTATTCCACATCTGGGAAAGCTATAAGACAGTCCAAGGGCTTCCACCTTTGGTGTTGGAAATTCAAACCACTCCAGGAACCCTCGCCCCAGACACACTGCCTAACCTAAGAGTGATTGGGTTATTGCACTTAGCATGAAATTCCTTTCCTTGTTCCCTTAAGCAATTTTTGAACCAACTTGGGAGTCCTCTTTTGCTCTTCTCAGAAAGCTAAATTTCTTAAGTAACAAATCATTTCATTGTGCCTGTGTGGCATCATGAGTCTCAAACCAAATTTTGGGTGGAGTTATCCATGTTATCTCTGAATAGTAACCAGAGCAAAGGCGATGGAAGAGGATAGCTTGGGTGGCATCAGAATGGCATCTTAAACTGAATATTTAGCATGTGGTATCCTAATTCTCTTTTTCCCTGTTTTGCCTATCTGTTTTAAGTCTCTAAATTCCTTAATGCAAGAAATTAGCCATTCTTGTATCCATTTCAACCAGCATGGTACCTGGCACATAGTAGATGTTCAAAATAGGTTTTGAACCTATGAATGCTTTCCAGAAGCCTAAGGAGTATGATTTTGATGAAAGAGAGAGAATCCATAAGAAGACTGAAGAGTATCCACTACTTTTGGAAATTTGGAAGGGAATGGTCATTTTGTCCAGGACACTTTAACAAGTGTGACAGAGAAAAAGATCAGATTTCAAAAGCCAGAGAAGACTAAATGGAAATGGTCAATATTATCAACTGCATCAATAATTGAAATGGGAATTATTCAGGAGAGGCTGAAGCTGTTCAAAGACAACAGGCAGAAAAAGGAACCATAACAAAATGAAAGAGGTGTAAGATAACTTTTTTAAATAGACTAGGGTTACATTCAGTCTAGTAAAAGAGATTGAAGACACTGGAAATAGCTGATACAGAAGTGCCTGAAAAATCAAGGTGGAAGAATTTGATTTTTTAAAAAAAGGATGGGCTGAACTGTTTCCTAGCACATACAAGGACCTGGGTTTAATCACCAGCTCAGCAAAGGAAGGGAGAGAAAGGAAAGGGGAAGGAAGAAGAGGGGAAGGTAGGTAAAAAAGGGGAGGGGAGGGAAAGGGAAAAGAGGAAGAGAAGGGAAGGAACTAAACTGATAAACAAGTGTTGTAGGGACAAACGAGGCAAGGCACCGAAGATAGCAGGAAACAGTTGTATTTGGCTGCAGCTTGGTTCAGAGGGCACAGCCTTTGCTATAATCAATCAATCCCCTGAACCCCAAGTTCAAGGAGTTTCAGAGTTTTATACCCAGCATGTAAGGGGAGGGGCTCAGAAGTTCACATAAAAGCAGTTTTTTCCTCTCACTGTTCTGGACAAGTTAACTCTTCAAGGACAACACCTGAGAAGGGGAGAGCTTCTTCTCCCCTTTCTTTCCTCCCCTGCCAGCTGTTACCATGGGCCCATTTGTAACTTATCTTAAAAATGTAGACATCTCTGTGAAGCCCCAGCTCAAGGCCAGAGGCCTTGTTTGCACATTTCTTCAAAGTACTATACTGGATACATTTGTGAAAAACTAGTAAGGGGGTGTCCAGCACCTGGAGTGCTAGTATCTTCCCGGCCAGTGGCCAAGTAAACAGGGTGACATGAAAATAGAAAGCTTATCTACATTGGACTCTTTTTCTGACAGTCTTAAAATCAGCCATGGTGAAGAGGGTTTTACTGTGGAGAAAAGGGGGTGCCAGTTCACAAGGTCAGCCGGAGCTTAACGTAGCAAATTTTACCATGATTAGAAGGGAAAATGTAACCAATCATACTCAAACAACCCAAGTTGCCAGTAGGAATTTCAGCAGAAATTTGAAATAGAAAATGTTCCATGAAGATATAGGCCAGTTGATTTGTTAAAAACCTTTGGAAACAGGTTTGAGAGGGAGGGAGATTAAGTATGTGATTGAGGCTTAGAATACTAGAAAATAGGAATGGTGGAGTCATGGAGCACAGAGAAGGGAAAACATGGACAGACAACTGAAGGCTAGATACTAGGTATTTTCAGTTACCAATCTGCAGAAATTATGATCTTCATTGGACACCAAGCAATCTGGTGTCCGTATATACCACAAAAGTCAGGACCCATAATCTAATGACCATGAACATCAGATACCTCTCCATTTCTATTCATGCTGCAAGTAATTTTCCTAATAATTATGTTTCCTTTTACTTTTTTTTCTGTCTCTCCTTCACAATACCATTAACCTGGATGGTTTGCCCCAGGGCGAGTGTGATATGAGAAGACACACAAGAAGATGCCCTCACAGCTCCTCTGAGACATGAGCTGCAGAACACTGTTACATAATATTCACTTTAGAATAATTTCTAATTTCTTTTTTTGGGACTATGAGATGGAACCCAAATACATATTTTATCAATTTGTGATTTCTCTGGTCACTTAATGCAATTGAATCCATTATTCATAGAAAGAGAATCACTTAAAAAGTAGATGATAAGGAAAATACTACAGTAAGCATGTTCCAGAAAATGAAACCTGACGACACATTCACACATCTGGCAGTGATTCATAATGGAATATCATTTTCTCTCTAGTTATTATAGTTTACACCAGCCTCAATCCCCAAACTGAAAGTAGCTGAGTAATATTGCTGGCACCATCTCTTTATTCCACCTCTAATATTGCTGGCACCATCTCTTTATTCCACCTCCATATGCGCAGAATAAAAGGTTTAACTATAATTCACTGTGGTAGCATTACACAGGGAATTTCAATGAAGGTATTGAAAGAAAATAATTACACATGTAGCCTTAGGCTAGAAGGGAAATATCTCTTTTTTACGATGTGCTTCTAATGGATATGTGTGAGAAGAAACCTGAAGGAGGGGATCATTATCTTATATGACTGCATCAATATCTGTTGGGAACAGTATAAATTTGTGAAACAAGGAGAAGATTTGAATTTCCCATGATGAAAAATATTAAATACAAACTAAAGTCTTAGGAAAACTATTGCAATTCACACCAGAAAGATTATATAAATAGAGATAACATGTTTCAGGTCCTTTCTGGCCTGAACAGACTTATTTTTAGCAAAAATTATGATAAATTTGTCACGATCCTTCACAATGTGACATCACTATTCACCCCATTCTTTTTATCTAAGAATAGCACTTTAGACATACTGTATCAGACTATTTCCAGTTAGGTTGTAACTGGTGCACAAACCAAAGTTACTGGGGGTAGGGGACGACAACCAGTGTCTCATTAGGGATTCTTCTTCCTTCCCAGAATAGTTGAAGCCACCCTGAGACTTACAATCTCAAAAAATTAGTAAATAACAAAGCACAAATACTCAGAAGTATATTTGCAGAAAGCAAAGCCCCTGGTTGATCTAGTCCACATGGGTTCTGGAACTAGACAAAGGCAAAATGTCTCAGATGGTTTATTTAAAGGGATACATTAAAGGCAGGGATAAGGTTTCAAGGGCGGAGTCTTACTTCCTGATGTCAGCAGGTTTGATTGGCATCTTGGCAGGTCACACCCATCTCAGGTGCTGTGTACAGAGCAGGACAGAGATTTACATTGTCCCTGAACATTCCCAAGAACCAGATCTCTCTATCCATGAAGATTTCATGTGCAGTGACCCACAGGCAACCCATGGATGGCTTCTAACACAAAATAGCAACTGATAAAAATATAGGTGTTCAGGGGATCCAAGATGGTGGG
Organism: Callospermophilus lateralis; assembly: GCF_048772815.1. Classification (NCBI taxonomy): domain Eukaryota; kingdom Metazoa; phylum Chordata; class Mammalia; order Rodentia; family Sciuridae; genus Callospermophilus; species Callospermophilus lateralis. The sequence continues at coordinate 48,805,930 of NC_135320.1, read as the reverse complement.
CCAGAGGAAGGCAGCATTCTGGTTTGCTCTGTGACCTGCATCTCAACTACTGGGAATACTGTTTTGCTGAGAGTGATAGAGGACCCCCACACACACAGCTGATCCTGCACTGGAATCACAGCCACTGTGCTGTGCAGACCCTGAGCCTCAGCATTGGAAAAGGACTCCTGACTCCCAACTACTCACCCATACAGGTCTCCAGGGTGCCTTAGCGGGACCACCAGCGCAGAATTCCCAGATGCCATTCTCATGAAGGACACTCAGCTGCTACCCACGTGCAGGAACTCCAGCCACCACTCCCATGTGGACTGCCATCTACCAACGTGGGGCTCCCTGAGTCACCTCTATCTTGGGACTTGGCAGCTACTTCCACTGTCCCCTACTCACAGTAGCTTGCCTGCACCTGGACAGAATGGGCTCTGAAGAGAGCCAACAGCCACTGCATGCCACAGAACTCATCTCTGAACACATTGCACAATGCCATTGCCCAGCTCCCCCTACCCGCGCGACATCCCATCAATGAAAGCAGCTGCCTCTATCTTGGGTCACCTCCCCTCCATTACCATCTTTAGTTGGGGCAACTACCAGTTTGGAACATGAGATAGCCAAGTACCCATAGTATTCTAATTCCCCCCAACACCCAGCAGTCGCTAACTCAGCAGAGTGACTGCCCAATGCAAAACAGCCCTCCGTGACAGGTGCACAGCCACCAGAGTATAACACACAAGACCCCCAGGAGAGAAAGGTTCCTGACTAGGAAGTAGAAAGGTAGAGGGTGAGGGAGATACACTTTAGAGACTAATTTAGAGAGCAGGAACTGTGAGGTCTAGTGGGGAAATGAGGAGATAAGACCCTGCGCCATGTCGCAGACCCCGAAGGAGATCCTCCAAGTGCATTCTCCCAATGGGATTGGCGGGTACCATACCCCACTTCCAGGTGTCCTGTACCCAAGACCAACCCTCAATCTCTGGTAATCACCACCATCCTGAGAGCAGAGATACCAACTAAGAACAGACAACCCCGATGAGAAGGGAAGCAGGAAAGACACTGATCTCCAACCAAAACTCTTGTTTCTTCCTTCTGCCTCTTTATTCTTTCACCCTCATATCACCAACATACATGAAACCAAGTACTTTCCATGAATTAGGATCCTGAGAACTGAGACAACTGAATAATATGTTACAGTTGTGTTGTATATTCTTTTATTCTCTCCAATTTTTACTATTTTGACGTTTTTTGATTTTTCTTAATATATGTGTATTTGTTTTATGTACTCTACTGTCTTCCCTCTTACTTTGTCTACCCAAAATTACTACCTGTTTACTCACCTGCTATTAACATTCTTCTTTAGATTTCTCTTTCCCACTTCCTAAGATATAATAACTCTATATCCTCACCTCCTACCTCCTCGGCACATCTTCCTACATTTCACCCCTGGTTCTTTGTCCACCATCAGAAACAGTAAAACCCTTTTACAAACCTACTGATTGTATTGTAGCTAATACTTGAATTCACTACTTCTGTACATTGTGACAAAAGTGTAAACATCTTAATAACAACTATTTGTTTTTAGGTGGTATTGTTTATATTGGGATCTGTTAACATTATTCTTCCCCTCAAAGGAGAGATATTGGAATGCTACAGGGCCAATCTAAGCCTATAGGGTAAAAACAGTAATGCCTCAGATCCACAGGGCTAGAAAGGAAGACACACACAAGCACCATGAAAAGACAAGGGAAGAAAGTGTCCCAAACAAATCAAGATACCACATTATCAGAATCCATGGCCAGCACAGCAGATGAAATTACAGCAAGGAGTTCAGGATGTACATGATTAAAATGTTCTGTGAATTAAAGGATGATATAAGAGAGCAAATAAGACAGCAACAGATCATTTTGACAAAGAGCTACATAAACAAATACAGGAAGCAAAAGGTTACTTCAATAGGGAGATAGAGGTTCTAAAGAAAAACCAAGTAGAAATACTTGAAATAAAAGAAACAATAAACCAAATCAAAAGTTCAATTGAAAGCATCACCAACAGATTAGACCACTTGGAAGACACGACCTCAGACAATGAAGACAAAATATATAATCTTGAAAAGAATGTAGACCACACAGTGAAAATGGTAAGAAACTATGAGCAGAACATATAAGAAATATGGGATAGCATTAAAAAAAAACAAATTTAAGAGTTATTAGGATAGAGGAAGGCATAGAATTCCAAACCCAAGGAATGAACAATCTACTCAACAAAATAATATCAGAAAATTTTCTGAACATGAAGAATGCATTGAAAAACCAAAGTTAAGGGGTTTACAGGACACCAAATGTACAAAATCACAACAGATCCACACCAAGGCACATTTATAATGAAAATACAGAATAAGGAGAGAATATTAAAAGCCACAAGAGAAAGGAATCAGATTACGTATAGGGGGCAATCAATTAGGCTATGTGCAGGTTTTTCAACCCAGACCCTGAAAGCTAGAAGATGCAGGAACAACATATATCAAGCCTTGAAAGAAAATGGATGCCAACCAAGAATTTTGTATCCAGCAAAATTAAGCTTTAGATTTGATGATGAAATTAAAACCTCCCATGATAAGCAAAAGTTAAAAGAATTTACAGCTAGAAAACCTACACTACAGAACACCCCTGGCAAAATATTCTATAAAGAGGAAATGAAAAACAACAATGAAAATCAGCAGAGGGATGTATTACACTAAAGGAAAAGCTAATACGAGGAGAAACCAAGTCAAATAACAAAAATGACTGGGAATGCATATCATGTCTCAATAATAACCCTGAATGTTAATGGCCTAAACTAACCAATCAAAACACATAGATGGTCTTGGGAGCTCTTCAAGATGGCAGACCAGAGGGAAACAGCATTCTGTGTCACTCTGTGATCCAAATCTCACCTAATCAGAATACTGCATCTCTGAAAGTGTTAGAGGACCCTTATCCAGCTGCTCTCTGCAGAAATCACCTGTGCTGTGACCCTGCGCAGGGCTCCAGGCCTCAGTGTTCTAGTAGGATGTTGGTATTGGAGCAGGACCTAAAGCCCGAAATTCCAGTCCAAGCAAGACTCAGGGAGCACCTTAGCAGAATCACCTATCAACATATCTGCAGATCGCCAAGACTTCGCTCCACTCCCACGCAGGTCACTCAGCTGCTACCTACCCACAGCATAATACCATCGCCGGGCTCCCCCAACCTCACCAGATACCCCCGTGCTGAAAGCAGACAGCCGCCATCTTGGCTCAACATTCTCTCCATATTTGGTAGGGGCAGTTCCCAGATCGGATCTCTAGGGACCAGTGGATTTTTTCAGATGTCAAACCAGCACTGCAACCACCCACTCAGAGCGTTTGGGCTCAGGTAAGTCTCCAAACTCCAGACCCAAAGCCTGCAGTTCTAGCTCACACATGGCTCACAAGTGGCTTAGCAGAAACACCTATCAGCACCTCTGCAGAACTGTAGACTGCACGCTGCTCCCATGCAGGTCACTTGGCAGCTACTCTCCCCACATCACTAGACACCCTGGTTGGAAGCAGACTGACTCCATATTGGAAAACCTTCCTCACCATTTTGTGGTGGGTGTGGCTTTCAGATCATATGGCCATTTGAGGGGTACCTAATTTCCAATTCCTCCCCCCTACCCAATTGCGTTAACTTGGCACAGTGGCCACTCAACACAAGAATAGCTAGCTCTCAGTTGCACAGGAGTGCAGTGGAAATAGGGCACTGCCCACCTGATGTGAGCCTGGGGTGAGAAGTCCTGCAGTTGGGACCTGATAAGTAAGAGAGGGGAGGGGACTCTGGAGCATAACGGAGAGATCAAGATCTGAGAAATCTCCAGGCAAGAGAGGGAGATGATACCAGGGGCTCAAGTCAGACCAGTGGTCACAAAACAAGACCCGTGAGGTGCTATTTCCCTGCTGGGACTGGTGGGCTGCACTCCCTGCTTCCAGATGCTCCACACCAAGTCCAGTCTTCACACCCTGGTTACCTACACCATCCTGAGGGCAGAGACACCTACTGGATGAGACAGCCCCACCTACTGGATTAGAAGAGAAAGAAATGGATCTCTAAGAGTATTTCCTTTTCTTTTCCTTTTAGTTTCCTCTTCTTCTTTCTCTTCTACCCTTCTCTCCTCTGGCCCCACATCCCCATATATAAAACCAAGAACTTTGCATGAAATAGGACTTTGCAGACTGAGTCACCTGAATAATATAATATAGAAAAAGTGCATAAGCCCATTTTTCCCTTTTTCTTCTCTATTTTTCTTTCTTGCTTTCCATTTTTTCTCTTCTTCCTTCACCCTCCAAATTACAATATTTTAATATCCTGTATTTTTCTAAAAACATGTGTTTGTTTTATGTACTCTACTGTCTTCCCACATAATTGTCTACTCCAAATTACCTCCTATTTATTCTCTTGCTACTAACCCTTTTCACTAGATTTCTCCTTCACATTTTCTAAGATATATTAACTCTATACCCTCACATCTTCTCGCCTCAACATATCATCCTACACGTGACCCCCAGTTCATTGTCCACCGTCAGAAACTGAAAACCTTTTTATAAAACCACTGGTTATATTTTAAATAATAATTGAATCCAATATTTCTGGACATTGAGACTAAAAGATAATTGTCTTAATAACAACAATTTGTTCATAGGTGATATATTGTTGGTATTGGGATCAGTTAACATTGTTATTCCCCACAAAGGAGAGATCTTGGAACCCTACAAGAGCACTACAAATATATAGGGTAAAAACAACAATACACCAAATCCACAGAGCTGGAAAGGAAGACACATGAACAACATGAAAAGACAAGGGAAGAAAGTACCACAAACAAACCAAGACAACACATCATTAGAAGCATTGGCAGCTACAGCAGAAAAAATGACAGAGAAAGATTTCAGGATATACATGGCCAAAATGTTTTGGGATCACAAAGAAGACATAAGAGAACAAACACAGGCAGTGAAAGATCACTTCGACAATGAGCTACATAAACAAATCCAAGAAGCAAAAGATCACCTCAACAGGGAGATAGAGGTTCTAAATTTAAAAAAAAGAAATCTTTGAACTGAAAGATATAATGAGCCAAATTAAGAACTCAAATTAAAGCATCACCAACAGAGTAGACCACTTAGAAGATAGGACATCAGACAATGAAGATCAAATAAATCATCTTGAAAAGAACATAGACCACATAGCAAAAATTATAAGAAACCACAAGCAGAACATTAAAGAAATATGGGATAGCATAAAAAAAAACAGGTTTAAGAATTATTGGGATAGAGAAAGGCATAGAGTTCCAAACCAAAGGAATGGACAATATATTCAATGAAATAATATCAGAAAACTTTCCAAACATGAAGAATAAATTGGAAATCCAAATTCAAGAAGTATACAGGATGCCAAATGTACAAAATCACAACAGTCCCACACCAAGGCACATTATAATGAAAATGCCCAACATAAAGAATAAGGAGAGAATTTTAAAAACCACAAGAGAAAGGAATCAGATTACATATAAGGGAAAACCAATTAGAATAACAGCAGATTTTTCAACAAAGACCCTGAAAGGTAGAAGATCACAGAATAACATATATCAAGCTCTGAAAGACAATGGGTGCCAATCAAGAATTTTGTATCCAGAAAAATTAAGCTTTAGATTTGAAGATGAAATAAAGACCTTCCATGATACACAAAAGTAGAAAACTGACACTACAAAACATTCTTGGCAAAATATTTCATGAAGAGGAAATGAAAAATAACAAGGAAAATTAGCAGAGGGAAGCAGTACACTAAAGGAAAAGACTAAGAGGAAAACCAGTTCAAGAAAAATAATAAAAATAAACAAATATGGCTGGAAATACAATGTCTCAATAGTAACCCTAAATGTTAATGGATTAAACTCACCAATCAAAAGACATAGGCTAGCAGACTGGATTAAAAAAAAGACCCAATAATATGCTGCCTCCAAGAGACCCATCTCATAGGAAAGACATACACAGACTGAAGGTAAAAGGTCGGGAGAAATCATACCCCTCACATGGAGTGAGGAAGAAAACAGGGGTCTCCATACTCATATCAAATAAAGTAGACTTCAAGCCAAGGTTAATCAAAAGAATAAAGATGGACATTCCATACTGCTTAAGGGAACCATACACCAACAAGACATAACAATCATAAATATATATGCCCCAAACAGTGGTGCAGCTCTGTTCATCAAATAAACTCTTCTCAAATTCAAGAGTCAAATTGACCACAAAACAATAATCTTGGGTGACTTTAACACACCTCTCTCACCACTGGATAGATCTTCCAAACAAAAGTTGAATAAAGAAACTATAGAACTCAATAACACAATAAATAACTTAGACTTAACTGACATATATAGACTATTCAACTTGCATCAAGCAGATACACTTTCTTCTCAGCAGCTCATGGATCCTTCTCTAAAATAGACCATATACTATGCCACAAAACAACTCTTAGCAAATACAAAGAAGTAGAGATACTACCATGCATTTTATCAAATCATAATGGAATTAAATTTGAAATCAAAGACAAAATAAAAATTTTTCCATCACCTGGAGACTGAACAATATGCTATTGAATGAACAATGGGTCACAGAAGACATCAAGGAGGAGATTAAAAAATTCTTAGAGGTAAATGAGAATCTAGCCACAACATATTGAAATCTCTGGGACACTATTAAAGCAGTATTAAGAGGAAAATTCACTGCATGGAGTTCATTCCTAAAAGAAGAAAAAGTGAACAAATAAATGACCTCACACTACATCTCAAAGCCCTAGAAAAAGAAGAACAAACCAGCAGCAAAAGCAGTAGAGGGCAAGAAATAATTAAAATTAGAGCTGAAATTAATGAAATCAAAACAAAATAAACAATTAAAAAAATTGACAAAACAAAAAGTTGGTTGTTTGAAAAATATAAATAAAATTGACAGACCCTTAGCCACGCTAATGAAGAGAATGAGAGAGAGAACTCAAATTACCAGCATATGTGATGAAAAAGATAATATCACAACAGACACTACAGAAATATAGAGGATAATCATAAATTATTTTGAAATCTTATACTCCAATAAAATAGAAGACATTGAAGGCATCGACAAATTTCTTAAGTCACACAATTAGCCCAGATTACGTAAGGAGATACACATAATTTAAACAGACCAATATCAAACGAGGAAATAGAAGAAGCCATCAAAATCTTACCAACCAAGAAAAGCCCAGAACACATTTCTAGATTTTTTTTGAGGGTAACCAGCTGTTGCATTTTGCCTAGCTGTCTCCATGCAAAATTCCTCATTGGCAACCTTCCATAACAAATATTGTCTTCCATTTAGCATAGATCGATACATGTTAGCCCAATCTGCTGGTGTCATTTCCAAGTTGGTAATAGATTCGACCATACTTATGGTAAAGAGTGCTTGCAGGCCATAGGTTGTTACAGCCTCCTTTAATTGCTTCACATTTTAAAATCTAAAGCATGGTGAATTCCTTGCTCTCCTGCCTGCTCAAGTACAGGGCATGCTAATCTTTGAGGTCCTGCCTCAGGATTCCATCCATCAACTACGGAAGTTGAGTGCCGCTCAGCTGTAGATGGAGCTGTTGGTTGAATTACGCCCTCTGGTGATAGAACGGAGTTAGTAGCAGCCTCCGGTTGTAACTCCCCCCCAATGGTTGTTTTTCCTCTAAGCTTTCTTTCTTTAAATTTTCCTCTGTCTGACTAGCTCGAGAGACCTTCTCTTTTGCTTGACCTAACATGTTTTCTACCATAGTCTAGACCTCTAACAATTTACTTAATGGTCTTTCGGTTTGTTTTTCACTAGTTTCTAATCTACTGTAAAGGTAATACAACCCAATAAGATAGCATAAAACAAAACTGAAACAGAATGAAACAAAAACGGAACAAAAAATAGTTGTATCAATTTTTTCTTTCTCAGGGCCGAACAACTTCAAACCTTGAGTCAACCATTTTTCCCAGTTTGCCTGAGAAAATTCTAGGGATAGGCAGCTTGAAACAAAAACAAAATAAATCAAAATAAGAACACATTGTTTTTTGAAATAGTCACCCATTCTTTCGCCTTCCCTCAGGGGCGAGCAATTTTACTCACCTCCAAGCTTCAGGCGTTCCCCGCACGGGCCACCAATTGCCGCAGTCTGGCTGGGCACAAAATCACGAGCCACTCAAACAGGAACAAACTTTATTTTTGAAACTGCTGCCAATGCCCCGTACACTCCCGGGAAGATTGCCGACCCATACATGCAGCGTTCTCCCAGGTCCCAAGAGGAAGTTCCTCCTCCGGAATTCCCTCCTACCGCACTTCCCCAACCAATGGGAACTCTCCAAGAGTCCCGTAGCAGGCCAAGGTGAACAGCAGGAGTCCAATATCCATATGAATGCAAATCTTAACATAATCATATCATCTCAATGGCTTGCTGGCATCACCTTTCAACCAAAAATGCCATGCATCATACTACTTGGCTGTGGCTCTTAGCAAGAAGCCATCAAAATCTTACCAACCAAGAAAAGCCCAGAACCAGATGGTTACACAACCAAGTTCTACAAGACCCTTAAAGAAGAACCAATACCAATACTCTTCAATTTCTTTCAGGAAATTGAAAAAGAAGCAATAATTCCAAACTCATTCTATGAGGCTAATATCACCCTAATCCCCAAACCAGGTAAAGACACATCAAAGAAAGAAAACTACAGACCAATATCTCTAATGAACATAGATGCAAAAATTCTCAATAAAATTCTGGCAAATCAAATACAAAAACATATCAAAAAGATTTGCACCATGATCAAGTGGGATTCATCCCAGGGATGCAAGGTTTGTTCAACATACGGAAATCAATAAATGTAATTCATCACATCAATAGACTTAAAGATAAGAATCATATGATCATCTCATAGATGTAGAAAAAAACATTTGATAAAACACAGCACCCCTTTATGTTTAAAACACTGGAAAAACTAGGGATAACAGGAACATATCTCAACATCATAAAGGCTATCTACACTAAGCCTCAGGCCAACATCATTCTAAACAGAGAAAAATTGAAGGCATTTCCCTCTAAAAACTGGAATAAGACAGGGATGCCCTCTTTTACCACTTCTATTCAACATATTTCTTGAAACACTGGCCAGAGCAATTAGATAGATGAAAGAAATCAAAGAGATATGCATAGGAAAAGAAGAGCCTAAATTAGCACTATTTGCTGATGATGTGATTCTATACCTAGAAGACCCAGAAAACTCCAACAGAAAACTTCTAGAACTAGTAAATGAATTCAGCAAAGTAGCAGGATATAAAATCAACACCCATAAATCAAAGGCATTTCTGTATAACAGTGACAAAGCCTCTGAGAAGGAAATGAGGAAAACTACCTGATACACAATAACCTCAAAAAAACAATAAGATACTTGGGAATCAACTTAATGAAAGAGGTGAAATATCTATACAATCCAAACTACAAAACCCTAAAAAGAGAAATCATAGAAGTCCTTAGAAGATGGAAAGATCTATCTTGCTCCTGGATAGGTGGAATTAATATTATTGAAATGACCATACTATCAAAAGCACTATTCAGATTTAATGCAATTTCAATCAAAATCCCAATGGCATTCCTCATATAAATAGAAAAAAGCAATCATGAAATTCATCTGGAAAAATAAGTGAGCCAGAACAACTAAAGCAATCCTTAGCAGGAAGAGTGAAGCAGGTGGCATTGCTATACCAGACTTTAAACTATATTACAGAGCAATAGTAACAACAACAGCATGGTATTGGCACCAAAATAGACTAGTAGACCAATGGTACAGAATAGAGGACACAGAGACTAACCAACAAAATTACAATTATCTTATATTAGACAAAGGTGCCAAAAACATGCACTGGAGAAAAGATAGCATCTTCAACAAATGGTGCTGGGAAAACTGGAAATCCATATGCAACGAAATGAAATTAAACCCCTATCTCTAACCATGCACAAAACTTAACTCAAAATGGATCAAGGACCTAGGAATTAAACCAGAAACTCTGCATCTAATAGAAGAAAAAGTAGGCTCTAATCTTCATCTTGTGAGATTAGGCCCCAACTTCCTTAATAAGACTCCTAATACACAAGAATTAAAACCAAGAATCAATAAATGGGATGGAATCAAACTCAATCAGCAAAAGAAACAATCTGTGAGATGAACAGAGAGCCTACATCTTGGGAGCAAATCTTTATCCCTCACACATCAGATAGAGCACTAATCTCTAGGGTATAAAGAACTCAAAAAGCTAAGCACAAAAAAAAAAAAAAAAAAATGGATAAGGACATTTGAACCTGAACAGACACTTCTCAGAAGAGGATATACAATCAATCAACAAATATATGAAAAAAATGCTCTTCATCTCTAGCAATAAGAGAAATGCAAATCAAAACTACTCTAAGATATCATCTCACTCCAGTCAGAATAGCAGGTATTATGAAGACAACAATAAGTGTTGGCGAGAATGTGGGGGAAAAGGTACACTCATACACTGCTGGTGGGACTGCAAATTGGTGCAGCCAATATGGAAAGCAGTATGGAGATTCCTTGCAAAACTGGGAATGGATCCACAATTTGACCCAGCTATCCCACTCCTCGGTCTATACACAAAGGACTTAAAAATAGCATACTACAGGGACACAGCCATATTAATGTTTATAGCAGCACAATTCACAATATCTAAACTGTGGAACCAATCTAGATGCCCCTCATTAGATGAATGGATAAAGAAAATATGGTTTGTATAGACAATGGAATATTTATTACTCGGAAATAAAAAAGAAAAAAATTATGGCATTTGCAGGTAAATGGAATAGTGAAGTTAGCAATCCCAAAAAAAACAAATGCTGAATATTTTCTCAGATATAAGGAGGCTGATTCATAGTGGAGTTCAGAGGGGGAGCTGGGAGGAGTAGATGAACTCTAGATAGAGCAAAGGGGCGGCAGGGAAAGAGAGGGGGAATGGGGGTAAAAAGATGGTGGAATGAGAAGAGCATCATTACCCTAAGTACATGTATGAAGACACAAATGGTGTGACTCTACATTGAGTACAACCAGAGATATGAAAAATTGTGCTGTATATGTGTAATATGAATTGTAATACATTCTGCTGTCATATATAACAAATTAGAATAAAAATAAATAAATAAATTTTTTTAAATGTAGGTCCCTAATAATAAAAGTAGAGAACTCCTTTCAAATATCAGACTAAAAGCTTTTGTGACTCTGATCCTAAAACTTTATAGTACAAAACTAAGGGCCTGATTGCTTTGATATCTCTTTTCCAAAACCTACCCCAAAGAAATCTGATTCAGGCTGTGTGAATCTGCAAATTTAGTGAACATCCATGATGATTCTTGTGTAGATGTTATAACAATCCCATTTCAAAAAGGTTTAAGAAGAAAGGAGCACCATCAACTGACTGATTTTCATTCATAAAACGTCTGCTGTGTTAGGCTAGACTCTTAACCATTTCAATATTTTCATCGACAGTGGGAAAGGGGCAATTGGGAAAAAAAAAAGATTTACATTAGACGAGAGTCCTATGTTAATCTCATTTTGGCAGTCACACTGCCATTCTCCAATTTTAATTTCAGAGCCAAAGCAAATGTCCAAGCTCCAAGAAAAGTTGCTCGCTCTGTCTGAAGAATCATGTTTGGCTTTATGTATTCTGTTCTGCTAAGTCTGTTGCCTAGCATGGTGCGAGAAGAGAGGAAAGAACCTGGTCTTTTAGGAATGCCCAAGACACATGGCTCAGCCTGCCTTCCTATCCACTCTCCATTCTCCCTCATCACCCAACCTGCTCCCAGCTCCACAGGCCACTCCTAACCCTATCTTGAACAATACCGTGGACATGTTTACCATCCTTCCTCACCAATACATGTGTGCTTTGTTTTCTCAGGTCCTTGGTGACAATGTCTTATAGCTGGATTGGATAAAGTCATTCCTTATAACACCAACACAATGTGTCACAATGGTTTCAATGTGTGTTTCCTTTATTATAATATTTACTCCAGCTCAAACACATGGCTAATGATGAGAACTTCAGGCCCCTTCAGAGTGCTGTAGCAGACATTTGGACTCAAGGAACCTTTAGATGTCCTTCAAAGTACACCAGCCCAAGGTCAATCATGCCAACCAACTTCCTTCTGAAAATGCCCTCTGTAATCTTGCCCACATCCTCAGGCTTTGTTTCTCCTCTCCAAGTCCAGCCAGTGCCCAGGAGTCATATTCACATTCTTCCCTTCTCTAAACACTCCAAGGCTTCATTACCCTAAATAAAGGCACCTTTGTTTAAACAGTGGGTCCTTACTTCAAATTTTAAAAAGTAGGGAACACAGAAGCTTAAAAACCTACAGCATATAAACTAAGGGATAAGGAAGAGTAGCAAAACAGTGCTGTTGAATATGGTGAATACGGAAGTTGATTTGGAAGACACAGGACAGCCTAAAGAAGCCCTTTCTTCTCTTTCCTCACCACACAAAGCCAGAAAGAGGTTTTCAACTTCTTGAATACCAAGAAGTTAAGAAAAACAACTCTGCCAGGAAAGAAAATGAAAGTAGAATTCTAGTTTTATTTTTATTTACTTCATTATTGAAGCATTTTTAAAAAAATGTAACAACTGTTCTTGTCAAGTAGGAATCGTTACTGAACCTACTAAGGAGCCAATTTTAAGTGTGAAAAAAATTAAAGGCTCTAAACTGGAATAAAAAAGACTGAAAAGTTTCCTACACTTACTCTAGAGAATAGTTTTTATTATTTAGGAAATAAAGGATATGAGTTTGACTAACATGAACTTCCTATTGCTGAAACAATAGAAAGATGAGTAAGGTTTTTAAATAATAAGTACTCTGAAACACGATATTCCAGAGAATTTAATCAATTTGTAGTAGCCCAGGCTTCTTTCTTTCTAAAAATCAAAACAAAAACAAGTTAGCAAAAACCAAAAGTGTAGCTTTAGCAGCAGTACTCTGTAGCTGTCTTCATAACTGGTAAAACTAAACATGTCTATGTCATTATATTTGATAATACAATGTCATTATATTTGATAAAACTATCTCATTCAATTCTTTGCTAACCAGATAGTTAATTATTAGGAACTGTCACCAAAATATAACATGTCTTGCATCAGAGTGGCCAGTGCCACATTATTAACCCCTTCCTAGCAACTTCATCTTTTTTATGACTTAACCTCTTATGACTATCCAAATACAGCTAGTCATGTCTATGCTAACCTACTGTGTCTAGGGCAAAATGTTTGAACCTAATTCATGATCATTTATCATGTTTTTAATTCAAAAGCATGACATACAGATGTGATAAGATTCTAATAGGTCTATTTTTTAGACATAAAAATGGACAATGTTTTAATGTTTTTAAATTTATAATTTAAAATTTATAATTCTCTTCTATGAAATGAATTGTGTGCCTGCAAAATTCATATATTGAAATCTGCACCTCTAGCGAGACTATATTTGGAGATAGGACAAGTGATAAATAGCAATGAATGAGCCCGAATGGGTGAGCCCATAGCATTAGCATCCTTTTACTAGTGTCATTTTACGAGGCAACAGAGAACTCATTCTTTCTTTCTCCACCATAAAGATAGACAGAAAACATCCACCAACAAGTCAGGAAGAGACTGCTTCACCAGAAATTAAATTGGCCAGCACTTTGTGTGCTTCTAACCTCCAGAACTGTTAAAAATAAATTTCTGTTGTTTAAAACAAACCAGTCTATGGCATTTTGTTATCACAGCCTACAAAGACTAAGACAGATTTTGTCACTAAGAAAGGGAATGCCACTATATAACAAATATTTTAAAATGTGGAAGCAGCCTTGGAACTGGATAACTGGTGAAGGCTGAAAAGGATTTGAGATGCATGCTAAAAAAGCCTGTGTTTCTGTGAAGGGATTGTTGGTAGAAATATGGATGTTAAAGGCAATTCTGAAGAGGGCTGGAAAACAAAAGAGGAAGAGAAAGCCCTCCCTCTTTTCAGAGGAAAAAAATAATCATGAGCAGAGTGTTGATAGGAATATAGTCATGAAAAAATATGCAGGGGAGATCTCAGAAATGAAGAATATTTTATTGGAAACTGGAGGGAAGGCAATCTTTGTTGTAAAATGTCAAAGAATTTGGCTAACTGTGTGCTAGTGTTTTGTGGAAGGTGGAAATTGCAAGTGATGAAATGTAGATATTTAGCTGAGGACATTTCTAAGGAAAGCCTAGAAGGAGTAATTTGGTTCCTTCTGACTCTTGAAGCAAAATGTGAAAGGAGAGAGAGAAATTGAAAAGGAATTATTAAACAAAAAGGAACAAGATTTTGAAGATTTGGGAAATTCTCAGCTAATCCATGTTGCATAGAATGAGAACTCTTGTTCTGAAGAGAACTGAGACTGAGCGACCATTTGGTAAGAAGCTTAGCATGAGTGTAAACATGAAGCTAACCAGCCTTGCAAGCCAGAAATAGAGATTGAACGTTAGGAGCTACAACACTGCCAGTTTAAACTGAAGGGTACAGAGACAGAACTAAATGAAGGAGGATGCTTGGACTTCTTGAGTCATACAGGATGGGACCATAAAAATAATATGTTTTGAATGTGTCCTATTCTTCAAGCAACTCAGAGATCATCACTACTGCCTCATGCCTGGTGTGGAGGTGCTCGCCTGTAATCCAAACAGCTTGAGAAGCTGAGGCAGGAGGATCACGAGTTCAAAGCCAGCCTCAACAAAAGCGAGGTGCTAAGCAACTCAATGAGACCCTGTCTCTAAATAAATACAAATAGGGCTGGGGATATGGCTCAGTAGTTGAGTGACCCTGAGTTCAATCTCTAATACCCCCCACCCCCTTCATGCCCCCCCAAAAACACTGCCTCATCAGTTTCAGAGAGAGGGGACGTCACCCCAGCTTTATTAGGCCAGACAGCTTCCAACCAAAGCTTTGGGGTAGGACCATCCTGCAGACCCATGGAGGTGAAACCACCCAGTGGAGCCTTGAACCAGGACTGTAACACCTGTGGGTCCAAAAGGTGAGGCAACATCCAAGCAAAGAAGATTATCTTTAAGCCTTAAGATTTAATGAATCTGACATAACTTTTCTATGTACATATATGAATACACCACAGTGAATCTTACCATCGTGTACATCCGCAAATTAATTTAAAAATAATAATAACATTGGGTACATGGCAGAAAGAGCAATAAAGGGAAGGAAACAGGGTGTGTGAGGAGGGTAGGGAAAGGATAAATACTGGGGTCTGAATTAGAGCAAGATATATTCCATTCTTGTATAATATGTCAAAAAGGATTCAATTGTTATGTACAACTAGAAAGAACCAATTTTAATAAGTGGAAACTCATTAAATTTTTCTTTTAGAACATTAAAAAAAATTCAGTGGATCTAATGGAATCTGCTAGGTTTTAGACTTCACTGGGACCCTCACTCCCGTCTTGTCTTGTACCTACTTATGGAATGGGAACACTTTTCCTTTGCCTGTCCTACCATTGTATTTTGGTGGTACATTGCTTGATTGCTTGTCTGGTTTCACAGGTTCACAGATGAAGAGCAATTTTGCCTAGAAAATGCCTGTGTTCTCACCCATATATGACTTATGTGAGATTTAGATGATATTTTGCATGTTAGACTTCAGAGTTGTTGTTGAACCAAGTTAAGACCTTTTGGAATCGTGGAATGTGATGAATGTTCTTTTGCATGTGATAAGGACATGAATTTTGGGATAGCCAGGAAGAGACTGGGATAAACTGAATTATATGCCCCTACTCAATGTGACTGTATTTAAAGGTAGAATCTACAAAAGGTTAATTTTTAAATGAGGTCATCAGGTTGGGTCCCATTCATCGAAGATTAGTGTCCTTATAAGATAATGAAGTTCTCTCTCACCCCATTTGAGAACAAAGTAAAGAGTGTGCCAACTACCAGCCTCAAAGAAAGCCCTTGCCAGAGACCGAATTGGTTAACACTTTCATCTTGGACTTCCCATCCTCTAGAACTATGAGAAATACTTTTCTGCATATTTAAGCCACCTAGACTGCTATTTTGTGTTAGCAGTAATTAGTAATCTTTAGTAATCTACCATTAGTAATCTTCCTGACACCCTATCTAGGGATGCAACTACCCACATCATCATACTTTGCTCAATTTATTCATCTTCTTCATGCATATTATCATCTAAATTTCAATAAATGTATTTAAATTTATCTTGATTATTTTTGTCTTCCCTGGTTACACCATAAGCTACATAAAGGCAAAGAATTTTTTGTTTTATTCACTTTTGTATCTCCAACACACTGAATACTGCCTTATCATCTTGACATTGGAGCAGCAATCTTTAACATGCTAAGGAAGACTGAACTTATCCTAGAAACTTAGGAAAGACAGACAACAGAATATAATGAACTCAAAGAGTACAAGTAAAAAATAAAAATTTACACATTAACTAAAATTAGAAGAAAAAGAATACAAACCTGGTAAAAGAGGATTATATAAATGTACCCTTGTAGCAAAATGTATCTTTATCAGCAGTCTAAAAATCAGTTTTTAAATTTCATAAGAACAAATTCCTAGGAAAAATGAGTACTTGCAGGAATTTGTAACACATATTACACTGTGGTCAGTCCAAGAAAGTAATATGTATTATTTGCTTTGCGGGAGAGTAAATATTGTGAAATAATGGACACAAATCCATTTAAGCATAATAGTTATCATTTTCAATTTATTTCCATGTAAATTGGTTGTTACATGCTGAGTTAGTACAAAGAATTATAAAAAAAGATAATTAAATGCATTGGAAAATAAAAAAAAATAAGTGCAGCATATTAGCCTACGTGATTTTTAACTAAAAATCTTTGGATTATGAAAGCACCACTTAACTCCCTATTTGAAATCTCGCAACAAACTCACTGTCAAAAAGCATGTTCTATATTGAATTAGATCATCATCTCACAGAATACAGAATGTGCATTTCTAAGGCGAATCTATGTTCAGCAACACATCAACATATTTTGGTACCACTAAATGTCAAGCACTATTCATGTGGAGTATTAACAGATTAATGTTTTCATTAAAAAAGAAAGATCTCTTTTCTCATTACATTATGCATTTATAGAATAGAGATCTGTCAAATAAATTACTGCAAAGTAGTTTAAGCTAAACCTTATAACACTTGAATTATATAATCGGGGCAAATAACCTTTAAAATGAAAGACAAATGGAAAAATTTAAGGGCATTTAATTTGCATAAATGTAATGTTAACAGTCTTTTCCTGGTTATATATTTTATACTTAATTTATATATGTCACTACACTAGGTCCTTAACACCTTTATAGGTCAATTTTAATTTTTTCCAATTTTACTGTACCATAATAAGTAATATGGAAATAGTTTATCATATATAAAAATAAGATGATCCCATAAAAGTAATTCAGTGTGATTCAGAAACATTCTAGCATTGGGACCATATTACAGTTCTTGTGTTGTCAATTCCTGCTTTTAAATAGACATTTATGCTTGAGAATTCTCATGTGTCTAAAACTCATGTTCAGCTTTTGAACTCTGAGACCTTAATTTAAGGGACTTTCTCCAGGTTATCAGCTATCGGGTCCTTGGTGTGAGGGATAAACCTTAGTTAGGGTAAAGGACTTCATGCAGTTCATGGTCTGGTATTCCTTTTCTTTGAATTTGATACCCAAGATACTGACTTTAAAGTTTTATCCATTAAACTTCTACTATAAACATTGAAATGCATTCAAATGCGGTTGTTCAGACAATACGGTCTCAGCATTAACAATAAGATGGAACAACTATTCATTGATTAACATAAAGATTTTAATGTCATCCATGGTCCATAGTCTCTAACAAATTAGAAAACGCTTCTAGTGCATGAATTCAATTATAGGCTAAAGTTGCATAGTGAAATATCAATTTATATGCAGTCAAATGTATTTTCTTTTCTTGACTTTCCTTGACTCATGTTTATCTGCCAGTGACCAGTGGGTTAGAAATGGTGAATATTACTACCATCCACCATGGGAATTATTTAATTGGATAAAGCAGAGTGAAAATCCTTTCAATAAGGACATTTTGCCTCCAATTACTGCCTCCACCTTTCTCTGGAACAGTGTTTGATGGGAATGTGAGTTACCCTTGTTTATTTCAATCAAAACTAGTAACAAAAGGATTGAGTCTATTTGGGGGACCAAGATTATTCTTTATAGTTCATTCAATAAAAATGAAAATGGCTTGGATACATCTGAGAATTAAAACATTGATTTTTCTTTCATTTTATTATGTTACCCTACCTGAGAGTTAATGTTAAAATTAAGGATCATCTGAATATTTACCACACATTTGTTAGAGATCATTACAAACCAGTTGACAGGAACTGGGGTTGGCTCTTAGAGAGCCCATGAAAGAACATCCATGACAGTCTTCATTTTATTTCAACCTGCTTGTCAGACTTGTGAAATACCTGGCTTTTTCTTACACTGGTAGTTTCTAGAATAGTTAAAACACCTTTAAGACTAAATCATAATTATATATCTATACCTGTTTTGAAAATGAGATTTCTTCCTACATAGACCAGTTTGTTAGAGAAAAATGTGAAATTATGTGTTTGCACGCAATTGAAAATCTATATACAAGCATGAAAACATTAATTTATCCTGTTCAGCCTGGCCATTAGTATTTGCCAGTTTTCTGGTTGGTTTGGCGAGTCTATATATAATCATATCCAAACTCTTATCTAACAAAAGGAAAAAAACATACTATGTAGACCCCATTCATCCACCTATCTATCTGGATATGGATAGATAAATATATTTTATTGACTGTCTCTCTGAACTAAGTCAGAACTACAACAGTTAATCTTACAGTGGAGGAGCACATGGCAATTCTACTGGTGGCATTTTCTCACCTAAACATCATATTTGTGAAGAAAAGATATAATATACTTCCACATTCCCTAGCTCAAATAAAACTAAAACAGAAAACAGAGCTTCTTATAGGGTGGGGATGTGGAATTTGGAGCATTCTGTGTGAAGATTCTAAGCATTTCCAATACTCAAAGCAAAAACAGACCAATGTCAAGAACTTGATTTTATTTGGATACCAGTTTTCTTCCAAATATGAAAAACATTCTTGAATACTTCAGGAGTGAGTGCATTGAAGGATATAGAGATCGATGACTTCAATTTGTCATTTTTTGGTCATCTGTTTCTGATTCCTTTATTTCTGTGAATTTCATATCCTATTGTACAGAGTAAGATTTATTCCTATTGGTGTTTAAATGGCTTTGGGGGATAGAAGGTACAGGAAAATGGCATAGTTGCCAAGTTGTTTTGTGTATTAGTTACAGATGATCTGAACTTTTACAAATGAATTCTAAGGATTCTAAATTTCTCAGTTTTAAAGATAAGCTTACAGCAAAATAGAAGTAAAACAAAACAAAATGCTGTAATAAAATGAAATAAAATCATGTTTACCCTTCATACACTAAAGCTAAATGCATAGTGATTTTTTTAATAAAATAACTAAGTGAATTTCCTTACTAACAAAGATTAGGAAAAAAAAAAAAAACTTTTGGCAAATCTTGACCAACGTTATGCAGTTACAAAGTCACATCAACTTATTGGAGTGGAGGTCACATGCAGGATCGATACAATAAAATAAAAAAAAAAATGTGCAAAATGCCAGTACATGTCTTTTTCAGAGAAGTTCCTAGAGTCAAGATCCATACTGCAACAAATGGGGCTCAGACCTCACTGTGGTCACCGAGTTTGTTGAAGTTCTGAAATAGAAGAGGAAGAAATAAACATATACTGCTTATTCAACTCTTAAATCAATACCATTCGAAAAGAACAGTAGAAAGAGAAGCCAGCTATCCAGACACACTAAGAAAATGGACAATCTATGAGGCAGGAGAGTATGAAGTTTACAGCTCCAGACCCACAGTCAGACTGCTAACTCTGAAACCAGCTCTTCCACTTACAAATGGCATAATGTCCGTGGCCCTCAGTTTCCACATTTTGAAAAATGTTAAATAATAGTATCTACCTCTAAAGTTGAGACAAGTTTAGTTAATTAATATAGATTGTAACCTTTAGAATATACCTGGAAGATGGTAAGTACTCAAAATATGAAGGGTATATAATGGGGATGATGGTGATAATAATCATCATAATAAATACTATTATTTTGTAAATACATACTCTTCTGACTAAATATAATAAAGATGATTCTATTAGGCATCAAATACTGTTCTAGGGATGAGGAAAGGCAAAATGATTCAAAAGTCACAGAAAAAGTGCAGGAAGTCACAGTGCTGGCAACAGTTTTAAAACTAAGCCATAAAGTCTGGTATTTGGAAGGTAACTTTCATACCTCAGATCATGGGAGCACTAGAATCTGCAAATAATATTCCCAAAGATGGCAATCTAATAAGCTTGGAGGAAAGCATCAGAGCAGAAAAACTGGAAAGTTATATTTAGAGTTTTTATATTTGTCAGAGGTGGATTCAAACTTCCAGGACAATAGATCCAGAAGAAGCATTAAAGCAAGCAGTTTGCAATTGATAGGTAAGGCCAAATCCTCTAAGTAGTGACATTGTAGTAAGATGCAAATTATTAAATAATTATTCATAACTGTCCCTAAAAGATGAATAGAAATATTACTTTTTTGTTACAGATACTCTGAGGTGGAGATTGGAGGGATTTTAAAATAGATTTTAGATGAGTTAAAAAACTAACACACACACAGAAAAGCCTTAATTCTATATTCTATATTTTTTCCCCTCTTGCAAGCTTGTGTTATCAATTTACCTTATTTGAATAGATGTTACTTATTGCAGCAGATACTGATTCAAAAAAAATTGGTTTCTCCGAGTCTAGGTTTCCATAGTACTTCATTGCTTTTATCAAGGAAGCTACGAGAAAGCAAAGGAAACACCAAGATACATGAAGCAATAGAAGGATCATGTTCAGTGTTAGCCAAGGACACCCTCTTACCTGTGCAATTGGCTAATAATACATCCACACTCTGGTCCTTACAGTCCATGTAAACCTGGAAGAATTAAAACAATACACCCACAATTAATTCAGAACAGCTAGCAAGAAGGAATAAAACAGGAATTAAGAGTGTCTTGTTTTTAAAAAAAAAATTATGAAGTCAACCACCAGAGGGAGACATGGCTACATAGTCGGTCATAAACTGGCAAGCATCTAAAAGACTAAGGTTAGTAGAGTGAGGCATCTACCTTGAGTACAATTAAGACTGGCTGCTTATGTTTTCAACTTGATTGAATAAAAATCAAAATATCACCTTTCCTTTCCTGTAAGAATGATATAAAACTGTTCTCAACCACTTTTATTGTAAGTCAAGAAGCCATTTGTGAAATTAACCTGGGGACCTACTGCATATTTTAATATTTTAAAATAATTTAGCATATCTATGGACTGGATAAATTCTACCCATGGGTGAAAAAAAATGAGAATATTACTATGATTCACACAATTTTGGTTTTCCAACTTTATTTTATTTTATTTTATTTTATTTTGGGGGGCATTGAATTTGAACCCAGGGACACTTTACTATTGAGTTATATCTCCAGTTCTTTTTGTTTTTATTTTAAGACAGCTAACTAATCTTTTTAGGACCTGACTTATTTGCTGAGGTTGGCCTGGAACTTTCAATTCTTCTGGTTCAGGCTTCCCACTCTTAGATTACAGACATGGACCTTGGACCCAACTGGACTTCCATGTTTAAAGGTCTATCAAGATGAGAAAGCCTTACTGATTTCCTTGGCATACTTTATTGTCTTGCCTCTTAAGTTCCAAAAAAATCTCAAGAAGAAACAATTTGTGAAAATCTCTCATCTTAAATTCATCCAGAACAAAATCAACCATGAGAGTCAATGACAGTAAATCTAGACATTTTAGTTTCAGGAGGATAAATTTGGTTATATAATTGTTATATATCTTTCATGAAAAGTGTAGAAATATACATTTGCAATACAGTCTAAGGGTATATGTAATACATCCCAAAGGTGCCTCAGATTCTTTCAGCAGTAAATAATTTTCTCTATGAAAGACTAATTGTGAAATAATACTTATATCACTTGGGGGAAAATGATCAAACAAAACATAAAAGAAAAGAAAATATGGACTGAGACTTTGACGTTGAATAATTGGCTCCTGCTTGTGTTAAAATAATTAATTCAAGGTGACCTCTCAGTGTTTGACTTTTTCTTCGGCTCAGTGGAGCACAAACACATTGCTATGGGTGGTTTGCTGATGCTGATAAACGTAATCTCCAGTTCACTGACCTCTCTCATGTCCCAAGGAAAAGAATAAATAGAAGTCATCCCACTTCCTTCAACCTACAACTTCCAGGGAAATGTTCCTTATGCTAAGGTGACCAAGAAGTGTTAACCAAGGGAGTGTTAACATCCCTGGCTAACAAGGTCCTGTGGCTCTTTTCTCTGGCTTTTCTTCCAGGGTAGCTGGAACTAAGAAATAATATTAGTTGGAATGATATTAGTTGTACTTTATGAAATGACTTGTTAGAGTTAGAAAATGAAAAGCTAACATTATTGAGTACTTATCAACTGGCAGACATTTTATTAGGTGGATTTTTTTGTTTGTTTTGGCATTGGACATTGAACCCAGGGACACTCTACCACTGAACTATATCCCCAGTCCTTTTTACTTTTTTTATTTAAAGACATGATTTTGCTAAGTTGTCCAGGCTGGCATCTAACTTGAGGTCCTCCTGCATAAGCCTCCTGAGTTGCTAGGATGTCAGGCATGGCCAACACACCCAGCTTCTTAAGAGCTTTATATGCAATATATCCATTCTAAGTCTCATAACTTGATGAAATGGATAGCTCTACTACTGGTTCCTAGAAATGCAAACAAACATTTGATCCTACCCATGTTAAGTTGTCTATTGTATATAATAATGTTATTTAAATAATGAGGAAATAAATCAAATAGTAATAAGAAAAAATTTTTTAAAAGGGAATACTAATATAAAACCACTGGGTTTGTATATATAGATGCATAGACACCTAGTCAAGGGCACATGTTATTTTCTGCCAATTTAAAAATAAATTGGGCTGGGTATGTAGCTCATGGGTCAAGTGCTTGCCTAGCATGAATGATAACCTGGGTCCAATCCCTAGTACCACAAAAAATAAATAAATACAATTAAATAAATAGATTGCATCTGTTGGTTTATTTCACCATTTGGTGGTATAAAATTTTAAAACCATAAATGAGAAAGAAAAACGAAAATACAAGTTCTTTTTCAACATGCCCAGTGCTTAGATTGTTTGAATTCCTCTGAATTGTCAACCTAAACTCAATGGGAAGATGTAACCACTTCCTCCTCTTTTATAATCCTGTCTTGTTTTTAAATGTCTAGAGAGGGCAGCTAATAATTTCAGAAACAAATTTAAAATGCAATTGATCAAAAAATATGCACACCAGCCTTTCCAAGTAAAATAACAATTCTAGTCTCATGTTTCTCAAAATATGATCCCTGGCCACCTAGAATTACCCAGGGTTGTTTAAACGAATATTCTAGACCAGAACCAGGACTCAAATAAATGCATTTCAAAGGAGCATCCAGATTACCTTGAAGCATAAAAGTTGAAGACCTTGGAAACACAAGTAAATAAAAAATACTGGACATAAAAAGCCTTCCAGTGGAGAATGATTATGTGTTTGCAATCCAAGTTTAGTTGCAAGAAAATACAAAATATTTGGTATACTATACAAAGCTTTTATGTTAAAAAAAAGGAGGAAAAAAGTATAAAAGGGTAATTTGCCAAAAGTAGCCAATAGATTTAAAACCTGAAGTATTTAAATTTCAATTGTTTTGTATTATTTATTTTCTTGATATATCTCCCAATCCAGAATCAAAATCACTGCCTCATTTCTACAAAGGAATCAACTGAGATCCAGGTAGGGGACATGACTATTGACACCTCAGTGTGTATGGCAGAGCCAGTGCTTTCCCTCCACATGCTCCTGCCTAGAAAAATGACAGGACGGCTTACCTCTGTACTTCCTTGACTTTGAAAAGTTCAACATTTCAAAATCAATTTAAAATACAAATGAATAGATACTCAGGCTTGCATTCTCACAAGAAAACCATCAATATTCACAATGTAAAACAATGTCAAAGCTACAAATCCAAACACTTTAAAAATCAATGTCTGGCCGGGCATGGTGGCACACACCTGAAATCTCAGTGGCTCTGGACGCTGAGGCAGGAAGATTATGAGTTCAATGCCAGCCTAAGCAAAAACGAGGTGCTAACCAACTCAGTGAGACCCTGTCTATAGAATAAAACATAAAATTGGGCTGGGGAAGTGGCTCAGTGGCTGAGAGCTCCTGAGTTCAACCCCCGGTACCCTCCCCCCAAAAAAAAAGTTAATGTCTGATTTCTACTTTTAACCATAATGAGTAACTAATGAGAGACCAACCCATCTTCCACAAATAAGGAGACAATTGGACAACAACATATAAACAACTGTATTTAGACAATAGGCCTCCAGTGGTTTAGGACCAAGTCTCCTAAAAGCATCAGGACAAATGAGGCAAGTCCTCCAGAGCTCAGCTTGTTGCCACAAAGTGGATTCCCAAATCCACTTTGGTGTTGATTGGGGAGATCCAAGCAAAATGAGCTGCTTATATGGATTGAGAAGACAGAACAGGAGTTCTGGGAGGGGGGATGGTAGAGAGAATATAGAAAGGAAAAAGATGTGCAGAGAAAATTTTCTAGAAACTTTCACAGTTATTTTGATTAAGGCTTTGAGTTAATACTAAGCTGCTTAGGAGATATGAAGATAAGAAGATTGGATAGAAAGGATATGAAGGAGATAAAGATTGCTAGGGGACCAGCACCTGAAGACCAGCCACACTGGTGCGCAGACACTAGTGGAGGACTGAGAATAGAGGTTTTTCCACCCTCAATCTGTTGTCCCACCTCAAACTTCAATTTAGAATATTGGGGGGGGAGAACAGAAGGAAATAAGGAAGGGGGAGAATTCCTTGTTGATTTAGTATTTATTTTTCAAAAATAGAAAGAGAAAACAAATTCCAGAAGTGTCTTAAATTTCCTTGAATTCACAAAATTAAGTGTTCTTCCATCTGTGAAATGAGGTTTGTGAGTTATGGGGTTTTCAACAATGGACTTTGTGTTTTGCACATGTGGGTCATAAAATAACCATGGAAATCATGGCATAGAGGAGGCACCATTGCCAAAGAGTATAGAGAAAAGCCCCTGAGTGGGGCACTTTTTGAGAGGCCAGGAATAGTATTGGGCCACCATGTGAGAGAACAAGGCCACTTGATCATGCAGTCGGCGTCCTGTAGGGGACTTTTACTCTTTGGGAAACCTTGCCCGCCAACTGCTATAGATGCTATGCCCACCACATCTCAAGGCTATGTTTTATACCTACCCAGTAGATACTCCATCTCTGATCCTCACACATGTACACACCTAAAAGCTTGATGGGATCTCCTGAAAGCAAATCTATAGTGGTGTGAAGTACAATGTCATATGTCCCTTCAAGAGAAGGAATATCAGACTTCAGAGCTGAGAGAATGGCTGATGGAAAATACCATTACTCAAATTATGTTAAAATTATGTTATATGCATGTATATGCGATGGTGAAACCTACCATTCTGTATAATTAATAAGCACCAATAATTTTAAAATAGGCCCTGTTACTAGAGAGAAGGGAAGGAATCAATCCAGACACAGACTGTAAATACCTCAACCAGCATGGAGACGCCAGAATAGTCAAAAAAGGTCAAGCCACTGCAATCCAGGATTAAGGCCGACTTGTCGAGAGAGCTTGACTGTGCAGTTTCCTCTGTAGGAAGAACAGAGACTTCAGTTAGGGAATATTCACAGATGTTTTTGCTGCTGACTTCACTGAATGGTGTCAAGACAATAGTGACCTCGTGTTTAAAAATAATAATTCCAAACGCCTCTTCATTTTTACATTTTCAGTTAATTACTAATTATTTCTGAACTTGGATATTTTATTGTTAGGATGTTATTTAAGGTGATTATCACATAACTCAGAGAGGAAGACAGGGTCATTTAATTACCAGTATCATTTCACAGATAGACAAATGGGGTAGGCAAGTTTAAATGATTTTGAAAAGATATCTAACAAGTTAGAACTGAACAAGGGTAGAACAGAGGCCTCTAAGGATATGCTTTCCAGGATATCACACATTTCCTTTATGGGTGTGCCCAGAGGAACAGCCCTGTTTTGTGATGCTTGAGGTTTACACAATCTGGGATTCACACTTTAAGTCAAAGATCCGGTTCTGAGGCTTGTCCCACAAATTTTAAAGGGACCTGTATGACAGACCCTGAAAATTAAGCTTTATTTTCATAGTAAAACTGCTTAAACCTGCCTCTGAATGTACCTGATAGGAAAGAAAAAAAAGATGCCACTTGGGAGTTTATGACCTCTCTTTTTGATTGACATCCTCAAGGCCACAGCTTCCTCATGTGAGATGGTAGTTCTAAATGGTGACAAGTCCTAATTGGGGTCCCTCTAAATGTATCATAGCTCTCAGAGAAGACCATGTAGGCTTCATGTATTCCCAGCATTAACAGCCAACGTTTATGAGATAAATTCCAATTCATAATTATCATGAAATTCTCTGAAAAAAAATTAATTCTTAATTAGAATAATTTTGCCAGAAAAATTCTCAAGGTTTTTCCCTAGAAAAATATGAATATGATTGTTTCTTGATTTGTAGAAAAATATGAGGGGAAGAATGTTTTAAACAAAACTACTGCTTAGAGATAAAAACAGATGAACAGAAAATACCAAAGAGACATGAAAATTTTTATATGGCAGTAACTGTTAGAAGAAGGAGAAATGATACAAAGTAAATTTCAACATATTTGAAAAGTACTATTCAGATATGTGATTTGTTTTGAAATTTCACCTTTGTGTATATATTTGTATTTATTAATTGATCACTAACTACAAAGTATGTAGTATATGGAGGATATTTTTAAAATACAGTGGGTACTAACAAATATGAGTGAGATGATCCTACTTTCTTCAAGGAACTTATAATATCCTTGAGTGACAAGGATAGGATTGGTTCAGAAGTGACGTATGATTAAAAATGATAAAACGAAGAAGAATGAGAATTTACAAAAGGAGAAGTCTCACTGGAGTGATTGGGGAAGGCTTCATGTGAAAAGCAGTCTTCAAGGAAATGATGCAGAGATGTAAGCATCCCAACCATATGGACAGCTTTAATTAAACACTAATGACAGCTTCAGATCTCAGCCTCCTCCTGCTCCCATTCAACCAGCATGTACTGAGGGGCGACTCTGGGCCAGGCACTGCAGTTGTGCCTTCTGTTGCCCTGTTTTTCCTGCAAGAAGGGGCTAAGCAGTTACTAAAGGTTCAGGCTATGCTTCTATTGGTCTAAAATGATAAATTAGAACCTCAAACAAAATTGAAAGTCACTACAACTTAGCTTATCCACTGACCGCTCTATGTGGTGGCATTGTTAGCCTTCACCATTTGTCTCAATAAACACAGGACTTACCTCTATTATTGCAGGGACCTGTTGATACTCTTGGGTATAATGTGCCCTGCTCATTATCAGACAGGAAATAAAAAAACTGAGATGTCACACACACACACAAAAAAAAGCAAAATTCTTGCTCTAAGAAAAGAATACTCAACAGTGGAGTGTTGGTTGGGTTATAAGTACATTTTTATGCAATTTAGAAACATTTCATTAAATTTTGAGGGTATAAAAACCTCTCATCTTTTTTGAAGATGCTTATTTTAAAAATGAAATTTATATGGCTTCTTTGCTCATGCCAATTACGTACACATCTTCCCTACTCCATGTTCAATGAGAACATGTTGGTGGCTTGACATTAGTGATGATGTAGATATTTTCATCATAGGAATGTTGGCAAATGTTACAGATAAGTGCTTCTGTGCAGCACCACCCCATGTCCCCCACTCCAAAAATTGCTTGTTAAAGATGTTCCAGCACATCAGTGCTTAGAGGTAGGCATGCTTGTTAAACATTAATTTAAAAAATCATCAGTTAAAAAAATATATAGCCTTGATTAAATAAATGGCTTAGACCACTGAAATATGTGGCAAAAAGATCTTAAATTTACAATAATGACACAATTTGATATCAAAATTAGTCCTGCTATCTTCCAATTTTTATAATATGTTCTGACCAAATGATGTCAAATAGTACATATTTCAAAATAAGGTACAATCTAAAATTCTTTGTCCAAAAATTCCTGGAGGAAATTAGCATTAATAATTAGACCTAAAAAATAAAAATTAGTGAATAACAAATTTTTCTAATGTGTTATTCCTTGTTTACTAGAAAGCATAATCGTAATGTTTACAAGAGAGGGTTAGTAAAAATAAATTGTAATTGAAACAATATAAGTCATATTTGATTTTTTAAAGTCAATAAATTTTATTAAAAGAAACTACAAATATTATTGCTTGTAACCCTGTGGCATGAGTTCTATCATTCCATTCCACAGCAAGGCAGACAAGATTATTCAGTTTACTTTTTCCACTAAGGTCAAACAAGACCTAAGTATTTTATCAACTCAGCATTTTGGAAAACCATTACTAGTTGACCAAAAATTTGTCACTCTGAACATTAAAAATACTACAGTGAAAAAAAATCTGTGTATTTATCTAGAGAGATTGATAACTGTATCTAAAATAGCAAATACTTATCCACAACTATACGACATGAGTCTTTTGTTTTGCTATTGTTGATAAAAAGATATTGAAAATATTTTTAAAACAAGTTTTTTTCTTTCTATCTTATCACATTTATTTCACTTCTAAATTGTACTTGTCATTCTCTCTTTTCTTATAATTATTTCATAATTTAAGTGGTGATGGATTATTAACCCTGTAAATGTTTGGGCTTGATAAAAGTAGTAGTGATATAAAACTTTCTCTTCCATTGTCTCAGAGTATGTTCATGCCATACTTTCTTTGTCTTTTATTTTTATATCTGAGTTTCTTCTCTGCATTTTTTTCCTTTTGTAGTTGTAGATGGACAGAATGCCTTTATTTTATTTGTTTATTTTTATGTGGTGCTCAGGATCAAACCCAGTGCCTCACGCATTCTAAGCAAGTGCTCTGTCACTGAGCTACAACACCAACCCCTGCAATTCTTTTAATCAAAATGTGTGTATATTCTTCAGGCCATCCAAAACAAAAACAAAATAAAATAAAGCAAAACAAAAGACTCATGCCATATAGTTGTGGATAAGTATTTGCTATTTTAAAAGAAGCAATTCATGATGTCTTTTCTAAATAAAAAAGACAAAAAGATATCCCAATGATTAAGTCACCAATTCACTCAAATGAAAATTAAAATACAGTGGACATTTCTGAAATCTTCTTAAAAAATAAGTGAAGTCTTCCTTTTACACAGTATCCTCTGGGTTCTGCAATTGTGCTGATTTTATGGATATAACCTTGTGTTCTAAGCTTCTAAGTAAATCAACTAGTGCAATAAAAATCACATCATCCCAGAAAAGAGTAAAGTGAAAGCACAGCTAATATCCTGCCTTAAGCAAAATGAGGTAAGCTTGGAGCATGTGCAGAGAGACAACTAATCTATACCCATGTGGGATGTGGTAAATGATAGGCTTTATCTACAAAAAAAAAAATTAAAAAAAAAACATTTCAGAAAGAAATTAACCATCAGGTGTGGGTGGGCAATTAACTCCAGACTGTGGAAGCCAGCTCTTTCCTGTAGAATATTCATTAACTCCTTTAATTAAAAAGTATTCATAGTTGCATAATTTAGAAGTGCCTTTCATATACTTCAAAAGATTTCTTGACAGTCTGTGAGTCACTCATAATTTTTTAAAAGTTAAGTATTTTCTGTTGATATCAATTAACTATTGAGAAACAGATTTCTTGAAAATCTCTAATTTTCTCAAGAAATAAGGGGACAAGAAACATTTAAGACAAACAACAACACTACCTTTGGAAACATGCACATGTTATTGAGAATTTCATTCATTCATGTGTTCATTCAAGTAGTCACCTAGTATAGATGCTCTGGAGTTCTTACTCTAAGTACCATCTTAGGAAATGTGAGTTCAACAGCGAATAAGAGAGATGAAGGTCTCTACCTTCAGTGGACTCACAAACAGGGAAACCAGTCAGTTGAACTGGTAATTCTAAGTGTTTTGAAGGCTGAAAAAATTAAAGAAAGTGCTAAGGAAGCACAGGAGATCTGATGTGGTTGACAGAACAACCCACCCCACCCCCTCCATCTTCACAACTAATCTTCAGGACCTGTGAAGAGGTTATCTTGCATGGCAAAAGTAGCTTTGCAGGTTTGATTAAATTAAGGATGTTAGGATTTGAGATTATCCTGTATTGCCCAGGTGGTTCTAATGCAATCATAAGGAGGCAAGAGGTATAGTCAGAGCATATGCTGTGACAAAAGAAGAGGTCAGAGAAATTTGAAGATTTCACACTGCTGGCTTGAAAATGCAGGGTGGGACAGATGCCCACAGAAGTTGAAAAGAACAATAAAATAGAGTGTACTCTAGGGCCTCTAAAAGGAATATATCCATGCCAAAGCCTTGATTTTATGTCCTTAATATTCATTTCAGATTTCTGTGGCCCCAAACTGTAAAATAATAAATTGTGTTATTTTTAAGCCACTAAACTCAACTATTTGCTACAACAGCAGCAGGAAATTTATACACCAGAGCTGTTGATTTGGGTGGTGTTATGGACTGGGTTATAAGATTTCTCCCCAAAGCTCACGTGTGAGAAGACTCAAGATTGTTTATAGGTGAAATGATTTTGATCAGCCTATTAATCCATTGGAGTGGATTAATGGGTGGTAATTATAGGCAGGTAGGACATGACTGGAGGAAGTAGGTCACGGGGTGTGCTCCTAGGGATTATATTATCCCTGGCTCCTTACACTCAAGCTCTCTCTGCTTCCTAGCTGACACAAATCCAGCAACTTTCCTCTGCCATGCCCTCCCGCCATGATGTTCTGCCTCACCTTGGTCCAAAAGCTGTGGAATTGGCCAGCCATGGATGGGATCTCTGAAACCATGAGCCAAAATAAGTTTTGGGGTTTTTCTTGTCAGGCTTTTGGTCACTGTGCTAAAAAGCTAACTAACATAGGGAATAGAAGAGGGTGGGAGGAGAGGAAGACCTTGTTTAGACTTCAGGGTCCACACGGAAAAAACCATGTCTTCTTTTTTTTCATCCTTGAAAAGGCAGGGTCTATTACTGCACCCAAGATTTACTGCATGTTCAATAAGTGTGAGAAATATTTGCTGAGTGAACAATGGCAGGAATGAAGGAATGGGATGTGTGAGCTGAGACCTGGAGGAGGACTGGAGTTTAGTAGATAAACAGGAGCTGGAGGCTAAAGTGGCAAATCATAATACTAATGGAGACCTCAACAGGGTACCTCTTAGATCAGCATAAGATGACTAAAATGCTGTGAGGACTCAAACCACTAAACATAATAATAGAAGATTTCTCCATAGATGAGCAATTGTTATTTTCATTCAAAGAATTACCACAATTTCTATCTTATGATATATGTGGCTTGTTTCATATCTTTTGATTATTCTATCATCTGTTCAACTATGAATCTTCTCCTGAGAAGATTAATTCTCTTCTACTTTGCTCATTGCTGTATTCAGTTCATGCCTCCCCCAGCATTGTTCACTTCTGGATCTTTTCTGTATTCTCCAAAACCCACTGAATGTCTCCGACATGACCTCCCATGAACTTCAATTTACCATGCTCCAAATCAAACTCAGCTTCTCTGTAGCCACCCTCCTGGGATCCTTATTACTCCCAGCTAGAATTCTTCAAAGCTTTAGAATCATCATTTGTTTCACAGCAGAAAAAAATAATAATATGAAATTTATACTAATTCTTTCTGAACTTAATTAAGGACAGAATCAGAGTCACAAAAGTGAAAATGTAGATGAAATGAAACCAACAAGAGTTACAGGTTTTAGTGACTAAATGCATATTGTCCCTTTGTCCCAGATGTTGACAGCCTATAAAAATTTACACTGGCCAATAAATACGCCACTTGTGGCAACTTTGAGATAATTATTATGTTTTTAGAGCTCTATTCTTTTGAGAAAAGCAATAGGTAAATGATTACTTAAATGTGTATATATTTGTATATATACATACATATGAAAATACATGAAGCATAGATAAGCTCTAGATTATGATCTTCAACTTATTTTAATAGGTTGCGTCAATTCTGTTGAAATATTTACAGAATTGAAAACTTGGGACTTACTAGATTAAATTGAGAGGGGAAAATCAAGAACAAGGGCAATAAACCTAACCTTGGCATTTAAAGTAAAACATTGAGGAGAGGATGTGTGACTGAATAAGAAAGGACTAAGGATGTTTTTGGAGTGTCAAAAGACAGGAGAGGATGAAGATGACAAAGGAATATTCTCATCAACTACTTCTGACCACTGTAAAGGGCCACTGGGTGCCAGCGTTTCAACAGGATACAGCAATGTGACTTTCTCATCAGCTAGTGCTCTGTGCAAAGTGGAATAGGTGCTGGGAGGCAGAGGTGAGAACTCCCTGAAAAGTTTTCACTTTAACAGCAAAGTAAACCATTGAAAAAGCCATCATTAAGTAAGCACTATATCACTATTTTAGAAGAGTTCTTTGAGAACACAGGCAGGAAACTGCAAATTTGCCATGAGAATTTAGGAAAGACCAGAGAAGTTAATACTTAAATTGCATGCATCTATGTTGACATGAATGGATGCAATTGATTCAGATATTTCTTTTCTATTCTAAATATACATATATATATATATAGATAGATAGATAGATAGATAACATACTTTAATACAATAATTACTTAATATATAATTACTTAATACATATTTAATCAATTATATAAGCCTTCTGTATTTTTTCTATCCATTGTACTATTGACAAATATTTTGCTTGTTTCCAGTTTTTTATACGATAATAAAGAGTGCTATTATGAAAAATCTTGCACTATATTTCCCCATTAGTAGAATTCACTGGTAAAGACCCTGAGGTAAAGAACTTTCTTTGTGTGAAGATTTTGAAGTAATGATTTAATTTCTTTAATAGTTACCGAAAAATTTATAGGAATTTCTTTAACTTTCTGAATCAGGTTTTGTAAAGTTATAGGTTACTAAGAATTTGACCATATTTTCTTTTGGATCAGGATACCAATAACACTCTCATCTTTCACACATCCATAGTGAATGTACATGAATGGTGTGAAGAAACAAATGGTGTGAATATACAGCAGAAATATGAAAAATTGTACTTTACATATTAATATGAAATTTAATGCATTCTGCTGTCATATATAACAAATTAGAATAAAATATTTTTTTAAAAAACAAAATAGATAAAAAATAAAATAAAAACACTTAGATTCCTTTTTACCTAAAGCTCACTCACCATTGCAGTTGCCATTGGATAGAGAATTCAGCAGCGTGTTTTGTTCACACTGAAATGAAAACAAATGCAAAGAAGAATAATGTTATTTAAAAATGACACTGTCCATGGGGGGGAAAATAACACATAATTTCTAATCTACAGTGAAAGAAAGTCTCCAGAAAATATTCTTCACAAGATTTGTTTTCAGAATT
The DNA here is from genome assembly GCF_048772815.1 of Callospermophilus lateralis. Classification (NCBI taxonomy): domain Eukaryota; kingdom Metazoa; phylum Chordata; class Mammalia; order Rodentia; family Sciuridae; genus Callospermophilus; species Callospermophilus lateralis. The sequence continues at coordinate 48,772,089 of NC_135320.1, read as the reverse complement.
CTGATACAATAAACTTTGAAATTATGAGATGAAAAAGACTTCTAAGGGTATATTAGTTCATGGATTATTGATGTTATCAAGTTAGACTGTTTTCTTTAGAATGTTTGCTGTAAAACTTAGTTTGTTTCCATTTTGGGTCGGAAATTAAACATTTGTTTGAGTTTATCGTGTAGCATACACAACAGAAATTAACCTCATTAACAAGGCATTCTCAGAGAGAGAGCCACTTGTCAGACATTTTGTGTTACACAAAAGTTAAATCCATGAAAATGCCTGAGAAACATTCCTAATTTATGGAGATGCTGGAGAAGGAGAAGGAGAATGGCTCTCTATCCTCAGTGAAGCTTCTCTGACAATATCTGATGCCCCTAATGAGACCACATGCTATCTACTTCTTGAACACTGTATTATTGTTATTCTCATTAATGATAGCAACTGGTATTTTTTCAGTACTTACTGCACACTAAGGACCTGATGTTGATCATTTCATCCTCAACCTCATTTTCCACATGAGAGAGTCAAAGATAAGGGAAGTTATGACACTTGATTAAATTCACAGAGGTGTTAAGAGCTGGGCTAGACTCAAAGCCTATGTCTTTCCAGTTCCAAATGAGGCTTCCAAACATTGCTTTATGCTGCTGCTGTTGTGAAATTATTTTTCACTTTTAAGGTAGACTAGAGAAATTTTATTTTCTGTTCTGGATACCCAATGGTACAGCTTATATATTTTGAGTATTACTTTGATAGTTATCAGCAGTACAGTTTCTTCTTTTTAATTTATTTTATTTTTTAAATACACGACAGCAGAATGCATTACAATTCTTATTATACATATAGAGCATAATTTTTCATATCTTTGTATATAAAGTATGTTCATGCCAATTCATGTCTTTATACATGTACTTCTTTTGCATTACAATTCTTATTACACATATATACTACAATTTTTCATATCTCTGTTTGTATATAAAGTATGTTGACACCCAATTCTTGTCTTCATACATGTACTTTGGATAATGATGTTCAAGACATTCCACCATTCTTGCTAATCTCGTGCCCCCACCCTTTCCCTCCCACCCCACTGCTCTATCTAGAATTCATCTATTCCTCCCATGTTCCTCCTCCCTACTCCACTATGAGTCAGACTCCTTATATCAGAGAAAACATTTGACATTTGTTTTGGTGGATTGGCTAATTTCACTTAGCATTATCTTCTCCAAAGCCATCCATTTACCTGCAAATGCCATGATTTTATTCTCTTTCATTGCTGAGTAAAATATCAGCAGTACAGTTTCTACCAGCTTATTTCACATTTCTCAGTCTGTTATGGTTTAGATATGAGGTGTCCTCACAAAAGCTTATTTGTTAATGCAAGAATAGTCACAGGTGAAAGAATTGGATTATGAGAGTTGTTACCTAATCAATCCATCCTAGATTGAATGGACTGACTGGGTGGTAATTGTATGTAGGTGAAGTGTAGCTGGAAGAGGTGGGTCACTGGGGACATGCCCAGGAAGGGCTCATCTTTATTACAGTCCCTTCCTACATCCCTGCCTCCTTGCTGTCTGAGGGAGGAGCTTTCCTCCACCATGTCCTTCCTCACCTTGAGCCCAAAGAAATGGAGTCAGCCATCTATGAACTGAACCTCTGAAATCATGAGCCCCAAATTAACTTTCCCTTTTTAAAGTTTTTCTTGTCAGGTATTTTGGTCACAGCAACACAGAGCTCTCTGAAACTTAGTCTCAACCTTCCTTTTATGTAGCATTTGAGTAATGTCATCTACATGGTGTGGCTGGTGATGATAGTTAACCCAATTAAAGGAATTGGCCCCAAGATACATTCAACAAGTGTGAACTTCCTTTCCCTCCTCTTAAAACTGCCTACTTGAAATTCTGTGCATAATTTCAAATAATTTACATAGATACTCCACCTCTAAGGAGGTAGATTCCAAACCACAATCCTTATCTGTGATCTACACACAGTGACTTCCATCCATAGATACAGCACAGAAAGGGTGACAATACAGTGACTTTACATAGGAGAATTCAGGCAAACATTGCCTCATTCGGTGATCAAGGTCAACATCAGTAACAAATAATGTTGATATTATGTACTTCTGATTGGTTGCATTAAAATAATCACACTTTACTGCTATAGATTTCCTCCTCCAAACTCATAACCCCAGTCTTATTATGAGAAAAACACTGGACAAATTCTAATAGAAGAGCATTCTATAAACTAGTTAGCCAATACTACTCAAAACTTTCAAGGTCTTTAAAAAAGCAATAGACAATGAGCCTAAGGAAGCATGACAACTAAATATAATGTGGTATCTTGGATGGAATTCTGTAATAAAAAAGGAAATTTAGGTAAACTAAGATGATGTAAGGAAAACATGGGCTTTTGTTTATTATGTCAATTATATCAACCAATTATATCAATATTTGTTTTTCAGTAATGACAAATATGCCACAGTAATGCAAGATGTTAATAATAAGGGAAATTGGGTGTGGTGTGGAGTACCTGGATGAGTGAGAGACAACACATAATCAAGGACATAAGAGAAAGAAGATATCATTGTGGTCTGGAGTAGTCAAGAGAAGCTACATGAGGCCTGGGGTTGTGGCTCAGCGGTAGAGCACTCTCCTAGCACATGTGAGGGTTAGGGTTCAATCCTCAGAACCACATAAAAATAAATAAATAAGTAAATAACAGTATTGTGTCCGAGTACAACTAAAAACTACATTGTTTTTTAAAAAGAGAAGCTTCATGAAAAGTGTAATCAACTGATCTAATAATAGTAGCTAAGAGTGTAAGGTTTTTTGAGTAGGCCAAGTACTATTCTAAGTGCTTTGCATCTTTAGTCATCTTGTTATAGATGAGGAAATTGAAGTACAAAGGTTCAGGAACTTGATTAAAGTTCAACAGCTAGTCAGTAGTAAACCCAGGGAGTTTGGCTCCAACGCCCAGGCTCTTCATATTGCAGGGAACTGCAGGACTCAAATGATGACAAATAGCTCATTTGCATTAACTCTTACCAATGTACATTTGATTCAATAACTCTGATAATGGACATTACTTATGGAAATAAAGAAAACTGAATTTTATAATAATGTTATCATAATAATGGTAGTAATTTATGCTTCTCTGAAACCATTTATTGTATTCTTTAAGAGTTAGATCTAACAAATTGTATTTTTGTTAGGAACTCAGTAAAAAAAAAAAAAAAAAAAAAAGTCCTTTGAGGGCTGAGGATATAGCTCAGTTGGTAGAGTGCTTGCCTCCCATGCACAAGGCCTTGGGTTCAATCTACAGCAACAACAACAACAAAAAAAAAAAACTTCCTTTGAACTAAGTGACTTGTCTTATTTATTCTTCTTGAGGTTATAGTATCTGGTACACATAGTCATTAGACATGCACTCAGTAAATGAATGAAAAGATAAGTGAGGGATTACCTGAAGGCTAACTATAAGAACCATCTGAAAGTATCATATGATATTAGGTTTTGCTGAGGGGAGAGGGTTGCAAACACTTTTATAATGTATTATTTGTATATGAGATATATTTTAGTGCCATGAGGTACAGTTACTTGTAGTATGACATTCAAATCATAAAGTCACTGTTCCTACCTACCTTACTGATATCATCAAGTGGCTGGTTGTTGGCATTTTCCTTTTGCATTATGTTTATTAGATCCATATGAAATTTCTTCACATTCAGAAAAACAAGTGGATTGTTTATTGAGATAATTTTCACCTGCTGCAGGCTTTCCTTTTAAGGAAGAAAAAAGAAGTAGGTTTAGGACTCTGAATTAAATAAAATGGAATAACTATACCCAATGAATCTGAATCTTTTAATTCCAAATGTCACTCAATTGTAGAAGCAATCCCTTAACTATCACTTTAATTATTAAAATTTGTTTAGAAGACTTAATGCACTATTACACTTCTTATGGAGAGAATGTACTTCCTCTCTATTATGAAACATTAATAACATGAGACAAGTCTGCAGCTTTTTAGAAAGTGGCCCTTATTCCTACTGACTGGGCTTTGGGGACCCAAAAAACTAGAATATACAAAGAATGCCTAGAAGACCTATTTCCCAAATTACCTGTTCCATTCAACCTGTCATTAAAATTAATGTACTTAACCATCCACATTTTTCAAAAATGAAAATATCTTCTAAATGGTCAACTGTCAGTCCTTTATCTCAATAATGTCATGAACTTTCTTTAGCTGAAATGTGACTTTATAAGTGATAGTCCTAATTGGAAGGAAGAGACAGAGAGTTAGTGTCCAGAATATAGATTTGATTTGGGCAGCATTTCAATGCATTGAAAGATGCAGAACTGAAGAAGGAAACATTTTGACACAAAAAGGTGTCTGTTTGGGCCAACTGCCCAGGTATAACTGGCCATATTCAGTGATGAGCAATGGAAACTGTCCTCTCTGTGGCTCTGGGAAAAATGCACAGGATGGTCAATTCTATGACATGATAACTCCTTACCAACTAACTTCAGGCTTTAGTATTCACATGGAAGAGAAGATGCAGAAATTGGTCATGCATGCAGGAGGAAGAGAGATGAAAGAGAAAAGATTAGGTACGTTCATTTGGACAGTTCATTTAACCTCTTTACATTTCCTCATTTTTAAAATTAGCTCCATGTTTAAACTAGATAACCTCAAATATTTCTAAAAACTATTGATTTAACTCTAGCTAATTCAACAAATAAGTCAAGAAAACTTAAACTGCCAAAGTTTTAATCAAGAGTCAACTTCTTAGAATCCAAAAATAAAACATGAATTTCTTAGATTTGTCATAGCTAGTCACCACAATTCACATGAGATTGTGTCAGTCTATTATTTTAAGATAAGATGAAAAAATATGTGTTTGCTAAAGAATGGAGATACTCATCGTCCCAGGAAAGAAATTGTGAATGAAGTTGAATTCGCTGAGTCAAAAGAAATCTCCCAAATTAGGAATAGGTGCTTTGAGTGAATAAAGTGTGGAAAGTACATGATAACTCCTTACCAACTAACTTCAGGCTTTAGTATTCACATGGAAGAGAAGATGCAGAAATTGGTCATGCATGCAGGAGGTTCATTTATAACAGATCATTTTATTTTATGTTAGCTATTCCATCCACCAACACATATTCAAATTTTGCTCAGACTTAGTTTCTTCCCCTCTTAGTTTGGACATAAAATGTTAAGAAACCAGTGCAGTATAATATTTAAGTAAAATTAAAATTTCCATGTGGTGTAGTTATTATTCAGTGGGTTGATAAAACTCAAATCAACCAAGGTTTAAGGACAGAAGAAATTTCCAGCATTTTCATTTTTTTGAAAATAACCTCATATTCTTCTACATGTGGTTAGCCCTTAAAGAAGGTAAAGATTAGTCAGTTTATTAGCCAGTGACTTTTAAGTTGAAAAAAATAGTTATTCCAAAGTTGAATTCTGTCTTAAAGCTAAGGATATCAATGCAATTATACATGTAGGGTTGATAAACTGAGGACTTCAGGGGCCAGAGAATCTTGCACAAACACTGAATTGTCTTAGCGAATTCAAGGAAAGAAAAAAAGACAGAGACAGTGGAAAAGTTAAGTCTGAAAACCCTCAAAGGCTCTGAACTCAGCTCTCTGTGAGGCGAGTCTTTCCATGCTTGTGAAAAGCACAAGCCATTTCTCTGAGTGTTGCAGGAGTACTCTTGATGTTACTACTTGGAAATTCTCTAACATGGGTCCTTCTGGTGGCAGGTCTGTTCAATTTTGAGGGAAATCATGAGGTACTGAATGAAACAAATGAATATAAGAAATAAAAGAGAACACAGATTCAAAATGAGGGCAATTTTTTTAAATTGGCAAAAATAATGCAAGTCAACATTTTCCCCCTTACTTTAAATTGTTTTGTCATCTCTTAAAGGAAAATACTAGAACTCAAACACTATCAATTGACCCTCCTAGGCATAGGGAGGGCAACAAAATTTATGTAGTTTGTTTCTTTAAGAAGGTGTCCAATGTGAAAAAATCTAATCCTCTTGGCTTTCCAGAACCACTGAACTTAATTACCCTCTGTTAACTATGCAAACTCATTGACTGGGTTTTTTTAAAAGCAACACCATGAACAAATTTTGATTTATTCCTTTCCCTATTCTCTTTCTTCCTCTGCCATTTAATCCAGAAGTCTAACAGTTTTGTTTGATTACTTTATGGAAAAGAGGTTTCCAAATGTCTGAACTAATCTGGGCCATGATTTGACTATGCCTTGTAGGTATATGAACCATGGTATGATTTTGTCTGAATGCTAACCGAAAGAGATTCTCTTTTGTTCTATTGATTCATTGCATATCCACTGCCACATGAGTGGTGGTCAACATATGTACCATTGGAAGTTCACAATAAATAGAAGTAGAATTATCACGTTTCAATTTTCAAAATGCATCACCTTATATGATATATCAAAACTATTGAATCCACAAACATAATAATTTCACAAAGGAAAAAGGAAACTAAACTTACATCATCTGTTTCTGTCTTCACTTTAAATTCCATTTCTTTCATGTTTTTTATACTTAAAGTCTTTGCTCTAAAGTTAAGGCAGATAGAAAATACAAGTCATTTCCTGATCACTACATTAACAATGAAGAAATGAAAGGGATGTCATTTATCTTTACAATTAGAAAGTGTCTGAAATGGTTTAGATTCTATAACCCATTTTTTCACAAGATATTGGTAAATCTATGTATCTCTGGGATATTTGAAAAAAGAGAGTAACAATATAGACATCTAACTAGAGATTAATAAATGAAATTTACCTCATTTGGGTTCCCAGAGCCCCATATCTCCAAGCTGTAAGAGGTGGATTGGTAAAGAATTATAAAAGAGAAAAGATGAGAAAGCATGCAGTATTTGATAAAATCTTGTTTGTGGAGGGAAGAAAGGAAAGGGGGAATCAGTGGCAAGACAAGTCAGATAATAATGAAAACTGTAGATACAGATTCTATAAAGATGGCGTCTATCGAGAGTCTCTAAACACATTTTTAGGAATATAATACACATTTCAAAAGAAGGATGAGAAGTGAAGAGGAGCACTTTCAGGTGGCTACTGAGAAATCAGAAAAGGGAATTGATCAAAATAGGGGAAATAATTTATAGATGTTCAGTAGATATACAAAAAGGAAGTGTGTTCCTCAATAAATTATCCAGAAATTTATAGTTACTTAATTTTCCAAGTGATTACTGCTGCTACATGGTTTGTGTCTCATTGGATACTATATCTCTTCACATAATTAAAAAAAAAATCTCTGAGAGAGTATATGGCTAAGGGATTTATTTATTTCAATATATTTTATATATTTGCTACAGTTTGGATCTGAAATGTACTCCCAAGGCTTGGTTAATATCCTATGTCACTATGGGAGGTGGTAGAAACTTTAAGAGTGGGGTGAAATTAGATCATTGGTAGCATGTCCTCAGAGTGGATATTGGGCCAAGTGTGGGGGTGCATACCTGGAATCCCAGCAGCTTGGGAGGCTGAGGCAGGAGGATCATGAGTTCAAAGCCAGCCTCAGCAACTTAGCAAGGTTCTGAACCACTCAGCAAGGGCCTTTCTCTCTCTCTCTTTCTCTCTCTCTCTCTCTCTCTCTCTCTCTCTGTGTGTGTGTGTATGTGTGTGTGTGTGTATGTGTGTGTATGTGTGTGTGTGTGTGTGTGTGTATATATATATATGGGTTAAGGAAGTGTCTCACTGGTTAAGCACCACTGAGTTCAATCTCTAGTACCAAAAAAGTGGAGAAGGAACATCGGATTTCATTCATTTCCCCTCTCTCTCTCTCTCTCTCTCTCTCTTTCCTTTCTGATCATCATGAAATGTGCAGTTTGCTCCACCACAGTCTCTCCACCATGATATCCTGCCTTACCACAGGTCCAAAGCCATGCAACCATGCAACCATGGACTGAACCCTGTGAAACCATGAGCCAAAATAAACCTTTTTCTCCCTTTAAGTTCATTTGATCCCAGGTATTTGTTATGGCAATAGAAAGCTGACTACATTCTAGCTTAAAATTTTGATATTTTTCTTTACTAACATTATATATTATACATATAACATTTATCAACATCAAACATATTCTTATCTCTTTATCTCTAATTCATTTATAACAGGCAAAACATGAGACTATAGTAGTAAATGATATACAGAAATAAACAAATGGGAATTAATAACATAGATCAGTAAATAGTTCTATTAGAATCTGTCTCAACAGTTTTCTGTAACAACATCACATACTTTGCTGCTGATTAAGAAGAAACAGTATTTAAATAAGATCTTACCTTGGGAAGCGTCCTATCACTATAGCTATGGTACAGACGACACCAAACAGCAGTCCCACATTGGCAGCAAAGCATATTGTAAAGACATATGTACTGACCCATATACCCTGAAAGAGCAATAGAAAACAGAAGGTGTGGGTTCTTTGGTGTTCTCATCTTTCTTGTGATTTCTAAATCCCTCACCAATCTTAATCTACATTATTCCTATGACCAAATCTCTGAGAAAGTAGATATCATTTATGAAGTGGTAAACAGAAGCCCAGGAACACAGAAGCAAATCCCGGCTCCACCAGACTCTCCGTAGCAGTAGAAGTGGGTAAAGTTTCCTTCTTTTATTTCCAGGCACTGCCAAACCTTAGTTCAATCTCCAGCAATCACTGTTTTGAAGATCTGTAAATAGTTGATCAATGTGTGTGTTGTAAGATACATGCCATAATTTCCTATTGCTTCCTCGTGTAATGTAACAATATCACAAGTAATTGCAGATTTTTGTCTTTCTCAAAAATATTCTGTTTTCAAGGATTACTATAAAATTATCAATATAGTTTATTGTCATATAAGACTTTCAAAGCCTAGTATTTAAGTGACTGAATCAAGCAACACTGCCAATTCTACTTTTAGACCAACCACTATTAAGATCATTACAATTTTATCTGTAAGGGACACTTGTTGTAAAAGCTAAAAAAAAAAGGGGGGGACAACATAGTTCTTGGGGATATTTCAAAAAGTTGCAAGAAACTAATTCACTTTTAGATGGTATTTCAAAGTTACTATACCTATGTCCACGCCTGAATTTATAATTGCAACAAGATTGTAGTATAGTTGGCTTTTCTAAGCTTTGTGCTGAAAATAAAATCTTTAAGGGAAGAATAATTTGTGAAATCCAGAAGATTATAGTTCTAAATACAAAATCCTGCATCTATAAATTAGAAAACTGTCAAAATTTTCACTTTCTTTTCTCCCAAACAACCTATACCACTCTGATTATACATACAATTTTCAATTGATTTCCTTCTGCCCCAATGTTTACTTCAAAACGTAATTTAATTCTATTCATACACACACACAAAGGTAAAAACTACTCTGTAACCCGAAAACAGCGTAAGATCTTGGGAGAGAGAAGTTATAGGTCTTTTTTTTCCAGACACATTTGAAACAAACATTTCTAAAGGTAATTTTTATTGGAAATGTCTTTTCTTTATCTATATTACTTATCTACACTGAGCTTGGATGATTTTCAAAAACAGACTGTTTTGAAAATTTAAGCCTTTAGAAGCAAATAGAGGGATTTTTATCTGTAAAATTCCCTTTGATATTAAAGACACAAGCATTCTGGAGTAAGAGAAAATATATTTTAAGATAATTCACACATAAGCTCCATCTCCTATAAATGGCAATACTGAGTTAGGACTTAGCTCATTCACAACCTGTCATCTCTTAGGTTAGGACACTAAGATGATTTTCCTTTATTGAGATGAATTGGCAGTCGTATGAGTCTCCTATTTGTATAGTGTTTTTTTTTTCATTTTCTAATGTATTACATTGTACTCAATCATATACAAAATAAGACTGTAAGCTTTTGATCATCCTTGCAACTTCCTGTGAGGACTCTGAGTCTTACTCTACCTTGAACACTAAATGAGCCTGCTTGAGTGTGGCAGAACAAGACCTCACCAAGCGTTTAGAATCCAGTTCCTCCTGTCCAGCCTCCATGATTCAAAACAGCATGGGCAACTAAGGATGCTGGACCCTGCCACTTAAGAAACCACAAATCCTGGAGGCCAGGACTCATCAGAGCAACCAAAAATTTTGGTGCCATCTGGTTCTGTTTTTAAAGCATATTTACCCTCCCACAACACCATCTATTATAAGTCAAGCTCTTCAAATGCTTCTTTTTTCCCCCTGTGGCTACATTTACAACTTTAAAAATATGACAAATGGAAATTAATAACATAGATCAGTAAATAGTTCTATTAGAATTTGTCTCAACAGTTTTCTGTAACAATTCCTGTTAAAGATCCAAATATTGGTTATCACAGTTATTTATATATTGATTAGCTCTTGGGTCCCTTTTATTTTTTTTTCATCATTTGAAAAAAAAATGAAATCCACAGCCCTTAAACACAAACTTACCCCCAGGTTAAGTTTAAATATAGAACACATAAAGTATTGCTTCTAATAGAATATCCATTAGTGTAAAGCACTGGTGGGTCAACTCACCTTTCCCTGACCTATCTGTTTTACTATATGTTTTGGTGACAAATTCATACCATCAAATTTTGATAGATCTGTTTAGCTATTCAAACTGTTTAGCTATTCAAACATCTGAGTCCCTGAGTAAAATCTACATTTAGATTCTTTATTACTTTAAAGAGGGTTCTGACCTTCAACTCAAAATAGAAACAATATTGAACTGTAAAAAAAAGTGAAAAATTAAAAATGTTTCTGATTTTTCATGTGATAACTACTTACATAACTTTTTTAGCCTTTAGACCTTCAAATTATTTTACACACACATATACAATTTTTGGTAATTTTTATTCCACTATACTGTAGGCATATTCTATCTATTGAATAATCTAGATATGTTATGTTTACTGAATAATATAGCCTATATTCTCAAAAGTCTAGGCAATATTTTGTTGCTCCAAATATTATATCAACATTATACCCCAATAATCCATGGCTTTTTGCTGTTGAATTCCTTAGCAGATAAGAAATATTCATCTATTATCAAGCTAATCTAATGTCCCATTGAATCATCATGCACCTGGTACACTCATGTCAAGTTTCTCAATCTCACTCCTTGCCTATACCACATGTTCTCACTCTAAATTTTCAATAATCATGTCCAAGCAGTATATTACCAATTTTAAGCTCTTAAGCCATTTTCCAAATTATTATAAAACACCTTCAAAGTCAACAACTCATTAACACAAATGCATTAACTTCATACCCAAATCTACCCTTCCTCCAATGTTCTCCTTCAGTTAGAACAATAATATTCTTCAACACACTATAATTAGAAACATTTTACTCTCTCTTCTTTCATCTACTTGTCAAATCATTTCCCAAGCCCTATCAATTATTAATCAAAAATATCTAAAACCACACCCTTTTTCAATTTATTAATGATTGCTAGTTTATACCTTACTGTCCCTTCCCTAGACTGTTCTGACAACTCCAATTATCGTTCTGTTTTTGTTATCTGCATTATAAACTATTTATCATACAGCTGCCAGAATTACCTAAGTATACATTTGGATATCATATGTAGATAGTATATTAAAGATTTCTGTACTCTACTCCTTTATATTAAAATAAATCAAATACAACCTATAAAGGGAAAAAATCAACTTCAATGTAAAAAAGAACATGTTCACAATCCTTAACTACAAAATAAGATACAAATCTGTCAAATACTGTGAAATCTGGATAATATTCAATGAGGATACTAGAAGGCAATCCTTTTCTTTTTTTCTCAGAGTTCCATCAATTTTACATGTTTGCCTAACCACTGGAATCCTGGGAATCCGGTGTGATAATCTTGATAAAAACTTCAAGAGGCAAGAGCTTCTAAGTTCTACAGGGAAGGTTGAGCCACCAGAGAAGCAGGGAATGTACCCATGGAGTTTTACATGATACAGTATGACTGCATTGGCAGTGTCACAACCTAGCCATTTGTATCACAACCTAGCTTCCTGACCAAGGAAGACTTAGAGATGAAGCAACCTGAAGTATGAAAAGGAGACAAGTGTCAGGTTGCAAGAGAACCTGTGATTTCTGAGATTTTGCTTTAACTGGGGACATGTATTAAAATGACATGCCTAAAACCATTCCTGTCTCCTGCAATTCCCATGTAACTTTTTAGTAAATATTTAAGTTCACTTAAAAAAATGCATATTCCTAATCATCAAGGTAACTACTTATAGAAAAGAGAAAATGAAAACCTGAAACAAAGACAAAGGATAGGTCTGAACATGTAATCAGAATCTCAGGAAAGAACTTTTGAAAAGATATGAAATATGAAAGAAATACTTCATTTAACAAAGAGAAAAATTTTGTTAAAGGAGATTAAAAAAAACATGCTGGAAGAATTTAGGAAAAAAGTTGAGTAGAAATAAAAATATTGGTGATATAAAAAACATTTAAAAGTAGAAAACAGAATAATCAAAACTAGAAATTCATAATCATAATACAATAAATAAAGAAACCACACCAGGGGGTGGGGGAGGCAGGAAGGAGTCATGGGAAAATACAGAGACATGAAAAAAGAAAAAGCAAAATCAACAAATACAATATTTGTTAAGAAGACAGAACAAATAAATTTGAAAAAAATCTCCAAAGATACATTAGAAAAAAAATTTATAAATAATTATTGATTCTGAGATCAAAATATACATAATGCTCATAGAAATTTGAGATTTCTTTTTGTTTCTGAGATCAAAAGGATATGTGGTGTTCATAGAAATTTGATACTGGAGCATTAACCACAGAAACATTCTGATAACATCACCAAATTTTGTGAGCAGAAAGAATGACCTTCATTGTGTATTAATTTAGAAAAAAACAAAGTTGCATAAAATAACCAACTATCATGTTTACTTCTATTTTTCTATGTTATTGTTCAATGTCTAAAGATAATGCCAAGTCTAAAAAGTTCAGAAAGAAAGCATTTTAAACTCAGCCAAAAACTACATTTTAGTATTTGTGAAAAAGGTCAATATTTTTATAATGTTATAACTTTGAATACAAAACACATGAACCCTTTTAGGAAAACTATTTAGTGATGACATACAGAAAACAAAGAGGTGAAATGAATAACTCAGAAATGAGAAACTATATTATTTAAAGATAAAGGGTAACCAATTTATATGCTTTTAAACAATAAAATTCTATATTTTCTATAACTCCATGAATGATAGTGTCTTCTTCCATTGATGTTCCTATCTAGAGTCTTAGATGTCATTCTAGACGGATCTACTTTATAGGATGAATTGATGATAAAGACTAACTATTTCAATCTTTTAAGTATTTTTCAAATCCATCTTGTCTTGAACTTCATGATCTCAGCCTTGGTCTAGGCTGTCCTCATTTGCCTGAATTACTAGGGCAGTGCTCTCATTGTGATATTCTCTTTCAGTATGATTAATTTCCCTAAAATTACCCAAGTGATTTTTTTAATACATAAAGCTTATTAATCTTATATCTACTTCACTATTCTGTGATACTTCACTGTCTCCAGAATGAAATCTAAAGGTAGTCTTTCACAATCCATTCCATTCTTAACTTTTACAGCCTCATTTGTCATTACATGCAGATTCACACTGCATGTCCCACCCACGCTGAACACCTTGGTATGGAGATTCAAACATGCTCATTCCTGTATCTTTGCACAGATTGATCTCTTTCTCTCTTCCCCAGATAAAATGGACTCATTCTTCAAATCTCCGCCTAGAAATCACTTCTGAAAAGAAGCCTTCTCTAATATCTCCTGTCCCCTGCAATATGGAAACATGTTTCCTTCCATATGATTAATAAGCTCCTTAGAAATACCTTTCTCACAGGGTTATCCAGTAGCTTGTTGAATAAGTTTGCATCTTCTTTTAAACCACTTTTAAAATTTAAAAAAATGTTGGGCTGTGGTTGTGGCTCAGTGGTAGAGCGCTTGCCTAGCGTATGTGAGGCACTGGGTTCCATTCTCAGGACCACTTATAAATAAATGAAGGTCCATCAACAACTAATAAAAAAAAAGTCATGATCCTCACTCAACCTCATTAAGTGTCCTCTTGGCCTGTAGTCTGCATTCATATTTCAGCTCTGCTGTGAGAGCCCTTAGTATTAACCAGTACAAATGAGTGCTTCTGCCTCCACTTTTCCCCTGCACCAAGCTTTCACTTGTATTTCCAGGTGTTCCTGTGTCTGCTTCCTGAACCATAAGCATCTGGGAAAGACTGGTAGCTCATATCTACATTGCTCATGGCACTCGGCATCACACTTTGGTAGAAACTCAGTAATACTGTGCCTTGTTATTATGAAAGTAGGTATAAGTAGGTATTAGAAAAAACAATCCCCTAAGGCTCACAGAACAAAGAATCTGAAGGAGTAGAAATACATAGATCACGACATTTCAATATGGTCAATACCATATAAAGAGAAGGGTATTCATGAATTATTTCACCTATATGGAGAGGATTTGGATGCCCATATACAGACAGGTTTCTCTAAAATGTAAGTATGCTAAACATTTCTGTTCATTGAAACCACACTTCATCATTGTTCAGTATACTTTAATCTGTTCTCAGCAATAGCCTATTAACATAACACTCTCATCAGTGTAATTCATTCAAGATATTCATGTATTTAGAATGAATGTGATCACCATAAAGCCATTCGCCCTATATCCACATAGCATACATTCATGGCAATTAATGCTAGCTTTACATACACATTATAAATCATCATATCTCTATTGGTATGTACCTTCCTGATGAGCCTAGTTTCCAGAATCAGTTCATAATGTAAACTGGACATCCCCAATACACTCAAATTAGTTAGCTGTTTTTGTTTTTTTTTTTTTTGGGTGTGGGGGGCAGTACCGGGGATTGAGCTCAGGAGCACTCAACCAATGAGCTACATCCCCAGCCCTATTGTATTTTATTTAGAGGCAGGGTCTCACTGAATTGCTTAGCACCTCGTCATTGCTGAGGCTGCCCCTGAACTCATGATCCTCCTGTCTCAGCCTCCTGAGCCTCTGGGATTAGAGTCATGTGACACCATGCTTGGCTAGTTAGCATTTCTTTAAAAGTTCTCAAACTATACACAGAATTTCCATTTCTGTCTCTTATAAAAACAATTTCTATTTTAATGCTTTTATTAAGATTTTGAAAACTGGTAGTTTGTAAAGTATATAAGTCTTAAAAGCCTAAATCTGTTTTCTGCAAATAAAACTATTAAAGCTTATTTGGTAATGTACTTAAACCAAAGAAGAAAATTCAGGGTGAAATTTCTACTTACCCAATCGATCTTATCCACATTCCAATATTTTTTTAAGTCCCGGAACTGTATTAGCATTCCCTTCAGCCCCACTACAATAATACTTGCAAGAACACACTGCAAACAAAAATAAGCCAGTAAAAAACAAGATAAAGATTTTAGTCAGAAATTAAAAGGACCACAGTATTTTTTTATTTCTTTGTTTTTAAAAGAAAATACTATGGAGAAGCCGTCACCAGTTAAAAGACTAAAGTAATGCTTGTTTTGTTTAGAACTAATTTATTATTGTACTTTAGAAATATAATATCAATTCTAGGAAAATCACAGGACAAAAACTTCTGCTATTCCACATCCCAAGGTAGAAAAGAAGGAGGGAAAAGAAGTGAATGATAAGGATGAATAGTATGTCCCTTCATAATTATACACTGTCACTTGTTTGAAATGTGTTTGTTGCAAAACTATGACACATTTATATTATTCATTTCTTTACAATTGCATTGAATCTCAATTATTTGGTTTTGCTAGAGGATATTTATAACTCTCTTGGAAAGGGAACTTGATTATTGGAAGATCATTCCATGGAAATATTTATCTTCACTGCAAAAGTGAAGAATTAGAGCAACAAAGGGTGGAGACTGGCTCTTTTTAGCCCAGCATCTTAACTTGAGTCACTTTAGTGCCTCAGACTTATAAAGAGCAAAAGAAACTACTGGTTCTAATGTTCTGTATCAAGGGTGGGACCATGTATTCTGAATCCTTCTTCCTTGCCCCAGCATACAATTTTTTTTTAACAGATTTCTTATAAAATTCTTCCAAAGTCTACTTTTTGTAAAGCAGAGTATTTCTTGTTACACCTTCCAGATAAGCACAAAATACCTAGTTCCAGAGTGCCATTTTTATATGTGAGCTGAAGAATTATAAGACTGTCACAGTGGGGCTGTGGCTCAATGGTAGAGTGCTTGCCTAGCACGTGTGAGGCACTGGGTTTGATCCCCGGCACCACATAAATAAGTAAATAAAGGTATTGTGTTCATCTACAACTAAATGTGTGTGTGTGTGTGTGTGTGTGTAAAAAGAAAATAGACATGGTACTCTCCCTTGGTACCATCCTTACCTCATCAAATAAGTATCTTTGCACCCCTCCCCTCCATTTATCTTTACTTATGTGAGACGATTTTCAGATTAAGGATTACTGATTTGACTCTTCCTAGAAATTGTATTCACAATGATTTTCATTAAAAGTAAATGGTAGATAGTAAAAAACACTACGGTACCATGGGCAGCCAGTACAGCAAAGGTCCAATTGCATAGATGACTATAAGGATGAAAATGCAAGATATTAGACAGGCCACCTGTAAAACACAAGACAGGAAAGAAAAGAAGAAATTCTTGAACTTTTTATTTTTATTCCAAATTTGTGGATGAGAGTGACAATTTCTTAGTTCGTCTTGATTAGAAGACACAAAATGTAGGTCCATCATTGTTAAATTGCATAGACTGTCATTATGTTTTGCAGTCAAAGGAAGCTAAACATGACAGGTGACAAACTGGTGCAATCAAATTAAGTCAGTGATGAGAGAAAAGCAATTCCACACAAAGAAATAGGACACCATCAATGTTTACGGCACATCACAGCCATGGCTTGCTGCTGTGGAATAGGAAAAGTGACATTCCAGGAAAAGACCTTTAGCCTGTTGTTGTTTAGCTCGACTCCCCTTCTTCTTCATACAGGGTTATGTAGATAATCACCGGAAACGCAGCTTAGGGTTCTTCTGTGCTGATGACAAATCTCCACTGAAACACTTTCTCTCTGGAGTTATTTGTTAGTAGGGTCTCTATATGAAATGGTTCTCTGAGATTATAGGAGCAGTGAAACAGACTGAATAATCCTGAAATGTACAGTTTTCTAACCCGCTGAGTCTGCTGGCAAAACGCAATTCAGAGCACCTGACCCCTGGAGCTGAGCTCTGCTAGAGGGAGAACCTGACTTCACATGACTTCATATAAACACTTGGCCACACTGTTGTGCTAATAGGAGCAAATCGACTCTCACAGACCACAGAGATGCCCAGAATATCATTATGGAGCCATTGAGGAAATTCTGACTTATCAGAATGGCTTAAATTAAAAATAATTGATTTCAAGGGCTGGCAGGGACATACAGCCATTGGAGATCTCTGGCGTTGTTGGTGGTAGTGCAATATGATACAGTCACTTTGCAAACAGTTTGGCAGTTCCTTATGACCTTATGCATAAGCATAACCATAGACTTAAGGCTGCCTAAGAGAAATGAAAGAATGTGCCTATGTGAATGTCCATATATAAATATTTGTTAGAAACTTTGTTCATAAACACCATATAATATGTAAATAACTGCAATGTCCACCTTCGTTGAATAAATTGTGGCATAGCTATATGATGGAGTCTACTCAGCAATAAAAAGAACATGGATGAAATTCAAGCCATTAAGCTTCTGTGCTCATCTGGAAAAAGAAGTTAGACATAAAAGATGATAAGATACATGCATGTACAGTAATGCCACAGTGAAATTTGTTCTAATGATTATAATAATAAAAAAATTTAATGTTAAGTAAATAATAAAAATCTACAAGATCCTTTATCTTGGACATTCTGAAAAAAAAGAAAAATTATAGGATTCCAAGGATGGGTGGAAGCAGAGAATTAACTATAAAAGAATAGGAGAAACTGTTTGTTGTGATGAAAATATTATATATCTTGATTGTATTTGTGGTTATACAACATACTTTTCTAAATTAAATGAACTATACAACTAAAAAGGATGAATTTTATTATGGCTAAATGTACCTATAAACATGATTTGGAGAAGGAATCTGTCATAACTCCTTGCACACATGTGTGCACACCCAGATTTAGTATAGCCTCATTTCCTGCCTGAACCTGGTGCTATTAAAGGGGTATATGGCGGGACATAGGGGGATGGTGGTTGTGGGCAGGTGACCCTTCAATTATTCAGCTAAACAGCCTCTCAAACAGAACTTAGAACAGGCCTTTCTATGTCGGCAGAGGTTGAGGAAGTTTGTCCTCTCACATTTAATAGAACTACTCACTAACACATCACAGTGGGTATAAAGGGGAAAAATAATTCTTACATGGAAATGAGTCATTAGGCTTTAAATGGTTGTCCATAAAAGAGATTAAACAATACACCAAACTGACCATTTAGGAGTAATTAATTGGTGGTTTTATGTGGTAAAAATTTCTTAAACAATAAAATATGATACTTGTAATTCCTTTGGCCTGGAAAGATCTAGGTGTTGAAGTGCAGACCACAGATCCATCCAGAAAGCAGCTCAGTGACTGAGTAAATCTACGTTCTTATGGAAAGGAAACAACACTAACTGCTAAGGTTTGTTTCAAGACACAAAACAACGACATGTATCCTTTTTGTAGGACTTTTTACTCCTATGCTCACCATGTACCTGAAAGCAAAACCTTCCTTCTTACGAGGTGGAATGAACTTAATTTGGAGGCAAATTGCTTGAAAGGATCTGAGTCAGAGGGGCAACAAGACTTCTCCAAGGTCATAGACACAGGGAGTTAAAAAAGCCCACAGGCAACATAAATATGTACTGAATTGGGATCCCTAAAAGCCAAGTGCATTTTGGCACAACTCTATATGTTGGTAATTTTTCTGCCTCCTGCCAATAAGAGTTGATGATGGGACTCTGTGTGTTCAGTGGGAAGATGGGGACACAGCAGAGCACAAAATGGCATTGAGATTAAGAAACTTTAGACTATGGGCAAAATCATTTTTTTCCCTCTCTCTCCTTAAAAGAATAACATGGCAGTTAAAAGAATAGAAGATTCCGTGGCAATCTTATTTTTAATAGTTTTAAATGTTGATAATAATCTTAATATAAATACACACATGTATCAAGTGATTTCTAAAGATTTGTTTACTTTTGTGTTTTGTTTTCCTATGTTAATAACTTGTCTTTTCTCCTTGAGTCAAAGTAGGACATGCATCATAGTTCTAATATTAAATATTGGCTCTGATTGTAAAGTGGAGCATTTGATTTAGTAATGGAGAGTTTGCAAACACACAGTAGCCTGCAGCTGTACGCAGTAGTGTTCAAAGTGAGGCAGTTCTCTCAATTTTTTGCTTTTAAAAACAAACTAAGATTTGCAAAGCCACACTGTTGAGTAAAAATTCAAATGTATTTTAAAATATATATATGTATTATATAACAATATACTAAAAATGTGTTATATATAACAAAAAATTATTATATATAAAAATATATATAAAATATTATGTATATATATATATATAACAATATACTAAAAATTACTGTTGAGTAAAAACCCAAAGGTATTTTAAGATTCATATATATATAACATATATATATAGTACACATAACAATATAGTAAAAATTTTTATAGAACTTGCAACCCAAATAATTCTACTTGAAAACAATGAAACACAGCTACATTTACACTCTTCTCTAAATAATATTAACTTTCTTTTTGGTTTTTAATATTCAAAAACAAACAAAACTGAATTAGTTCCTTCTTAATAAGTTTCAAATAGACCTAGACTGTAATTAGTAATGATACGCATTCACACCCTTAATTATCCACGGGGTAACCAGTGCCCAGGTATAGTGTTCAACTCTCCATGTCATATTAAATGCCCAGAGATTCTTTTATTTTAAAATTATCACTAGTCATATTTAAAAGTTAATTCTGCCTAGAAGTTAGTGAAATAAAATCTCTATTTTTTTCTTATGTCATTCTTAAGTAAGATATATGTTACATGTTACTTACAAAGAAAACAGGCATTATTATATTTAACTATACATATATTTGGCTGGAGAAAGGGGACAGTCCAGGCATTTCCTTCTTCAGTAATAGTCAAACAATGCAGATAGGTGGATACCCTACTGCATGCACAATCTTGTGGAAAGTAACAGGATGGTTAAAGAGATAGGGGGGAAATGGATGGTAGAAAGAAAGAAAAGGCATTGGGTATCTAAGGCTAGAGTAAGAAGGTGTTCAAGAAGATGCAAGCAATGAGCCAAATTTTGAAAGACTGAGGGAATATCGTTTGGCAAATTAGAACCCAGAGGCAATCCTAGTGTTGCAGAACAACACGCCAGCTGTTGTTTTCAGTTGTGGCTGCGCTGCCTCTGCAGCAGATGCTGTCTGGCATCCCTTGTGGTTCCGCAATGCCTCCCCAAGTCCCAGAAGAGCACTCGTGTATCTCTTCCGTTGGAAGTGAAGAGAAGCATGCAGTGGAGAGAGCCAGGGGACTCTGAGCCCCCTCCCATAGTTAGCATTCATCAGAAGGAATGGGGGGGGGGGAATTGTAGCATTCATTTGTGCTATGAGTCCAGGCGGCACCAAGATTTTCTTATTCTGCTAAAGGCTTTTCTTAGAGGCACGTGCTTTGGATGTCACATCTAAAGGGGGTCACTTTAAAAAGGGTTTCTTCTACACATGGGAAATAGAAATGTATCCAGGCCTTTAACCACAGCACTTGATATTAAATGACCCCATCTTTTGTTATTCCTATTCAAACATTTTAATCTAAATAGGAATAAAGCATTAAAAAGCTTTCCCCTCTACTTACTTGTATTGAAGAGCCTAAATTCCCTAACCAATACAATTCTATGTGGCTCTTGAGCATTTGAAATGTGGTCATCCATATTAAGATGAGCTGCAAGTGTAAAATACATGCCAGGCTTCTAAGTCTTAGTACAGGAGGAAAATAATATAACAATATTGTTAATAAATTCTAGATTATTATTATTACTATAGATTATTATTATAGAGTCCAGGTTAAATTATATTTTTACTATACTGGCTAAATTAAGTTATAGTATTAACATTAATTTTATCAGTTTCCTCTACTTTTTAGTGTGGCTGCTAGGTATTTAAATTACCTGAAAAACCTCATGTTTCTAATGAAGAGTGCTTCTCTAAAATATATAACTTGCATTTAAAAACTTATGCAAAGCCTTTTCTGGGTTCCAAGCAAGAGGCATTATGATTATATTTGCATTTTAAAATGATAACTGAAATGTTTCAGAATAAAAGCAGTTAGTAAATCAATTAACAAATATAACATAGCTATCACTAGTTATCATTAGGCTAAAAATTGAAAGGCATCAAAGTCTTCTAAGATAGTTTACTGTTTATAAATCTAGTTCCGAAGAGAGTCACAGCCATTTTAGGGGCTGTTTTGTGAGATCATGTCACAAAGAAAAATGTTTCCGCAAATAGCCTATTTTGAACTGAACTTTTAATATTTGGCTTGTCTAGAGCTTTCTTAAAATCATGTCAGTTATCAGTTATACCCACATAAACTTAACAGTTGCAATGTTAAAGGTCTGAAATGACTACCATGGGAAAGCATTCTCAATTTAGTATACACATTAACTCATATTCTTTCCCTATGCAAATTTAATGGAAATTATTAGAAAGATCGGTGACAATCTCAATAAGCAGAGAATCATAAAAATATTCTACTAGTAAGCTTTGTTTCCCTGAACTGGTGTTTTGTTAGGTTTTTTTTTTTTTCATTTCTTTTGAAGTTAGATGGATACCATGTGGGGGGGATCTCTATTAAATAAAAATTCCTTAGAAAAGTTCTGTTTTCTAATCATTCAAATATGTGGCCTCAAGAACAGAGAAGAGAAAGGTCATTCTTCTATCCCTGCCCTATTAATCAAATTTATGCCCAACTCAGATTTTAAAATAAGTACAAGCTTTCTCAAAATATTCTTCCTCTTAGACATTTGATGTTGAAAGTTACAAAGATTAATCAGAGGGTTTTCTGGTTACTAAAATAGTAATTAGAAAAATATGGTAAATGCCTAAGGAGACCCCAGAGAAGGCACATATTCAAAGTGGATTCTGTTTCAACCTTTTCTGTCCATGTGACAAATGAGAATGCTACCTTGGTCAAGGTCCCTCAGCAAGCTGAAGGGGCAGCCAGGGCCAGAAAACCATCTTGTTGCATTCCAATCAAACTAGGATGTTTTAATATTATGTGTTTTTTTAAAAAAAGGTTCTAAAAATATCTCATACTTTAAAAATAAAAATAATAAAATCAGTGATAATCACTAACATTTAAAGAGCATTTATTTGGTGCTTAGGTATTAAATTAAAGCATATGTTAACACATTTAATCTTTATGATATTGTAATTTCATTTCAACAGATGAGTCCATTTAAACAAGAGAAGTGAAGTTACTTGTACAAAGTCACCCAGCTATATGTGGTTGAGCCAGGTCACAAGCCCAGGCTCTGGAACTCATGTCTTAACCATTCTTGATGTTTATTGATCCTGAATATGAAAAGAAGAAACTTAATATACTCACATTCAGTTCTTGGAGTAAAGGATGACTTTTAAGTATGCTACAAATTTAAGTGTCTAAACTTAGATCACAAATATTTGAGAGTACAGTTTGCAAAAATATTAGTGCCAACACACAATGAAATTATACTTGAAATCACTGTGTAAAAATCCATCAAACAATCAGGCACAGTGGCACATGCCTGTAATCCCAGTGGCTCAGGAAGCTGAGGCAGGAGGATCGTGAGTACAAAGCCAGCCTCAGCAACATAACAAGGCACTAAGCAACTCAGTGAGACCCTGTCTCTAAATAAAAAAATACAAAATAGGGCTGCAGATGTGGTTTAGTGGTCGAGTGCCTCTGAGCTCATTCACCAGTAACCACCCTCCTCCCCCCCAAAAAAATCAATCGAATGACTTGATATCAAGCAAAGTTTGCATGAAGAGTGCACTTATTTTTTAATATTTATTTTTTAGTTGTAGTTGGACACAATACCTTTATTATTTATTTATTTTTATGTGGTGCTGAGGATCCAACCCAGGGCTTCTCATGCACTCAACCACTGAGCCACAACCCCAGCCCAAGGAGTATATACTTCTTAGCTCATGAATTGTGGCAATTATTTGTCTGCTGAATTAATGCATTTGGAATTGGTTGCTGCTTCCCCTCTGCTCCAAAGAATGTTTTATTAGTTTTATGTCATGTTTTAATATGTATTTATGTGTGTTTTTCTTTTCACTTTCCCTCAAGGTCAAGAACCATATACTTTTCAAATTTGTTTTTCTACAGTCCAAAGAAAACATTTAATGTAGGACAGACCTCCCAAACCTCTTTGAATTAGCAACAAGTTGTTTTATAAATTCTCATTCAATTCCTATTTTAAACATAATAAAATGTTTTATTAATGATTGACTATTATTAATGTCTTATATTAAGATACACATGGATTCTCTTGCATGAAACAGTAGCTAAGACAGCAAGGTTTGAAGTGCATTTATCTGCGTTCCAATCCCAGCTCTGCCACTCACTAACTCTGTGAGCAGGGTAAATTACTTCAATCCTCTTTTTCTCAACATTCTCATTTAGAAACTGAGAACAATGATTATACCTCCTTCATAGAATTGCCTAAAGGATTAAAATGAGTTCACTTATATAAAAACATGACATGCAATTCCAAGCACACAACTCATTACTGTTTCCACCAACACCATTATCAATGACAACAGCATCATCTTCCCTATCATCATCATCCTCTTGCTAGCACCCAGCAAATTCTTGGTATTTTGTAGGCCTCTGATAAACATCAAACTGCTTTGAGTTAAAAAAAAAAAAAAAAAAAAAAAAAGTAGCAATTGATTATTCTCTTAAAATATTCACATACTTCTGTGCCACATTCATTCACTGTGCATCTCTATATACAGGAATTCCAGTGTCAGGATTGGTTTTGCATATAATGGATTTTATTTTATTTAAAGGAAGTGAACAAAATTATTTAAACAAAAAAAAAAAAAGTCACCTTGACTTTTTAGATGAATAGAAAAAAAAAGAGTGACCACTAGAGGGAGCTTTGGTTTCAAAGGTTGCTAACAACAAAGCTGCCATTTGTACAGAATTTTCCAGTTTGTTTATTGAATCACTTAGCCTGGAGAAGGGCTGTTCATAAGAAAAGAGGAAGAGAGGGAGAAAGGGAGAGAAGGAGGAAAGGGAGAGGCTTCCAAAAAATTTGAAAAAGTGGAAATACTTTCAGGACTTTACAGACACTATCACTCCCACACTTTCATAATGGAAGTGGAGACCCAGTAGTTTCCTTATTGCTATTCTTTTGTTCTTTTGTCCCTGCTGAATGATCATCTTACCTGTGTCTTTGCCCCTGTGCTATATAGGCCAGCCGTTCTCCCCATGGCTGCAGCACTTGGTATACAGAAGAAAAATGAAGGAATGACATTGCTGAGGCCATGAGCCAAAACTTCCTGCAAGATTGAAAATGGGAGAATGTGTGAGTTCTTAATCGCAAGGGATTCTTAAAGACCACAGATACAATTGTCAGAGACAAAATATTTCAAAAGCCTGTTAGTATTCAATTTCTCTTTTCCCCTACAAGTTGGGAGGGATTTAACAATTATAATAAAAATAGCTAACATTTATTGAGCGCTTACAATGAGCCAGAAACTATTCTAAGCACTTTACTCATTCAATCCCATAACAACCTTATAAGGACACACTATTTATTTATTCTCTCTGCTGCCAGCTTCTCCTCTTTTAAGTCATTACAATGGGGCTTTTATTCCTATCAGTTCACCAATGACCTCCACAATGCTAAACCCAATGGTTAGATTTTACCTTATCTGGCCTAAAACTTGAGCATTTGACATAGTTACTAGCTTCTTCCTCCTTAAAGCCTCTTTCACTTGGCATTTAGGACCTTATACTTTCTGGTTTCTTCCTGCCTCTCTGATCCTTCCTTCTCAATTTCCACTGTGGTTTCTCCTATCTAACCAATTGCAAATACTAGATCATTTCACTTCTTTATTTCTCTTCAGCTATATCTAGCTACCAAAACAAAAACAAAACTATCCAATGACAATTCCCAAATTTAGATCTCCAGCTTCAACCACACTTTGAACTTCAGATCTCTACAGACAACTTGCTGTTCAGCATTGCCATTTAATGACTAACAAGTACATCAACCTTACTATCTAGAGTGACAGATTTCTACCACCTCAACTGGGTCCTCCCACTTTTAGGTCAGGTAAGGTAAAATCTAACCATTGGGTTTAAGATTTCCCCATCTTAAATTTGAAATGCTTAGTCCAAAAGCTTTGGAGTTATTCTAGACTCTCCACACCATTTCTTTCCCCAGCTGGCATGTGGATGTCATCGGGAATTCTGACACTCTCATCTCCTTCATCATTACATCCTGGTCCAAGTCATCACATCTCTCCTGGATTATTGCAAAAGCCTCCTAACAGTTTGTCTGCATTTGTTGTTGTCAGCAAACACAGACAAACATTCCTGCCTTCAAGAAGCTGTGGTTCTAGTGAGGGAATATTGACCACACACACAAAAAAAGATAAATATGGAAATTAAAGCAGTGGAGACCAAGGGAAATCTGGAGTTTAAGAGCTTGGATGACCAAAGGTGCCTTCCCTAAGAGAGAAGCACTGAAATAAAGCAGTTGTGTCAGATATCCAGAGGAACAGCATTAGCTAGAGGATTCAAGGAAAATATAGATGGTTAGCCATGGCTAGAACATAGTATAAAAGGGGACTGGGAGCAGAGAGACAATGGGACAGCAGCAAGTCACATACAGTCTTGTTTGCCATGATAATGAGGCTTCTACCCAAGGATCCTGGGAAGCCATGTGGAAAAGTGGAAGAAAGACAAGGTCCATTTTGTCCACTACTGTATCCCTCATACCTAGGTCAGTATCTGGTACACAGCTAAATCAATATACAACTATAGAATAAATAAATCTTCTTTTCTGAAGATTAAAGAACTGGGAATAAAGATCACCTAATATCAGAAGTAGGATTTATACACAGGTCTAGCATTCATAACGGCTACACCACAGCTTCTTCTCTGATCTGTGCAGCTAGCTCTGAAGGGCCACAAAACTTGAAGCAATTCACTGTCAAGAAATATAACCAATCTTCATTCTTTGGTATTCTTAGAAAAGACCTTCGCATCCTTTACTGTCTTACTAAGAACAATACCAGTATTGTACTTTGAAATCCATAATTTTTAAAAGTTAATATACAGTTATAAATACCTTTGGATTCTTGGCTAAAATCAAATGATAGAGAATATCAAGGTGTATTTCTGTCTTTAAAAAAGTATTTTTAAGTCAGGCACCTGTAATTTTTAAGTACACACCTATAATTCCAGCAACCAGGGAGGCTAAAGCTGGAGGATAGCAAGTTTAGCAAGGCTCTCAGCAACTTAGTGAGACCCTGTCTCAAAAAGCACCCCTGGGTTCAATCCCTAGTATTAAATATATATATATATATATATATATATATATATATATATATATATATAATATTATATTATATTCTTAACAATGAAAGCCAGATTTCAGCTTTCTGTGATTGATGGAGATTTTTCTTCTGTTGTTTTCTTTTCTACCATTCATGTTATACATTCAGGGAAGTTGTAGTTTTCCTAACTTCAACATTTTCAGGATCTGAGAGTACTTAGAACACTAGTACAATGGGGTGAAAATGGGCTGAGGACACACTCCACCTGATTGTCATCGACTGAATATTTGAATTTTTTGGCAGATCCTTGAGCCAGGGCCAGTGAGGCCACGTAGCCTACGAGTGCCACTCCAAAAGCTTCAGTGACTACTGCAGAGAGGATGTTCATTGGGGGAGCTCTAGGTGGAGGAATTCTGTGGAAAGAAAGAGCAAATTGAAGTTGCCAACCTTCATGTAATTTCTGTAACAACTTGCCATGAATGCAACTACAGTAATGACTCTGAAGTTTACATGAAATAAGTAAAATACCCATGAGAAAACCAAGCAGTATTGCCCTTAGAAGTTCTTTATTTTCAACATTATTTAGCAAAAAAGCAAAATTGTGAGGAAGACCACACGCTCAGCTCCATGCATCTAACTTGCACTTACACCCAGGGAATTCAGGTTACACCACAGAAACTGACTCAACAAAAATTTCCTGTATCAGAAACAAAAGCAATTCTGGAAAGTTCTTTCATCCAAACCTTTCCAAATATTTATTTGACTGGCATTGGAGACTGTATTTCCTCCCTTAAAGAATACTACAGTGCTGAATGCAAACACTAGTTTATTGCCAACTACAATTCTTCGGTTAATTCCTGAATTTGCCATTGAGTTAATTATCTTAATTATATTTTTAACTCAATCCTTTCACAAAACACTTCACTATCGCTTACATATGTTAAGAAAATATGTAGAAAGATTCCATCTACTCTGTTGTCAAATATAGGGCCACACTTAATTGTTCTCTGTTTCAAAGAATTGCTTAAAATGTTTCTCAAATAATACCCAGCTTGGGTATTTGAAAATGTTTTCAGATAATACTTTGAAAACCACTTAAATCAAAGTATCATCATTTATGAGACTTATCAAAAAAATCCCTATGGCAAAAGCAGAAGAAAAAGGGAAGTGAACTCATGTTGATTTAGTTATTAGTATATAAGTAGAGTTTTGGTCCTTTCTTATTAGCTAATTCATTTAATTCTCCCAAAAGCCCCCAAACCAAGTACCATCATAACCACTTTATGGAAGAGAGAACATTTCAAGAAAGGTTAGATAACTCATCTAAAGTCATAAAGAGAATGGCTGAGTTGGGACTGGATCTTAGCTCCACCTATTTTCAAAGTCTTGTTTGATCTATGATTATTTAAGATGGTTCCAGAAAGTTCACTTAAAATAAGAAAATGGGAGGGGATGGAGGAGAGGTGTGTCTTACTCCCCAAAGTACTAATGTTTACCTTCAAGACAAATTAATTTGTATGATTATGGTCCTAATATATGTACCATAAAAAACTACTACTATGTCAAAGTATGAGAATTTTTATTTCATGAAAATTTAGTGTACCCAATGAACAAACTGACCTAAAAAGACAGAATAAATTGATTTTCAAGGGTAGAAAGGCAGAGAGAACTTTGGAAAATTGAAGTAAATTCAGTTAATCACCCTTAACATTTATCCACCTAGGCAAGTAGAGAGATTTTTAAAATTGTCTTTTTAATCACTAAGAATTGTTCTACTGTTTCTCAATTATAGTATAGTTAGAAAGCAAAATTGAGGGGTGGAAGATAAAAACTTAGAGGACCCAACAACTCTAACTTTGTCCCTTATTTGTATATTCAGCCCATTAAAAGCAAACAATCCATAAGACTTTTTCTCCATTATGCCTTTTCTTCTTTCAGCCTATTTTTGGAATGACCTTCTGCCTTCCGGGGTGTATACCTCCTCTGTTGTTAAAAATTCTCTTAGGTTCCTGAGGAAGGCTGTAAGTAGGTGGGAATCCCCCTTTTCTTCTTCTAGTCTCCCTCACTATTCAAGTCTACCCAGGCCTGTGGGATTGGTATTTCAGATGATACTTTTCCACATGTATCATGATTTAGGTAAAATAAAAATATTCATAAGAATATGTAGATGGGGGTAATAGGATAGGGTTGACTAAATCCCAGTGCATGACTCTAATTGGCAAATTCAATACCTTCCACTTTTTTGAGTAATACCTTTATGAATAATGTGAATCTTCTACCTGAAATAATGCTATGTAAGGCAATTACCAACATACTTAGTAATGTATGAACTTATATTCTAGGAGTACTGACTGTTTCCCTTCATATGTAGTATTTATTTCTATCATTTTGTAATAGACATTAATTAGAAGTTTATCCCTTAAGATATAAAAAAAAAGAAAAGAAAAGCTTACCCACCCTCCCCCCAAGTCTCTTCCCCTATCAACAAACAAAGAAGCAGACAGACATTATATTTTTAGAAGACTACATTACCCTTTTGGGATACGACCAACTACTTCTAATCCATATGTGTTTTCCATATTGGTACAATAACAAGCAAAAGATGCAGCAATAATCTGTGTGGTTCCATGCAGGGGGAAAAAAAGAAAAATATATTACTGACCTTTTAAAACCCTTAAAACCATTTTTTGAAGTGAACACTGCATGTCCCATGATTACCAAGAGTAAAGCAGCAATTACACACATTTTTTTAAATTAGAAAAATATTGGAAGTCCAAAGGTCAGGGATACTGGAAAGATGATGGTTAGTAGGTAATAGGTGAACAGGAGCCATTGGACAGGAGGCCTGAATTCTGTTGGTTTATAGCTCAGGAGGATAAAGATGTTTGAATGTTCCCAACACAAAGAAATGATCAATGTCTCAGATGATGGATATGCCAGTTGCCCTGATCTGATCATGACACATTGTATGCAAGTGTTGTAATGTCACACTATATCCTATAAATATGGACAATTAAAAATATATTTAGAAAGCTCAAAAGGTCACTCTGAATTTTGAAAGTACATATTTAGTCTCAAAATTAGATGATATCTCAGTATTATGGCTTTTCTAATATTTTTATATCAACCGAGTTGTGTCCAACTTGGAAGGGAAGTCACATAGAGAATATAGGGATGTGTGTGTGTGTGTGTGTGTGTGTGTGTGTGTGTGTGTGTGTGTGTGATGTATGCATGAGCATGCACACAGACACATCAGTCCAACCTAAATACCTGTCTGTCATGATACAAAGGGATACTTTGTAAAACAGCATATTTTTCCCTCCATGAAGACAACCTCTCAAGAATTTGAAGTGTGGATTAATATCTTCAATCTATGTTAGTAACAAGTAATGATTTACAGTCCTGTGAATGTTTGTGAATTTTGAACTTTTACTGTTTCTTGAAGTAAAACATTGGTTCACAGCCCATTTGATCCATGCTTTTTAAATGACCCCTGTGGCGCTTTGGACACCTTATCATGCTGTTACTGATAGGTGCCAAGCAGGGTCACCTGTTCTCTGCCTATATCCATCATCATGTTTAACCCACATACCACAGCAAGTTCTGCCTGTGTTTTATAGCCATGCCAACTGACTATTTTGCATTCATTTTCACATTCTCTGTTTAGGATAATTTTAATAGATACTGATAATTTTACATGGTTATGTTATCAGTTTGGAATGGTTATCTTGTTAAATGAGATAAACCAATTATATACTTAGAGTACAAGTTACCATACACATGGGCAGAAACAAAGTATAACATAGTTACACTAATGAAATAAGGAATACTTAACAATTAATGCCCAATAATACCATTTTGTATGTTTTTCCCCCTATCTGTACATGTCTATTGATATTTAACTGAATAAGTTTCTAAGTGGGCTTAAAAAGCCAAACATATTGAGGACTTTTTTATAAATTTATTTGTTTATTTATTTTAATTAGCTATATATATATGTCTTGAGATTTTTTTTAAAAGATTTCATCTCACTCCAGTCAGAATGGCAGCTATTAAGAATACAAACAACAATAAGTGTTGGTGAGGATGTGGGGGGAAAGGCGCACTCATACATTGCTGGTGGGACTGCAAAATGGTGCAGTTAATATGGAAAGCAGTAGGGAGATTCCTTGGAAAACTGGGAAAGGAACCACCTTTTGAGTATTTTAATAAACAGAAAAAGCTATAAAACTGCTAACAGATTATGTTGTTAAATTTTATAAATATTGTGATATGATAGTAATATTTTAAATCATAGATAGTGTCTTACTTTCTCACTGTATTTCTTTATCAGTTGAGTCTTTGGTCCCTCTTCAGTGTTATTTAATATCATATGTGTGTATAAAGCCAGTACCACCCTTACACCCAGTCATTAGGAGATCCTACCCGGAGGGTCGGGGGGCAGTGTTTTAATGATTCCAGTCTTGCCCTCCTCCATCTCTAGCCTACTCCATAAATGGGAGTTTTGTAGGGACAGGAAGATGTGCCCAACTCGTATTGTACCTCTTTTTGATCTACAGTATGGAACTGAGGAATATATTATTTCATGCCCAAATGGCCCTCTGTCCATGTGTCCATTTCCCTAGGACTATCTTACTAGGGTGGCCCAAGGAAAGCCAAGACACAGTTGTTATGTCTTAGGGAACTGTTTGGAGTTTAGACACTGGAGCAGGAATATCCACACATATTCAGGTGAATCCCCTCATGGTTGGCATAAGAGTGGCAAGATAAGGAACAAGCCAAGAGGCTCTCTCCTCAGGCCACCACATTCTAGCACAGCTCAAAGAAGTGGGAGAATTCTCCACCCTACCCTGGTTTTCAAGGTCATTACTAAGGTACATTAGTCAAGATAGAAAACCACTCCTGTTTTGTTTAACATTTTGATCTGTAATTTTTAAATAGTTGAGCTTTTACCAGTACTTTCGGTATGACAGTAATATTTTAAATCATTGAATTAGCCTTTCAGACTTTTGCCATGGGTCTTATAACTGTCACACTGTATACGGAATATCTTTTATTTTAAGAATAGTTCTTACTATTTTTTCAGAAAATTTCAACTTATTACAAGCTTAAGAGCCTTCCCCCCAGGGTTATTTTCAATTTTTGATTTTATGGAAACTTATATTGTGTATAGCTTCCCAAGATAGGCATTTCTCAATATCTGTAGGACTTTGAGAAATGATGGTATGTTTCAGAATTATTACTTTGAAAGCTAATGACTGTGGTACTCTGAGATCTGTGGCTCATTTGAAATATACACACACATGTGTAGCTCACATTGATTAATGTGTATCTCACTGAAGTGTCAAGAGTATAGCATCATACTTGGCCTCCATCTCAGTTCTGTAGAAATGAATTGTGCCCTACAGAGGCAGCTTCCAATGTTCTTGTCTTTTATAGTTCTAAACCTACAATATTCAACATTATAAAAGGATATTTTAAAAATAATTGAAATTATTTAGACACTATTTGTAAGATATGTGTGTGTATAACACAAATACCATAAAGCTATGAATAAATTAGTAGATTTATTAGAAGTGGTTGTGTTAATATTTCAATTTGACACTTTGTTTAGTTAAGGTTTCCATTAAAGGTGCTTAAATTTTCAAAACATATATTTTCATGCCAGAAGCCTTGGGAGCAAATTATATTGTACTGTTTTGCCATGTACAACAACAACAAACTAATTTTTTAAAGAGCCTGCGCTACCAATGAAAATCATGAGCATCCTTTCAGTAAGACAAAATTAGGTCGGTAACAAGTATAAACAAACTAATAATCATTAGCAGAAAAATTTTAGTTGATAATATTTCTCTATATATCATACAGATGTTGTATTGGTAGGAGGTGGTATCATATTTTATTGGTTTACATAGGATCATGACAGACATCTTTTGAGTCTCACCCTTAGAAATATCTCTTTGA
The DNA here is from genome assembly GCF_048772815.1 of Callospermophilus lateralis. NCBI lineage: Eukaryota > Metazoa > Chordata > Mammalia > Rodentia > Sciuridae > Callospermophilus > Callospermophilus lateralis. Next base: position 48,739,476 of record NC_135320.1, on the reverse strand, counting down.
GATCCTAGGTTATATGTTCTCTTATTTATGTAAAAAATTAAAAGCATATGAGAAATGCTGTATAAATTGAGAACATGTGTGCCTCCTTTTTTTAATTATTGACTCAAAATGTTTCCTGTTCCTACATTAATGTATAGCCACGCAAATTAGCCCTACTTTAATGAGACCCAGGAGTAGTTATGGGTTACTGTAGACAATATAGTAAGCATCTGCCGATTACCCCAACCACGGACAGGCTCTGGATAGCAGAAAGCTAAATGTTGATTTCATACTTACCAAAACTAAATCGACAGGAAGAACAACTTTAATTTTCCTTTTAAATTGTTCATTCAGCTCCTTAACAAGAACAAGGACCACGATGCTCAGCAAAGACAAGAGCAGTGCTTCCAGTCGGACAGACTTGATGTTTTCAAAGACGTATGCATAAATCTACAGGAATGAGAAAAAAATAAACAATTTAAAAATTGTTTAAATTTAAAAAAATAAACAAAATAAAAATTTCCATTTTCAGTATGGAAATATGGCACAAAATAAATTCAATGCTGTTTTATAAAAAGGTCTTAATGACTGGGAGGTGAGAATGTTGAAGGAGAAGTAGAGCAAAGCTACATGTTCATGTGCATGTACAATATTGCTTTTGATTATTCCATCAGACTCAGAGTTTGCTCCTACCTACACAAGGACATTACTGGAAAGAATGACTCTTCTAGCTTTTTCCCTAGCACTTAAAAGGTAGAAGTTCTACAACTCATTAGTTATATGTAGATTCAGCATTAAGAGCAGCAAGAGGCCTATAGACCCTTTACCTTTGACCCCACCACTTCTCCTCAAAGCCAGAACCAAACACACATATAAGTCACACATAAAGGAGTTAAGAACTAGTATTTAATGGACATCAGATGTTTGGCTTCATGTATAATATTACCATGTTCTTAGTCACTCAGCATTTATTTATTTGTATATTGCCACATATTTATGCCAAGCACTATGTCAGTGCTACATTTACAATGAGGAACAACTTATATGCAGCCTTAGTATCCACAGAGTATATGGTCTAGTGTAGGAATCGCTAATTAAAATGATAACTAGCACAATATGATGCTATAGATATGGAAGGGGTATCTGAAATGTATAACTTAGAGATGAACCCTTGCCAAGTAAGATAAGTGGGAATTAACCAGGTTAAAGATAGGAAGGAGATAGGTGAGTGAGAAGGAATCTGAACAAAATGTTTTGTCAAAAGGCAATATAACTCCGGCATAGAATGTGGAGAGAAGAGTATAAGATTTCCCAAAAAATACGGTCAGAAACCAATACAACTGTTTGTCTTTAAAAGCAGGCCTATGTGAAATCATGCTGACATTAAAGAATGAGCTTTCTATTAGAAAGAAGATACAATCTACTAACATCAGACACTTGATTTTGGTAAGTTGGGATAATGAAATAAATGTAAGAATTAATCAAGGAAAAGAAAAAAATTAAAGCTGTTTCTAAAATTAAAAGTTTATGTTTATTCAACTAAGTGTCAAATATATTTTTTTCAACAACTTAGGGTCCTGTTGATAATTATATAAGCATCTTATCTAGCAGCATAAAAAAGATGGGGCAAGATTTTTAAAAATTCTAAATTGAGTACTAAAGGGGAAAAAAAAAATAACTAACCTAAATCCAATCCTGTCTCTACCTGAACATTTGATATAAAGAAACCCAACCAAATCTTTCTAATTAGAAAAATAACAACAATTCTCAAATTCATATAGAGTATTAAATGCATAAAAATAAGAAAACTTTGAAGGAGAATATTTGTGAGCTTATACTATCAAACATAAACAAATACAGAGTAATTGATAATATGATACTAGTATTAAAATCTGAAAGAAAAAAGAGAAAATATATGAAAGCCCAGAAACATATTAATTGCATTATAGAAAAGATTATCCAATAACCCATGTTTGAAACAAAATGAAGTGACATGAAATAAATTCTAGATTAAAAGGGTTAAATATAAAAATTGAAGTCACAGAAAAAGTAGGCATTAAAAATGGGCAGAAGACATAACCAACAAAATAAAAGACCAATAAACATATAAACAAAGAGCTAAAACACAGTAGTCATTGAGAAATATAAATTCAAACAGTAAAAATCATATTTTTCTTCTATCAAATTATTAGTGATTTTTAAGTAATAATACTTGATGCTGGTAAAATTTGGAGGAAGAAATGAGAAATCTCTACACTACCCATATGACTGTGAATTGGTATACTCTTTAAGTGATCCTGATAAAACATCAAAAACTTGAAATATTCTATTTTTTGCCCCAGCAGCCCCACTTTAAGAAAATTAGCCTAATGACATAATTAGACTTGTGTGAAAAGACCTTATTACAAGGAAGAACTTAGTACATGGAACCAGTGTTTAAAATAGCAGAGAGAAAGGAAGGAAGGAAAGAGGGAGGCAGGGAGAAAGGAAATTAAACTCATTTAAACAGTAGAGCAAAAGGGAAGTATTTTGGTCACTTTCATATATACAATAGTCTACATTCACTAAAGACATTCCTTTAGACAAAACTCATTTTTATTGTCATGGAAAGGCCTTCCTGTCCTGATGATGAGTAGAAAAAACAACTTGCAGTTAAGTGTGTATGAGTTGATAGTGTTATGGGCTGAACTGAGTTCTTCCCCAAATTAATGTCAAGTTCATATTTTGAGGTCCCACAGTAGCTCAGAATGTGACTGTATTTGGAGAGAGTAGCTTTAAAGCAGTAATTAAGATAAAATGAGGTCATATGGGTGGATGTTCATTCAATATAACTGGTATTATTATAAGAAGAGATCAGGATGCAGATGTGCGTGCACACACACAAAAATCATATGATGTATAAACATACCACAATGAATCCCACTTGTGTATGTAATTATAATGCACTATTTAAAATAATAATATAAGAGAGATCAGTAGAGTACAGCAAGCCAATCAGGGGGAGAGAGGAAGGGAGAGGAATAAGAGTAATAAAATTGTATGCATGCATGAGTATGGTATAATGAATCCCATCATTATGAACAATTAAAATGTACTGACAAAAATAATTTTTAAAAGAAAAAATGTGAGAATGCAACTAAAAGGCAGCAATCTGCAAGGCAACAAGAGGTTTCAGAAGAAATCAATCTCCCAAAAGCTTTATTTTGGACTTCAAGTCTCTAAGTCTGTAAAAAATGTTTTGTTGCTCTTGTTTAAGCCACCCAGTAGGAGATACTTGTTGTGGTAGCTCTACAAACTAATCATATCTTTTGTAACATAAAATTTATGCTTTAAATATCTACATATGGATATTTCTAGAATAGTAATATTCTAGAAATTCTAGGGTCTTCATAAGATGTCTGTGCCAGTCTGTATCTTGCATATTCTCTCTTATGAGGATTGATAACCTATAATTCTAAAGGTGTTAAATAAGCCTTAAATGCTTATTTTCACCCTTTTCTCCCCTCTTCTTTCTCTTGGAAATCCTGAATGCGGTTCTCATAACTTCATTTCTATTTGTCCACAGATTTTTCAAGTCTCCTTTCAGAAGATAAAAAACTAGTTTTTCATTTCAATATGTAAGTTGTTCTTATAGTAGTACAACTTACTGGTGTTCTTTGTTCTTTATGCTTAACATCTCAAATATATGTTGACCACACCCAAAATATTGGGTCAAAATATTATGTTGAATATAGGTAAAATAATCTAGACTACACTCATTAGTATCTCTTAAAATTTGCTTAGTATGTTTCCTAATTCAAGAACTAAGCCTACCTGGTCCAGGAATGAGAGGAACACCTTCTGTAAAGTGGGTGCATCAGGCTATCCAAGATGAATCTATCTATTGAACATGCTTATGAACTTTCTAAAACTTCAAACAAAGAAAATGTACTCTGTTAAAAATGAAGTCTCACTGGGTGAAAGGGATCAGAGTAGTGGTCTTATCCATACCATTAACAGCAAACCATCAGTCCCATAACCATATATTAAGAAATGAACCAGAGGCCAAGTAGCTATACTTATTGTTTTCAAAATAGACTACTTTATTCCACACCACTTAGAAAGAAAATTCGATACTACAATATCAAAGTTATCTGAGATGCAGATAATATTTTGCCTATTGATCTACATTGTGGATGATAATTATTTGCAGCATTCCTACAATTGAAGTATCAAGATCCATTTCTCCTAGTTACTCATAGCCCATCCAAAATTCTACTCAATGAAATATATTCCACAGGTTGTGGGGTTAAGGGTGATGTCAAAACAATTATGTCAAAATATATGGCTTTCTGATGGTTTATCATGATCTGAGGATTAAATTGAGACAGTTATTCAAATGACTTGTCAGGAAAAAGCCAAACATTCAAATGTTGCAGAGCACTTAAAGAACTCTTCTTTATGTTTTTGTTCCCCCATGGTATTAAAAGTATGCCATGAGAGTGCCTGTGTAAGAAATTTGGGAAATAGGCAAAACTCCCAAGCCATACCAAATTTGCTGTAATGTGCATTTCAAGAACATGTGTTTGCAGTAATAAAAATGGCCACCCCAGAATGAAAGGAATGAAAAAAAAAAACAGAGTTTTTATTGTCTGTCTGGATTAAACTATAGCTCATCCAACAAAGCATGTTTTACATGATGCTCCAGAAGAACGTGAGGGGGGTGGGCAAAGGCTCATTGCAATCAGCGTGAAGAAGACAAAAGAAAAGCAGGCTGATGAGGAGTGTTGTTCTAATGACTGTCATGTGGACCCACAGAGAGAAGTCACAAGCAAACTGGCTCACAGGAGATGGGTGGCCTACAGATAGAGCCAGGACAGACACACATGCACGCACTTATATACCCTCACTTAATATAGTTTGCGGCATCCTAAGCACTCAATAAACTTCTCATTTCTGATATAAATCCACTCATCCAAGTATGCGATTATGCACTAAGCCCCAGTACATAAAACTTCTTATTGAGGACCTTTATTTGCTTCCCAGATCTCTGAAAAGCAAAGGTAACGTGTATATCTGTTTGGATAAATAAGAAAGCTATTATGTCAAACCTGACTGATCTATTTAATAAAATAGGAGTTCAGATCATTTTGAGACTATTGCACTAGTTCATTAAATTGACCATTTATTATAATGAAATAAAATGTAAAAATATTAGTATTCAGAAAGAAATCCATTTTGAAATATGATATTCAAGAACTTTGTAGTGTTTTGAACAACTAATAAAAAAAGAAATCCATTTTGAGATTTTTTTAAATACCCATAGTGCAGATATTGATTGATTTTTTATTGGTTCTTTTTAGTTATATATAACAATAGGATTCATTTTGACATAATTATAAAAGCATGAAATATAATTTGTTCTGATTCAGTCCCCAGTATTTCCCCTTTCACTCCCTTCCTCCCTCCCCTACTCCCTTCCCTATGCTCTACTGATCATTCTATTTGTTTATAGTTTTTTTTTTTTTTTTTTTAATTAGTGTCTTGTGGATGGATGTTCATGGTGGTGGGATTCACTGTGTATATTCATATACGTACATAGGAAAGTTAGGTCAGATTCATTCCATTGTCTTTTCCTATCCCAACCCTTCCCTATATTCTGCTTTGTCTACTCCACTATTTTTTCTTCTATAAATTTTTATGTCCCTCCCCTTATATTTGATTATCTTAGTATTTATTATTGTTATTTTCTTTAGAGGTGAAACTTTTCTGCAGCATTTAGCAGGGAATTGCACACATACATGGATATATAACATATGTATACACAGTATATTTACATAATGTAGTTTTATCTGATTTGGAAATCCTTTATAAGTTTTTTCCCATCAAGTCTCAATTTCTAGAACAATATCTAAAAGAAAGTCAATAAATATTGAGTATTGGATACTCAAAAGGAGATTCAATAAATATTGTTGAATGAATGAGTGTTCTGGCATAAGATGGCAATAGTAAAAATAAATCTCTCAATAGGGTAGATTTTACCTTGAATAAGCAAAATGACTAGTAGAGAAAGGACTGAGCTTATTTTCCAACTATCAATACCTCAACTATATCATATTAGGGGAATTTGTATTTATCATGTACTCATTTATTTCACATGTTTATTGAGGTTCTATTTTGTGCAAGACATTGAGCTAAACACTAAAGATAACATTACAGTAAGTTTCAAGTAATCCATGTATTTGATATAGTTTATCTGATCCAAATAATTTCAATGCTCAATAGTCTAATAAGTTCAATGTTTAAAAACTAAAATTTTATAAGAATTGAACAAATTGATAAAAATAAATAAATAGGGGGGATCCAACATGGCGGCCGGCGAGGAAGCTGCACTTTCAATATCTCCACATTAACGGGATCAGAAACACCAATTAAAACAGCTACATTCTACCTACTGAGGATCTTCTAGCAAAATTCCGTTGAAAGGAGACCTGCCGAGAATTAGTAAGTTTATTAGACGTGACAGTTTGCCCCAAACAAGTGAAACTTGACTGGCAGCGCGGGCTCAGAGTCCAATCCCGCGGCCACCCGCCGCTTCTGCAAGCGGCAGGCGGCCCAGAGCAGCGCGGCAGAAGGGTCCCCGCCCAGCCAGCAGACAGCGCCCGCCATCCCGGCTACCCTGGCGGCCCTGCTTTCGCCCGGCGAACAGCCACCCCACCCGGCTGGTTCTTAGCCGGCTGGTTCTTAGCCACGCCGCTGCAGACACCCGGCTTTACAAGCACCCCCGGCGGCCCTGCTCGGCGAGAAGGGTCCCCGCCCTGCCGGCAGACAGCTCCCGCCATTCCGCTCTTGTTCTGCAAGCAGCCACCCCGCCCGCTTGGTTCTTAGCCACGAGGCTGCAGCCGCCCGGCTTTACAAGCGCCCCCGGCGACCCTGCTCGGCGAGAAGGGTCCCCGCCCTGCCGGCAGACAGCTCCCGCCATTCCGCTCTTGTTCTGCAAACAGCTAGCCCGCCCGCTTGGTTCTTAGCCACGAGGCTGCAGCCGCCCGGCTTTACAAGCGCCCCCGGCGACCCTGCTCGGCGAGAAGGGTCCCCGCCCTGCCGGCAGACAGCTCCCGCCATTCCACTCTTGTTCTGCAAGCAGCCACCCCGCCCGCTTGGTTCTTAGCCACGAGGCTGCAGCCGCCCGGCTTTACAAACGCCTCCGGCGACCCTGCTCGGCGAGAAGGGTCCCCGCCCTGCCGGCAGACAGCTCCCGCCATTCCGCTCTTGTTCTGCAAGCAGCCACCACGCCCGCTTGGTTCTTAGCCACGAGGCTGCAGCCGCCCGGCTTTACAAGCGCCCCCAGCGACCCTGCTCGGCGAGAAGGGTCCCCGCCCTGCCGGCAGACAGCTCCCGCCATTCCGCTCTTGTTCTGCAAGCAGCCACCCCGCCCGCTTGGTTCTTAGCCACGAGGCTGCAGCCGCCCGGCTATACAAGCGCCCCCGGCGACCCTGCTCGGCGAGAAGGGTCCCTGCCCGGCCAACAGACAGTTTCCGCCATCCCGGCTACCCTGCCGGTCCCGCTCTTGCCCTGCAAACAGCCACCCCGCCCGCCTGGGTCTTAGACACGTGGCGGCAGCCACCCGGCTTTACAAGCGCCCCCGGCGGCCCTGCTCTGCGAGAAGGGTCCCCGCCCTGCCGGCAGACAGCTCCCGCCATTCCGCTCTTGTTCTGCAAACAGCCAGCCCGCCCGCTTGGTTCTTAGCCACGAGGCTGCAGCCGCCCGGCTTTACAAGCGCCCCCGGCGACCCTCCTCAGCGAGAAGGGTCCCCGCCCTGCCGGCAGACAGCTCCCGCCATTCCGCTCTCGTTCTGCAAACAGCCACCCCGCCCGCTTGGTTCTTAGCCACGAGGCTGCAGCCGCCCGGCTTTACAAGCGCCCCCGGCAACCCTGCTTGGCGAGAAGGGTCCCTGCCCGGCCAACAGACAGTTTCCGCCATCCCGGCTACCCTGCCGGTCCCGCTCTTGCCCTGCAAACAGCCACCCCGCCCGCCTGGGTCTTAGACACGCGGCGGCAGCCGCCCGGCTTTACAAGCGCCCCCAGCGGCCCTGCTCGTCGAGAAGGGTCCCTGCCCGGCCGGCAGACAGCTCCCACCATCCCGGCACTCCTGGCGGCCCGCCCGCTCTGCGAAGGGTTACCCCACCCGGCTCTTAGCCACGCGGGCGCCATCTGCCTGGCGCTGAGGGAGCCCCCGGCGGCCCAGCGCAGCCAGAAGGGTCCCCGCCTGGCCCGACAGAAGGCACGTGCCCTTCCGGCTCTGCTAACGGCCCTGCCCACCCAGGAAAGGGCTCCCCACCTTGAGAGGATGGGAAGGAAATCTAACCAAGCCTCTATGAATTAGCGAACTGGGATCTAAAACCAGAGATTATATCAGACCAGAGACAAGCCAGTTCCACCTCTCCCTTCGGTCACTCCTGCAAGGAGCCAGGGGCCGGCCATAGCAGAGAGGGGAAGTCACCAAAGATCGGCCAAAGAGATTCCTTCCCAGCGGACTCTAAATTAGCAGGAGCGGCGAGGGAGCCGGACGGAGCTGGCGGGAACCGCGGCAGCGGCACGGGAACCGGCGGGAGCTGAGGCGGCGCTGACGCAGGAGCCGGCGGGAGCCGCGCGGCGCGGGTCTCCCAGCTACAGCTCCCACCAGTGCTGACAACTGAGGTCTCTTGCACCAGATACGGGGGCGTGGCTACCAGAAGAACGAAACGCGATCAGTATGAAAAGACAAGGAAAGAAAGGACCACAAGCAATGCAGGTCAACTCAACTTTAGAAGAGGTAATATCTGCAGCAGATGGAATGTCAGATAAAGAATTCAGGATATACATGCTTCAGATGATCTGGAGTCTCAAGGAAGACATTAGACAGCAAAATCAGACAATGAAAGACCACTTCGACCACTTCGACAATAAATTACACAAACAAATCCAAGAAGCAAAAGATCAATTATACAGGGAGATAGAGGTTATAAAAAACAAACAAACAGAAATCCTGGAAATGCAGGAAACAATAAACCAACTTAAAAACTCAATTGAGAATACTACCAGCAGAGTAGAACACTTAGAAGATAGAACATCAGACAATGAAGACAAAGTATTTCAACTGGAGAAGAACATAGACAGCTCAGCAAAGCTGTTAAGAAACCATGAGCAGAACATTCAAGAAATATGGGATAACATAAAGAGACCCAACTTAAGGGTCATGGGGATACAGGAAGGTATTGAGGTCCAAACCAAAGGAATGACCAATCTATTCAACGAAATAATACGAGAAAACTTCCCAGACTTGAAGAATGAGACAGAATCCCAAATCCTAGAAGCCTACAGGACGCCGAATGTGCAAAATCATAAGAGAGCCACACCTAGACACATTATAATGAAGATGCCCAACATACAGAATAAGGAGAGAATTTTAAAAGCTACAAGAGAAAGGAAGCAGATTACATTTAGGGGTAAACCAATCAGGATAACAGCTGATCTTTCAACACAGACTCTGAAAGCTAGAAGATCCTGGAATAACATATTTCAAACGTTGAAAGAAAAGGGGTTCCAACCAAGAATTGTGTATCCCGCGAAATTAAGCTTCAGGATGGAAGATGAAATTAAAACCTTCCATGATAAACAAAAGTTAAAAGAATTTGCAGCTAGAAAACCAGCTCTTCAAAACATCCTCGGCAAAATATTACAGGAAGAGGAAATGGAAAATATCAATGAAAACCAACAGCGGGAGGTAGTTCAGTAAAGGTGGGGGGGAATAATCAAAGAGGAAAACAAACCATGTTTAGTAACATAAATAAACAAATATGGCTGGAAGAACAAACCATATCTCAATAATAACTCTAAATGTTAATGGCTTAAACTCACCAATTAAGAGACACAGGCTAGCAGAATGGATCACTAAACAAGACCCAACAATATGCTGCCTTCAGGAGACACATCTGATAGGAAAAGACATACATAGACTGAAGGTGAAAGGTTGGGAAAAATCATATCACTCATATGGACTTCGCAAACAAGCAGGAGTGTCCATACTCATTTCAAATAAAATAGATTTCAAGCCAAAGTTAATCAAAAGGGATGAAGAGGGACACTACATACTTCTCAAGGGAACCATACACCAACAAGACATAACAATTATAAATATATATGCCCCAAACAATGGTGCAGCTATGTTCATCAAACAAACTCTTCTCAAGTTCAAGAGTCTAATAGACCACCATACAATAATCATGGGAGACTTCAACACACCTCTCTCACCACTGGACAGATCTTCCAAACAAAAGTTGAATAAGGAAACTATAGAGCTCAATAACACAATTAATAACCTAGACTTAATTGACATATATAGAATATACCACCCAACATCAAGCAGTTACACTTTTTTCTCAGCAGCACATGGATCCTTCTCAAAAATAGATCATATATTATGTCACAGGGCAACTATTAGACAATATAAAGGAGTAGAGATAATACCATGCATATTATCTGATCATAATGGAATGAAATTGAAAATCAACAATAAAAGAAGTAAGGAAAAATCATGCATCACTTGGAGAATGAACAATAGGTTACTGAATGATCAATGGGTTATAGAAGACATCAAGGAGGAAATTAAAAAATTCTTAGAGATAAATGAAAACACAGACACAACATATCGGAATCTATGGGACACATTGAAAGCAGTTCTAAGAGGAAAATTTATTGCTTGGAGTTCATTCCTTAAAAAAAGGAAAAACCAACAAATAAATGATCTAACACTTCAACTCAAAATCCTAGAAAAAGAAGAGCAAAAAAACAGCAAAAGAAGTAGAAGACAAGAAATAATTAAAATCAGAGCTGAAATTAATGAAATCGAAACGAAAGAAACAATTGAAAAAATTGACAAAACTAAAAGTTGGTTCTTTGAAAAAATAAATAAAATCGACAGACCCTTAGCCACGCTAACAAAGAGAAGAAGAGAGAGAACTCAAATTACCAGCATACGGGATGAAAAAGGCAATATCACAACAGACACTTCAGAAATACAGAAGATTATCAGAAATTATTTTGAATCCTTATACTCCAATAAAATAGAAGATAGTGAAGGCATCGATAAATTTCTTAAGTCATATGATTTGCCCAGATTGAGCCAAGAGGATATTGACAACCTAAACAGACCAATATCAATTGAGGAAATAGAAGATACCATCAAAAGACTACCAACTAAGAAAAGCCCAGGACCGGATGGGTATACAGCAGAGTTTTTCAAAACCTTTAAAGAGGAATTAACACCAATACTTTTCAAGCTATTTAAGGAAATAGAAAAAGAGGGAGAACTTCCAAATTCATTCTATGAGGCCAACATCACCCTGATTCCTAAACCAGACAAAGACACTTCAAAGAAAGAAAACTACAGACCAATATCTCTAATGAACCTAGATGCAAAAATCCTCAATAAACTTCTTGCGAACCGGATACAAAAACATATCAAAAAAATTGTGCACCATGATCAGGTAGGATTTATCCCTGGGATGCAAGGTTGGTTCAATATACGGAAATCAATAAATGTTATTCACCACATCAACAGGCTTAAAAATAAGAACCATATGGTCATCTCGATAGATGCGGAAAAAGCATTCGACAAAGTACAGCATCCCTTTATGTTCAAAACTCTAGAAAAACTAGGGATAACAGGAACATACCTCAACATTGTAAAAGCAATCTATGCTAAGCCTCAGGCTAGCATCATTCTGAATGGAGAAAAACTGAAGGCGTTCCCTCTAAAATCTGGAACAAGACAGGGATGCCCTCTCTCACCACTTCTGTTCAACATAGTTCTCGAATCACTGGCCAGAGCAATTAGACAGACGAAAGAAATTAAAGGCATAAAAATAGGAAAAGAAGAACTCAAATTATCACTATTTGCAGATGACATGATTCTATACCTAGCAGACCCAAAAGGGTCTACAAAGAAACTATTAGAGCTAATAAATGAATTCAGCAAAGTGGCAGGCTATAAGATCAACACGCATAAATCAAAGGCATTCCTGTATATCAGCAACAAATCCTCTGAAATGGAAATGAGGACAACCACCCCATTCACAATATCCTCAAAGAAAATAAAATACTTGGGAATCAACCTAACAAAAGAGGTGAAAGACTTATACAATGAAAACTACAGAACCCTAAAGAGAGAAATAGAAGAAGATCTTAGAAGATGGAAAAATATACCCTGTTCATGGATAGGTAGAAGTAACATCATCAAAATGGCGATATTACCAAAAGTTCTCTATAGGTTTAATGCAATGCCAATCAAAATCCCAACGGCATTTCTTGTAGAAATAGAGAAAGCAATCATGAAATTCATATGGAAAAATAAAAGACCCAGAATAGCAAAAACAATTCTAAGCAGGAAATGTGAATCAGGCGGCATAGCTATACCAGACTTCAAACTATACTACAGAGCAATAGTAACAAAAACAGCATGGTACTGGTACCAAAACAGGCAGGTGGACCAATGGTACAGAATAGAGGACACAGAAACCAATCCACAAAACTACAACTATCTTATATTTGATAAAGGGGCTAAAAGCATGAAATGGAAGAAGGATAGCATCTTCAACAAATGGTGTTGGGAAAACTGGAAATCCATATGCAACAAAATGAAACTGAATCCCTTTCTCTCGCCATGCACAAAAGTTAACTCAAAGTGGATCAAGGAACTTGATATCAAATCAGAGACATGGCGTCTGATAGAAGAAAAAGTTGGCTATGATCTACATACTGTGGGGTCGGGCTCCAAATTCCTCAATAGGACACCCATAGCACAACAGTTAATAACTAGAATCAACAAATGGGACTTACTAAAACTAAAAAGTTTTTTCTCAGCAAAAGAAACAATAAGAGAGGTGAATAGGGAGCCTACGTCCTGGGAACAAATCTTTACTCCTCACACTTCAGACAGAGCCCTAATATCCAGAATATACAAAGAACTAAAAAAATTAGACAATGAGATAACGAATAACCCAATCAACAAATGGGCCAAGGACCTGAACAGAAATTTCTCAGAGGAGGACATACAATCAATCAACAAGTATATGAAAAAATGCTCACCATCTCTAGCAGTCAGAGAAATGCAAATCAAAACCACCCTAAGATACCATCTCACTCCAGTAAGATTGGCAGCCATTAGGAAGTCAAACAGCAACAAGTGCTGGCGAGGATGTGGAGAAAAGGGTACTCTTGTACATTGCTGGTGGGACTGCAAATTGGTGCGGCCAATTTGGAAAGCAGTATGGAGATTTCTTGGAAAGCTCGGAATGGAAACACCATTTGATCCAGCTATTCCACTACTCGGTCTATTCCCTAAAGACCTAAAAAGAGCACACTATAGGGACACTGCTACATCCATGTTCATAGCAGCACAATTCACAATAGCAAGACTGTGGAACCAACCTAGATGCCCTTCAATAGACGAATGGATAAAAAAAATGTGGCATTTATACACAATGGAGTATTACTCTGCATTAAGAAATGACAAAATCATAGAATTTGGAGGGAAATGGATGGCATTAGAGCAGATTATGCTAAGTGAAGCTAGCCAATCCCTTAAAAACAAATGCCAAATGTCTTCTTTGATATAAGGAGAGTTACTAAGAACAGAGTAGGGAAGAAGAGCATGAGAAGAAGATTAACATTAAACAGGGATGAGAGGTGGGAGGGAAAGGGAGAGAGAAGGGAAATTGCATGTAAATGGAAGGAGACCCTCAGGGGTATACAAAATTACATACAAGAGGAAGTGAGGGGAAAGGAGGGAAAATATAAGGGGGAGAAATGAAGTACAGTAGAGGGGGTAGAGAGAGAAGAGGGGAGGGGAGGGGGGAGGGGGGATAGCGGAGGATGGGAAAGGCAGCAGAATACAACAGACTCCAGAATGGCAATATGTAAATCAATGTGCAACTGATGTGATTCTGCAATCTGTATATGGGGTAAAAATGGGAGTTCATATCCCACTTGAATCAAAGTGTGAATTATGATATATCAAAAACTATGTAATGTTTTGAACAACCTACAATAAAAATTAATTAAAAAAAAAAAAAAAAAGAATTGAACAAATTGAATACTGAAAAATCTCATAGGCAACATTTGCTTAAGAAAAAATAAAGCCCTTCCTGGGGTTACCGGTATTCAATCTTTCTTCATTGCATAACTATTACTGAGTTCTAAATAAGGTCCAGTATAGAAACACCTGTGGAGGAAGAAAAATCTAAAGTGTGTCCACTGTGTTAAATTACACAATGCAAAGAAAAAGATTTTATATTTTTAGAAAATAAAAACTTAATGGACTTTCTGCTCAATACTCAACTAACCCCCAAATTTCCATAAAACAAAATATCTCTTTTCCCAGCATTCTGGTTGCTGCAATAAAATTTTTATAAGTAAAAAAATATTTTAACATTTCAAAGTCTAATGACATCATTGATAATAATTCTTTAATAATAATGATGAACTCACTCTAAAGGGACCACAAAGACTATTGAAATGTATTATTTATATGCCAAAGAAAAACATCAAATCCTTTGACATTATTAATTATTAGTCCTTTGTTATTTTTCTATTAAGGATCTGTCATGTTTTAGTCAGTTTTATCACTGCTGTGACCAAAGACTTGACAAGAATAATTAGAGGAGGAGAAGTTTATTTGGGGGCTTGAATTTTCAGAAAGTCTCAGTCCATAGATGGCCGGTTCTGTTGCTCTGGGGTAGAGGTGAGAAAGACCATCATGTTGGAAGAGCATGGTAGAGTAAAGCAGGTTAAAACATTGCATCAGGAAGTAGAAAGAGAGTTCTCCTTACCACAGGCAAAATATAAACCCCAAGGTACAACCTCAATGACCCACCTCCTCCAGCCACTGTTATCCACCCTGTCAGACCCTATCAGGGTATTCATGCATGGATTAGGTTAAAACTCTCATAATCTAGTCATTTCAACTCTAAACTTTCTATCATTTCTTGTCCATGAGCTTTTAGGGAACCCTCATGTCTAAACCAAAACATATCCCACTAAGCTTTGTTTTACTAGAGAAACAACAGAGTGTTAGTAAAATCAGAAAGCTGTCACAATGCCAGTACACTACTGTACTAGATTGCTAATCCTCAATCTACTAGTCTTAGTTCTCAATGTATGGCTTTGAGTCAGTCATCAACCAAAAAGCCAAGACTATTTCTAAACAAAAATGGTAGCATCCATATATCCTTGCTACCATACATGCAAACTTTAGTGTAAAAATGTATTTGGCACAATTCATGACAGATACATTTCTAAAAATATGGACTTTTTTATTAGAGCATTGTAGTTATACATAGTAGCTGGGTTCATTTTGACAAAACCATACATACATATAGTCTTGATTTCAATCCCTGTTTCCTATTTTCCCTCCCCTCGTCACTCTTCCTATTCTCTGCTTCTACTCTATTAATTTTCCTTTCCCTTATTTATTTATTCATTATTTATTGGTACTTTCTATATATATACATAAGGGCAAAATTCCTTGTGGCATGTTCATATATGCATGTAACATGATTTTGTTAAATTCATTACAAATGGGATTTTTTTGTTTTAGAAAGATTATCTTTTTAAATGAGACAAAGTTAGTAGCACTAAATAAATAATTTTACTCATTGTAACTGCTATCACATCCTATGATGAATAAATTTTATTACATAATCCACCTAGTTGCATACTATAATATGTTGGTGAAAGTCAATTTCTATCTACAGAGTGTGGTTGGGAAAGGCAGATTGTGGAAGAAACAATGGGAAAATTACTATATCTGGGCACTGGGTTGATCATCTGATATGCAATGACTCATTTAACTTCTCAAGATGAGCATTATTACCTCCATTTAATATGAGGGAAATAAGGCTCAGAGCTTACATAAATTTCTTACAGACACACGAAAATTAAGACAGTGAACCTGGAGTGTAGTTTTTGGTCAGTCTCCCTATCAACACTTGGTTCTGCTGGCTACATACGTAAAACAAGAATAAAGTCTGCTCTCATAGCCAGAATGCAGGACTTGATGAATAACAGAGTTGCTGAAATTCCATGAGAAAGAATTTTAAGACAAAAATTATTCTATCTGTCCATCCAACCTATGAAGCTTGCACCCTTCTCAGAGCCTTTACATCTACTGTTCCCGCCACCTAGAACACTTGACCCAAATTCCTTTTCACTGCTGGGTCTATCACCTTTCTGGCCTTCAGTCAAACTCTCACTCTCCAAATGAACTTCTCTCACCACTTTATCTAAGCAGTCCCACCCTTTTTGCCCTATCACACATCCCCCCTTTCAATCACAGCATCATTTATGGGAGCATCTTGCTTACCAATTTGTCTCTTCCTACCTTAGTTTGTATCTCTCCTCAGTGTTTCAATAAAATTTCATTAGAATATTATTTCTCACTGCATCCCTAGTGACCATGAATGGTCAATGAATATTTATTGCATAATTTTTTAGTGATTCCTTAATCTAGAATGCATGCCAACCTCTTCCTATTTGTATAGTTTTTTTTTTTTTAAGCCATTATCTTGTTGAATATTTAAGGTAGTTTCTACCTCCTTGGTGCCTTTAAACCTGAGCCACAATTGCCCATGTATGACTTCTCCTAATCCCTTTCAAGTTGATTATATTTCAATCTGAACTTTACATACCTGCCTCCGCATCCCTAAAGCCATCGCTGATCTTCCCCAAATATATGTTTGTACAAGTTGTCTCTGTGCATAAGATTTTGATGTCCCCTATAAACTTGATCTACCTATCATTACAACAGTAGATATTTTAGGATGGACATTGATAAGATGAAGCTTTCAAAACCCCTTCCCCTCCCAAGTTAGAAAACACAAATAGAGAAATACTCAATAAAATATTAATCTCAAGCAGAATTTTCATCAGTACAAACCAAATCCCAACAGGAAGGGGGAGAAAACATTCTATAAGTTTTTACATCATTATATCCAAATTTCTCCTCAATAACTATATCTTATACTGGAAATAAATTCATTTGCTATTGCTTCAAGGGATAAATTAAGTTTCAGACCAGAATGTAGTCTGGGGGAAGCATGGTATGTTAAAAAGCTAAAGACAACATGGGTACACAAACATACAATCAAGCATGCCAAGGCCCAGGTGGCATCCAGCCAACCCTTGTTTAGAAAAATGAGTTCAATTTGAACTACTTGAGCATTGGGTTTTGTGGTGATGCATTTTTTTTTTTTTTCAGGGAAGAGTGGGGGGATGGAAAGAGCGAAGTCCAAATGGTCAAGTTGCAAAAATATTTCCTTTCTGAGTTATAATTTGAAAGTAACCTTTGCCATAAATTTCCATATAGTGGTTCCATATCCAAATGAAACCTGTCCCATTTTGTATCCCCTGAATCACTGATTGAATCAAGCTTCAAATGAATCTTTTCTTTTTCTGTCTTTCAAATTATTGTGTCCATTTTTCAAGGTAGATTGCACATCTTTGCAAGTCACAATAGAAACATCACAATATCTCAAAGAAAATGTGGGATTTCATAAAGCACCAAAGCGTGTTCTTGACTCAGAAATCCCATGGGGCCTATATCCTCAAAGAAGATTTGTTCTGCACATAGAAATCTCATTTGTACATATTTAATTGTGATCTCATTCTCTATAAAAGAAACTGCTTCACAGGCTCTGATTTCCTTCGGATGTTTCGATTCCACTTTATTAACATTCTTGATTCCTGCTTTGCAGTCTTTGCAGTCCAAACTCAAAAAGTGCTTTGCTTATGCGGCAGGGGTGTGAGTGGAAATGCAATTGTTTCCCAGTTCTGAAACTTCCCATTTTTAAGGAGGAAAATAAAACTTCCAAGAAGGGTGGTTGAATATATTGCCAAGCTTGCCTTTTGCTCTTAGTTTTAATGCACAGGACTGTGCATAATTACTTAGAAGGGTACTCATATAAAGCCATGCCAGTGGCTAGTTCTGCCAAATTTATCATAGGCTGCTGCAGGCTGAGACACTGGCGCCATCTCAAAGAAATCCACATGTGTTAATATGAGCTAGGAATTTTTGTAATTTTTATTGTGCCTCTTGGGGAAAGCATCCTTTCTAATAAACAGATACTTTACATCTCTTGATTAGATCCTTTAATTCTAAAGAATTAAACTTTTCCCTCTTATTTGTGTGGACAAACAAGTTGTCAGTCAAATATTTGAATCTTCAGGACAATAAAAATAGAATGATTTAAACAGTGAGCAAAGATTCCAAGACACTGTGACCCTGTAACATTATTGTTTCTGCTTATTCTTAAATATATTATAGAATTGTTGATGTGTTATTATATGACATTATAAATGCTAAGGGAATTTTGAGCTGAATCAATGGAAATATTTGCAAATGAAAATAATAGCATTTTTGCAATTCTGATAAGCACCCCTCATTAAGAGCAGAACTATTTCTAAGTGTTATAAATTTTCAGGTCACCTTGATATTTAAGTTTCAAAGATCATATAATCTCATTTTTTGTTGTCTTGTTTTGTTTATCTAATTAAGAGTCATCTGTAGAGGATAAGCATTAGTATTTATCGCTTAAGTGGCACATTTAAAATCTGCAATTTGTTATATCCAAACCTTCACTGCTAGTAAAAATCTAATGGCTTCCATTTAACATTCCCGACATTTCATTTTGAGAATGAACACCATCAGGTGTAATTATCATCAATTTACAGAACAGGCAACGGAAGTTAAAGACACTCAGTCATTTGCTGTGGTCATGACTTGAGCTGTGATCTGAATCTGGGCTTCTCTTGTTGTAAAGTTCTTTCTCCTGTTCCCACCTTACAGGGAGAAAAATTACCGATCAGTTAGAGTCTGATTGTATACACCCTACACAAATCATCAGAGCTAAAATTTAACTCAGAAAAAAAAGTTGATTTTTACTCAAAACAGAAGAAGAATGTATTGAAATATTCTTCAAAGTCACTAGGAAGAAAACAATCTTTTTTAAAAAAGAGAGTTTCCAAATTCCTAGGAATTGAGGGAAAAAAAATATCTTGAAGAACAGAGGGAAAAGTAGACCTAAGGCTAAAGGAAGCAGGAAAAGCTGAAATGAAAAAATGTCTATTAGGTCTAATTACACATCCATTCTTTAGGGACATAGGAGGGTCATAGGAGAGATATGAAAAGACTGGGCCCCATGATGCCCTTTGAAGATGTAGCCCCAATGACCAGAAGACCTCCTACCCAGACCCACTTGCTAAAGGTTTTACCACCTCCTAGAGCACCATGGACTGGTGACCAGGCCTTTAACACATGGGCCCCTGGGGGACACTCCAGATCCAAATGGTAGAATGTAGGGAAAGATATGCCATGTCAATCCCTCAAGCTATGAGATACTTAATCTGCACCTCAGAGGGTAGAACTGAGACTACACAACTTCCTATATCTGATTTCAATTGCTCCCTAAAAATGTTCCACTAAGACAAGCACATCTGTCAGCTCAGAGCAACCAAATGGATGGAAATTTGACATATTCAAAGCAGAGAACCTAGAATAGCCTAGAATTAAGGATCCCCCAGAAAGAAGACACTGTAGAAACCATCACAGTAGCAAGGAAGCAATCCCAACCTGCAGGCCCCAATCTAGCAACAGAAAGAATGTAGAAAGTCATGTTTTCTCTATGTGACAGAATGATGGCTGCTACCAGAATTAGTTAATGAACATTTTGGTTGACAGAACCTGAATTCATTTGACAAAAGAGGACTGTCCTACCGAGGTTACTAAGATTTGTAATGGACTCGTTGTGCAAGAGTATTAGTCTAGATAGTAACTTCTGCTCCAAGAAATATCAGTTATATTGAATAGCTTTCAGAGGGGATATAATAGTGGTCAAACTGCAGAAGCAAGATGCATAGTCAAAATACAAAAAAAGGTGAAAATTCCCCCAAATGTGTTACTCTTCTCTAAAGCCTTGGACTTAATGATCAAGACCTCTATGATGTCCTCTGCCCTATATCTACATGCTGAGTTCAGCACTACTCCTTCAGGTACCACCTAAACTGTTCAGGAGAAAGTTTTGATTTACTGATAATGTAACTATACCAGAGCTCATTTTATATCCCAGTGTAAATTATGTATGATGTAAAATTTTTTTTTCAATCTAAAGTTCACCACAATTTTTGACATTGCAAAACCAGCATCTACTGACACAGTGGTGAAAAAACAAAGCCCCATTCCTATCTAACAGCTGAACAGTGCAGGGATCTGCAACTGAAAAGAAAGAGCAACGTTTTTGCATTTTTTTTTCAGCAGCACAAAACACAGTCACTTATACAAATAGCAATGTGAATTTAAAGTCAAGAGTATAAAATTATTCTTAAATTTGATTTAGTTTGAGTGTGAAGTCACACAAAACATTTCCCAAAGTCATGTGATATTGGACCTATAGTATCAAAACAAAATAGCTTCCAGTCTACTTCACTGGAAAACAAAATGAAAAAAAAAAAAACTAACACAAAACATTTTCATATAACAGTCATATACAGTGTCACAATGGAAACAAGCTTAAAAAAAAAATAAGATGTCATTCCCATATCAGGCTACCCTGCTTCTTTAACACTATTTGTGAAAAGAAAGATCACTATCTGTATATATGACTAAAGAGACCAAGCTATAACCTGCAGGCATTTTCTACAATGCACATGCACAGGCAAATACATTGTTTCCAGACAGGTCAAGAGAGAATCTTCACTGATTTTCTTCTGTCTCATAGAAATGGTGCCACTGAAAGTCTTAACTCTTAGCCAGTCATCTGACAGCTTACAGCTACTTTGATCTGTTTTTGTTTGAGCTGAAGCTTGAAATTATGCTACTTCCAGGCCCAGTTCCAGTTTCCCTGTTTTGGTTTTAAGCTTTCTTATTATGAATGAATCATTGATCCAGATATTACTTAAGTCACAAAATTTTATAATTGGTTTCCAATTCTGTGTTGCCAATTACTATCATTCTTAACTATTTAACCAACTAATCAGTTGACATCATTTTTTCACTTATTAAAACTAGAGTTTTTTTTAATAGAAGTCACAAGAGTTGACAATAATAAAGTCAGAGTAAATTAATATTCTGTGCAACTTTTCAGATTGAAATTTGACAAAAAAGATATTATATCCTTTGGTTGGTTAACTCCATTAAGAGGAACTTATCCTCATAATCAGTGACACAGAAAGAATATACAAATAAAATAGAATCCTCCTAGAACCATGTATAATAGGGTAACACCAAAAACCACCTCAATAACACTAATTATATCAGTAAGTAATTGTACTTCCATGTATCAAGCTACTGTTCAACCATAAAGATTTAAAAAGTTTAAGGACGGCAATATTCTTGTTATAAAACATTAATGTCATTAAGTTTACAGCAATGTATAAAGTTAAGGAAAATGAAAGTTGCTCACTATTAAGTTAATCATCAGGACATTTTTCTTTTTATAAAGCTCCAATTGAATGTAAGGAGTCACAGATTTTAGATCAGCTTTAAAAAGAAATCAAGAGCAAAGGAGAATGTTATGTTATGGAAATGTCTTGAAAACTGGGCAGATGTTCTCTCTCAGGTTCAGATGGCTTTAAACAGCTGGTTGTTGGCTATTGGGTCTACAGTCACTAGTTTTGAGCAGGCCTCTGTTTTGATCCCTTCTGGGGTTCACAATCCTGAGAGACTGTGGTACAGTGCACCGGTGTTAAACTGGGCCACAACTCAGTAGATGGCTTCCATTAGAAGTTGGCAGCATATCTGCTTCACACACACATGTAAAAACGTCCAAGCTATTTTTTCTCATTGAGCCCCCAAATTATATCACATTCAATTGTTTCCAGAACTGGTAAATATTACAGATTAAAGTACTTTCATGCAATAAATCATATTTAAAATATTTGGCAAGATTCTACTTAAACCCAAGTTACTATAACATAGAAAATTTTCAGTACTGTAATTAACTAAACTCTTCTTCGTGAAAAGTACACAGTCCATATACATGAACACAGGCATTTGGAAAACTCACATAAAAGAATCCAAGTGGTCCAGATATATATGGCATTTTTATTCCCAAGAGATACTTGACTTGCGAAGTCACAACATGGGTGGCAGCCCCAGTTGTCATTGCACTGATCACAGGCTCCGTAAGCAGGAATGTGGCACTGCCCAGCTGTAACACAAACATGGCCACCTAAGAGGACAAAGAAACAGTCAGAGGATAGTTCAGGTGAAAGTTCTCAAGGCACCTAAAGGAATGAATATCTGACACATTTTCATTTTCATTTTACATAGAATTGACGTGTAATGGGTTTCTTAAATTTTATATTCAATATGTTGGGTTCTCTTGAGAACATTACTAGGTTTCAAGACTTTCCAAATGTTATTGGGTACAGTGTGCATTTAAACTGGGCGGTTGTTAAATTAAAATCAACACAATATTGTTTTCTGAATATTGACTTTTTCCTTTTTTGTCTTTTTCTAATCCTGCATGTTAAAAAAGTATGTGTGTTGTGGGGAGGGAGGGTGATATGCTCAAATCAGTTTGGATGTAGATGCCTATGGAAGAAAAATAAAATTTGCATTACCATATCTATACTTTTTTTAAAAAATCAAAGGAACATGCATGATACTGGTTGATGCGCACTGGACTTAAAACTTCAAAAGCATTAAAGAGAGAAAGTGATTTTATTTTCTTAGATCTCAGTGTTTAAATTTTATACTAATATTAAGGATTTTTAAGTGAATCCCTTAATATACAAACATATCAGCTCCTTTTATCAATAATATGCATGATAATGATTCTACTCTGGCTAGCCAACTCCACGATTCTGACCATGCAACATTTTATGAGAAAATAAATTTCATACAGTATATTTCAACTGTTTATAGTAATGTTGATGTTCTGGGCTAATGCCAAAAACCTCTGACATACATTATCAAGGTTCACTAGCATAGTACTATTTGGAAATGCTTGTATAAACACCATGTGTTCTTCATAAATTGAATGCATCTCAGATTCTAGGTCGTTTTTTAGAAGTGACCTTCAAATATATATTTTTTAAAACATGAGAGCATAGGAAACAGATATACATCCAAGTGGATGGAATATAGCATTGAATATAGTGTACACTTCAAGTTATGTTGGTTTGTCTGCAATCTTACATAACACCGTATTGACTATTTGTCAATTCAATAAGTAATTATCGAATATCTACAAGGGGATAGGCCCAGGATTGCTGTAGAATACAGAGATGAAGCTACGGGTCACACATTAAACGACTGTATAAATAGAAGTAAAATTAGGATATTGGAAGAGAAGAATGTTGACTGGAACCATAAAGAAGATTTAACACCAGCATGTGGAAGGTAAAGCCTGAAAAATGATGGGTGGAATCTAAAATGCTAATAAAAGCCCTGTTGTGTGGTTGTTCCGCATATATAAGTTAGGGGAGAGAACTAAATTGCTCATGACACTAAGAAAACAACTGAATGCTGTGTAGGAAGAGCAGAAAAAAGCTCTGGGTAACCAGACAACCTGAGAGAAAATAGTATCAGATGATGGCTATGAAGGTATGGGTTGTAAAATTTAGAATAGAAAGCCCTCCTCCATACTATTATTAGTTAAAAAACTAATGAGCAATGACAAAAAGGGCAAAAATAATATGAATGAGTCTTGAATTCATATCGTAAGAAAAATCAGATTTTCAGAAAATGCTACTGCATGATTCTATCTAGATAACTAAAAAAAAGGGCAAAATTATTGGGGACAGCAAACAAATGAGTAGTTTTCAGGAATTGGAAAATGGTGGAACATGTCTGAAGTGAAATGTGTTTTTAGGACAGAAAATTGTTCTGTATGACACTGTCTGGTGGACATGTGACACTATACATTGTTAAAACCCATGGATCTTATTAACAGCATGAGTGTGAAACTTGACATGCACAAATTTAAAATAAATTACTTTGGAGGGATTCTCAAGTGACCTTGGAGAGACAAAACCATCTTAGAAAAAAAGAACAAATGCATACCATGTTTATAGCAGTCCAATTCATAATAGCCAAACTGTGAAAGTAGCTTAGGTGTCTATCAGTGGATACATGGATAAAGAAAATGTGGTATATATACCCAATGATGTTTAATTCAACCATGAAGAAAAATAAAATTGCATCATTTGCAGGAAAACAAATGGGACTCGAGAACATTATGTTAAGTGAAATAATCCAAACTCAGAAAGTGAAAGACTGTATTTTTTTTCTCATATGTGGAAGCTAGAGAGGAAAAAAGAAAAGAAAGGTTAAGAGAGATCAGTAGAGTGGAGGAAAATTAAATGGAGATCAGTAGGCTAGAGGAAAGGGAGGGAGGAGGTTAAGGACAGGGAACAAACTGGGGAATAATATTGGCCAAATTATATTGCTATATCAGGTGCATGTATGAATATGTAACAACGATTCCCACCATTCTATGCAAATATAATACACCCATAAAGATATGTAAAAGAGGGGGAAAGAAAAGAACAAATGTAGAGAACTCCTGATTCCTCATTTTAAAACATAATACAAAGCAATAGTAATCAAAAGAGTGTGGCACTGTCATTAAAATATACACATAGAGAAATGAAAAAGCTATGAATGCAAAAAAATGAAGTCGGACCTTCACCTAACACCATATATAAAAGCTAACAGAAAACCAATAGAGGATCTAAACATAAAACCTAAACAGTAAAACTTTTAGAAGAAAATACAGGATAGAAGCATCAGGAATTTGAATTTGGCTGTTATTTCTTGGATATGACACCAAACCAAAAAAAAAAAAAAAAATAGACAAACTGGACTTCATGGAAAGTTTTAAAAATTGTTTATCAAAAAACACTATGAGCAATATAAAAAGGCACTCCACAGAATGAATAAAAAATGTTTTCAATTGATATATCTGACAAGGGATTAATATCCAGAATGTGTAAACTGACCCTAAAACTTGAATATATATATAAAAAAATTGATTTTAAAATGGGTAAAGGACTTGAACAGATCTTTTTCCAAAAAGATATATAAATGGCTAAGAACTACATAGAAAACATTCAACATCACTAATAATTAGGGAAATGCAAATCAAAGCTACAATGAGATGCCACCTCATGTTCATTAAGAGGACTACTATCAAACACACCCCCCCCCACACACACACACACACAGAGACAATAAGTTAGTTTGGGTAAGGATATAGGCAAATTGGAATTTTCATGCAATGTTGGTAGAAAGAAAAATGGTACGACGACTATGAAAAACAGTATGGGAATTCCTTGAAAAGTTAAAAATAGAATTACTGTGTCATCTAGCATTTTATTTCTGGGTATGAACCCCAAAGAATTGAAAGCAGGATCTCAAAGAAATATTTATACATCCATGCTTATTGTTGCATTAGTAAGATGTTAACAACAGGGAAACTTAGGGGGGTATATGGCAACTTTATATATTATCTTTGCAAAGGAAGGAAGGAAGGGAGGGAGGGAGGAAGGGAGGGAGGGGTGAGTCACTGGATTCCCCAGCAAGAAGGGAACACTGCAGGAAAGGGTTAGCTCTGTGCCTTGATACTTAAGAGGAATTCAACAGAGAAAGTATTAGAAAGCACTCCAGAAAGACAGGAGAGAATGCATGTAAAACAGCTCAGCATGGGATGTGTCCATAGCACACAGAGCTGCTAGTTGAGAGGAGCCAAACTAGCCAATAGGGAGCAATAGAAAATAAGAACATTGAAGTCAGAATACAGAGCGATGTAAAAGTAGTAAAAAGGGAGTTTTGCAAGAGTGAGTGACATCACTCTCCCATACATTTATTAAACACCTAATTGTGCCAAGAAATATGCTGCACACTGGCTCACACATCAGAGGGGTGCTTTGGTAGGATTGGTGTGATGACAGAAAGTGGAATGAATGGCCTTTTAAAAGGCTAGCATAAGAATAGCTAGAGCCAAAAGGACAAGGGCATTGAAACCAGACAGCAGGAAAGGAGAGCAGAGGTGAACCAAGATCACCTGGTAGGCAAACCAAGGGATGTGTTTTAGAAATAAGCATGATTTTTTATTTTTGGTTGTTGTAAAATATATCCAAAATTCACTAGCCTTAAGAATTGTTCTTATTTGTAATTATCTACATGATTGAAGGGGGCACCACAATCTTTTCTGTTCTTGGACTTTTCAAGACATTACTAGGCTCTGAAGCACCAGAGATGCATGACTTCACTCTTCTGCCTGTCTTCCTGCCCCAGCTGAAGAAAACAACTGTGTGGTTGTAAAGTGGGATGGTTGAAGTGTGATGTGGAAAGTCACAGGGGAACAGACAGCTGAAGGAGTAGTGTAGCTGTATTTTTACCTTCCATCAGTATTAGAAGTAACTGAGAAGAGAGGGGTAGATTTCATTGACTAGATCGCTACATTTGAGGAAGATGGAGCTAACAGGATACACTACCAACTGGAAATTTAGAAATTCTATTACTCCATTTTCATTAAGAGCTGTGTTACAATTTAAAAAAATAGACATATACATTTCCTATCTTCAGATGAAGAATGGAGGGAGAGAGTGGTAAATCTGAAAAAGTAGGGAAAAAAATCTTAATTCTGGAATTTAACATAGTGCACCACTAACATTTAATTGACATTTTTCCCTTCTAATTTCTTCAACTCACATTTATTAAGCACCAGCTGCTAGAATTATAAACAGTCTCTGTTCCATAGAGACTCACAATGTAGAAAGGGAGGCAAATATGTACAAAAATATTTCTGGTAGGTTGAGAAGTCCTAAAATGTAAAACATATGGAAGTTTGGAGATGTCCCCAGAAGCTTCTTTGAGATGAGTATATTTGAGCTGAAACTTGAATGACAAGAAAGAGTCACACAAGTGGACTCAGAAGGAGCCTTGAAGCCATCCATCACCTGGCACACACCTGCCCTAACATTAAGAAGGTAAAATGTGGGAAAGAGCTGGCCCAATGCCTGGCTCTACAAGATGGCGGATTAAGTTACTTTGCTTCCTTTCTTAGTACTGGTATAGAAATCTGCACAGCATAGCAGTTTTGAGAGTATGTACTGGAATCTGACTCCTACTCGCCAATTCCTAATTATAAAATTCTAAATAATCCACTTTACCTTTCAGTATCTTCATATGCATAGTGGCGAAAACATGTCAGTGAAGACTGACTATATGAATACATGCAATAGGCTTAGAACAGAGCTGGGCATATGGTAGGATAATAAATATTATTTTTGAACATGAGACATTTTTCTTTTTATGAATTTTGAAGAATGTTATAATTCTAATTTTATGAAGCTTTTTATTTCTTAGTTTTGCCAGGTACAAACCCAGCTGGAAAGATTTAGATTAAACAGATTAATGACTTCCTGACTAAAGTGGTTGTGAAATAATGAAACATTATTATTTTTGAAGTTGTCCTCCTCTTGCATTACAAAAGAATGATATTGACAATTTTACTGGAAAAAAATAAGTATGATGTATATAGGTATGGTGGGCAGGTTAAATTTGAGCATCATTGGTTCTTCCTATACTCTTGATCTACTTATATAATACAAAAAATAAAAGTTTAGTATGAAACCAAAAATAAATGGAGAATCTCCTATTTCGGTCTGTAGTTTCTTTATCATCCCTAGAGGTAGAAGATCATGTTTTCCCAAAATGCAGTGGTACAATAATCCAAGACTCTTACACTGAACACCCCACCTTGTGTCACCCAATGCTGATGCAACTTTCAAACAAAGGAAGCCGTGTATCCCTTATCCTCCAGGGCAGAAATCTTGTCCTTTGGTTGCTTCAGAAAAGTAGAGCTTGGGGAAATTTCCAGAAGTAAATGGGCAGAGGACAATTCCAGACCTCTCTCAGTTCTTGGAAAAAGAAATGGGCAAAGTGCCCATTGTCGAGAGAATAGTAAAAGCTACAGGGAAAAGAAACAATGTTTTTAAAAGTGCACTGACTTTTATTAAGTGTTTGTTTCCCCACCAGAAATGTTTATTGATACTAGCATTTCAAAAGGCTCTACCTTGCCTTGATGTTAACACCTCATTGCTGTGAGTGTGCAAACAATCTCTCTCTCTTGGCTGCTACTGTCTTTTGGCTAGAAAACTTGTCTTTTATTCATTTTTTTTCCTTCTAAAGTCATACCAATAACACAAAATTGCATCAGTTACACCAAAAGACTATCTTGGCAAATAAGATATTTAATGTGTCTTACAAATGGATGTTGGAATGGGAACCAAAATAATTACATCACAGTCCATTTAGTCACTGTATGATCCAATCAGAAATCACACAAGTTCTAACCACAGAAGTTTCTACTTTGTTGTGAAACCACTGCAAAAAAAAAAAAAAAAAAAAAAAAAACCTAGACAATTGTTACAGATTAGATATGAGGTGTCCCCGAAAGCTCATGTGTAAGACAATGCAAAAACATTCAGAGGTGAAAGGATTAGATTATGAGAAGCATGACCTAATCAGTGGATTAATCCACCAATGTGGATTATCTGGGTGGTAACCTTAGGCAGGTAAGGTGCGACTGGAGAAGGGAGGAGCCTTTGGGGTATATTCCTGATAAGTGGAGCTCTCTCTCTCTGCTTCCTTGTGCAAGGTCCTGAGCTGCTTCTCTCTGCCACACCCTTCCACCATGTTCTCCTGTTGGGCCCAGAACAATAGAGTTCACCATCTATGGACTGAGACCACTGAAACTGTGAGCCCAAATAAACTTTGCCTCCTCTACATTGTTCTTATCAGTTCTTTTGATCACAGCAACAAAAATGTTGACTAAAACAGAGATCAACAACAATAAAGTAATGCTGAGTGGAAAGAAGAAAAAATAGACCTAATTTAAAAAAAAAAAAAGAGGAGGGGGTAAATTCATTTTTATAAAATTCTGGAAAATGCAAACTAATCTATAGTGACAGAAAGTAAATGTGGTTGCCAAGGAGTGGGGGTGTAATCAATAGGAATGACAGGAAACGATTACAGATGGTCCAGGAAAAAATGGGGCTGAGAAATGATAAATATCACTATCTTGATGATGATTCCATGGCCTTATACATATGTCAACATTTATCAAATCATACAATTTATATATGTGGAACTTATTAAATGGCAATTATACCTCATTATGACTATTTTTTAAAGGCCTATATCTAATGCACAATACAGATACACATCACATTACATTGCTATGGTTGTATAAGTGCCCTTTATTTATACTAGTAATGTAAATACAGTGTTGAGGGAGAAGAGAGATGGGGATGATTTATTGTACCTGAATGACAATGAGTGAGAGACCTTTGGATGCATTTATGTTTAGGACACCCACATACAAATCTTACCTAAATGGTCATCAAATACCTACAAAACCATTATTCTGGTGAAGGGAGTTTACGGTAATGCACCATTCTCAGTGCAAAAAAGATCAGATTTTCAAGCATCAAATTATCATAATCAATAAAGTAAAACTTTTAGCTATATCTTGATTGTTATCCTAAGACTGTCTATGTCTTATTTTCCCCAGGTGTTCATGAAACTTCTTTCACAAAAATTGATCATAATGAAAATATTAGGAAATTAGGTAATAAGAAAATATTCCAAATAACACTCCTTGATCATGTGCAATAGCACTAGAAATTATTGACAAAAATGAAAAAGAAAAAGGCATATCCACATAAAAATTAAAAACTCTTAAAAGACTTTAGGGGCTAACATTGCTGCTGTGGATGCCCTTCCAGGCCTAGAGGTGTCTTCTCTGGGCACACCTTGGTTACCTCGCTACTTCCTACTATCTTCATGGTCACTGCTGCTGAACCGTAAGTCTCCTGCCAATCAACTGCCATCTGCACCAATACCACCATTGCTGCTGCCTCTGATTCCATGCTGCTAGCCTGAGGTCACCTGGAGGTCTTCTTTCTGGGTGCTGCTGCCAAAGAAGACACCACTGCCCCAGATGCAACTGAAGCTGATCCCCAGCCTTGCAATTGCAGCCACCTCTGCAGCCGCCACTACTGCTGACCTGCTGCCTGCAGCTAACAACCACTGCCACTACCACGTCTACCACGGCCTAGAGGACTGCTTCAGGGGAGACTCCAAGTTTGATTGCATGTGGCTGCACCCATTTTGGGACACCACCCAGGGCCTGGGGCCCAGATGGCAGCAGGATTACCACCACAAGAGCCTCTATCTGGGGACTCCAGCTAGGACCTGGAGGAGATTGGGGTCTTCCTGCTAAGAGTGCTGGTGGCCCTTGTCTTGCTGTTGCATCTTGGGGTTGCTCCTTTGCATTAGTATATCCCTAGTGGTCTTACTGCAAGTAGGAGCAACATTGAGATCTTGGGACTGCAGTGTAGCCTAAGGTATGTGAAGCTCAGATTGGTGGGATAGAGACTGGGTTTTCGAGGGCTGATCTGGGTTTGGTGATCCCCAGAAATGTCAAAGACAGGCTGAGAAACTGTTGAACACTGACAGAGACTGTTCAACTTTCCAGGAAGATTTATTATTTTATTTTATTTTATTTTTTGATTTGCTAATCTCTCTACCATATTCGGAACAGGATGGTTTTTATGCATCAGTGTGTGGAGGAGAACAATACATGAATGTTGTTTTGCATTTTTGTTGTATTCTTGTCTTTAATTTTTTCTCTTTGTTCATATTCTTCCTCTCTCTTGTCTATTTTCTTGGATTTTCTTTCCAACTTTTCTCTAACCAACAGCCAATCTCTGTCAGCTCCTCTTTTACTCTTCCTGTGAATTTTTACTTCTAGCTTCTCTCTTCCTCCCTCACGAATATTGCATATTACACTACCTCTGTTCTCTCACCCACCATTTGAAGTTGTAAACCATTTTAACAAATTTTCTATTTATACAATAGATTGTTATTGAACTCATTACTTTGGTTTAATGCAAGAAAGCAGTAGACACCTTAGTGAGAGTTATTAGATTTAAGACTATATATTATGGTCACTGGATGCTGTTGATATTGGCCTCACCATTAAAGGCAAAGAGTTAGAAACCTTTAGGAACACTGTAGTCTAGAGGGTATAATGTATGCTACCTTAGATCCATATTTTTAGATGGGAAAACACACATACAACATAAAAAAAAAAGGGAATAAAGTGCCCCAAACCAACCAAGACACTTCAACAACAGAAGCCACTGATAACACAGTAGAAGAAATGTCTAAGAAGGAGTTCAGATTGTACATAGTTAAATTGATATGTGAAGTAAAGGATAGTATAAGGAGTGAAATCAAAGAAAAAATACAGGAAGTAAAAGACCACTTCAATAAAGAGATCATGAAAAAAAACCCAAGCAGAACTAATCAAAATAAAGGAATCAATAAACCAAATTATAAATTCAACAGAAAGCCTCACCAACCAATAGACCACTTGGAGTACAGAACCTCAGACAATGAAGACAAATATATAATATATAATCTTGAAGGTAGAATTGACCATGCAGAGAAGATGGTAAGAAACCATGAACAGAACATCCAGAAATTATGGGATAACATGAAAAGACCAAACTTAAGAGGTATCAGAATAGATGAAGGAGTGGATATACAAACCAAAGGAATACACCATCTTTTAAATGATATGATAGCAGAAAATTTCCCAAACCTAAAGAATGGAATAAAAATCAAATACAAGAGGCTTACAGGACACCAAATGTACAAAATTACAGCATACTCACACCCAAGACACATTATAAAAATAATGACAGAGAATAAAGATGAAATCTTAAAGGCTGTGAGAGAAAAAAATATTACGCATAGGGGGGAAATAATTCGGATGTGGGGATGTGGGGATAGGAAAGATAGTAGAATGCCATTATTTTCTTCTAAAACTGTACAAGGCTAGCTAAATTTAAACAGGTAGACATACTCAAATCATTAAAATGATATTAAAGGATATTGTCAAAGTGAAAAAAGTACAGAGTTGTGTGAGGGAAAAATGGATAAATGAAAGCACAATCAGGGGAGGGTTTTGTGAATCAAAAGAAAAGAAGGCCAAAAAGGAAATGCCCTGATATATCACAGAACTATTATTATCAGTAAAAGAAGATAAGTTCATCACTTCAGTGTGTTGCCAGATGTTGAAGCCCCTCAAGACCCTGCTTCTGTGACTTCCTGGAATACCAAATGCAATTCATATCTGTATGGCATAACGTCCTGAGAGTAGGCTATATGTTACTTGCAGCTGAGAGCATTTCTAACGTACCCACTCTAGGGATCAGATCAGATGTGATTGTTAGAGACACTTTAGCCATATATTTTTATTCACCTAAATTATCTCATCTATTGGGTCTTGGGGGGTGGGGAACACCTGAGAACAAATGATGTTTAAGAACAATACCACACAAATCAGTGTAACAGAAGGCAAACAAGCAAACAACACCAGTGTTTATAGAACTCAGATACAAAGTCACTTCCCTCCTAGTCAGTGAATTTCAAATAAGGAGGAAAAGAAAACTTGACTAAGGAGCTAGATCCAAGAGATCTAAAAGACTCTAAGGATCTGGATGACAATGGACAGATAAGTTTGGAGGTCAAATAAAGTCCAGCCATCTGTTAGAAAATTGGCTAAAACATAGGTCACATATCCAGGACCAGAGCTAACGGGGAAGAAAAGCAGATGTTTGATGAAGTTATAAGAGAAAGCATGCAACTATCTGGATCCGGTTTGACGTGTAGTAAAAGGCCATGAAAATGAAATTATTTTTATTATCTTTAATAATATCCTGTATTACTCTTATAATTCTAGGGAGTTTCAGTCTGGAAAATGAGATTTACTTTTTATGTTATAATCCTGGCTTCTACTTTTCTATTTTATCATTTAAATCCTTAACCCAAATATGCTTAGAAAATAATAAAACACCTGATTATTGCTTTGGACTTAGGAAAATGGTTAAAATGAGACTAAGCAGATCATTCCTGGTCTTCTTGCTGATTATGTATTCTTATAGACATTTCATATAGTAATATGCACCTAAAACTATTTGTTCCATGATGTATAGAATAAAAGAAAGTTGAAACTTATTATAACTCATAAATTCAATGAGAAACATGAATGGAAAGCAACAGAACAAGGAGAAGAAATATTGTCGTTGCCATCTTAGTACAAACATTTTTATTTTCCATGTACAGAAATTAAGGGAAACCTATATCCAATCCAATGCAGCACATCCATGTTTAATCACCAGCTCACTTGGCTGATTACTTTTAAAATAAAGACAGATGACAGGTATTTCACCGCCTCACACAGACCAAATGAGGAGGAAAGGGACTCTCAGCCAGCTAGCCTGTGAAGTCTTGGAACACCCTGACGTCATCCATGTTTAAAGAAAACAAAGATTACATAACCCCCAGGCAACCAGACCTATGCCTTGGAAAATTCCAACTGGTCCATCTCTTTGAAAAAGATGCTACTCAGATGGTGTGTTTTTCTCATAACTGTGAAGACTTGAATTCTTATTCTCATTTCATCTCACATCCGTAATTCTTTAGTCTTTTTGACACATTTAGAAGGCAACATAACTCTTAGAGTTTTATTTTTCTTTCTTCTAGGTCCCCTCCTTTCTTCTTTCCATCCAATTCCAAGCAATAATCAACTATTTGTCTCCCTTCTTGACCTTTACATAATCTTTGACCTTGTAATTATGGCACTGTAAAATAAGAGCTCCTACCAACCCAGAAAATAGTCATTTAGGAAGTTTGAGTACATAGAATTCAGTTTACAGTGAGGGAGTAAGCAAAAATGTCTATGAAATAGACAATTCCCTATCTAATATCCAAAGCCTCGTCTATATTTACTTTATAGTCATGTTTGAGTTACCTAATTTTGAACACTGATTAAAAACAGCAAATTACATAGTCTAATATTTTGAAAAAATGACTGTAGCAAACTTGGCAGTAACATACACACCTAATTTGGAAAGGGGCAAAAACTAATCCAGATCTGAGTCTGATGACCTCAAACTAGCAAACCTGTGACACAAGCTAAGTATCATTTGTAACTGGCGTGGGCAGTATAAAATGTTGGGAAGGATTCTCAAAGTCTTACCACATTTCCTTCCCATTATAGGAACTTTAATCATGACATTCCCTTCCAGGGACAATCTGGTCACTGTATGAAAACAAGGATGGTCTGGCTACCTTCCAAGAAAGCCTATTCCACTTTTAATAAACATTTTTTAGAAGGCTTATTATTAAAAAGCCAGCAACAGCTACTCTGTAACTTCAATTTCTTGATTCTAGCTCTTTCACTTAACCAGCACTTATACAGTAATTATTCTTGGTAGTAGGCAATATAGAAGATAAAATACATCGGCCCTTTATCCACCTCGTTAGGCCCATGAACAAGAGCTTCCCTTGCTACTGGGTCCCTTTCTGCCTTCTCAAGCCTCAGTATTACTTACCTGAATCACACCTCCCAGGAAGGAAACAGCTGCAGCAACTCCAATCCTTTGTACCTCAAAGTCAGATAAGCCCAGTACACTGGAGTTGCTCTGCATGGTGAGGTTCTGGCTGCTTTGAGGGACTAGCCGTTCCACAGCATTGGCTGATATCAAGGATGTCAAGGCAAAGGTGCCTAAAAGGAGATGCAAAGAACCTTCCATTAGTAACCCAAGAAAAAGATATAATCAAAATTGTTGAATTCTACCATTAAAGTTGATGCCATATTGCAAAGCCAAACAGATCTATTAGAAACAATATCTGTATCCCCACCTCACCTTTCACCCCTCTCTATGAAAGAAGTAAATATATGCGTTCTCTGTATACATACATTCATTAACAAGCATACTGGCATGGAAAATGTCCTAGGGGCAGTGGTTAAGATTGTGGCCTGCATTTAAATCCAATACTTCAATTTATCAATTATGTGACAGACAGTGTCTTACTCTGGGTCTAAGTTAACTCATCCATTAACTGGGGCAATTAATAATACCTATATTTCAGGGTTAGGGGAGAATGTAAAGGAAGTAAGTTCTAAGACCTCAGTAAACTCAGTGGTTACATATGAATTCTGATTGAAATGCTCCTATGCAGATGCTATTTATTTTTCAATTCTGGCTGATATTCCATATTCACAAGGACCTATTCCAGTTACTCCTGACCAGGCTTAAATCTTTCTCCCCACTGTGATCTCATAACCAAGTGTAGCTTTATTTTTTAACAATGTCCTGTGACTCATAAAATGATTAAATATACACCTACTGCTGCTAGATAAGGCTAACAATATTTACCAAGAATCACCTTGCCTTCTACATGGGTGGGACCATGTTCAGTGAGTTCCCTTTTCCTATCAAGAGTTCCTATGCCTGTCATCTTGGTAAAGACTGCCTGAAATGCTGCCACTTGGATGGGGAAATGCTCATTCCCACAGAAAGGCTCAGAAAACTGGGGTTAAAAAAAAACAAAACACTGCTGCACTGTGCAAACATCCCCTCAAAATCACTACTTACAATCTTACTTTGCTCCAGGTTATAACGGAGACTGCAAAAAATGGACTTTGCAAGATGTCCATAGAACACAAAGCATGGAGTAGCACAGGGCAAGCAAAACAGGACTCCAACAGATACGAGTCTCAATACCTCCCTACACACACACACACACACACACACACACACACACACACACTCACACAATCTTCTTGTCTCAATGGATAAGAGGCTTTAAATAAGAAGGGCAGGATGTGCTGTGGATTTAGAACAATGTGGTGATTATAGATTCTAATGAAGGTGGCCTTAAGTCCCAAAACTGTCACCCTTCAACCTCCTTATCTGTAAACAGATGGCATTTCTCATCCAATAGGGTTGTTATGAAGCTAAAATGGGATAATAAAATACAGCACATATCAAATAGCAAACATCTAATCGCATGTGGTTAGCTCCTTATAAATGTTAGGCAGACAATTCTTAGTAAGATTCAGATCAGATTGCTCTCTTTTGGTCTGTTATTCTTTACTCTTAGAGTTGATGGTCCATAAACATATATGGAAAATTGAAGAGTTCTTTTAGTGAGCAAAGTCATCCTCAATAAATCATAAATAAATCATCTTGATTATTGTCCTCATCAAAAAAAAAAACTAAATTAAGAATGCATCCAGGAATGAATATATCTGATGATGAGAGACAAGATTCTAGCACCCAGGATACAGACTATTAAGGAAGGAACATTCACTATAGAATCTTATCTTGATAAGATAAATTTTTCAGAATGTGTTACAGCAGGATTGTCCTGAAAGTGAATCAGATGTTGCTTTAAATCTTTAAATCTCCTGAACCACAAAGCAAAATGATTTATAAAGAAGCCCTGAACAAATAACTATAACATTGAAAACACGTAAAAGAGTTAATTTTTTGAGTTTAGACCTAACTTTCCTAGAATTTGGAGGAAGATAAGAAGGATTTAAATGGTAGAACAGAAAGGGTCATCTACACGGTTTTTTGGGGAGAAGATGAGCCTCATCTGGATAGGAGTTCCTTTAGCAAGGCTGCAGCTTGGCTCTTTTTGAGACAGTGGAGGATGACCCAGGAGCTGGGGCTGCTGCAATGTAAGGATGTTGTGGATGGTCTACTTTCTCTATTTATGGGCCTCACCCTCATTTATATCTTCTTCCTACTACCTCTTGTTTTTTTCTGTTATTTTCTCAACTTTTTTACCCCAGTCAGGCTTTAAACCCACTAGTGGAAGCAACCCTTAAATACCACTAACCCATTTGGTCACTTAATAGTACTGTGGGTAGCAGGGTCTAATAGGAAGTGAGTATGGGTCCCAGCCTTGGACAGACCCAAGTTTAAATCCTACTCCACTGAATATCAGCCTGTGATCTTGGTCAATTTACCAACCTCTCCCAAATTCCATATTTTTGAATGATGAAAAAATATCTACTTATAAAATTTGGGTAGAGAATAGATGAAATTTTATATATAAAAAATTTTCACAATGTAAACTTTCAGTACAATAATTGTTTATTTTTATTTCTTATATTATCTTCCTAAGTTTTCTCTAAGTTGTTCATTTTTTTTCTCCTAGAAAAGCCATTTAGATGGCCCTTCCTCATCTACCAAAAAATAGACCAATTTAGAAGACAAGTAAATCTTCTGAATTGTCACATATTGGTTGTCTTCCTTAGTTCTGCTTCCATTGGATTCTTACCCATGTTTCCATCTTTTCCTTTTATAGCCAAAGGAATAAGTTAGTTGATTATTTCCTGTCACAGAAATTATATCTATTATTTACCTTATAGACCATAAGTTTCCTACAGCTGTTAATAATTTATTAAATAACTTGTTAGTTGAGGTCTTATATAAATGGTAATTTCAAAACTACTCAACCAACAAATGTCTGCAAGATTACCTAGGTAATAAAATGGTTTATGTAAAGGTACATGTATACATTATCAAACTGTGTATTTTTTACTTCGTAATGTAATTATGGCCTATTGATAAATTTTGTTTTGCCTTTTTCTTTTCTCTTGTGTTAAACAGAGGGAATTCTGTGGGGTCCATTCTGAAGCTATCAGCCAGTCAGCTTTTTCTAAGAACATATTAAAATCTTTCAAAAATGAAAATAAACTATTAAGAAATGAAAAAGCAGGATAATTAACTAATAAGCTTTATGAATTTCTAATTCATTATTGGTTTCTTCTTTTGCATTAATATAAAAGAAAAGTTCATTCTAAAACACCACATTGTCAAGAAAAGAAAAAAGAAAAAAACTTAGGCTTTATATTTAGCCACCTCTGAATTGTAAACCATGTACCTCTGACTTTAATTTGTGCTCTCCTAGGAAGTTTTCTGAATTTCAGAGTTTGTGGTTATTTGTATTTTCTTTTTAACCTGAAATATGCAGATAATAATGCCCATTTAATAGGTAAGAAATAGGACAAAGTAACAGGTAATGCTCTTAATAAAGTACCTAATGAATAATATATGAATGGTTTTGAAACTTATGTATACATAAAGATACATGCATATGAATACATATACATATATATATTTATAATATATATATAATGTTTATATTTTATATACAGGCATGCAGGTCTGAATAACAGGGATTCATTATAAGAAATGCATTGTAAGCAATTTCTCTTTTGGGCAAATACCATCAGTCATAATTGTACTTACTCAAACTAAGATAGCTATGGTGTCATTAGGTTCTTATTACGGGGCCATATTCTTATATGTCATTTATTGTTGACTAAAATTTCATTATGTGGCTCTCGACTATGTATATGCGTGCATGTAAAACTTGGAGATTTTGTAAAAATACTGATTTTATTTCAGTAGGTCTGAAGTAGAAACCAGAGTTTTTGTGTTTCTAACAAGCTCCCATGTAATGCTGGTTCACAGAGCACAGTTTAGGTAGCAATACTTTAAATGATGGTTTGCTGTCAATCCTTCCCCATAACAAAGTTATGGATATAAAAAACCAAACATTACACACAAAATATTTTGTGAAAAATTTTATGTGGTAAGCAAAATTATGCCCCCCAAATATGTCTACATGCTAATCCCTAGAACCTGTGAACATGCTATGCTCCTTGGCAAGGAATAATTCATGTTACAGATGAATTAAAGTTTGATAATCAGTTGACCTTAGTTTAAGAGGATTACCCTGGATTGTTCATGTATATCCAATGTAATCACAAGGTTCTTTAAATATGGAAGATGGAGGAAAAAGATGAGAGTCAGAGAGAGATTTGAAGATGCCACAATGCTGCCTTGAAGATGTAGGAAACATCTAGAAGACAGGCAAGTCAAGAATATGCATTCCCTCCTAAGAGCTTCCAGAAAGGAATGAAACCCTGCTGACTCAATTTTAGTCCTGTGATACTCATTTCAGATTACTGATTTCCAGAACTGAACAATAACTTTGTATTGTTTTAAGCCACTAAACTCATGCTAATTTGTTACAGAAGCCATTAGGAAACTAATACAATCAATAACACAAAGTGATCCCTGAAGATATGGTTGCAAAGTGATTAGAGGCTAAGATCTGACACACAGAAGATATATAGCAATGTGTATGTATTTCCATTTTAAAGTACTTTATTAGTATTTAAGATTAAAGTGTCATTTTTAATAACAGCTAACTTTATTAAACTTTATGAAGCAAGTACTAAATTAGACACTGTTCATCAATGATCTAGTTCTCAGTGTGATTATATGAAGCTCAGCAGGAGGGCATGTTACTATTAAGGAAGAAGCAAATAGAGATAGCTTTAAAATTTTGTCCAGATCACATAGATAGCAAACAGAAAAGGAGACCTATGCCCAAGTTTAACTAACACCAGCCCAGCCTGCTATAGTAGCGGAATAATCATGACTGCTCGTGTTTTAAGGCAAGATACATACCAATTAAAGGGTATTACAGAATCTAGCCTGGAAGAAACCTAGAAGATCATTTAGCCCAAATATCAAACACATGTGTAAAACATTTATCAGTATTTGAGTTACTAAATTTTATAGTCTTTTTTGTTTTCTTTCAAGTTCTTACTTCCTCTTATCTCATTGTAAACCCTCCCCCTCTTTCATGGTTTTTATTTTTTAATTGGTACTGGGGATTGAACCCAGAGGCCCTTAACCACTGAACTGCATCCTCAGCCCTTTTCCTTATTTTTTGAGACAGGGTCTCACTAAGTTCCTCACTAAATTGTTGAGGCTGGTTTTGAATTTGCAATCCTTTTGCCTCAACCTCCCAAGCCACTGAAATTACAGGTGTGCACCACTGTGCCCAGCTTTTTCATGGTCTTTTTACAACTTAAAAATGCAAAGAATCCTTCGCAATAACCTTGGTTACACAGTAAGATAGCAATAAATCACAGTGTGCACTATCCAAAACACAGAAATATATAGAAGCAATATTTGCTGATATTTTCCAACAGTGAAGTTAGAATTGTTTTGGAAATGTAATCAGTATGGAACAATCACTCTGAGTCTCCTTTATCATTAACATGAGAAGCATAAGCATAGGCAGGAATTATTACCTGTGGCAACATGTCGTCCCATTCCAAATATGGCATAGATGATGGCAGGAAACAGAGACCCATATAAACCAAACACTGGGTGCACAGATGAGAGAATAGCAAAGGCCAACCCTGTGAAGAAGACCAGAATGATTAGGACCATCTTATAACATCAAGATATAATCCACGATTGAGGCCAAATGAAATAATTTAATAGTTCTATTTATTCAACAAAAAATCTGGCATTTTTTTTCCTAAATGGGAGAAAATGACTCATTAGTTCAAATGTATGTTTAGTTAATGGTACAGTGACTTGGCTAATTCATGAAACTATCCATTTCCCATTAACTGGACCCTAGTCTATCTCTCAGGTATAATTTCTTAGAGTGGAAAAAAAAATCAAGTATGCTCCTTCGATGATCAAGTAAGAAATAACTTTTAATTATTAATTCCTCATAGATATTTCTGTCTATATAGTTTGTATGTTACATGCACATAGAAAATTTTTATAGACCTTTCTAAAGGACCACTGGTGATTTAAATATGACCACAACATGAATTGGAACAGGTTCATTAACGTGATCTTGTCTGTAGTTGGTCCCTGGCATTAAGCAATTACTATGTTAGGTTCTGACAAATCCATTTGAGTCTACCAATTTAATGTTGGACATGTGATTTGGTGTAAAGTACTTTACAAGTTACAAAGAGGAAGGAGGTGGCAGTAGAAATGCCTATACTTGAGGACAGATCATTATTCACATTATGGGGCCTAACAGTCTAGTTCCAATATCACTCATTTTTACTGTTGAACTTTTACATTTTAAATTAAATTTATTTTTTAAATGACCTTTGTAATCATACATAAAATATTTCTCAAGTAGTACAAGACACATTTTATCCATGATTAAAATAGGTGAGAATTCTACCAAGGACCTTCTTCAAAAACCGTCTGGATTGCTTGTTTATTGGTAGTGTATTTCTTTTGTGTTTGTTTGTTTATTTATTCTAATTTGTTATACATAACAGCAGAATGCATTTCAATTCATAGTACACATATAGAGCACAATTTTTCATGTCTCTGTACACAAAGTAGAGTCACACCATTTGTGTCTTCAAACATGTACTTAGGGTAATTATGTCCATATTTCTTAGTCTGAATGCAATAAAAGTGACTGCAGAGGAGTCGGTGGCAGAGGCTGCTCTAGAATGTCATATAAACATGGTGAGAGTCAGCAGTCTGGTTTGTAAGTGCTGGCATTTAAGGCAGGTCTTGGAACTAGGTTAGCACTAGAAGGCTGAATATCCCCTACCTCTTCACATTTTGGTTTAACTTTATAAAAAGTACTGTATTTAGCCTAGAGTTGCTAAAATAAAAGTACTTCAAAGTTCTCATTCCAAGAAAAAAGGGCCAACTGCCAGTAATTCCATAAGAGAAAAAGAGCTTGGAATTTGGAGAAAATACTAACAATAAAACCCAATGAAAGGAAATTAAGATGCAATCCTGTGCTACTTCTTTAATCACCAACTTCAGGTCTGGAAGAAAAGGAAAACTAGAGGTATTGTTCTAGGTTAGCAATTAGAAAGTAGGGATAGCTATTGAGTCAAATATGAAAGTGTCACACAATATGTTCTCCCTCTTCCTTCCCCCATCCCCCTTCTCCTCCTCCTCCTCCTCCTCCTCCTCCTCTTCTTCTTCTTCTTTCTCTCACTTTTCCCTCCAAAACTTGTCTTTCTTGCTTTATTTTTCAGCTTATCTCACATATGCTCTCATTAAAAAAGAGTTGGTGGAAATGTCTGGAATTCCTTAACATTTGGCAGTGGGAAGATAGGAATCTTGAGTCACTCCAAATGGCCCATCAGCTACACATTTCATTTCCTCCCTGACATTCCAATCTTACCTCAGGACTTTTCATTTATAAAACCGATTAATTTGCTTCTTAGCTGTGCTACATCAGATTGTGTTTTCTATCACATACAATGAGACATTTCCAAATGACAACCTTCTAAAACTTGAGGTTGTCCTACACAAAATTTCTACAATGTTTTTGCCTCACTTTTATGGTCTTATGAAAATATAAATAACATTTAAATATATCCAAATGTTAAGATGGGGAATGAATGATTGAATCCCAAAGAAGACTTCTAAGAGGAGGAAATGGTGAATAATACATGGGCAAAAAAATATGAATGAGGAGTGGATGTTTGAGGAGTGAAGGTGAGGAGACTATTTTAGATTGCAGGATCTATTCAATGGCACAGAGTTCTACAAGAGCTTGCTTAGTTCTGGAATGCAGAGTCATCTGGTATGCTCAACTAAAGGGATTCACTTGAGACAGTGCCAAGAGAGGTTAACAACATACATTAAATAGTAAA
The DNA here is from genome assembly GCF_048772815.1 of Callospermophilus lateralis. Lineage (NCBI taxonomy): Eukaryota > Metazoa > Chordata > Mammalia > Rodentia > Sciuridae > Callospermophilus > Callospermophilus lateralis. Next base: position 48,697,079 of record NC_135320.1, on the reverse strand, counting down.
GGATTTTATGTATTAAGATAAGTGGTTAGAAATTTACCTGGGATTCAAGATGGTGGAAGTTTTGAAATTTTAGGACATCCTCTCGCCCAGCTTCTTCTCGGTTCTGATAACCCATCAGATTAGAAAAGACATGGCTGGGCCAGGAAGGGGAAATGCCAGTAAAAGTTCATGCTACAACTTAGGTACTCAATTGCATGCCTTAATGCCAAATACACCAAACAAGAGAGGAATCGGCTCATCTCTCCTCAAGAGCTGGAGGGAAAACTGGGATTTCACCACTGCTTGAGGAGAAAAAGGATGGGATCATAAACATGAGGTCCCTCAGAGAATGGCAGGCCCATTGACCTGCTGGAGTTCTGGGGAGGCCTGAATACTGTGGCTCTGGAAAGGAACCACTGCTGGGCATAGAACTCTTTCATGACCAGGAGAAAATGTTAGCTCAGTCCTGGCCTGAAAGAGAGAATCTGCTGTGTCTTGTACAGCTTCTTATTGGTCCCTGCTTGAGAGATCCTAGCAACCAGATCTGTGTAGGTGGCAAGAAAATGTAGACCCTAATCATCATGAACTTAAAGGTTCTCAAACTGACCCAAGGGAGGAAGGCCAAACTGAACATAGGAGCTAACTCTACCTACAGAAAGAAAAAAAAAAAAAAAATGATGGCCTCAGAGACCATGAGAGGCTGAAAAAGTAATAAAGTGTAAATTTTATCTCAATAAAAGTGACTTTAAAAAAAAGCAGTAAGATCTCTCAAAGAAAAATTAGAAAAAATAACAAAACTTGTACAACTTTCTAACATAAAACATCAATAAAAAGCTGTAGAAAAGTATGCCTAATGTCCTGAGAACAAATTATTATTTTGATCAGAGAAGTAAAAATCCCTAACCAGTTAAGCCTGGAATTCTTCCTATCCCTGAAGGCAGAGAATCTTGGCTTATAGGAATCAATGGACTAAGAGTGAAAGGAGGATTATTCTCCAAGGAGCCAGAAAAGGAGGAAAAATAGGTAGGCAAAAAAAAAAAAAAAATATATCACCATATACACACCTTGGGAACTAACTTAGAATCTTGTGCATTGTTGGTGAAAATGTAAACAAGCACAGCCATTATGGAAATTTGTACTGAAGTTCCTCCAAAAACTAGAAATAGAGCATGATGGCACATGCCTGTAATCCCAGGTGCTCTGGAGGCTGAAGCAGGAGGATTGTGAATTCAAAGCCAGCCTCAGGAACTTAGAGAGGCCCTAAGCAGCCCAGTGAGACTCTGTCTCAAAATAAAATATATAAAAGGGCTGGGGATGTGGCTCGAGGTAAAACACCCCTAAGGTTCAATCCCTGGTACAAAAAAAAAAAAAATCTAGAAATAGAACTCCCATAAAATCCATCAACCCAAGTACTGAGTATATATACAAAGGAAATGAAATCAGTATATCAGAAGCATATATGCCCTCCCATGTTCATGGAACATTATTTACAATAGCCAAAGTATGGAATTAACCTGAGTGTCCACTGATAAATGAATAGACTTTTTAAAAATGTGTTATAAATGTGTAGGTGTGTGTAGCATACACACATAAACACAATGCACACATACACACACAAACACAATGCAGCCTTAAGAAAGAAGGAAATACTGTCATTGGCAACTACATGGATTAACCTGGAGGACACTGGGCTAAATGAAATAAGCCAAGCACAGAAAGATAAATACCACATGATCTGATCTATTATGTGGAATCTAAAAATGTCAAACTCATAAAGTTTAACAGAGGCTAGATGTGGCAGAATTATAGATGTTGGTCAAAGGATCCACAATTTCAGTTAGACAAGAGAAATAAATTCAAGAGCTCTACTGTGAATCATAATAATTATAGTAAATAATAATATATTATGTACTTGAAATTTCTAAGTAGATATCAAGTGTTCTCACTACCCAAAATATAATACATGTGCTAATTGACTATATATATAGTTAATTTATATATATATTATAATATATAAATATATATATCAAACATTATTTGGCACTCTCTATAAAACTATGAAGTTTTATTTTGTTTTGTTTATACCCAGCTAATAATATCATATTAAGTTTAAAGTGTTGAATTGAGAAAGTCCCTATTAACTCTTGATATTTCTAGGATTTCAGGGCATGTCAAGTTTTCTTGTGCAGAAACTTAAATATTTAAATTGCAAAAATTAACTAACCAGTGTCTTGGGGATGTCTTTGTTATAGATCCATATTAGGAGTTTTATTTTTATCTCTGTTAATGCCTATATTTTGTGGAAACTTCCTCTTAACCAGATCTCACAAAGACTCTCCAGCCCCTCCAGCATCACTGTACATAGAAGCATGACCCAAGGGACGTTGGGCTGGGAAGAAATAGTGTTCTTAATCAAGTTCTATTAGAATATTTTATTTTCAGACATTTATGACCATGTGAAAAAAATTGGCCTTGAAAAGCACAGATGTAAATGGGGATATAATATTGAACAAAATCAATATAAGCAGGTATAAGCAAGTACGAGATTTTTACATGAATTACCGGAATGGTGGGAGAATGATTACTTTCCATTGAGAGGGTCTCCAGGAGCTAATACCCCATATGAGAGAATCAGCTTCTAAGACAGACAAACGAGTAGAATGTTTCGTGAACATTTTTGAAAGTATAGAGTTCATTTCCTAAGAAAGAGTGATTGCTGAGGGTGCTTGGGAAAACTGGCCATGCAGATATAATTCAAAGTTCAAGCAAGAGAGGAGTACACATGTCACAAATGAGAAGACAGTAAGGGAAGGGAAAGATGATTGAGAAAGGGTGTAATTTCACATGGCGACCAAGGATGACAGGAACCAGAGACACGTGTGCAGGTAAAAACTCAAATACGCTTGAAAAAATGCCATTTCTTTGCTTTTACTGACCATTTTTACTTTGGAATCTGAGATCACCTGATTAGGAAGAGAAAGAAACTGCAATGGCAGCCTCTTGATTTTCCAAGTCTGGATATGGCATGGAAGAAAACCACAAGTGTGTGGTATATGAAAGGAAGTGGATGATAAGATAGAGTGCATTAAAAACATCAGCAATTCAAGGCCTTGGCTGAGAGCCTTAAATAGACTGTTGGTAAAAAGAACTGTTTCTGCTTCAGTAAAGTTTAATTCAAGTGGAAACAGGGACAGTCAACTGTGAGTCCTAATAAGAATTCTAGCATGACTTCTAATCCAGAAAGCACAGCTCTTGGAGGGAAGAGAAATGGTCAGTCAGAACAACTGGTAAATCCAGAAGAAAGAAGTCATCTTGACTATGAGAGGGCCTGATGTGAGGGGAGAATGTTGATGAGCGCTGCTCCCTGCTCCTAATGTCTGCTGTAGTTACAGAATCCAGGCTTTATGAATTGGGCCCAGAGCACCATATTAAGAATTAACTGATTCTCTGAAAAGTAAAAAATGTCATATGAATGCAAGCTAACAGTAATAAAATGCACAAATGCAAGTTAGTAGTGAATTTGTTTCCTCAAACTGGACTTTGAAACTTCACGAATGATTTTTTTTTTTTTTTAAATCAGTAATAGAAATGGCAAGACTTTCTTCTTGTCACATTTACCTTTGGTGTTTTTAGTAAAAGGGTATTATATAACAATATTAAAATTGTAATTTCAGGGAGGAAATTAAGTAGTCTCTTAGCCTTATAGTGACAGTATTATATAAGTAAACATTAGAGAATATGTGTGAGATGGTAACACTTTTCAGAATATGATGATTTAACTCTCTTTGAAACTGTATTTTAACAGCCAAATTGCTCTGAAAAGGTTAAATTACTGCTTGAAGATAATCAGGCTACTACCAGCAAGGATTAGTTAGCTCATGGGCTTCAAGTGGATAAGAGTGCAATACCAAACACTAATGCTCACATGAAAATGAGGAAATACCAAACTGGGGGGAAGATATTCTTTGCTAATCTCTGACTCTGAACAAGACTGAGCAGCAATTGTCTGGTCAGACCAGGGAATACAGCTGGCACCCAGATCAGCACTCCTTTCTTACACAATTCAGTCTAAGAGCAGAAGAGAGCAATAATGACGTTTCTCTCTGTACACTGCCATTATCCAACAATATCCCAGACAATATTCCCAGATAAAGTAAATGAAAATGATATTGGACCCATGGGACACAAAGAGTTGTTAAAAGGTTCTTTTACCCAGTCTTGGACATAAGTGCTGACTTGCACTCCTAGCAACCCAAATACAATGACACAATGGGCCTAAAATGCTAATTAGGTGATTTGCCATCTCTTTCTATTCTCTCGTGGATTAGTTTGTTTCTGATTCTGTTTTTTAACTGGGTAGGATGAGGGGGGCATGGAGAGAAAGAAGTGGGAGAGAGAGAAAATGTGTACATTCATACACAGAGTACCTGCAGATGTTAAAGGATCTCTTTCTAGCACATGATATCAGTGATTAATAGAAATAAGTCTGAAGTACCCATGGCTGGCAAATGGGTGGTCCTTAAAAGTTTGTATGATGCCTAGAAATTCTCAAACTTATTTTGAAAGATTTCTTGCAAAGCTGAAGATCTCCAACTTCTTACCTTCAAGTAGCAGAACTAAAACCTACAGGTAGAAAAACATCTATTTAGAATTAAGCACCTACTATGTACCAGAAAGGTGATATATAAATTAACAACCCAGATAAAAATCCATGCCTTTGTGGGGTTTCTTTTTATAATCTGCACTTATTGGTTTATGCTCTCATAGGGAAAAGATGACAATAATCATAGCATTTATCACACACCTCAATTATACTAGATTCTGCCCTGAGTACTTTATATTCTCTCATTTTTCCTCAAAGCAACCCTGTGTACTAGGTATTATTATCCCTATTTTAGATATTGGAATACTAAATCTTAGAGCAGCTAAAGAACTTGCCTAAGTAATGTAAGCAGAGTTCAAAACTGAGGTCTCTCTGACAGCTATTCCACAAGTATTTATAAAGCTCTTACTATGGGGGCTGGGGATGTGGCTCAAGCGGTAGTGCGCTCGCCTGGCATGCATGCGGCCCGGGTTCGATCCTCAGCACCACATACAAACAAAGATGTTGTGCCCGCCGATAACTAAAAAATAAATATTAAAATTCTCTCTCTCTCTCTCTCTCTCTCTCTCTCTCTCTCTCTGCCTCTCTCTCTCTTAAAAAAAAAAAAAAAAAAAAAAAAAAAAAAAAAAAAGCTCTTACTATGTACCCCAATACACAGTACTTTCTATCCCCAATGGGAGATATAAAGAAGTGGAAACAACCTAAGTATCCATTAGCCAATGAATGGATAAAGAAAACATGGCATATATCTGCAGTGGAGTGCTATTCAGCCAAAGAGAAAGAATGGAATCCTGTCATGTCCAACAGCATGGGTGGAACTGGAGATCATTATGTTAGGTGAAGTAAGTCAGCCAAGCAAGGAAAGACAAGTACCCGCGTGATCTCACTCATTTGTGGAATGTAAAAAGGTTGATCTCAGAAATTGAGAGTAGAGTTGTGGTTATTAGTGGCTGGGGTTGGTGGGGGTGAAGGAGAATAGAAGGAAGGGGAAATGTTGATCAATGGGTACTATATTGCAGTAAGATAACAGAAGTGCTGGTGTTGTTTACTCTTAAGACTTGAGGAGAGAACCCTGCAAAGGTTATAGGAAGGAAAGGAGAGAAGGAAAAGAATATTCCAGGAAAAGTCCTAAAGAAAGAGACTTCATGATCCCACATGGTGCTGATACAAAGGACTTAAATAGGTGACTGGCATTTTTGTAGCCCATAGATGTCAACAATATCCTCTCTAGAAGGTGTCCTCAAGGCTTCAATGCCATATTAATACTTGTAGTTGATTTTGGTCAAGAAGAGCTTTTATTTCTCAGTAAGAGAGAAATGAAACCCTCCATTCAAGTATATTTTTTGTGTGTGAAAAGATAGCCCCAGTACAACATTGGAAGTACTTGTATCTATGATGAACGTAAAGAATCAAGGCCAAAGTCATGGCAAAATCCAGTGGCCAGGGCAGCAGAAAAGTTGATACAGAGAAGGAGCCATCATCAGAGATTTCTCATCTCTGCCTGACGATTATTATCTTATAATTTAATTTTTACTCAAAGTTAACAGTATAACTGCTATAATACCTTTTTTTTTGTCAGTAAGCCTATAGTATAGATTTTTTTGAGACCAGACAATTACCCTTAAGAGTCAGTTTTCCTCTCTGTCACATGGACTTCTATAATTATCATTGATCACTTTATGAGCACTCAAAAAATAGTTCGTTTGGGTGCTAATAACTTTATAAATTAGATTCTTAGCACTTAAGGTAAGTTTCCATATATTGGTAGACACATTCTTCAATAATACTTAAATTATTTAAATTCATCTCAAAGTTAATGGCTTACTTATCAAATGCTAAAATATTAATTATATCACTAATAATTATGCTAAAATAGTAATCAGATTAGGCAGTATTTTCAACACCCTGCAAAAACTCATGATTGCATTACATCTTATAGTCCATAAATGTTTAATAATGAGGTCATATTTGAAATCAATGTCAACAAAAGTCCCCATCCTCTTCAAAACTGAGAGGCCCTAATGGACTAAAATTTTGATAATCACCTGTTCCTCTAAATTTAGTTGAAAAAAAAAAAAGTCAAATAACTCCAACAATGGTCCTAGGATAATCCACAGATAGGTCAAGAGACCAACCTAATGTTTTAATGTAAGGATAGGGACACCAACACATTGCCTTCAATAACAGCTGCTGGTTGATACTTTTTTTCTTCCTCTAACCAGCCAGATTTATCCTGTCACTGCCTTCCATGGGCTCAGGCTCACCCACAAAAATCTGAGGCCTGCTCATATACTGGGTAGAACTTAGAGAAGATTCAGAGCTATCAATGCTGCTGGCTTGCTAGATTGTAACTCAGAGATCTTTCTACCAAGAATCTTGGACCCACATTCTAATTCTGATTTGCTCCTACACTTTACCTAAGATTTCAACACTTTATTCCCTAGTTTTACCTTTCTTGTCTTGGTCCCACAGGTTGACATTCAGAGACTAAACTTTCACTTACCAGGCTGTTTGCATGTTCAGCCCCCCTGAACCTGACCCCCAGTCCTAGATCAGGATTCTATGTCTCTCCATACACAGTGTCACAACTCAACACAATCTGTGGAGCAGAAGTTCTCCAACCCCTTTCTCTCCACTACCTTCTACCTTCCTACCCAAGAGAAGGGCTGCTAGTGGTAAGGGTCAAATTTGAACACTCCAGAGAGGACACATTTCCTGGTGGAAGAAGGCCATGTCCAAGAGTTTATGTTTTTCTCGCGTCTACTATTTCTTAATCCATGCTATTGGCAGGATAAAAGGACCAGGGCCTGCCTCAAAGTAAGCTCTGATGTGTTTCTCTTTCCACAAGCATATTCAAACCTTAGCTTTAAAAACCTTAGATATCAATTCTACACTGTTTTTCTGCACTCTAATTTTGCTAGAGCTAACTTTGCCCTCTACTACAGCTATTACAGTGGACACTGGTTGCCATTTCCTAAATGTTACCTGTGTATATAGTTCCCTAGAGATCCCCTCTCGGGAAAGAGAAATGAGTGGGATTTGATTTCTTAAAATGACATTTTATATAATATCAATACCTATCGCTAATCAAATTTTGCTAGCTTTTTTCAGCCCACTACTTTGTTCTCTACATCTATCCAATTTTTAGCACCAAACACTCATTTCACGTTTGCTATACAGATGGGACTATATTAGTCTTCATGTTCCTAAATAAAAGCACAATTCTTTGGCAGTTCCTTGGGTTATGCAATCTATTCAAGGCAAAAAGTGGCTGAAACCAATACTCTATAAACTTTCACTAAGAAAATGTTCCCACCCTTACATACCCTCACCAGAGTGATATCTTCAAGGTTGAAATAACAAGATCATATTCTCTTGTACGCATTTCTGAGGAAAGGAAAAAATAATAAGCCCCTTGTGGGCTAGATTGTTATCTTATACTTTTCTGTCTCTTTCTAAGAATATAGCAAAAGACTCTATATTCTGTCAAATATTTTTCAATAGAAATGAACAAAGACCCTAGCAAGACAGATTTCAATATTCTTGAAAACAAAATAATTAGGTAGTGGTAGGCACTTCCAATAATTACACATACCAAATCAAACCCAAACTGTGTGGGTAATGATGAAAGTTATTTCCATCTGGTAACTGGTTTGTGGTGGTCTTAGCATTGTTATTAGCAAACCACAGTATAGCCAGCTGTCTGGTTCACACTATCAGCAGGCTCAGGGTTAAGCAACATTACAAGTGGGTCTCCCAGGGTAAATTTACATATATTCAAGAACCACCATTGTGTGAAAACAAAACTCCTATCAGCACATGTTCTTTTGGTTCACAGGCAACTATTAATCAAAAGACAGTGATTCTAATCACTAGAAGGAGTAATGTAAATTACACCAAGTTTTTATGCTGTCAATGACTATACATGGAGATCTCACAAGCATAAAAATAAAGAATTATCATGATCCAGAAGAGACCTACGAGATTGAGTTTAGAAACAGCAATGATAGGAACTTTCTTCTCTACCTGACTCAAATTTATTTTTTTTTTGAAGTTTTACATAGATAATAGAGAAACAAGACTATAAATGAGTAGATACCTTAACTGACTAGCAATGAATTTTGATGCGTCTTAATTAAGTTAAAGGCATGTGTTTTGAAGTACGAAAAACTTGCATTTAAACATTTCCTCTGTCGTGTTGAAATGTATTGCCTAGAAAATCAATCAGTCTGCCTTATCTATAAAACATGGGTAATAACAGCATCAAACTCTTAAGGTTTTTATAAAGACTAATATAATACACAATGAATGCTTAACAGGACGTATGGCACATTTAGCACATTTAGGCATTTAGTGAAAGTAGTTATGTTTATTACTGTCTGGGAAGTTGCAACAAAGACAATGGGCATCAGACTGTCTCTGAGAGATGTTCAAAGGGAAGAATTTATAGAACCTGATTAATAGAATATGGCTTTTAAGAGAAAAGGGCAAAAAGGATCATTTCCAGATTTCTAGCATGAACAACTGGGTAGATAAGGGGATAACTTTCATGATAATAAAGATGGAGGACAAGGATGGGTTTGAGGAGGGAAAAGGATGTGTTCAGTTTTAAATGCATCCTTGGGAGATATTATAATGGTGTCCAATAGTTAACTGAATATTTCTATCTAGAGCTGGAAAGAGAAAAATCAGGCTGGAAATGTATTTCCGCAATTCAGCAGTAGAAAATTGGCAGTTGAAGCCATGGAAATGGATTAGCTAATGAAAAGCAAAATGTATAGAGAAAAAAGAAAATATGATCAAGCATATACACTAAAATGAGAAAAAAAACCACCATTGTGTTTTTTTCATTGAAAGAAATGGTGCTGTTGAAGCTCTAGTGGGTGGGGATAGTGTCTTTCCTGGTGGGCAGACATCTCCAGTGTTAGAAAGCTGAGAAGGGCTCAAGCTTGCTCTCTTGGACTCAGAATGGGAGACAATAAATTTCTGCAGTTGTGCCCTGGACTGAACGTGGTCAGGGTAAGAGGTGGCATCTATATGGATAGAGGAGAGCAAAAATGAGACAAAAGAGACCAAACCAGTTGTAGTTTCAGATTCATGGTATTGGTTATAAGTTCCAGAGCACTAAAATTTCCTGGTACTGATTACAGATTCCATGATTCTCTGTCCCTTTTATTGTCCCCTTGTGTCTAGTAAATTCTTATTCAAACATTTTATCCTATGTCATCTCTGTTACATGGTAAAATATTGTTCACTGAGGCTCAAACTAGTATTAATGCACATCTCCTCTCCCCCTCTCATCCTAACCAACTCTGGCAGGGGGCCATGATCAACCCTAAAGGAAAAGAGCAACTGTTCCATGTTAAGTGTTCTTCCCACCATCTGAGATCTCTTCTGGATTCAACCTCAGCTTTATTTTATCAAGGAGCCACCCTAGTCCCACCCAGGTAAAGTCTGCCATACTAGAAACATTCAGGGAAACAGAAGGCAGCCAGAGAGAAAGACTGAGGCTTGGCAGGTCAATGTTTGAATCTGTCTTAGCAGGACTAGAATTGGGGGCAATTCACATAATGTTCTGAACCTTAAAGTCTTATCCTCATGAAAATATAAAATTCAATAATATTTATCTTACTGAGTTTCATAAGATGTGTAGCTTATTTAGGGAGTAATAACACTTTTATATGTTATTAAGATGATTAGCAGAAACCCAACTTAAACTCGCATAAGCAAAGAAAAAAATCTATGTGTGCTTGCACATCAAGTCATGGGTGTTCTAGCTGTTATCAGGACTGTTTTTCTCTGCTGCAACATATCTTGGAGGTCCTGGGAAGCCATAGAGGTGCATAATCTGTACTCTCATCAACTCCAGCACAAAGGAGAGAGCTGTCTCCTCCTTAAAGTTTCAACACACATGTTGGGATCCACACTGACTGGACCACGTGGATCATTTTTATTTTCATTACCATTTTAAAATAATAAATTACTGGTGTGTCATATAATTAACCCAATCCTTGTGCCTGGAATACAGATCTTATTACAGAATCAGTCACTGGCCAGAGGTATGGAATTGTGCCAGTTATCAAGCTTCAGGCTCCGTCTTCACCTGGACCAATAATTGTCTGGAATCAGCTCTCAACACCAATGCTCATTAGAATCAGGAAATACTACAAGTTGTGAAAAAGAAGGAAAAAAAAAATGTGTCTAGGCCTGATCAACCCCTCTAGAAAATTCTGATTTAGTTATTCAAGATGGGACCTGGGTACCAATGTTTGGTAAGCCCCAAATGGTTCCAAAGGGCTCTCAAAGTTAAGAGTCCTGGTTTAGAACCATTCAGTCCACTGATCAGCCTGGATGGACTTCATCACTAGAGCCAGAAGTAGAACCACACTTAAACCGTGTACTATAAGTGGAAGAGGCATTAGTCTTTGTTTTTGTCAGCTTCTTCATCACTGTGACCAAAAGGCCTGACAAGAGCAATGTGGAGGAGGAAAAGTTTATTTGAGGCTTATGGTTTCAGAGGTCTCTGTAGCATAATTCCACGGCGGAAGAGATGTGGAGGAAAGCAGCTCAAGTCATGACCACCAGAAAGCACAGATAGCACCACGCTCCAGTGACAAAATATAAACCCCAGTGACTTGTTTTCTCCTATCACACCCAACTGGGTGTCTACAATTACCACCCAGTTAATCCATCAATGTATTAATCCACTAAGTCATACCTCTCATCATCAATCATTTCACCTCTACATGTTCTTGCATTATCTCCCACATGAGCTTGTTCGGGACACCTCAAATCTAAACCAGAGTATTCCCCAAAACAAATCTGAGGCATGGCTACTAAAGACAACAGAGATGGATTTTAGGAGGCCAACACAAAAGGCTACTAATCCACAGGCCACACACATCATCCTCCCTGCTATTATTACAGACCTTCAAGTTCTCCACACCCTAAAAAAGGAAGGTCATGGCTTTTCCATGTGGACAACTCTAAATATTATAGGGAACCTTATCCTAATAAATGTACCTTTAAATTCTGAATCATCATGCTTCTGCATTGAAAGAAAAGAAAATCAGAAGTGCTGAACGGAGGCTGGAGCTGTAGGGAGGGGATTGGTCATGGGGTGAGGGGAAATGGTGCTAAAGGGGAAAACCAGCAAATGTCACTAGCGCCTCTGTGTATTTTCATGAAGGTCATGGAAAGTATATTTTAGACTTACTTAGGAATATTTAGCTGCCTTTGTTCCTGGAGAAGAGAAAAGTCGCTAGCAGGAAGATACAGTGATTTAGGGGGTTGGATTAGAGATACATAGCCAGTATTAGTATTCCGTATCCCCAAGGCTGAGAGCATGCAGGGAAGAATTCCCAGACAAGCCTTTAATCTTCTCAATGCAGTATGCTTCAGGAATTTCCACTTATTGTTCCACATGTCACTAAGCTGCCCTCAGGAGTGCAATGAAGCCCAACTTCCAACACATATGTTTTGGTGCCAGTAATGCCACACATTCTGCATAATTATAAGGAACATCCATCGTTTGTCTGTGGCCCAAAACTTTGTGGTTTGAACATCAGGCAACCCTATGGCAGCTTAAATTTTTCATGGTTCTGGAACAAAAATTCTAGGTGATCCCTTGGAATGCAAGGCAAAACACTCTCATTTTCCTCCCCAGGAGATTTGGTTCTTTCACAGCAAGTCATGCATTTTAGTTTTCCACCCTGTTTCAGTGCTTGAGTTTTCAGGTTGAAACACAGTAACTCCCAAGTGGTTGTGTTGGCTAGAATGTGAACTAAGGAGTCTAAAGACCAGTCTGATGCTGGTTAACTTGCCAACCATGTTGGTAACATATTTTGTGTGGATGACATTCTCTATAAATTTTGGCTGATCTTCAAAATACATTCAGTAGTGAGGACCTTCAAGACATCAGCTAAAGAGCATTTTGGCAGAAGGTACCTATAGAGAGTGGTTCTTACCTGGTGATGGTAATGAAGGCTCTTCAGTGTTTTAAATATTTTTTTTAAAGAAAATGATTTCTATTATCTCCCACATGAGCCTAAGGTTTCTTTTATACTTCTTTCTGCATTTATTTACTTTGGGGAGGGACAATCACAATTCTGGAAGTCTGGTAAAGTCCTATTGACCCCTTCCCAGAATACTGTTTTTAAAAACAAGTTATAAAAAATTCATAGGATTATGGAGAAATTATGAATATTGAAATAATACATTAGTCCAAGTTCATAGAATTGAAGGTTCTGCTGATCCAGTTTAAGAATATAGTCATATATAATCTCTCCATAAATGTTTTATTTAAGTGAGTTCAAAGCATCTCAATCAACACATTAGCCGAGGTTAAACTTATAATGGGAACACTAACAAGAAAGTGGCAGTAGACAAGGGAGTGGTGGGGACTGTGGCAGAATGTTCAGTGTGTGCCCTGCCTAAAGTAGGAAGCCTCTAAGGAGATCAACAGATTTCTGCCACATGGGAATATGGGCCCTGTAAGGCCATGTCTTTCTCTTTTTCAAGAGAAGCAAAGTATTTAGGTTTTTACATAAAATATCCTATTTGTCAATATTGGCTGAAGAAAACAGATTAACATTATTTGGAAAAAAAGAAGATGTACCTTTTATCAGATTTGTCTAGAGAGCTACAAGTGTATGACTTCAAGAAAGTAAGAGAAATTGAAAGAAACCAAATACTCATAATTTAATGTATATTTTTCACTATAGGTATCCTTAGGACACTTATTTTTAAAACATAAGAATTAATTTAGGGCTGGGGTTTTGGCTCAGCGATAGAGTGTTCACCTAGCAAGAGCGAGGCCCTGGGTTCGATCCTCAGCACCACATTAAAAATAAATAAATAAAATAAAGGTATTGTGTCCAACTACAGCTAAAAAATAAATTTTTTTTAAAAAAAGAATTAATTTAAATTCACCTTCCTTCCTATGGCGGCACCCTGTGCAATAGAACACTCGGTGGCTTAAGCTAAGGAAAGGCTTAGCTCTTCCAATGTTTATTGAAAACCTACTTCTTTGTGCTGGGCAATACAAGTTGGTAAGAATATAAAGGTGAAGGCATTGACTTGGTTTCCAGTGTTTGCAAACCAGTCTAGAAAGAGAGTTGCACCAAAAATCTATAATACAATGTGTAATAGAAAGACTATGATAGAGGTATGTCAAAAGTACAAAGAGTGTAGAAGGAAAGAAAACGTGAGTCTTCCCAGGAGCAGGAGAGAGGTTTTCAGAGGAGAGATCTCTTTGAACAGAGCTTTATATAAAGAGGCCCAGATTGTTCAGCATCTGAGAGGATATGCTGAAGAACTGGGCTTTTATCTGAGAGGAAATGGAGGGCTATTTAAGAATTCTGAACAGGGAAGCAGTATGTTCAAATCTTAAAGAATTCTGGCTGCAGTATGGAACGCTGTCTACAGGTGGAGACAGAACAGAGAATGAAGACTCAGGCTGGTGGTTTCAAGGGTTCAGAGGATGTATCAGGGCAGCAGCAGAGGCATGAGCCAAGGCGAACTGGTGGAAAAGATACTTAAAGGATAGAAATGGAAGAACTTGGTGTCTGCTTGTATGCTAGTGGCCAGGGTGGCAAAAAAAGGAGGGAAGAATTGAGAATGACTCCCAGGACTTTCTACAAGAGAAAGTCTAGCAAAAACTATGAGCATAATCCTGAAGACAGATGACCTAAGTCCAACTTCTTTCCATTTGCTGTGTGACTTTAGGCAAGTTATTTATCTTCTATGGATACATATTTTCACACACACACACACACACACACACACACACACAAGTGCTTTTAAAACAGTACTTCCATTTATCCTTTTTAATTTCATTATTAACTATTATAAACTTGGTTAGGACAGCAGTGTCACTCCATTTGTTTTAGAATGCTAAATGTTGCAGCTGATGTGCTTTTAGAACACTCTAGGTTAGAACACTCTAGGTTAGAACACTCTAGGTTAGAACACTCTAGGTTTGCATGATAGATGTGGATCCCAGTATGGTAATAACAGTGAGAGTCTTTTACGCAGATCGTCTGAGATGGTTTTTGAGAGGAGGGTCAGGTTTGAGTCGCTAAGACACTGGTATTGAATCGAAAGAGTAGAATGGAAAGAGCAAAATTTGTAGAGGCACTTTAGAAGAGAAGTCCAGACAAGTAATGGGGAAAAAAATGAAAGATTAGTGTCTTGAAACCAAGAGAATAAAGGAGTTTAGAAAGAGTACAGCAAATACAGAAAATATTATAAAGGAGTCGGGTACACTGATAACGGAAAAGCACCTATATTCCACAATTAGGAAATCTTTAATAAAGTAATTTAAAAATGACTTCTTGTCATTGACATATAGAAAACACTCAAATGCTAGTTTCCATTATACTTCTTAACTTTAAGTTCATTTCTAGAGATAGTAAAATGAAAAACAATAATTAGATGGAATCATAAACTTTCCATATTTATAATGAAAAACTGAATTCAAAAATTTCATGTAATTCTACTATGCTGAGTCAATAAAAATCTGCTTTGAAATTCTGTAAAAGGATATTCGTTTTTTGTTTCCATTATGATGCAGGGACTAAAACTACCTCTTCTGATTTTCCTAAAGAAATGAAGCTGATAATAATTGCCAGTATCATATTAACACAAATAGAAGATGATGATATCTAAATGCCTTCCTTTCTCTGTATCCTACTGTAGTTATTTTTCTTGTCACTTTGCCTTTGGGGCCTAAAAACTACAGGGATGAAAACTGAATGTAACAGTAATTTGAAGGGAAGGATATTCATATCTTTCCAAAAAGTCTCCTGTTACTAATAACATTGATATTATAAAAAGTCTGGTTGTTTTGGCAGTGTAGAATACAAAGTGAAAATGTTAAGAGTGTTAGCTTTGGAATCATACCCTGACTCTACCACTTATCAGGTATGAAGCCCAAGGAGAATTCCTTATTCTTCTAAACCTGCATTCCCTCATATGTAAAATGGAGAGAAGACTGTTGTCACTGAGAAGGAGAGTGGTGATGTACATGAGAGGTTAGCACAGTGCCGCTGAAAACAAATGATAGCTTTATGATGTTTTGTTTTTTAACTGTCCATTGTAGATGACCATGAAAAAAATTTGAGAGAGAATTGTATTTAAAAGAATAGGTATATTTAGAAGGATTAATCTTTTCGTATGCCAGCAAAAACCTTTAAATTCTTCTTAGCAGTGTGACTTGTCCCTTCAACTGGTAAACTTCCAAGAGAACCAGCAGCCAGATCTGTACTTTCCCATGGCACAAGAGCAGAGTAAGTTTTGTGCTATTCATCTGTTGGGGACTAACCAATGTGTTTCTTCATACTCAATGAAATATATGACTCGTAAAACAAAATCCCTCAAAATCTATACCCAAATAAAAGCCACACAATTGACTACTAAAGACTTACAAACAAACCTCAGCATTTAGGATTTGTATCAGGCAACTTAATCATATCTCAAAATGCTCTAATTAATCTGATATTTCCCAAACATAAAAGACAAATTATTAGTAAAAACATAATTCTCTTTCATTTTGCATTAAATTAAAGCAAGATAAGTTTATAACATATACTGAAACTATCTGATGAAAAAGTCCTTTTTTAGTTCATCACCTAAGTTTTCAAAGTCCATGGTGGCAGTGTTTCATTTTGAATTTTAAATTGAATAAAAGCAAGGCTGAAAATACCCTATCCTGTTGTTTGCCTTTGAATTTTTCTAAAAGATTACTATGCTTTGCTATTGGCAAAATGGTTATTAAAAATGTAACACAAGCCTATGTAATGAAATGGAATCCCATAAAGTATGATAGTGTTATGGATCTTAAAGTAAAGCCACCAGTGCAGATGTTCCTAATCATACTAAAAACACAAATACACAAACCAGTTTGTTCCAGCTACAGAATAATTTAATTAAAAGAGTGCTTATAATTTAACAATATAAATAACAGTTAGAGCCAGGGAGGTAGTGAAATAGCAAGGAAATATAAACCCACAGAGTCTATGCCAAGAAAACTGTTCCAAATTCTCAAGGCTGAGAAAGCCATTTCTTTCCTTGCTACAGGTAGAAAATTACTACCCGAATTAGCCAAAAACTGTGATTAATGTATCTTTAGGGAAAACACACATACACATACACACACACACACACACACACACACACGCGTGTGTGTGTGTGTGTGCATACTAGTTAACTAGCTTTCATGAATACAAACACCTATCTAAACCCAGAATATCATTTAGAATCTGCTTTGGGGCAATTAAAATCATACTTCTCACCAGTTTAAATTTCTTATTGAGATATAAATGCAGTAGGTAATGGGATACAAAAATAAATCAGAAAACACAGTAAAACATAAGCTCTAAGGACATACAGTATTCTCTTTGCAAATAATGATCTTGGCAAAGAGCCTCCTTTTGTGCAGGCAGCTCTGTTCCTTGCTTATAACAGCTCTCACGTCAACAACAGGTAATTGTGTACGACTAATTAGGTTGAAAGACAATTGTATTCCAATCAGGAGATATTTTATCGCTTGTTTCAGTGAAGGCAAGAAATTATATCTGCAAAATCAAGTTTTAAAAGTGCACTTTCCCATAATAACTGATCTTTTACTCTAACATTGTATGAAATTTAACATCACAACTGTGTAATGCCTTTCAAAAATTGGGTCAGTGCATAATTGTTAGCAAAAGATAGCACAGAAATTAAAGGACAAATTAGGAAAACTCTTATACAAAGATATCCACACTGCTTCCCAAAGTTAATAACAGTTTCATTAAATATTCATTTTGTTATCTAAATTGTCCAGCCCAGTTCATTCATAATACCTTCCAAGAAGCAAAGCGACATCCACTCTGCAGAAAACGGGAAAACCAAATGCAGTACATTACCTTGTGTCACCTGTTGAACTGCCAACATTATCCCAGACACAGTGTCTGGAAGCAGGTTTTCTTTCAGATTGTAATGTGGTGCCCATTCCAAAATAGGTAGCCTCCTTCTGCACCACTGTTTAATGTCCTCATAATGTGGGGGATGCATCTTGCTCCAGAACATGCTTTTCTTTTTCCTCTTTGCCCCTGTCATTTTTCAGATTCCCTGTAGAAGTCAACTTCTTTAGACAAGGGGGGGAAAAAAAAAAGTTGCAGAACACCTCTTTTCAATGCCAGGCTCCAATTCGTCTGTGGTTTACAATGTCAAAGCTACCCAGAAAATAAATAAGTAAGAGAGAGGGAGGGAGAAGGAAAGGGAGAGGGGGGGGGAGAGAGAGGGAGAGAGGGAGGGGAGAGGAAGATTAAAAGCACTTAAATAGATGCAGCTGAGCTATCTGTCTTATTATGATGCAGCTAATTACTGTAGATAAAAACTGTAGATGAAAACCTTGAATTCTTATCTGAATGAGGAGTGGTTCCTGTTAGTGTAATGTATTTCTGATCTTGGAAAAGTAATGGGTTCGGTGGTAAGTTAGTCTACAGCTCTCTTGCCAGTAATTCCCTTTATATTCACTGTAGTCTTATGTGTTTGGCTGCAATCCCAATGGTTAATGAGGTAGTTCTGGGCGTGTGTTGGAAATAGGCTGGGCTATGCTAATGAAACCAGAAAACATCCTGCTCGTCCAGTTTCTCCCTTTAAGCTACGCAAAATCATAAATCTACCAGAAGGGTGTTGTGCAAGTTACATTCAGAGAATCCCCCATACGTTGGTGGGAGGTATATATTTTCAACATATCCTATGATTGCCAGTTCTACAAAATTCAGAAATGTGGCAGGGCCGTCTAAAGGCCCTTAGCATGTTTGATTCCCTGGTAGGTGAGGTTTTCATTCATACAGATACATTTAGTCACTGCACAGCCTGGGAAAAGACTGGCTAGTTCTCATGAACAACTGAAATTTCATCTCATGGGCTTAGAAAATAAGTAACGGTGAACAAATAATCGTGGCTTGAGTTCTTCCCTGTCCCTGAAGCTGTTCCTTCCGTTTTTTCTGACAGTTTCTCTAAGTCCTATAATTCACACACTTATGCTTTGTAAGTGAAATTTATTGAGGAATAACATGGTGTTTATACTATTGTTTGAAATGTCCCTAACTTTTTTTGTGTGCAGTGTTTCCCTGTGTTCACATAACTTTGGGTGTGGGGGTTGTTACACTTTATAATACAACAGACAGACTGTCAAAGCTTTGTATTTTATGATGGCTTCCCTCAGCCCCCAGGGGAGAAAAAAAAAAAAAAAAAGCCTGCATTTATGAGTTGTGTCATTGGAATTAAACCGAAAAGCCAATATACTAGGTAAAATTGTGAAGCTAAGATAAAGAATACCATGTATATAGTTTGCTGCAGTGCCTTTTAATGCCCATTTGTCCAGAGAATACAAATCTGATTTCTGGAAACTTTTAGAATAACAAAGTACTTGGATTTGTTGGCGACTTCTAAGGATCCCTGCAGAACCTCTCCCCATTGTTTTTAAAATGAAAATGAAGAGCTACTTTCTCAGCCTTCTAAAAGATGACACCTCTTGCTTTGTATCTTGTGCAATAATACTTTTTTCCCAATTCAATGAATTCTAAATGTATAGAGAGAGAGGGGGAAGGAGGCGGGGGGAGAGATATTTTATTTCCATCTGCAGAAGAATTTGATTTTCTAATTATTTATATTACATTAGATTTTCAAATTATTCCATAGTTCTGGTTTGAGGCCTATAGTGAGCCTCATTTAGTGACTAAGTTGTAGCATTCTAACCCTATTCTCTTGGCATAAAGAGTGGACTCACCAGATAAATGTAAATCTACTCTTTAATAGAGAGGCAATATTGCTTTTCCTTTACAAATGCTATCTTTAACTTTATATCCATTCAGTATATACAAAAAGAAGTTTAGGAGCTATATATGTACTAATTATAAGATTTTCATAACCAAAATGAACACTGAAGATATTTTTTTCCAAAAAATACCTGGGTCATAAATTCAAATCTGTGCTATGAAATGAGAAAAATAATTGGAAGCTTGACTGAAATGACCAGTAGACAGCTCTTATTTTCACTATCTATAGAATTTCAATCACTTTAACATTTGAGTTAAGTCTTTGTAACAAAAAGTTCACATGAAGTTGGGCATGATGGTACAAGCCTGTAATCCCAGCAGCTCAGAAGGCTAAGGCAGGAGGATCGCGAGTTCAGTTCCAGCATCAGCAAAAGCGAGGTGCTAAGCAACTCAGTGAGACCCTGTCTCTAAATAAAATACAAAATAGGGCTAGGGATGTGGCTCAGTTGAGTGCCCCTGAGTTCAATCCCTGATACCAAAAAAAGAAAAAAAGAGTACACATGAAAAGTATTTCCAGAATTGATACTCTAGATCACATCAGGGCTAGTGATTGTTCTAAAACATTTCAAGACAGGGAGAGAGGAGAAATTAGTATAATAAAATAGTTCTGAAGTCTCTCAATCAAAAATTTCCTAAAAAATAGAATAAATCATTCCTAAAAATCTTTTTCTAAAGTTTAAGTCTAGAATTCCAGCTCCAGATCTTTTTCCAATTTCATATGCAGATGCATTATTAAAAACATGCCCAAATCTCACTTCAGAATATGGCATCATTTCTTCTTAGAATCAGCAATACCAAATAAAGGAAATCTTACAAAGGAATTTCTTCATGCACGTGAAATAAATGATTTGTCTGACCTATACAATTCAAAAAGGCTAAATATATTATTAAGAAGTTTTTGTGACTTGAGGCAGTTTAAATGTCAACACTATGTACCATCTGAAGGGGGCACACCTCCCTAAATGTCCAGGATAACACCTATACAAAAAGACGGACAGTAATTACTGTCTTCCACTTCACCCATGGACCAATGGAAAAGTTCTGAAAACATCATTTTTAATTTCTGTTATCTTCAAAATCAAACCCATTAGCAAAAGTCAAGTGACCCTTCTCTGTTCCCTTACCCACTGGCAAGTTTCTGATCAATCCTACTTAACATGGCATGTTTTGGAGTTTTTTTGTTTTGGTTTGGTTTTTGGTTTTTGGAACCAGTCATGATTTGCTAGCCTCTGTGTGAAGAGCTTTAGAGGGGGACAGGGAGGAGATATTGTTTCTGTATTTGATGAGCTCTCATTTAATGAAGAAAACAGGAAAACGAATGACTAACTCAAGGCAGAATGGGATAAAGTGATAATTAAGTCACATAATGAATGGTAGGGAAACTCAGAAGAGAAAGTCTAGCATTCCCCATGAGAAAAAAAAAGGGAGGGGGCTTTTTCATTCTGCCTTGACCCTTCATTCCAACAGGTAAATAGAGTCACTCTGCAGCACATTACCTTAACTCTTCAGTCTATCTCTATACTAATTTCCCTAGTTACATGGTCTTTTACATTTTCTAAATGTTTATTCAATATTTACCTCTTCCATGAAAACTTCTCAGGTTCCCCAGAGTTCTACCCATGCTGTATAATCAACATTCAGGTTGATTATAAAATTTCAGGCTATTCAGAGTGTAGTTCTGTAGACATTTTCACAATTCATTGGTTTTCTTCCTTTAAATCTATTTCATGTGATTTTATTCAGTCTGGCTCATAAGATTGTAAATTCTTATGAGTAGGGATTAGTCACATACTTTTGCTTTGTCTCTTTCCTTAGGATCTACTAGAAGGAGCCACAACCTAGGATCTACTCAGTAAGTATGAATATACAACGTTCCTACTGCTAAAATACCAGAGAATCACTCAGTCTGTCTCAGTCTGATTTCCAGGCTGTGCTGTTAAGCTATCAGGGAAAATAGGTGGAGAAAGAACAAGAATTAGACACAGTAGCAGGGGAAGTAAGGAGAGACTTTATCCTTGGTGGCTTGATTTCTTCCTGTTCTTTCCCAATCTGAAGAAAGTTCTTTCAACTCGGGTCTGTTTCCTTATATTATAGAATCTGGAGAGAGGAAAAAGTAAATGGGAAGAGCAGGAAAGAGGGAAGAAGCACAAGAGAGGTAGAAAATCTCCTGAATTAGAGCTACAGAGTTTTGGGGAATTGGCCCGTGAGAGGTCCTGGAGCAATTGTGAAGGATAAGGGCTCAGGCCAGGCCTGAGTGAGTCTTTAGAGAAAATTTGTGCAAATTAAATGTCACAAATTAATGGTTTTGAGAGCCACAAATAAAGATTAATATTCTTACCTGGCACAGTGGTACATGCTTATAATTCCAGTGGCTCAGAAGGCTGAGTCAGGAGGATTGCAAATTCAAAGCCAGCCTCAGCAAAAGTGAGGCACTAAGCAACTCAGTGAGACCCAGTATGTAATTAAAATACAAAATAGGACTGGGGATGTGGCTCAGTGGTCAAGTGCCCCTGAGTTCAATTCCTGGTACCCCCCACCAAAAACAAACAGATTGACTTTCTTCTGATTTTAGCACAATGCTTTACCTGTGCAGAGACTGGAACATTTATAGAGCATTGATTTATATCCAAGTTACTTGGAAATAAAGGTTAATAAACCTTGGATGGCATCAATTTTTAATTCATATCTATTACTTCAGCACCTTGATCTGTGGCACATCAAATAAGAGAACAGTACAAAATGCTCTCATCTAACAGGGTAAGTGGAAACTGAAAGCCACTCTATTCACTAAGCCAGGGTGGACCCATACAGAGAGACCAGCTTTATCATTAAGTCTGCCAGACAGAATACCTTCTCCTAATTTACCCAAAGTTTCCTATAAGTTAGCATAGCCCTGAATCCAACCTCTGTTTTAATTTTTCCAATGACTGAAATTAACAGGCTTACAAAAACAGTCCCTTCCAATTTTCAGAAATTCTGATTTTAGAACATTTTTTTCCTAATCATTGAACCAAGATCTGCTATTCAGATGTCTACTCTTCATTCTTTATCATAATTTCTATGTTTTATTACAAAAGCTCCAGGTCTGATTAGTTCAGGGATACCAAAAAGCCAAATGATTAATTTTATGCTAGTATTGTTCAGTTCACAAACACTATCAAATTTAAGTACAGATGCACACTTATAAATCAATTTCAGTCCAGAATGGTACAGTTAACATTTTTTTCTTATGACAGGCCAATCAGTACTATACATTGAGAAAAAATTCTATGCTCTCAGAACTAATTATTAATGAAGTTTATTTTGTTTTTCTTTGGACTAAATAGAACTTTCCAGTCTGTTTCTCTACCATGTTTTTTTTTTAAAGAGAAAGAGAGAGAAGAGAGAGAATTTTTTAATATTTATTTTTCAGTTTTCGGTGGACACAACTTTTTTATTTTATTTTTATGTGGTTCTGAGGATGGAACCCAGCACCCCGTGCATGACAGGCGAGCGTGTTACTACTTGAGTCACTTCCCAGCCCTACCATGTTTTTTTAAATCTTTCTTCCATTGTTTTATATTCTGTACTTTTTGACTCATAATAGGGACCAAAGGGAAATACCACTATTAAAGAAATTTTTAAAAAGCCTAGCAAAAGAATTACTCATACATTCAAATGCACATTTTAAAATGGACATAAGATTTTCAGAGATTATACAGACTAAAAAAAAAAAAGAGGGAGTAAGAAAGAGAAGGAAGAAACGGAGGCATTAAAGAGAAAAAGGGAAGAGAACAATAAAAGATAGCATTTCATTGAGAATTAGGAAAAAAAAAAAAAGCCTTTCTCATTCTGACCAAAAATTATAAACAGCAAGTAAAATAAACTACAGCTGGGAACCCATCACAACTGAAGAAGATTCTAAGAGGTATTTTTCCAGTATAATGTTGGAAATTTACTTCCCTAACAAATGCACAATTGAAACTGTTGCTTTAGCAGTTCTATATTTAGGAACATTAACCCTCATGCTAAAGGTAATATGTGTATAATGGAAGATTGTGATTGTCCTTTTGTGTATTCTCATTTTCCAAATACACATCCTGTGTTCCTTCAGTCATACCATATATATTTTTTCATCTTTTTACTTTTAACCTTTTTGTATCTTTTTAGTTAAAGCAGATTTTTTGTAAACTTCATGTGGTTGGGTTTTCCTTTTTCAATCCAACATGACAAACTCTGCCTTATTTAGGCCACTTATATTTAATGTGATTATTAATATGATTGAGCTTAAATCTAACATCTTGCTAATGGGATTTTCTACTCTGGCTAATGGAAACTCTGTGAGCTTCTAGGATCACTTCTTCTAATTATTCCCCCAGTGTCTGTAGCATCTTCACACTCAGTGCTGATCATTACTTAATAAAACATTCTGCATATGCAGATTTGTGAGATTCTCATCCAGTGTATCTTCTCCCGCCCCACACCTCCCCATATTTCTTCTCTGTGAAATCTGGCTGCTTTGCCCTCTCCAGACCTCAGCTCCTTCTCTTCAATTTAGGAAGACGGCCAAACTTCCAGGGTCCTCCAGCACCCCCATGCTCTGCTCTACATGACCTGGGAAACTGCCTACCAGAAGCCAAGATAATTGTAAGGCTTGTTTTGTTTACTTCCCATCTCTCTAAGATCTCTGTCCACCATTGGCTAATGTCAAAAATCTTGACAAATTTGTTTCATATATTGCTTCAGGTTATTTTATTAGTTTGAGGCACAAAGACATATCTATAGTTCATATTACTCAAAAATGCCTGGATGTGACAGTTATCCCTTTTATAATATGGCTTTCAAAGAGTCTACCCTTATGATCATCTTGCCCATGACTTGCTTCCGCTTGTCAACTTTCCTTTCATATTTTGACACTAAAATTTAACAAAACACTTAGCTGTATTCTGGACTTTTAAAAATGTAAATAACACTACATGGTTAAATTCTAACATTTCCCAAATACAATTCTGTTAAGTGATTTATTCTCTCATCTTTTTTTTTTCTTCATTTTTTATTGGTGCATCATATTTATACATAATGGTGGGATTTGTTGTAACATATTTATATATGCATACAATATAACAATATAATTTGGCCAAAATCATTTCCCAATATTTCCCCTCCCATTCTTCTTTCTGGAGATTTTTATACAAATTTGAGCACGGTATTTTGTACTCAACCTCTTTGGATACCTTGTAATTGGGGGTTACAGTCTCAACATATAAATTTTAAAGAAACACCATCAGCTATAGGATTACCCCAAAATTTATTAAGTATGCCTATATAGCTGCTATTCAAATTATTAATAAATAAGAAAAACAGACATACCTACTAGTCTATATTTGAGATTGAAATTTATTCTTTAGAACAAATTATTTGAGAACAGGCAGGTATTTAGAACTTTTTTTTTCATTGTGTCCCAAAGTTATCATAAGACTTTATAAAAAACTGTTTTCTGAAGTCAGAAATAAGTTGTATAAATTATGAGGCATATAATTTTTTTGATATAGTGCTTCTATTTTAAAAGGATATTCGAGTTTGTTTAATAACTTCATTAGACTCTCTTCCTGGACACTGAGTCCTCATCTAGAAAGAATAATAGCAAAACACTAGACTATATATACCCATTGAGTTAGAAGAAAAATGGCTAAAATCCTTCATACAGCCTTTGTTTCTATAAGAATCAGTCCCCAAAAGCAAATTTTCCAACATTGTTGGAAATGAACTTATGAAATTACTGTTAGGAAAATTTGGAGCTAATGAGTATCTTGTGTGTTGGCCTCATTCTCATTTAGAATAGAGATTTGTGTCTAGATATTACCCCTAATTGCAAAGACTCAAGCAATGTGAAAAACGTTTACATAGTATTTCTGTGAGATGGTCATTTGGATTTTTATGTACAAAGTAGAAGACTATTATAACATCCAGAATTTGTGATTACTTTTAGGGTTCTTACTTACCTGAAACAAAAATATTTTTATCAAAAGACAGCTATGATATACATAGAAAGATAAACTCACAAAACTGAAGAATACCAAACTGCTCTTATATATGTCATTTAAATTTTCAAAAAATTAGAAGTTTTTGCTTATACATTGCTTTTACTTTATCTAGATTCCTAGCTTTGTATTATGTCAGTATGAACAAGGCCAAATACAGTGCTCACACTTTAATAAGAATTCAGATGTGACTTATTTTTGTCAATATTTTCTTAATTTCTAGTTATTAAGTAATTATATTACTATTATAAAATAGAAGATTTTGAAGAGTATAGGAACGTATTGAAGTAAGAGAAAAATATGTCTCATAATCACTGTTGATGTTCTAGTTTTTTTCTATGAGATGTTTTTCTCTACTATTTAAGCATTACTTTACACATATTTTTTTTTTACCAACTATATCAAAAGCCTTTGCCAAATCACCCAAAACCCTTAGAGAACACTATGGTTATACTCAATTCCTTGATAAAGAAGTACCGGAATATATACCCATTTCCCAAGAAGTAGAGACTTTGGTTGCTTTCAATTCTTTTATTATTGTAGATAAAGCTAGGGGAAAGTCTTGGAATAAATCTTCATATAGATTTATGACTGTTTCTTTAGATGTAAAATCTTTAGGGTTCCAGTGTCAAATAACGATTCCTAATTATGTTATGTTATTGGTAGATGTTTTTCCCATACTTCCATGAGAGTTTTCTGGATCAACATCTGACAGGAGCCCAGATCTATAATAAACTCACATTTGAGTGGTCTCACTCAACACTGTCACGTGCTGGCTTCCACAGCGTCACGATTCCTAGTTTTATGGATTAATTGACCCTCCAGTAAACTCTTACAGCACTCATGCTTAGACTTTCCTGGGACCATAAAGTCATGAAATATGTATTTTTATTTTGAGGTTGTTTTTACTTGCTGATTTACATTCTACAACTGACATGTAATTCAAATATGAACGTCTGCTAATGTCTTGACCCCCACAACACACAACACCACCCAGAATTTCTCAGTGTTCCAGCTTATTTGTCTTGGGAAATCAAATTGGGTGGCTAAGTATAACTCAAGACAGTGGAATCAAAGCAGTGGGAAAAGAAACAGTGAATAATTACTGATCTATCATTTATTGGAAGATGTAGAGAAGTTCTCAAGCCATTTTAGTTTATTGGAAGTTCAATGTCTTAAGGGACTTTTTATACAAAATATTTCCTTCACTCCAAGAAGTAGCATGTAGAAAATAGCACCAGGGTTTCCATTCTCCCCATTAATTAGTGGCATAACTGAAATTTACTCTAAAAGTTTCAAGAGTTACATTGAACACAGATTACAATGATATTTATAACTATATTCACTATATTACTGGTAGCAAAAAAATACACATACTAGATAAATCAACCCCAGGGAACATTATTTGTATTCACATCAGAAGGAGCCTAGCAGAAAAGAAATGTTTGAAGTGTTATACTATGGAGACAGACAAGCCACCAGCACATTGGCAAGCAAAGCTAAAACTTAACAACAAGTTGTCAAGGTCTTTGAGGGGAGGATTTAGATAAGTGGAGTACCAAGGACATTGCTTGGCATTTGAGAGAGGCACTAGTAAATATTAGCTGTTAGCTCCCATAAATTGCTTCCATTAGTTGCTAAGAAAATTTGGATAATGTTTGAGTCTCTTGAGAGTTTTAACCTGAGCTTTAAATATACCTTTATACATTAAAAGCATAAAGAAATAATCCTATAAGACTCACTTCCTCCTCATTATCCAATTTGAATGAAATATTTTTTTTCTCCTGGGATGGACAATCTTACCTAGTTTGTAATTTTCTGCAAACTTATCTATTTAATTCAGTCTGTAAAATGAATAATGACACAAATCTGTTTCTATCTATGTCAATCCTGTGTCTATCCAGATGAATTAGTTCTTGTGTTGAAACACCAAAATATATGACATGGAGAGGAATAATCTGAAGCAGTACATCGTGTTCAGTAGGAAAATCTGCATAGACCTATTAGTAATATCTGCCATGGGTATTAGTGGGAATGACCACAAAAACAGTGTGGATTTACCACGACTGCTCTAGGAGCTTTTAATCTAAGAAAATTCCTTATGAAATTTCCTTAGCATAAATATTCTCCCATATTTTCATCATAGATCACTTTTAACAAATTGACGGTGAGTCTCAATTCAATCAGTAAAAACAAGGTTTTTTATACTTAGAAACTTTAAACTACTGCCAAAGAATAAAGTAATGAACATGCTCAGTGACACATAGTTCCTTACACCTGTCAATCATTTTAGCTGTCTATAGAGAAGGAATTATTTTATGGACTATCTACCAACCTGTAATTAAGTGAAAAATTTCATCTAATTAAATAAATATTTCTGAGGTCTTCTATCCTATGAACATTCTTATCATTTGAAGTCATTGTTACAATAGGTTGCTTCAACACTTAGGCAAGATGATCTATGGATTACCCACTTACTTCAAGGAAGTCCTAAGAATGAGGGTGAGTTATAGTTCAAGAGTTTTAGGATGACTGGAATTGTAAGAGTCTTTTAAACCAAGGACCACATACTTAAGAGTTCAAGGTCTGGACTGCTCTTCTGCAACTAGTCATTGAAATTAGGTATAAGACAGATTTGACATATGATCTTTTCCACATACTAATCAACATCTTGAGCAGATAATGCTCCAAAAAAGTGAATGTAATGAGACTGGTTATACCATATTTACCAGTAAAACAGTTTCTGAACTTATTGACCCACTTTGAGCATTAGGATAAGAAAAGCATTGCTCTACCCACCTCCACATTCACAGGTACCATGAAAGAGCAAACAGTTGAAGTCGAGAGTTATTAACGTTTTCCTAAGACTAGAAGAATAAAGAATTCTATCACAAGAATATGACTTATTTCTGTAAGACCTGCTATGATCACCACTTACGGAGACTGAGATAGAGAAGTGAATACAATTCATTCTCTGTTTATCTTAAATTATTTTGAAGAATTCTCTTCCTTCGGTCAATAATGCATTTGGATTATTATCGACAGAGATTCAAGAATAGAGGTAAAGCCATGTCATAGAGCAAAGTCCTTGAGACCAACATATCAAAGAGGAATGTTTTCATGTGATTTGGTATGTGATGATAATATTATTACAATAGAGGTCAAGATTGGGAATCTTGGAATCTCCCACAAAAAGATTAAGTCATGGGAAATAATACAAGAGTGAAATAAGGGATTAGAGATGGAACACATCAAATAGGAAAAAAAAAAACAGAAAGATGAGGGCTTGGAAAAGCATAAAATTAGCAGTTAGGAAGTTGCTGAGTGACCTATGTGAAAGAAGCTCTATTATAGTGAAGAGTAGAGGAATCAGACTGCAGTTAACCGAAGAGGGAACGCATGGTAGGAAAATAGAGTCCACTCTTCAAGGATTATAACCAAACAGGACTCGGAGGAAGCTGGAGGGCTTTTAAGGCAGAAATTTTCTAATCACTTTAATAGATGTGAAAAAGATGTGGTGGAGACAAAAAGAGTAAAAATGAGGGAAACATGACAGTACCAGAAGAAACAAGTTGTTACAAAGGGCATAATTTCAGGAACATCGTTAAGAGGACAAATATATATTCCTCAGACAGGAGTGGAAGGGGAAATATAGAGAAGGGAAAAGTCTTGAGTCAGAGAGAAAATAAATTATGTGAATTTTCTTAAACTGTCTCAAATTAGAATTAATCTGGTATTTACAGGTATTAAGTTAAAATTTTAGATCAATCAAGAATATACACACACGCAAACACACACACAAACACACACACACATCCACTTAGTTTAGGAATGTCCCATGCAATTATGGGATTACGTATATAAAAATTACTTATATAAAAACTAATGGCATTGCTGGCTTATCTGAAATTCAAAATTTTGCATGGCATATGGGGTTTGAAAAAGTCACTTATCAGAAACACAAATTGAATTGTACATCTTATGTATCATTGCAGCATGAACTGGATTTGGAATATCATTGCAGAATTCAGGTCTTGTTCTCTCCCTCACTAAGAACATCTGTCAATGAAAGAGCCACAGTAGCAGCAGGCAGGGTTATGCACCACTTTTTGGCTTTGTCATTATCAGCAAATTTGGCTAATCGAAGAATTAAATGGAAAAATTTGCCTAAGTAAAAAGAACTAGTGTTGTTACAGAGCAAGCTATTGATAAATATCAGACATCAGTGCAGTGGTGAATGGTTCTAGGAGTAGAAGCAGCAACAGTTTGTTTTACTCTAAGCACCTGTACATTTTACATAGTAGATAGTGTTGTCAGAACTATTTGTAATAATAGTGACAATAAGTAATAGTTTGGTTTCAGACTGGCAAACCAGATTCACATTGAAACTAAACAATATATTTGTAACAAATAGGAACAATAGTGCTTCCTGTGTGAGTTTTAGAAGGGTAATGGTGCTTCCTACACTAACTAACTGAAGCAACAGTGTCACCTAGTGGTCATGAAGTCAATAACAAACAGTAAGATCACCTAGATAAAGGTTGCTCCTCTACATTTGTGCAGAACTGTGTTAGTGATGAATACTGATGGTAGATAATAGTCTCCATCACGTTAGATCAACTCATTTCCTTTTGCCTTATTAAAATTACTCAGATTCCACTAACACGAGGGCCTGGTACCTGCTGCCCTTCCCTCCCCTTCTGTGGCAATCTAACTAAGAAAGAAACCTACTCCTGCTGTCCAGGAGTTTTGATTATGAAATTATTCAGATGTACTTTTGATTTCTGGTAGCTTCTTCCAACTCTCTTACTCCCTGAAAACTTTGGCAGAAGGAGTAAGGAAAGTGGGCAAAACTGGGAATATGAAGCTTAAGGCTTTCTCAATTACCAGTTTCGAATTTTTTTTCCTTCTATTTAGGTTAGAGGTTTCTATTTTCTTTCTCAAATGGTGAAAAGGATGTAAGATTTTCTTTTGAAAAAAGAAAGGAGACTTTCCTAAAACCTAAATTAATATTTAAATAATCTATTGTCAGTTTTGTTTCTATATCAATTGGGGACCAGTGTCTATTCCAGATAGTTTTTTTTTTTCCCCCAGCAGCATTTTTCCTGAGAGTCTCTCAAAGAGAGGAGAGCTTTGTAACTTATAGAGTTATGCATGTAAGTAAAATTTTAAAAAAATAATGAATAAGTCAGTTCTTGTTCCCTTCCAGAAATGTCAAGAGAAATTCAGAATCCCAAGTAGCCTCTGTGGGAGGTTTGACTCTGACCCTATCTAATGTCCTTCTTACATGAGAATATTATGGAAGTCCCAAGCTAGAACTGCAGGGCTTAGTGATCAGCAGAGAGTTAAATTGAATAAACTTGGCATTAAAAACAGTAATATATCAACTCAGATATGGCTTGAGAGTTATTAATCAGTGACTGTTAAAGCACTTCCTGAGTTTGTTTGTGAGAAATATATATATATATATATATATATATATATATATATATATATATATATATATATATTTTAAACATAAATTAGGAATGAGTCCTTTTGAAGAACCACTCTTTTTTAGTTGTATTTTTCAAATCCCCAGACAATGATTTTCAATTACCCAGTATTTCTGTGACTCCCAGACCTTTCACAGTTCTTTCCTCCCCCAAACTCCCCTTCACCCAAATTCTTTCATAAATATTTTACAGCTGACACTGTTTCACAATGTTCCTAGACTGGTGGGAATTCTGATCTTCTCTTCTTCTCTTGATAGAAGTAAGTGAAGATATGAACATGAATAACTTATTAGAAAGGGCATGCTGGAACTTCTAAAGCCCGTTCTAAACATGAGCAAGAGTACATCTCCTGCGATACTTCTTTACATCTCCTCTAAGTCTTTTCTTTGGGGTGCTCATGTTTTAGGCTTTAGGGACTCAGCACTTAATGACCAGAGGTAGACATCTTGGATGCCATCCTGCCCTGCAGAAACCTCAGGCCTCACAATGGAGCCAGAGCACTTAATCCCCCAAAGAGCTCCAACTACTTACTGCACACCTGGGAAACCAGCTCACTAGTTATTTCAAATCTGTCTGCAGGGCATCAGTGGCCACTATGGCAAGGGAAGCTGTAAGTGTAGTAACAGGAGACTGTGCAGAGTCCTCTAGAACTCACTTATGAGTCACATGAGGTGAGGAACAACACCCTTGTCCTTGGTTGTACTACTTAGCTGAACATATCTGAGAAAACCGTGCAGCAACGCAATGAGAGCTTAGCGGAAACGACATGTCAGCTCACTGAATGGGAAGACAATTTGCAGCCATGATCATTTTCCATCTGAAAACTAAAAATTTAAGATTCAGATTTGACTGTTTCATTTAAGAGCATTAAATACTCAACATTTAATTTCTCAATTATCTCATAAGACTTAAAAAATGGACCGGGTATTTTGTGAATCATCTTCATAGAATGTAACAGAAATGCCACTCAATATTAACACATGAAATATATGGCTTTCCCAATTGCCAATTTCAAAATTTTAATACATGCAAACTTTCATAATTGGTTGTAAGCAACCACTCTGTTTCCTAAGAGAACTCAAAGGGTTTCAAAAACCACAAACAAACCAGTTACTGAAGCCTTGCAGGGACCAATCTAGAAAATAATGAATTTGACCCTATGAGCAAAAATCAAAAAGAAAAGTTTGTAATATAACCAACGGATTTGATTAAACCCAATTAAGTTATAGAGTTAATGACTTCAAAATATATCCCTAAGCAATGCTCCACACCCAGAGGGATAGTAGTCCTGCTTTGCAAGAGAAGAACAGGCATGAGAACTTTCGGAGAATTGAGGATAATACTGGTTGGAAAGAAGATAAGTATGAAAATGAATACAAGAGTCACCACAACCAGCAATAAATCCACTCTTATTGTCCCAGTCTCTTGTATCTGCCAGCTGGTCTATTCTAGATAAGCAGGTGTTCCTGAAAACTTGAATTTAGAATTTGATCCTTAGGAGTGTTGGAGAAGACATGTGGAAACTAAAGAGAAATATGAATGAAAAAAGGGATCTCATGAAAATAGGAGGGAGATCAGCAAAGAGGCAGGGGACCAAGGGTGAGAGAGAATGAAGCACAGGGGAAGAAGTGGAGAATCGAGTTGACCTGATTAAGCTGTGTGCACTGTATCACAATGCATTCCAAATTATGTGTAAATATGATGCAGCAATTAAAAATAAATAAATAGACAGAAGGAAGACCCATGGAGTACAGGAAGGGGATCAAGAGAAGGGAGAAGAGGAGGAAGAGGGAAAGTACTGGGGATTGAAATGGAGAAAACAATGTTGTATTCATTTATGAAGATGCAAAATGGATCCAACTATTAATATAATGCACTAATTTTTAAAAAATGTTTAATTACAGATTTTAAACAGAGTGTTGGAGAAGAGAAACGCTCAAGGACAGAGGAAAGGAGAGCAGACACTCCATTCTTTGACAGAGTCCAGGGCAGTTAACGTAAAGTGTCTGAAGAGTAGCACTTGTGACAGACACGGTGGCACATGCCTGTAATCCCAGGGGCTCAGGAGGATCTCAAGTTCAAGGCCAACCTCAGCAATTTAGTGAGGCCCTAAGCAACTCCACAAGACCCTGTCTTAAAATAAAATATACACAACGGGCTAGGAATGTGTCTCGGTGGTTATCCTCAGTCCCCACCAACACCACTTGGGTAGCAACAATGAAGCTAAATAGAGATACTTTACAATTCAGGCTCTGAGAACTCATGAGGAAGAAGGCTTGAGATAAAACACACCAAACTCAGCACGGGACTCTGTGCTTTACAATCAATGCAGTATGATTTTGAACAAGCTGCTTCACCCCTCAGGGTTTCAAGTACACATTTACTGAAAAGTGAGATGAGGTCAAGTTACAAGCCCCTCTGCCACATATTCTGAGGAAGGGCTGCCTACCATCCTTTCACACAGCCCCTGCCCTGGCCAACTCCTTCCCTACTTTTTTCCTTCCTGTTTTCTCTTTTCCCCTCTGGGCTCAGCCTGCTTTGGATTATTGCAAAAATTGAACTAATGAATCTTAACTAGGCTAAAATAAATTACTGTTGGAAGGTTTCTTTGTCATCAGGGTCCCACAAGGATACCCAAAAAAGCACAGTTTAAATATAATCAGGCAAGCTGATAGAAGCATCTTGCAAACCCAGGGTATTCACCAGCTTGGAAATATTCCCATTCTACTTCAGTTCTCCTGATGAACATTAAGCAGCTTTCTTGGCTACAACTGTCAAGCCTTAATCTGTTGGTAATCACTGGCTTTCAGAAATGCATAGCCTTTCTTGGAATCACAGGACGAAAAGGAGCCCCAAGAGATCACTTCCTTCAGTCATCAATATTCTCTAAATGATTTTTTTCCTAGAAAAATCAACGTTTTGTTTAGATTGAAGCTTCATAGATATATATTATAAGCCTTCTAGGCATAGGCGGGACCTGATTCCTTTATACAATACTTAGAGCCTTGGGGATATTCTGGGAACAAGCACTAGCCCCCCAAAATAGGCCTCTTTAGGATGTTTGGCAACATCATCCATCACTAGGCACCCCCCTCCTTGTCACCTACTCAGGCATTCTGGAACTCTGATTTTCAAATCAAGTCACTTTAACTTCCTTAGATGCTCCTGAAATCTAGCAAAATAGGCTCAAAAGAACTAACTATATTTTATTGTTATAATTTGTGCACGTACAAAGTACAAATATGTAACAATGAATTTCACTACTATGCATCACTACAATGCACCATCAACAAAAGAAAGGAAAAGAGAAAAAAATTTTAAAGAACTAATTATGGAACATGTGTCCTGGGAAATTCATTAGTATGGAGCAACTGGGAATGTCTTTAGTATTGTAAGAGACGTAGCTTAGTGGAAAAGTACTTTTCTAAAAACAAATAACCCCTTTAATGAAAAGAGAAGTTTAGAAACAACAGTCAAATACCTTGTGTCTCTTCCGTAGCATATTCTCTCAGTTTCTTTAAATATCTCTCTTAGAACATAATGTATCAGAACTTGGGTTCATGACACTGACCCTCATACAAAGGAAAATACAAATGACCTATTGTGTACAGATTATTTGGTTAGAAATAAATAGCCCTTGAAAAACATTTCATTCCATATATATCTGTATCAGAGAGGTGATACTTTACTTATTGACCACGTACTTTAAAATACATTTGGAGAAAACAAATGAACCTCAGATCAATTTCATTTTTTCTTAATAAGCAACTTGATTTCTCAAAGAACTTGTCAGCTTGAAAATGTGGGACCACTTATGTTACATTTTACTCTAACAAAGTTATTCAACAAAGTAGATGAAGATTACATATACCTAATTTTCTAAAAGATGACATAAAGCCCCAGAACTATGAGTGGGAAGTTTTCATTAGAGTAGAGGTAGCTCTTGGTAGTCAAGCCAGGCATTTCTCTGATCTTTAGTTCCTACGTGTTGGAAGAAATGAATCAAAACATGGAAAGAAGACAATGTGTGTGTGTGTGTGTGTGCGCGCGCGCGCACACACACACACACACACACACACACACACAATTTCCCTGCATCATACATACTTGCTTCTTGACTGGAAATCAGGAACCTAATGGCTACCGACTGGTTCCAAGTTTTCCCTTACAGTTTTAGGATTTAAAATAATTTATTCTAAGGTGCAAATCAGAACACCATGATTCAAAGTGCCAGAGTCTTAAGCCTTCAGAAAAGAAGAAAGAAAAGGAAAACAAAGGCTTTTCATGGCAGACCCAGTCCGACCTTATGAAGTGGTCCCCTGCAGTCAATGCTACTTCTGACTTTTAAACAAACTCCTCGTGTATCTTTGGATCCCTCTCCACTTGTATGTCCACTGTCTGAGGCTACAGCCTATGAGGAAAAGAGTTAAGTTTTTTCCATTAGAATCCCATTCAGGACTAGTCCAAAAGAGCATTTAGGATTGTAAGAGAAATCTAAGCATAGCATTATCTAAACTACAGCAAGGAAAGCACTGCGTTTTCCCACCCTACCCCCCACCTTGGAAACATAGTCAGAGGATGATGGAACAAAATAATTCATTCCTTATCAGAATCCATGCCTTTGATTATATTTCCTTTCCAAAGGCCTGCTGGACTTTTTCACCAATGCCCAGTTAGCAGCCTTATTTCCCACATTTCTAACCAATCTCATCATTTCCTTCCATGTCCAGACCCTCATCTTGACTTCCTTACCTTGCTCTTGGCACTCACATCCCTCTAGATCCCCAGAACACAAAACTGACAAACATCTATGGTCCCCACATTCTTTACACTTTGTTTAATCAGTTGTCTCTCTAAGATAATCTCTGAATCTCTCTCCCAAGTTCAATTCCTACTGCCATTGACTCAACTCTCATTTGGTGCATGCATTAGACTAATGCTATGAATCCTGATCTGCTTTTTTTTTCCTCTTTGCTTGCTCTCCCTTAACTTATCTTCCACCCTGTTACCGTTATCTTCAATCACTCTCTGTTCTTTAGTATATGTCAATTTGAATAGACTTCTAGAAGTTTAAGGTTCTCCATACATCACTTACAAGCATTGCCTGGACTCTTACTGTGGTGCCAGGTTAAATGCTTTCCATGTACTAACCCATTTATTCTTCATAATAACCCCTAGAAGGGAACTATTATTCAATGTAGCAGAGCAGTTACAGACAGAAGCCCTGAAAATCTGGGAAATGTGCCTCCAGCCACACTTCCCTAACTAGAGAAACATGAGCAGAAACCAGCAGTTCTAGTTAGGAATGAGGAACAGTGTTCCAGTTAGGGGGACTTGCATATGGCAGGTGCAATGTCTGAAGAGCATAGAAGCTTCACGTTCCAAAAGGGAAAATGACAGAGAAAAGGTAGCTCAAGGAAAGAGTGACAAGAGATAAGACCTGGGAAGATGTAAGAAAAGCTAAGTTCCAAAGTGCCTACAAAGAATATTAAGGAATATGGACTTGGTCTAGAACTTAACCGACAGCCATCAGATGTTTCAAAATACGCTTTGATTCACAGCAGCTTATTCATAACATATAAAAACCCAAGATGGAGAAAGAATGGACAAACTGTATTATGGCTATCCTGTGGAATACTATTCAGCAATAAAAAAAAACAAACTTGTGATATATGCAGTGATATAGATAAATCTTGAAAACATTAGGCAGTGTGAAAAAAAGCGTGATCCCTTTATATGATATTCTAAAACAGGCAAAAATCTAAGGTAGAAAATCAGAGGTATGGTGGGGTAGAAGTTTACTATACAGTAAGGGTTTCCAGATAAAATATAGGATTCTCAGTTAAATTTGAATTTAGGATCAACAACAAAATTTTTTTTTAGTCTAAATATGTCCCATGCATCGTTACTTGTGAAATCTATAAATTATATGGGAAAGGGATATGAGCAAATTTTCTAGAGTAGTGGTAATGCTCCACATCTTCATAAGGGGTTAGAAATACATTTGCCAGAGCTATGTAAGTTTGTGCATGGAAACATGTGAGTAAGAAGAATAAAGAAGTCAAACAACTATTAGACTCCTTTCAGTGATATTCCTATTGAAACATTAGAAGGGAAATGTACTGATGTGCTGAACATTACTTCAACATCAAAAGGAAGATGGATCAATGACTGAATAGAGGAATGGAGTGATACCCCATAAGTGAGAAGCACAGGGTACAAAATCTTTCCATTTTTCTGTAGATTTGAGAAATTTTATAATAAAAGGAAAGGAAAAATACCTTCCCTGCCCTCTTAGAGTTATATGTTGTAACAGAGGACAATCAACAGCAAATAAAACTATTAAGTAAATTATAGATTGAAATAGAAGATGATGAGGGTTGCAAGAAACCAAAGGGACATCGGTGCATGCTGGGTGGGACTCACCATTTTAAATAGGGTGTCATGGGGGACTTCCTGAAGAAGGTGGGAAATGTAGCCTGCAGCCCAGGGGATGAGTGATCCAGGTGAGGAAAGGAGATGTGAGAATATCACAACGTCACATTGCACCCCCTGCATTTGTACAATTAGCATGTGTCAACTAAAATTTAAAACAAGAAAGAAAAAGGTTGTTGGGAGACGTCAGGTTTTGAGCAGAAAAGAGCTTGATCTGACTGATCTTAAAGGAATCCTTCTCTCTCGTCAGGGTCTAGGGAAGATGACAGCTCATCCATTCTAAGTTCAGATAATGTCTTCCCAGTGGTAGGTATCAATAAATATTTGTTGGATGAGCAATTATAAGCATAAAATGAAAGTCTTACAGTGGAATACAGATATTCTTGTACGTGCTTTCTTTTTCAAACCAGAATCACTTACTTGACAGAGGCATTTTAATTGAGCATTTTGAAAATGTGGTAAATGCACTTTTTGGTCCTCTTAATGGAAAGATAAAATAATAAGCCACGTGTAGCCCCTGATTTCTTCTGTTACAACAAAGAAACTGCAGGCTTTTGTTATCATTGAAGTGACCAGGAGAGTGATGGCCACCATCTAGGTCCCCCTCTCACCAATACACTCACCTTCTTCCCCTCTCCAAGAATTATCAACCAACTTAAGGGAATAAAAGATTGTGATTTCCCATTAGGTGGCCCTTGCGAGACTTCTGCTCCAAGGAGGCCACGTCTGGTGCTTTCTGCCTGCAATACATGGCCCAGGCTAACCTTCAGCCTGAGTCCACAGTGATGCTGACTTGCCTGGCCCCATTCTCTCCTCTGGAGACTCCCAGCCTTGTCTTTGAGATCTCTCATTTCCCTTCCATAGTCTGACTCTATGAGATTATAGATCCTTTTGCTTTCCCACTTAAATATATTCTAGGTGGCCTTACTCTTTTAATATTTACAGCTCATTCACTCACCTACCACCGGCTCCTACGTTTACATGCAATAAACCACCTTCACTTACTCCAGCCCTGCACACTGGACACCCTGGACTTCCTTCCCCTCAGGTGACTACTCAGGTTCCTCAGGACACCACTTTAGTGGGAAAAGGACTATTCGGATGTCCCCTCATAATCCCAGTGTGCCTGGCCACTCTCTGAGTCTCAAGGTTACCTTTGAACCTCTGGTTAGGAGCTTTCATGCAATTTGGAAACCTGTTGCCTGCAGAAGACTCCCAAAGTTACAATAATGGATTTGCAAACTAAGCTGCCCTAGAACTTTCTGTGCCAGGAGACAAAACAATTCTTCAGCAACAGCAAGGGCTGACTTCCAGCCATTTGTATTTTTTACTACTGAGGCCAGAAAACAACCCAAACAACCAAACTTTGTTATTTTTAGATGTTTTATCAAGTGAAAAAAAAAAGAGTCTACTACCTTCATTTAAAACTTTTACAATTTTGAGTGAAGTATACATTAATAAATATTGATAAATTAATATGAATATAAAATGTGCATTAAAAGTTTTTTAACATAAAATACAAAGAAGCAAATATCCTTATTTACTTATTGCTTAGATTATAGAAAAGTTGTATCAGTTCTTTAGCCATGTCAATTGAATCGTTACCATCTGGATTCAATTAATAACATTCTGAAAGAGTACTAGAAATTTTGAGCAACTAGCTGGAAAAAATGTCTTGGATTATGTATACAAAGGAGATACATAAACATAGAGATTTAGAAGCCACGTTTGAATTATGAATACTGGGGACATAAACAGAATTCATTAATGATTCTAAAATAAGAGTCTTCTATTTGAAACTACTTTCCCATGGGTGATAAGAGTTTATAACAAACAGTAAGAGACACGAGTTTCTCATTTTTTATTCTCCTTATAAGGCAAACGTGAGTGAAAATGAAAATTCCCAAGAGTACTCATGGGAGTGACAAACAAGGAGAAAAGAATTGAATGTAGATAATTCACAAAAAATTAATGCCCCAGTTGATTTCCTCTAAATAAATGTTGGTTGTTAATTGTTGGATAATAAAAATATTGTTTCAGATGCGACAGCAGCATTTCAAATGGATTATGGTTTCATGTTCACATGGAGTAAGAGATTAAGTTTCTGATTTAATTTATCAATGATTCAGGACATGGAGTGTTCCTATAGGGTAAAGGCAGATGCATCCTTCTTTAGTGTGGTTCCCATGGCAACACTTGATACTGACCATGCAGCCAGCAACACTAAATTTCCTGACATCAGAATCATGGTTTTTCTTTAGCACACTTTTGGTTATTTGATGCTTTCTGATATCACACTTTTGGTTATTTGATGCTTTCTGATATCATCCTAACCTTTTAGCCTTTCAATTACCCAACTGGCTTTATTACAGAAACTCAAGATCTCTGATCAAATATTGCCCTATCAGACCTAGGCCACCCTACATAAAAAATATTCCCATCATTCTCTATCTCTTGAATCTTATTTTATTTCTCTTCAAAATATTTATCACCCTATTATTTGTCTATTGTTTATCATTCACCTCCCTCCATTAGCAAAACAAACTCTATGAGAGCTGGGCCCCTTGGTCTTCTTCATTGTTATATCTTTACAACAAAGAATGGTGCCTGATAGATAACCCCTCAATAAATATTGACTAATAAATGAATAAATGGAAAAATAACAACTTAGTGGAAGAGATTCTGTTCTATTTTAGATAGTTTAGAATGAGAAGCTTGGAAACATGGGTCAAAAACAGAGGAGGATATTGAAGAGATGCCAACTCAGATGATCAACGATACTGAATAAAAATGGTGGGGGTAGATGAATTCATTCACTAAAGAAACAGTGAGAAGAAAATGAGTAGAGAATCTTACAGAACGCCAGTTTTTAAAAGCAAGGTACAAAAGAGAAGTGAGGAGGAGGAGGAATGAAACTTAGGCACACAGTTTCGGGGTTTTTTTGTTTTTTTTTTTTTAGGCACACAGTTTTAAGGAGGCCACTGGTCAATGGTGCCCAAACCTGCAATGAGTATCAGCTATGTAAGAGCAGGTAGCTAGGAAGGAACACATGATGACCTATGAAAGGCCAGTTGGAGTGGAATGCTGAATCAGAATCCAGGTTACTGTACTTTCAGAGATAAAGAAAATCAGGATAGAAAGGGAGCAAGCCAAGATCCTCTCTCACATCACTGGAGCTTCAAGGAAATATTTGTTGAAAAAATTAGTGTATATACATAGATAGATAAATAGATAGAATTTTCTCTTCAGAACCCAAATGGCACATAACTTGTGACTGAAGTCAAGGAATTAATATGGTAAACAAAACATTTTTTAACAGCTCAGGTTGTATTAAGATATTTCCCTAATCACAATCAATTTACTGAGCAGCTTTTCCTCAATAAGCACAGAGTGTATTTCTACAACTTATTATTAATGAGCTCCTAAGCCTTTCATTTTTATTCTAATTTTTTATTTTTGTTTAAAATGCATTCTTGGGTAATGGAGTGGGGCCTGAACCTTGCTCTTTGGAATGGGGAGCCTCTCTGCTGTACACAATGGATTTAGCTTCCCAGTTATGCCAGAGGCAACTCTAATGTGTAAAGGAGCATGCCCTAAACTGAACTCACAAAGGCCAATCTGTGAAGGTAACATGATAATAAACTCATGGAAGAAGAGACTGTGCTTTCCGCTAGAAGAACCAAAAAATAATTACATGGAGAAATATATTTCCAGTGAAGTTTAAATAGAAAATTATGATTAAATTTCTTGCTTTTCTGAATACACAGCAAAGCAGACTAAACTGTGGTTCTCAAACTAGAGCACACAAAGAAATCACCCAGAGGGCTGTTGAAACAGAGATTGCTGGGCCACACTCCCAGAGTTTCTGATTCAGTATTTCTGGGGTGGAGCCAAATAATTTGCATTTGTAACAAGTTCCCAAGTGTTGTGTATGGTGCTAGAAAAAAAACTCACTCCCAAGAACCACTGGTCTATGCAAAATATACCATGCATTTGTATAACTTCTTTTCCTAGTTCTATGTTGCCCCTCAAAGAAAGCACTACTTCCCTGGCTTTCTTAAGTTTTTCTTGTTGAAAAAAAATTTTTTTAATTGAAACTTTATAAACAGTAATGAAGTGGTGTTAGGAATTAGCTTATTTGAGATCCAGCCTTTCGCCCATTTTAGGGCAGAATGAAAGTTTGAACTTAAGTCAATAGATGTTAGCACCTCGAATGAAATCATACTAACATAATACAAGTATCCAGCAATAAAAAGCGATCTTTCAATTGCAATCTTTCAATCGCAAAACATTCATCACACAAACACTTCTCCCCATCAAAGTCTCTTAATACTTTTCTAGAAAAGGAGAGTTGGTGGTCATAAAGTGACAGGAAAAAAATAATAATAACTCTGTGCCACACAGATCTTTTCCATTTTTTTTTATTCATTCGCTTTATTTTTTTGAGCCCAAGAGAAAAAAAATAGCACACCTAAGAAGGTAAACAATCTAAAAGTATAATACTTAAATTGAGATCTTTGTAATTGAATTATTTGTCTTCCTTTGATTAATATATTGATAAAGAGACCAGATGCATCCTAGGTAGGCATTAACGCTAGTGCGCAGAGCTGATAGAGCTGTCTAGCAAGGCTCTGAAAGGGCGTCTCACCTGCTCTACATATGAGCAATTCCAAAGAGGTTAGGGTCACGCCG
Source organism: Callospermophilus lateralis (assembly GCF_048772815.1). Taxonomy (NCBI): domain Eukaryota; kingdom Metazoa; phylum Chordata; class Mammalia; order Rodentia; family Sciuridae; genus Callospermophilus; species Callospermophilus lateralis. The sequence goes on along the minus strand of NC_135320.1, from coordinate 48,655,027 downwards.
ATTTAAACATTTGTAAGAACAAATTAATACCTGGACAGGTACCAGCTGTAGATTTCTGCTTATCTTCCAGTTCTAAAAAAGTAAAGATTAAAAATTAAATTAAGGCAGGTCCAATAAATATTTTTGATTATAATAACTATTCACTCAGAGGTTTCAGAACATTGACTTCTAAAGGACACACTCTTTTCTTTTATGCTTGATTTGCTCTTTTCCCAACACAAATAAACAAACTTAACTAGCTAAGAAATGCATACTCAATATCAAACAAAATTTAGATGATAAAGGATTATATGTGCTTTTATCCAAATTTTAGCACACAGTTCAACCATAAAGTGCTTGGTTGAAGGTGAAAATAGTACATAAATCTGACTCCTGTTGGTCAGGGGCATTAAATTGTCAGTCAGCAAAACACTGGCTGAACTTTCCTCTGGGCATCTCAGCCATTTCCTATGGAAATTAATTTTCCTAATATTCTTTGTTCGCTATCTACAATGTTCATTAAGAAGTTCACTGGCTGGATTTCCAGCAAATTATTCAATGCATGACTTAAAATTTAACACTTCAACAACTTCTGTTCTTACTTCTCATTGTACAAAATAGGTAGTCAAAATCCTGCCATCCTGAATACTCAGAATATCCTGAATACTCATGTTCCAAATGACCATAACAAAACCCTGGGTTTGATCCTCAGCACTGCCAAAAAGAAAAAGAAGAAGAAATATTCACAACTTCAAAGGCTTACCATTTGTATGCTTTGTGATCAATTTCTGGAGTCAACATAGTTCTCAGTAAATGGATTCAAAACAGAGACATAAAACCAGCACTTTAGTCACTTAACAATGCTCTCTATGTTGCTATACCATGAAACAATTTGGCCAATATCACAAACCTCAAAGAGAGATTTGATTATTCTATCTACTCTTCCGCAAAAGAACTTTGAGATCCTATTTAGAGGTTTGAACACCAAGTACACACAGTTATTAACCCACACTTGAGGGAATAACAGCCTCCTTAATACAGGTGACCTGTCACAGCGGGGGGCGGGGGGAGGCCAAAGACATAGGTCACATCACCTTCACACCCACCTCAAACAAGGACTGTGAAGCACTATCTTAACCACAAAATATTTTGGGTGAAGGTAAAAAGAATATCTACAATCCTGACTTATTCCTACAAGGATGTTAAGCTGATCAATTAGCAAACATTTCTTGAACTCCCCAGTGAGCATCATGGTTTTGTCTGCTTAGTGCCCATTTCCCATTCTACTGGCACAAGAGGCCACTTTTTCCATTAGAGAACCATTCCTCTTCCAATCTCAGTTCCTGTGTTGGGGAGCACGAAGGCCACAAATACTACCCCCTGATTCAAGAAATGACCACATAACTCAGATTCAGCCAATGACCCAAGCACTTCCTTCTGACAACCTTGATAGCCTTGGTAATCACATGATCCAAGACAAACCAATAATGCCAAGGAGTAACAACATTGGGACATTTTTCTAGATCTATTGAGAGAGGAAAGCTCTCTTTCTATTTCACAGGGTACAATTTAGGGAGCTCCTACCTAAAACTGAAGCAAAGACAAAAGAAAGCAGAGATAATAAGTAGAAAAGGACAGATAAATTTGGAAACCTGGTCTAGCGATGGCTAAATATTCAGCCTGACCAACCCCTAGCCTTCATTAGTTGAGTTAATGTGTGAGGTAAGGTTTTTTTAACATTCAACCAAGAGTCCTAATCAATTATAAGTAACCTAAAATCTGCATGACATTAGGCAAAGTGCCATAAATACAAAAATATGCAGCAAACAATCCCTCCCTCCAAGAACCTTTTTAGCAGTTGGAAAGACAAGAACTAAACACAATAAATAACTAGAAACATATGGCTCGTTATATAGTGATATGTTCTATATGAATGCAAAGAAGGGAGACATTACCATAAACTGCACCTATGTAAGATTCCATAATATTAAAAAAAGGCAAGCTGGGTTTGGAAGGAAGATGACTAGATGTGGCTGCCTGTAGAGGAGGCCAAAGGACATTTTTTTAAAAATTGTAAACTTGAGAGCAGAAATTCAAGAATGCACATAAGAGTACTGGGGAAATAAGACAATATAAATGATAACTAGACCAGAAAACATTAAACCATGGGATATCAACAATAAATATAGGAGTAAAAAGAACTTAGAAGTATTTTTGCAATGAGAGACATATTATAATATTTTGAATGTACTCTAAATGAGATAATATTGATTACTTAACTATAATCGGTAAGTCTTGAAATTGTGCTTGGAGAACAAATGGCAAAAAATCAAAACGGAATGTAGTCTTTCTCCTTCCAGATAGTAGGGCAGCCCTCTCATCCAACAGCTCTTCCTGCCCACTTCTGAAACTTATCTGAGCTGGAACCATGGGACTATCGAAAATAAACCATGCTACATCAATCTTACTCAGCTCCCATTTAAGACATCAGAACCAACAACAGAGCCGTGAACGAAGAGGAGCAGTTTAGAGAAAGAAGCAAAAATAAACCATGGGAGCAAGTGGGGTCATACTGTTATCCAATGTGCTTTGTTCGAGTTTCTTCATGAGATGAAAAGTTTATAATAGAAAGTATTAAAGGCATTTTCTATTTCCACTGTGGTTTTAGCCATCTCCCTTGTGTCATTTAGAAATTACAAGGGCAGAGTTTGGGTTGGCTCTTGTTGCAAGCAGGAATGTAAAGTGTCTGTGCCCTCTTTTCCTCTTCTGGGGAGGATTATGATTTAGTTAATTGAATAAAATGTTTTGTTTAGATTTTTAGGAATTTGTTTTGCGCAAGGCCGTTATCACTTTTGCAGTGAATGTGTAACTTTGCTGCTTATTATTCTCTAAATTAATAACTTTTGTTTGTAGTATAGTATTTCTCAGGGCTATGGACTGTTTCCTGGGAATTTTGCTGAGTAAAAATGATTTGACATGACTTCTGGAAATACACTTTTCCATCTAGATTCATCATCCTCAGTAAGTTTGCATGAGAAAAATTCTCTAATACTTCACTTTCATATGCTGAAATTTCTATTTCCACTTGTGGTTTGGTCTCCATTGTTTCTACTGGTACAACATATGTCCATTTGAAATGAGCATGTTACAAAGAAACAGTGACACACTCTGTGGAGGACCACTCTTCACAAACCTCATTTAACAAATCCTCCCGACAGTCAAAGATAGTTACTACGTTGTTGTTTACAAACAGAAATTAAAACACCGAGCAAAATATCCTTTTTGTCAAGCCAAAGACAGAGAAGAGGAAAAGAGTTTATAGACATGCTTTTGTTTTGAAAGGATATCATTTAGTAAAAAAGCTTTAAAAAGTGAAATGCTATACTTAAGTTTAATTTCTCACTCTTCCACTATTTTTATTATTTCCTAAGGCAAATAAACTCAATTATATCCCCCTTCTTACTTTAGGGAAAAAGTAGTTTTACACTCTAAATTTAAATATGCATGTTTTCTAAGTTTTATGTTTGCTGAATGGGTAGAATTGGGATATTTTTTAAGTCGTTCAACATATGGCTCAATGACAATGACTTCCATATTTTAAATGTTGATAAATTAAAAATTATTGAAATATATATGTATAGCACACAGTATAAAGTTCAGATAAGGTTTGAATATTATGTGAAGCACAAGAAATAGAACAAAGAGTAAAATAATTTCCTGTTTCCTCAGGAAAAGATATCATGGTAGGCGAAACAATAACCCCATTCCAACCCTTACAAAGATAGCGACATCCTAATTCACAGAACCTATATATATGCATGTCACATTACATGGCAAAAAAGAGTTTTGCAGATATGAATAAGTTAATGACCTTAAGCTAGGTAGGTTATCCTGAATTACCCAGGTGGGCCCTAAGTAATCATAAGCATTGTTAAAAGTGGAAGAAGGAGACAGAAGAAAAGGTTCAAGTGATATGATATGAGAAGGGCCAGATCTACCAAGACTGGCTTTGAAGATGGAGGAAGACCATGCATTAGGGAATGTGGGCAACTCTAGAAGCTGTAGAGTACAAGACAGTGGATTCTCTTCCATAGCTTCCAGAAGGCAACTCAGCCTGGAATGCCTGTTAACCCAGTGAGACTCATATTGGATTCCTGACTCATTGGACCACAAGATAATGAATATCTTCTGTTAAGTCCCAAGTTCAAGGCAATTTGTTACAGCATGAATAGAAAACTTAACAGTGGTCTCACATTCCAGATTAGCAGGACTTGTTACAAAGGAAGAATGACACTCTCTCCTTGAAGGACCAGGCCTGAGGAAGGCAGTCTCTCTCCCTCTATGGAGTCAAGGCAACTGCAATCTACAAAAGACTTTGGTCTATTCCCTTCATTGTCCAGATGAGGAAACAAGTTCAGATATAGCAAGAAAGTAGGTGACCTACCTTAGGCCTCATGGTTCAAGATACAGACCAGACTAGAATCCAAGTTCACAAAATTGTGTTAATCATAGCTTGTCCCTAGCCCTTTCACTAATGAATGGTTGTGATTAGTGGACTGATATTGCAGAACAGATTGATAGCATTACCAGTTGTAGGAAAGTGCATGTTTTCAGATAATGTCCAAGAGAAGCATATTGCTCTACTCTTCCTGTTTCAGGTTGATGATTACACATGTTCACTTGAATCATCCAGCATCACTTGAAACTCCTCACCCTTCTTCTTTCCCTTCAACCCCCGTCAGAGGTGGTACATTCTGTCATTTCCTTTTTTGTGATATCTCCCTTCAGTGCACTTACTGCTATACCTTTTTCCTACTATAAGATGACCATTCTAAACTTTCTTTAGTTCCTCTTCAACCTCCAAGCACACTACTGCCAAATGATTAAAAAACTCTAATTTTTTTTTTTTTTTTATATCATGGACTTGCAGCCACACATTCAGTAGATGCCACTCAAAATTGGGTCAATTTCAAACATCTTAGTCTATCCTATAACAGGCTTATAGAATTTTAACTCTTTTTAAAAATTCTGTCTCTTCTTCCCACTTCCATACACAAACCAGTTTTAATTGATTCACTGCCCTGGGAACATGATCTATTCTCCTCCATGCTGCCCTCCTCTCCTAACAGGTCCTCTCAGCTTCCTTCTCCATCTATTTAAATTCTGTCTCTTTAAAGGTCTGGTGTAAGACACCACACTTTTCTGGGTACTTCCCAAGCCAGACAACCTGCAGTGATCTCCTATTCCACTGGGAAGCCCTAAAGCAATTGGTCTCTACTACTTGGTTAGCAGTTAGCTTTGACTACAAATGTCTTTTACTTTTTTAGAGCTTAAACTCAAATTTTTAAGCCACTAGGGACTGAGTAGGTCCTCTACTTATTTACACCCAGAGTTTCCTGCTTAAAGTAGGCCCTCAGATATTTATGGAGTAACTAAAAATAATTTCTTAAATCCAAGTTGAAGATTCAGAATGACAATTCCTCTGAGACTTCAATGACAGTGCAGGCAAAGAGCACTACTCTGTGGTTAACTCCTCCATTTAGGAAGGGTTGCCATACATTCAGATACACACAGGACAGCCTGGTTTCTTGATAGTTTTTCAGCTATTGATAATGTTCACTTTCACTCTCAAAAGTATCTTGGCTTACATGACAAATTCCATGGTCATTCTACCCTTAGAGCATTTTGGACTATGGTAAAGGCAGAAATTAGGAAAAAAAAAAAATCCTACCATGTCCAAGCCATCCAGGAAGCTAAGTGGAATTCTGTCTTCTACAGACTGGTCCTGCTCGCCGCTACTACCCCCTGCAAAATCAGTGACCTTTGAATTTCACATGGGAGGTTCAACATTTTGGTGATGCACAGCTTCAGATAAATGTACTTGAGTTGGATACATTTTTAAGATTCTTTAGGAGAAAAGAATAGTAGATGCTGCATATAGCTATGACTCTATCCAGCAGTTTAAGAACAAAAGGGAGAGATTTCTAAAGGGAAAAGAGGATTCGGGGAGTTCTTATAAGAATAGAAGTAATCAAAACACAGTGTGTGAGTGCATTTATACTATAATTGTCTTTTGCTATTTTCTGAATAAAATAAAGAGAGTATAATACCATTTCAATTTTTCTGAACAATAAATACATATTACTTTCACAACCATTTAGTATTCGAAATGGGATGCCTTCTGATCTTCTTAGTGTCTAATGTACATTAAATTGACTAACTGCTGCATAAATGTTTTAAAACCTACATTCATTTTCACAGTTGACTGGTTGAAATGATCAGTTTCATAAATGAATGTCAGTGGTATCTTAACAGTAATAAATTTTTACTGCAAAGTAAGATTTTACTCTATAAGTAATGAGTAAAATTATTAAATGTAATCTTATATTATGTTTCATTACTGGCAGTTTGTCATAAAAAAGGGATTAAGGTTACAGATTTCATAAAGTAGATGAGCGTTTTCACTCATTTGTAGTGAGACCTATTCAGTCTAATCTCTTTTGAGGGTAGTTTTAATTACATTACATCATACAATACAGGGTTGAGAGTTCATGTCCAGACTGTTCCCTCCCTAAACTCTTCAACTTTAAAGGAATCTGGGGAAATGTTAAGTTCAACTAATGAAAACTATAAGAAATGAAAACTATCAAATGCATATCTTGGGCACAGGAACACTCAAGTGTTTGGAAAGGATTTTATGAAACTGTTTAGGTTACTAGTCCAAATGTGGCCCAAGTTAGTAGTAACTAAAAAGGATTAATTTTTGTTGCTGTTTTAAAGATTTATAACCTTAGTAGTTAATACTGAAATATCAATTACATTAGAATTATTGATAATTCTTTAATTGCTAAGGGCTAAAAACTCAGATGGCAGGATTCAAACATTTAGAAAAAGACAACAGCTTCCAGATGAATTATACTACAGATTAGTATTGGAGACGGAGTGTCATTTTTTACCGTCTGTTTTCCAATCATCATGCTACTATTTCCGAAAGCAAGCATGGCATAATCTCACATTCACCCGAATATAAGACATTGCAATTGATATCTGGTTGTTTCAGTGTTTTATGTCAGGAATTAATGCCCATCTATCACCCGGGGTTCTCCCTTCTTTGAATGCAAGCACTGTTAGCAGAACATTCTGTAAGGCACAAAAGGACAGACAGTGAGACGCTGAGATCTATCAAGTGAGTTCTCTCTTCATGATAAAGTCTTTACTGTAAAGATCAGCATTCTCTTAGTTCCTGAAGGGATAATCAGAAGTTGATTTTTTTTTTTAAGGGAGGCTTCTAGACAAACTAATGTTTGTATAATTCCTATCTTCTTAAGTAGAAAAGCAGCATAAAACCCTAAAGATATATAAAAGTGACTATTTACCAACATGATGGTTAATTGATTATCATCCCCAGGTATTTTATGCATATTTTCATTCTGTAAACAAAGAACTAAGCATAACAAATGTATGTTTCAATTGCTGCTCACCTGGTAATAAATAATCAAGTCTTCTTTAAAATTTTAATAATTTTAAATACCCTTAAATTTTCTTGTAATGATTAATAAGTTCTGTTGTTTGATAGACTTAATACTATATACTTATTCTTGTTTCTTTGTCATACTTTTGCACTATCATATACTATTACTAGTTTACCTTTTTAAATTTTAATAGATTTAGAAAGAATGGTTATTTCAAAGCAAAATAATTTTCCTTTTCAAAATATTTTTCTCATAATCTTCTTACACTCTACTGCCTTTTGTCTACCAACTTATCTAGCCATATAAGTCTAGATTTTGAGTTCTTCACAAATGAAGATATTATTTTGTTTTTTATGGCTTCTATTACTGCTAAGAAAAATTTACTTTTAGTCTACTGTAATTTCTTTATAGATGACCTATATATTTTTCAAAACATTTTGTCCTTAGCTCTTAATAGTCTATCTTTGTTGTGTACAGTTTTACCAAAATGTGCTTACATATGGATTTATGCTTATTTATTCTACCTGACATTCAACAAGATTTTTCAATCTGAGAGATTATATATTTCTTTAATATTTTCTGCCATTAACTATAATCTACACCTAGATGTCTGGCTTATTTAATTTAACCACCCTGTTTTTAAACCATGCTATATCCCCCATGAACTCTGTTTCTGTTTTTATAGTCCCTTCAGACACATTTAACTGATTGAAAAAATAATTCTAACCTCTCTTTTAATTTATAAAATTAATTAATTAATTTTTAATTTATTTATTATTGAATACCAAATCTCTTTATTCTTTTATTTCCTTTCTTCCCTCTTTGTTGTTTCTTCAGTGATAAATAATGTTTACCACTGTGTGTGTGTAAAGTCTTGTAACAAAATTCTTCCATCTATCTTTTCTGACCTATATACCAGTGGTTGTATGTTCCATTCTAGAAATCAGTAGAAGAAAATCTTTATCTCTCTTTTATATGATGGTCTTTCAACTGAATGAAGGTAGCTACTAGAAATAACTATATCACCATCAATTAATAAATTTATTTGCATATTTTCCTATGGTTCAAAATAAAAATGTGCACATATCGTGCAGCAAAAAGAAATCTGAAAGTGATATTATAAGGAACTACATAAGCTGAAGTCCTAATTCTATTATTTGATAGATTTGAAACTTGTTAAAAAAAAAAACTACTAGACTTTGCTTAGCTTTAGTTTTCTCATCTATGACTGGAGACAATGAAAACCATGTCAAAAAGTTAATATGAGGATGGGGAACTCAAGTTACTCAAATATTACCTCTAGTGGAAAGTTTTCTTTAAACTTCCTACATAGATACTCACTGTCTGTGATTCTATAGCATGGAGGTATAATGCTTTCTGATAATGCTTATAACATTGCATTTAAAATAAATAGTCTGTGATCTGTGCAGTGGAGTGGATTGTGTCTGGGATCTGAAGATCCCAACACAGCACCCTGAAAACAGTAAGCACCCAATAAAGGTATTAAAACAAACAAACAATAAAACAGTAAAATCATTTTGTAAATTGAAAAGCACTGCCACTGGCCATTTTCTAGCTATATAAAAACTTTCAAATCTCCTCTTTAGCATATTCAATTCCCTAATGTGGTAGAATACACAAAGTTCATTCAGTGGTCACCAAATTCTAGCTCTATTAATTTCTAAATGTATCAAGATACAATCAAAATATTAAAATCTTACCGAACTGGTGGTATATAAAACACACTGATTTCAAGCTCCATCTTCTGCTAGCTCCTTCCACAGCCTAAACTCATGCACATATTCCCGCACCTCAAAGTTTTTTTTCTCACCTTCCAGGAAACACACTGTAGCTCTCCTGCCTTTTAACTCTACATTTCATGGAGATTACTCAAGACTTATTGACCTTCTGGCTTCTGGTTAATGCAGCTTGCTTCCAACCCTGCCACTTAGTGACACAAAGGACACCATGGTCCTCCTCCAATTTTCCATCATTTTTTTCTCATCTTGGCATATTTAATAATTGCGTGTTTGAGTCCATATTGAAGTAAAGAAGGGACTAAATTTTCTCATGTTCAAAGCATAGTGTGGAAGTGTTTGAAAGAGGACCAGCAATGGGACTTAAATGTCAGAACAAGACTACACAGGGAATCTGATGGATAGACATCAATGGAGCAGACATCATCATGGAGCAATGACCATATTCAAGGTCTAGATAGGATGATCATATACCTCAGGGGATGCCCACATATAACAAAGGACATTGGCAGAACATTCTGCTCCCACATCCTAATGCCATGAAACTATTTAAGAGGTCCAAAAGATGGATAATACAGGAAGAAAGGGAGAGGAAGGAAATTGTAAATGATCAAGATTAAACCTGAAATAACTAACAACATCCTAAAATCAGCACATAAGCTAGGAATTGACTAGAATAAATTTTCCAGTAGAATGGGAACCCAAATAGGAGAAGAAAAACAAAAGTTCTATTTCTTACACACCTGCATTTTAAAGTTGGACAGTTAGTGCACTCTGTACTAGATTTTTTCCTTCTATCCTTGAGTTTTCCTTCTTGTTCTCCTTTGCTAATTCTACATTCTTCCCACCTTTTAAAAATCACTGTCTTCAAGGGCTCTTTCTCCTCATTGGGTAAATCTCGTTGGGCAATCTTCATTTCCATGGCTTTAATAAATAGTATGCTTACATAAAACAATTCTGTAATTCACATCACCAAATCAAGTTTCTTTTCTCAAACAAACAATTTTTTTTGCTATAGCACCTACAACTATCCAGGTAGCTTTTATAGACTAAAACTACACTCAAAAATGAATATGTTGAAGTCTTAACCCCCAGTAGTTCTCAAAGTGACTATATTTGGAGATAGAATCTTTAAAGTGATAATTAGGTTAAAATCGAGTCAATTATTGGGGGTTCTCATCAGATATTACTAATATCCTTATAAGAATAGTAAATTTGGACATATATATACACAGAAGGAAGACCATGTCAAAACAAGGGAAAAATCAGCCCTCTACAAGTGAGGGAGAAAGGCCACCAAAGAAGTCAAGCCTTCTGACACCTTGGCCTTGAATTTTTAGACATCAGAATTCTGAGAAAATAAATTTCTGCTTTGAAGGCCCCAAATCTGTTGTAGTCTATAGGGGTATCCCTAGCAAACTATGTAATAGCTTTCAAAACAAGAGCCCTCTCCCTCACTCCACTTGGGTTTCCAATCTTATTCCCCACATGTCATCTTCAGGGAGTTCTAGGACTCCTTGTACAATTTACCTGTACAAGATTAGCTTTGCACAGGCAGCTGCCTCATCCAAAATGACTGCCCACTGGTCCATGATCTACTCTAATGCTCCCTGTTCTTCAAAGCACATTTCCAAGAGATGCCTTTTAAAATAAGTTTAAACCTTTATTGTGTATTCCTCCATCTACCATATATAATCACCGCAGTAGGCCTCAGGTATAAATCAAGGAATATCCGATTTAGTTGAGGTGCCTTCTTCTCATAGCACCCTGTGCACCTCCATATCTACTTATTGCAAGAATGTCATAAATTCTTTCTTGCTGAAAGCCTTTGATTAAAAAAGAATAACTCCCCTTATTAAGCATCTACTGTGTTATCATTATTAGGCACCTGCTATGCTAAGTATCATCTATGCATTACCTCACATATCCCTCACCACATCCTTGTGAGGTGGACACTATTATTATTGTCATTTGACAGTGGAAGAAGGTTTGCCTCAAAGAGAAAATTAAGCTTTCACTGTTAGCAAGCACTGGGGCTGTTCTTCAAGCCTAAACTGTCAGATTCCAATCACTTTATTCTAATTCCACTTCTTGTAGGATCATGTGAATTTCTCAATGACCAGGGTTCTGCATTCCCATATGCCTGTCAAAGAACCTGACTCATAACAGGAAAAAATAAATGAGTTTTAGTGGATAAACAAATAATTACAGGAAGCTCTTCAACATAAATATCTTAAATTTGGTTGAAGCAGATGAGGAATGATTGGGTTGTAAACCTCTGAAAGATGATCCAGGACATCTGGTTGAGAACAAAAAGTCATACACCTGAATTTCCTTCTTAGAGTTTTTTACCTGGCAGCTTTGAGAAATTGGAAAAATTATTCGACTTCTCTGTGCTTGGAATTTCTCATTAGTGTCCTGGGTTGTTTTGGACATTAATTAAGGTATTTTAGGAGACGTGTTCAACACAGCATCAGACATACACTTGGTGCCAACTAAGTGTTAGCTGTCATTATTTTTATTAGGTTGCAATTTCTGCAAAAGAGATTTAAAATGAGACTAGCAATTCATCAGATGACTTTGAGGTGGAATCTGTCAGAATAGAAATGAATAGGGCAACTTGTCCAAGGTGTTCATAACATGGCCAGCGGAAAACAGGGTTTGGGGCAACTTTTGCCAAGTAATCTGACATGTTGTAATCATTAAACGACTCTTGACTACAACAATCCATTCCAGATGGTAATGTGAACAATTCACAGATAAGTTACACATGTGCTCACGATTACATATTTACTCCCATCTTGTGGACTAAAACATTCATTTCTATCTTTACTTTCTCACTGATGCTCTCTCTTTGCTCTTGCTGCTTAATTCCAGCTAGTTTTAAATTTCTCCTAACCCATTATTTCAATGTTCTCTTTGGCGACATGGTTTGTTCTGAGTCCAGGTTTTTTTGAAACCTTGACATTAGCCCTCACTGGTAGCAGGTCTGCCAGATTGTGCTCTATGCTGCATTTGATGGAATATATTAATAACCTAATAACAAGAAAAAGAAAAGCTGGTATTCAAATCCAGATTTTCTGATTCTAGCAGAAACCAAAAATGTACCAGGCTGTGAGTGAAGTTTTCTACAAATGATGAAGGGAAACAAAACAGTCCTTGAATTTCTGGTACTTAAATTCATGGTAAAGAAAGTCATTGAATGCCAATGAAATAAATGAATTCAAATTTTTCTAAGTGCCATGAAGACATTTCCACAGCAAGAGCATCAATGTATGTATGCTTACATAAAACAATTCTGTAAAAGGATTAGACAATTGAAATGGCAATTTCTTATTCAAAAAGAACTTCTGTAGGCATATAATCACTAAAATAGAGCCCCATATACATGTTGCTGGGTTGAGGATGCTTTCTTTGATTAAATGTTTCTTTTTTTTTTAATTCGTTTTCTTAAGCTCAAGTAGATCTGCCTAGTACAGACATGATTTTTCATAAGTGGCTTAAGAGTGGGGAAAATTAGCCTTCCATTTAGGCTCCCAATTCCTCAAGAAAGTATTTTGAAAATCTCTTGCCAATGTGCATTATGGTGATGGTACAAATTTCTTAGAAATGATTTATATGAGGAATGAGACCCATATACTTTCTGAATTATTTTAGCATCATTCCTTTGTGATGAGTGAAAGCTCATTCATAAAGAAATGAGTTATCATGCATAACATTTTTTTCTAGTAGTCTTTGTTTCTTTTATTTATTTTTATTGGTGTAGTATAACTCTACATGACAGAGGAATTCATTTTGCAATATTCATATATGCACATAATTTGACCAATCTTGTACCTCCTTTTCTTTCCCCTCTTCTCCCCTCCCCCCAATCTATTTGATCTACTCCACTGATCTCCTATTATTGTTGTTGTTTTAATCTGTGCATTATTCTATGTATATTAAATTCATTGTAGTATATTAGCACATAGATATAGCAGAATTTTGTAGACTTTATTACCCAGTACTTTTCCATGCCCTTCTCTTCTCCTCCTTCTCAATCCCCTTCCTCTACTCTAGTTGTGTTCCTTCTATTTTTGAGAGATTTCCCCTGCCTTTTTGTATAATATGTGTAACATTTGCAAATACTTGCTGGATTCAAAAACTATGGCAAAAGACATTGTGAGAAAAATTTTAGAAGCTCCATACCACAACCAGAGCTGGCTTAGATCTCTTACTCATTGGAGTAAAATCCCATTGCTCTGGGATCCTGTCGCTTGCTACACAGCATTCCTGGGTAAAAACCTGACATCAGGTGATGTGAACTAAGTGACAATCCAAATTTCATCCTACAGAATTATAAATGATCTACTTAAAGTGGTTCTTAATAAATCTGTGTTCTGGAGCTGGATTGTACAGGCTCAGTGGTAGAGCACTAGCCTAGCATGTGTGAGGCCTTGGGTTCAATTCCCAGCACTGCATATAAATAAATAAAATAAAGGTCCATTGACAACTAAAAAATAAATAGATAAAATACAATAAAATCTGTGTTCTGCTTGTTAGATGTGAACAGTTAATACTGGGAACCTCTACAACCTATTCATGCCTTATTACAACCTAATCATGGCTAAAATAACCTACATATTTTATGGACCTTTTTGTATAATATGTGCAACATTTGCAAATACTTGCTGGCAAAAACTGGGATTACTTTTGATAAAAACTCTCTACTTGATATGAAGCACAGATACTTAATTATTTTTATTTCTTTGAATTAGAATCTTTTCTTTTTATCCTAGAAAGTGATATAATCTCTCTAGGTAAGAATTTTTCTTGATCTTTGTCATCCAATTTGTTCTAAACCAAATTAATTTTAAAGGCAAAAATATAAGAAGCCAATGAAACAAACTACTAAAACTTGATGACTTTAGGTTGAGAGTATAAAAAGTGTCCACTGTATTAGTCACTCAAGTTTTTGAGCTGATTTCAAATTTTTTTCAAAATGAAAAGTTGGTAAGGAAAAGTAGTTGTTCTTACTGGACTTTATCATGAACGGCACACAGCTAATTTCATAAAAGAAATTCCCACAATTAACAGTTTGGAGAAACCTAATATAGCTCTGAAATATAAGTAGTGATGATCTCATCCAGCAGTTAGAAATGTAAACCTATGAAACAGCAACTAATAACGCTAGCGAAAATACATTATCAGCATCCCCATAAGCTCCCCAACTGTTCTTGGGGAAGAAACAGCTGTGAGAGCCCTAATCCTGGCTCCACAGACACTTAGGAACACAGATCTCTGCTGCAGGGGCCTTTGTTCTGCTTCCAGCCGGATAAATGGAAAGCCTTTCAGCATGACTTCCAAGAAGCAGACAGATGGAGAGAAAACTCTACAATGTGCTCTCAAGCTGACTTCCCAGGGATTTACTCAGGGGTTCCCAGGTGGAAGCCAAATGAAAATATGTGTTGGTCACCCATACACACACTGGATTTACCCCTTCATCAACCCCCGCCTTTTCTTTTTGACTATTATTCATATCTCACCTTGGTCACTAGAGGTCATTCATTAATTCATACATTCAATCAATGAGTCTTGCTCTCAGCTATGGATAAGGCACTGAGGAGTCCTTGCTCACTAAAAAAGACAGCCCTGAACAAGAAGGACAGAGATTCCCCACCCTGACTGCACATGAAAATCAACAGGGAAACTTCATAAAATTGTAGATGCCCAGGGCCTTACCTCCACAGATTCTGATTTAGTAGGTGTGGAATGGAATGTCTGTATTTTTAAATAGCTTTGTAGGTAAGTTTGGTGAGTGATTAGTAATAAGACCCACTGAGGCAGCTGTAAGCAGACTCAACTGAGATCCTTTATTAGCACAAAGACTGCCTCAGTGGAATGACACTTTCAATCGCTAAAACCACAAGGTTTAGAATCAGACTCTGTAGAAATGATATGAGAGATCATACACATAGCTCTGTTCCAAAATCTGCCCCCCACTGCCTCCCAGCACACAAACTCACACATCCACAACTCTAGATTCCCAGCACACTGGATCAGAGTCTACGGCTTCAAGCTGCTCATGTTCTCTGGTTGTAGGAATTTCACACTTCCCATGCCCAAACAGAACTTCTATCTCTCCCCCAACAAACCTGCTTCTCCCTTAGTCATCCCTACATCAATAAAAAGCCATCTGCATTCACGTAGTGATTTAAGCCAGAAAACTGGAAGTCTTCTTACTTCTTCCTGCAAACATCTCACACTCAGATCCATCTATCTCTACTGTCTCCACCATCGTTCTCTCTCACCCAGTTTGGTACGATAGCCTTCTGCCTAATATCCTCATTTCCTCACTTTCTTCTAATCCACCCTCCACTCAGAAGTTACCTTTTTGAAATACAAATCAGGATATGTCACTCTTACTTAAAATCCTTCCGCTAGGTTTCATTGCATATTGAGTAAAAGCCAAATTTCTGAGTGAGGACTGCTTGGTATTCTGTGAAACAACTTTTACCTACCTCAGCGTCACTTTCAATTAATACTCTCCAGTCAGACTGAATTGCTTTTCAGTTCCTCAAATCAGTAAGTGATTTCCCATCTCAAAGTCTTGATACACACTGTTCCCTCTCCCTGGACATGCTCTTCTCTACCTCTTTATTGAACCAACTCCTCCTCGTCTCTTAAGTGTCGGTTAAAACATCCTTTCCCCAGGACTTTCTTTATCCCAGAATTTAAAAGGGAATGTCTCTGTTCCCTGTTTATGACATGTACATGTTATGATTTGAATTGTATCCCACCCCCCCAAAAAAAAAAAATGGAAGGTTGAATCCTACCCCCAGTGCCTTAGAAGACAGGACCTTTGTTTGAAGACAGGACCTTTGCAAAAGCAGTCAAGTTAAAATGAGGTCATTAGGCTGGGGATGTAGCTCAGTGATAGACCACTTGCCTAACACGCTCAGGCCCTGGGTTCAATCCCCAGTACCACACACACTCACACACACAAAAAAAGAGTTTAGTATGGGGCCTAATCCAATATGACAGATGTGAGAAGAGGAAATTTGAACACAGATACACATAGAAGGAAGACAATGTGACAAGCCGTGGGGAGAAGAGAGCCACTTGTAAGTCAAGGAGAGAAGCTTGGAACAGACTATTCCTCACAATTCTCAGAAGGAAAAAAAACCTGCCAATAACTTGACATTTGACTACAAGCCTCCAGAACAGAGAAAGAATCATTTCCGTTCCTTCAGCCACCCACCCAGTATGTGGTACTGTTACATCAGCCTTAACAAAATAATATATTATCCGTCTGTCATAATATTTACCATAATTTTAAATTGCATGTGTGTTCATTTGTTTAATGTTGGCCTCTTTCACCAGATGATAATCTTCAGAATGATAGGAACTGCATCTGTGTTTGCTCATTTATTTAACATTATTACCAACCATTGCACTATGTGCTGTCCCAAGAAGGGCCAGTGTTCACCAAAAGCAGAGAGGAAGTTATGACATCAAGAACATATGTTGGATGGTCTAGAACAGATATAGGAAAACTACAGTCCCTGGTCCAAATCTGATCCAGATTCTGTTTCCACAAGACACATGAGCTGGAGTTTTCACATTTTACACAATTAGGAAAAAATATTTAGTAATATGTGAACATTACATGAAATTAAAAATTTAGGTTCATAAATAAAGTTGAATTGAAATATAAACACATTCAATTACACATTATCTACACATGCCTTCATGCTACTAAGGAGAGTTATGTAATTGTGACAAGAACCACATTGCCTAAAATATTCACTATTTGGCTAATTTTAGAAAAAGGAACCTGCTGAGCACTGGTCTAGAACATGGTTTATGAGCTACAAACTAGCCAGGGGTGCTTAACTTCCAGGTGACATAAAGCTATAGCTCACATCTTGGCACCTTTGGTGTTCTAGAATATCATTATGACACAAAGTAACCAGCATGTGCACCTGTTTTCCACCCAAAGGACATTATAGACTACTGAAAAATTCTTCTCCCTAAGAGAACATAGTTCTGGTTTTATTAATAAAAATAACAAAAAATGATTTACTGATTACAAATTTTCAATTTCCTTGGAACTTTGATAGAAAGTATGTTCTCATAAAAAGTGTAAAAGTAAATGGAATGGGTCATGATTATCATTGCCAGATACACAAATATGTCAATCCAAAATTAACCTACTACCATAGAAGTCAATTCTTAGATATAAATCTATTTAATACAGGTTGATTTAAAAAGTAAGGACAAAACATGGGAGTGGGCCTTATGTTCATATTCACAGGAAAGTACCATTTACCTTTGGTGGAGGAATGAACCGAACACATTCCAGCCATATGGATAAAAAATATTTTCCACATATTGGACATTTTTTTCCCTGAGAGATTAAGTTCCTGACCTCTGGATACTGTTCAATAGCACACATTAGGAAAGGATGCTTTTTTGCTAGCTGATTCATGACATATCTTGATGTTATTTCCTAAATTAAAAAAGAAGAATATGGTTTCTAAAATTGTCTTTTAAATCTTACATTACGTTGATTCCCATTTTACTAATTCAAATTTCTTATTCCTAAGTTTTTGTTAAATGAAGATTCTTCAGTATAATGAGTTAGGTTGTAAAGGACTGACATTGTAAATAAGTTTGGTTTTAATTAATATAAGTAAGTTGCTTCCATGGTAATACATTTATGTCTCCCGCATATAGGAATCAAAGTCACAATAAATTTGCACTACCTGTTTAATAAAGTAATATATAGTTTAGGCTCAAATTTGGTATATTTCATTATAGTAAGCAGGACTGCACAAACATTCTGACTGGACTCAAAAATTGAGTGTGTCATATTCACTAAGGTCTAAATAATTTTTATAATCATGGCTTACACGCCAGGATCCTCTTCATCAACTAGCAGCTTATCAGGACTGAAGAATCCTGACTATATACCAGTAGTACGGAATCAAAATCTCAACAAAGTGCCCCAGTAATCTGTGTGCACATTAAAGTTTAAGAAGGGCTGTTTTACAATGGAATGTTATGCAGCACTAAAAAATGACAAAATCATAGAATTTGCAGGGAAATGGATGGCATTAGAGCAGATTATGCTAAGCGAAGCTAACCAATCCTTAAAAAACAAATGCCAAATGTCTTCTTTGATATAAAGAGAGCAACTAAGAACAGAACAGGAAGGATGAGCATGAGGAAAAGACTAACATTAAACAAAGACGAGAGGGGGGAGAGAAAGGGAGAGAGAAGGGAAAGCATATGGAAAAAGTAGGAGACCTTCAATGTTACACAATATTATAAGAGGTTGTGAGGGGAAAGGAGGAGGGAAAAAAAGGGAGAGAATTAAACAACAGCAGAGGAGGTAGAGAGGAAAGATGGGAGGGGAGGGGAGGGGAGGGGGGATAATAGGGGATAGGAATGGTAGCAGAACACAACAGTCACTAATATGCCATTATGTAAAAATGTGAGTGTGTAACCAATGTGATTCTGCAATTTGTATTTGGGGAAAAAATGGGAATTCATAAATCGAGTCAAATGTATGAAAGATGATATATCATGAGCTCTGTAATGTTTTGAACAATCAATAAAAAAAAAAGAAGGGCTGTTTTAAATGATTAGCTGTATTAAGTACCTGAATATGCCACCTTGTTCAAGAGCAATAATCTCTCTGAACTAAATCTCTGAATTCAACCTCTGTTAGACCTGGTTACGTAGGTGTTCAACTGATTTGTGCAACCATAATATTATAATATTAAATAATAATAGAGGTAGTGAGGAAATGGAAGTTGCCTTTCGCCAGGGCCATCAGCAACATATCTTCCTAAAGTAAAAGTATATAATATATAATATGTAAAATCAAATCTTCACTAAGAACACAAACATTTGCCTCACTCCCTAAATGCTGCCCATGGTCTATGCCAGTAGCACAGAAGTCCTCTATAAATGTAACACAAACACGGCTTGAAATGCTAATGGTACATGGGCATAGTTTACTTGGGACACTTTTTTTCCTGGCCAAACTGAAAGAATTCCCAGGAGGATAAGAATAGTCCACATCAGGCTCTGATAGGAATCTTTGGGAATATATGCACGCGTGCATACATACATAATTTTTCACTCATTAACCCCAATTAAAATCTTTAAAATTTTTTAAATAAAAACAAACTCCTACAAATTCCTACAGCCTTGTTCTTCCCTGTTACCTTATCCCTCCCAGTTAACAAGAGACTTTATGCTGCAAACAACCCTGAGTGTGTGTTCCTTAAATGTCTGATCCTTCAATAGCACAACCTCCTATCGGATTCAGCTCATTCTCCGGTCAGCTGAAAGAATGAATCTGAAAGCACTAATATTACCAGGACTCCTAATTCACATGTTTAATGTCCCCCTTTTTCAAACTATGTAAGCAGAGCCTAGCTGGTGATTCTAAATGACATACATTGTTAGCTACATGAATTCAGTGGCTAGGTCTCACTATAAAGCTGAAGAAAATTCATGGGTAAGTATTCATCACCCCCAAATAGAATTTGTTGAAATGCATGGGACCTATAAAGAGGTTCGTATAGATCATTTTTCCCCTTCATGATTGCTGGACCCAAACATATTTGTTGCACTCAGTATATCTTGACAATTCTGACATCAACCTTTCTTTATATTCTTCTATTTGCTGCCAATGTGTTACTTTAGAGGAATAAATGTACGTCATTAAAATATAAAGTAAAGCTATTATCTGGAAATGCAAGTATATATAAAGTAAAATACTATTTACCTGAACAATAGTACCTTTTAGAACACCTCTTAGAGATACATTCAATGCAATTTTTTGGCAATAAACAATTTAGTAATGGCCCAAGTACAGGATTATTAAAAATTAGGAAATCTTTTATAGGCAAATAAATTGTTCATTTTGAATAGCTTATGTGTTATTATTAGAATATTTATAAGCCAACTTATGCAGGTCAGTTATTCCTATTTCTAATTCATTATAAATTGGAATTATTTTCATGGGAATTATTTTATTTTTCCTTACATGTGATTATTTCATTTATGTTATGAAATTATACATCTATGATTTGTATTTATATAAGCATAAAAAATTTTAAATGTAGAAACAAATGTGAAACCTTAGAAGAAATGATAAGTTTTGTAACTATTTCAAAAATAGCTGTCATGGTGTATATGAGAGGCACTAAGGAATTTAAGAAGAATTCACTGTCAGATTCAAAGAGATACAGGGGCTCAATCCTGGCTCTGGGATTTATAAGCTTTGCAACCCTATTTGGACAAGCCTTTAACTTCTCTGATCTTGTATCCCTCCTTTAAAAAATAAGGATTTTTCCAATGCCATCACATAAAGTTTTGAGAATTCAATCAGCTAACACTGGTAAAACAGTATGGCAGGTATAATGCAATATATTCTAGTTAATATTTTGTTATAACTTAGTTATGAACATTTAATTTTAGCTTACCTATCTCTGAGATGAAGAAGTTTTTAAAAATTCTCTACCAAGTCATGACTATTTCAAAACTATAATTTTTTGACACCCAAAGGAGGGAGTTTAATCAGTAACATTAACCAAAAATCTAGTCAAAATGACTGTGACTTTACGTATAAATATAAAATTTATCATCAATTTAAGTCACCTTTCTAAGAAAAATTCTTGGAGATATTTTTTAAAATACCAAAATATTTCACATACTGCAAGAAAACAGTAATTCTTATGAATATAAGCATATATTTATATTATATATTACATGTGATACTTGTGTGCATATAAAGTTAGCTCTTATGCTTCTGGACTTTATAGTTTTGAAAATTAGAAAAAAAAATATTGCTGTCATCCTGAGTGTTGGCAACATTCTTTCCCTTGAAGTCTGTCTAAGAGATTGCTGCCATATTGGGTTACCTGGTCATCCAGCCTTCTTCACAAATCAGAATCTCCTCAGAACAGGACTACCTAGTCTCCATTTTCCTCACCTTCCTTCATCCAATTTCTGAGGCAATATTGCAGTAGAAGTTTCATGTTAAATTCTTTAACCTGATATCAATGTCCAAACACTATTTCTGTGACCTTGAACAGGTTATATAACCTCTCTGGGTCTGTTTCTCTATAAAAAGGGGACCATAATGGTACCTACCTTTCCAGTGTTATTAAAGAACCGCATTATCCATTCCTGCTAAATACTTAGAACACTTAAATTCCTGCCTTGTTCACGAGGAAGCATAAATAAGTGTTAGCTGCTGATATTTGGAAATATTCTATACTATTCTGATGCAGGAGGAAAAATGCGTTGTAAGGAATTAAATAAATTGAAAGCTACAATTTTTCAATGATTTAGGATTGAATTTCAAAAATGTGTATTTTTTCCACACAACAGTAGGAAATAATATTCTTTATAGAAATATTCTCTAGAAGGAAAATTTGAAAAGAACTAATCAAAAGAATCCAAATCTTTGTCCCATCAATTTCATTCATGGAGATATGGACATGAGCTAGACATTTACTGTGAGTATGGTCATTGTTACCTTAGACAATATAAAATATAAAAACCAAAAAGTCAAAGCTTATTAATAATTCAAATAGGTGGAAATAGTTAAAATGTTATGACATAATAGAATACCATATTTCTATCAAAAAGATGTCAATCTCTTTTTCTAACTGGAAAAAAATCCATAAAACATTAAGTGAAAAAAACAAGTTTAATGTGTAGAGTTTGAATTCATTCATCTTTGATTTAAAACACATCTGTATGCATAGGAGGTTTCTAGAACAATAATGTCACAGAGAAGGGTGGTTATATCTATGCACACTAGAATTCTGAGTATTTTTTCTCAGTTTCTAATTTCTCTACTCATGGTAAGAATCTTCCCAAAGCAGTATATTATAACTAATTTTTAGTTTCTTCTTTGTCCATCTGTATTTTCTAGTTTTCAGCAATTAGTATGTATGACTTATACAAAAAGGGGGGAAATGTATTTTAAAACAAACTAAGCCATTGAAAAAGGTTGGTTGTTTCCTACAACAGGAAATGTGAACCCTATACAATTCCTGAAAGTCTTATGACAACCTTACATGCTCGAGCAAAGACCTAAATGGATCTGGGAGAAGTCCAAATTCATAATACCCAAATATGGGAGGATTTGCAATCTGTAACTTGTCAATTGTGAATGCAGTGCTTTACTATGCTTTCCTATTTCTTTTTTTAGTATCACCAATGAGGGGATTGGTATGGTGGCACATGCCCGTAATCCCAGCAACTCAAGAAGCTGAGGCAGGAGGATCACAAGCTCAAGGCCAGTCTCAGCAACTCAGTGAAGCCCTCCACAACTTTGCAAGACCCTGTCTCAAAAAATAAGAATGTCTGGGGATGTGGCTCAGTGTTTATACCTTCCTCTCCCCCTGCCCCCAGGTTCACTTTCAAGTACAAAAAAAAAAAAATCATCTTCTTTTACTAAAGTAAACATGAGTTCTGGATCATATTCATTTAGTCAGTAGGAATGGAGACAAATGAAAAGGAGATAGAAGAGGTAAAAGACCCCACTAAAGCAAATCAAATGCATCTTTAGATGATACAGAAAAAAGTACTTAGAAGGCCAAAGTGAAAATAAAGTCCACTTTTTTGTTCCAACAAAATATTTCCATTTCTCTGTGTTTAGTCACTCTGGAAATCAGATAGTATTACACTGGATTTTGTAAGCAAGTCAAAAAATTATGTGTAGGATTCACATTGCCAATGGTCTTATGTTACATTAATCATTTGTTGGCTTGGCCAGAACACTTTAAAAGAAAGACCTTTTAAACTTTAAACCATGGCTTTAGTTTGAAGACTTATGTGAACGAAGTAAACCTTCACCTGTAAACTCCAGATGTCCTCTTGTTGCAGAGCAATGGCTGGCTGCTTCACGAAAAGTGGGTTTTCCTCACAGTAGAATTCCTTCAGCTTCAGATTCTCAAACTTTTAAAACAAAGTAAGAACAAAATGACAGATGTCACCGCCAAAGCTGCATCTTCAATAAAATTAGACTAGAATTATTTAAGGCATTCTTAATTAATATTTTTTTTAAATGGGACATCTTCTAGAAGATAAGATGTATAAGATAAGAAGTATAAGAATTTTAATGCTGACATGAATGGGCAGGATCTTAAAGGTCCCTGGTCACATCCCCCAGACTGCTAAGAACACTTGCTGAGGGTCACAGAACTGATCAGTGCTAGAAAGGGGTTTAATAACACAAATGCTGGGAACATTTTGGAAATACATGTTGGGAAACCAAGCATGATGAAAAATATTCTGAAATGCAGCATACTCCAAATTTCAAAGATTGTCTTAGCGTCCATGTATGTCCTGTGAAGAGCCCAAGAACTTAATGTGGTTTTTTTAAAAGTTAAACTTGTTCAAGGAACCTGAACCTGAATTCAGCAAAGGAATTACATCGCTGAGCCTGAATTCTGCAAAAAAATGAGGACAATAAAATGAAGATAGGACTGAACCCATCTTCAGTGTTATGCTGGTCAACAAGTTCCCTGGGGGAAAGAAAGATTAAGTGAGAGAAGAAATGGAGGAAAGAAGAGAAGAAGGCAAGAAGGGAAGAAGAAAGAAAGACCCTGAACACAGAGTTGGAAAGACATATCCAAAATCTACTCTTGTGAGCCAAGGTAAGTTGGCTCTGACACAATGCAGCATCTCACAAAATTTATGGGAGAATTAGATTTCTACGATTTCAGCCCAGGATTTGAAAGATAGCAAGCACTCAACAAATTGTAAACAATTGATTTAAAACATCATTCCAGGGCACCATGTCATTAGGTTTCAAAAGTTACAGTAAAGCTTGTACATCATAGAAAAGACTTCTAAATAAAAAAGCCAGCTCAAGGCCTCTTTAGTATCAGATTTAGTCCTGGTTTCACCAGGGGCATTCATTCTAACTTTCTTAATGCAGTCTACAGTGATATCCCACTCCAGGAAACAATCTAGAGAGTTGAATCCAAAGGCAGCCATACTTAAATGCGGGTTACTAAAATTAAAAGGGATACTTCCAGCACTTAATGTTATACACAACCATTTTTTTTCCTCCTTGTCTTAATCAGTAGCATTCCATAATTTGTACCTAAACTCACAAAGATTAAAAAATGAGCACCTTAGATATGTAAATAACATTAATATATGTAAACCCCATTCAAATTTGACCCCAGTTCAGAGGACACGCATTTCTCTTTACCGTCATGTTTTCTTCCTTCAGGTCCTTTCACTATTATTCCATCAAGCATAGTAAAAAGAGTTCTCCAGCTTGTAATCCAATACAAATACTATTTGAAAGAAGTTACCTTAATGGAAAGAAAATCAATAACGCGTATCTTGCCACAGGTATGTTTCAATAACCTAAAGTCACACTGTTACGGGTTAGATATGAGGTGTCCCCCACAAGCTCACATGTGAGACAATGCAAGCAAGTTTAGAATTAAAATGCTTGGATTATAAAAGATTTAGCCTAATCAGCACATTAATCCCTGATAGGGATTAACTGGGTGGTAACTGGTGTGACTGGAGGAGGTGGGTGGTTTGTTGGGGGCAGGCCTTTGGGGTTTTTATTTTGTCTTTGTTGAGCATGGTATTTTCCTCCCCCTTTCTCTCTCCTTCTCTTTCTCTCCTTCTCTCCCTCCACCTTTTCTCTCTCTCTCTCTCTCTCTCTCTCTCTCTCTCTCTCTCCCTCTCTCTCTCCTCCCACCTCCCTCTCTTCCTCCCTCCTTCCTCTTGAGATGTCCTTAGCTGTTTTTCTCCATCACACTCTTCCACAGATACTCGGCCTCACCTCAGGCCCTGAGGAATGGAGTCGGTTGTCTATGGACTGAGACCTCTGAAACCATTAGCCCCCAGATAAACTTTCCCTCCTCAAATTACTCTTGTCAGGTCTTTTAGCCACAGTGACAAAACAGCTGACTAAAATCCACATGGGTCTCTTGATGTCCACTCTGAATATTACCAGGATGTGAAATTCACATCCTCTCTCTTTAGAACTGTTGGGTTTCCTGTCAGCATAGCTTCTGAAGAAAAAAAAAACAAAATTATTTGTTATCGTGGTCACTCCAGTAGTAAAATCAGCTACATTCTCCCCTGATAATGAAACATTAACAAGCTCTGTTCAGAGTCTCAGTGCACCCCTGTTTAAACAGCCAGTGTTATGAGTTTAGTCTCAATTGAGATGATTTTGCACACACACACACACACACACACACACACACACACACACCCTGCAGTTTTTACAGACATTTTTGTTGTCACAACTGGTAGGGGGAGTGCTCCTGGCATCTAGTTGGTAGAGACCAAAGACCAGGGATGCTGCTAACATCCCTTGAGTACACAGGGCCCCAACAAGGTATTATCAAACCCCAAATAGCAATAGTGCTGAAGTTGTAAAATTTGGTTTAAAGGCAGAAGAGCATAAAAAGACAATGACCCATCTGATTTGGAGAAGGAATTGGCAGCTCAAGGATGGATTCAAATTCAATTGAGGGTTTTCCTTTTTTTTTTTTTTTTTTTTTAAGAAGTCTTGAGCATGGAGAAGGTAAGTGTTGTGGTTAAGATATGAGATTTCCCTCAAAAGCCCCTGTGTTAATGCAGGAATATTCATAGGTAAAATGAATTGTGAAAGCTGTGACCTAATCTGACCATCCTAATTTGAATGGACTAACTGGATGGTAAAGTGTAGGTATGTGAGATGTCACTGGAGGAGGTAGGTAACTAGGGGTGTGCCCTGGAACGAATACATCTTTCCATCAGCCTCTACCCCTCTATTTGCTTCCTGACCACAATGAGGTGAGCAGTACTCCTCTGTCATGCCTTTATTCCATGATTTTCTGCCGCACCTTGGGCCCAGAGCAATGGACTCAACAAACCATGAACTGAACCTCTGAAACTGTGACCCAAAATAAACTTTCCCTTCTCAACATTGTTCTTGTCAAGTACTTTGGTCACAGCAAGTGCAAAACTGACAGTAAATGACAATATAGCTTAATGTAGAAGAGAAAGAAGGAATCGCTGAAAGAGAAATGATCAGGTCAAGAACATAGACTGATAATTGAATATTAACTTCTTTTAGTTATGTTCTTCTCTGTGGCCAAAGGAAAGAAAGTGTAAAAGCTCCCATGGATACCTTTGAAGGAGTGGTATTGTATGGTTGAAGGAGTCCAACATGATTCCTTCTATTTTGTCTTTGAAATGGAAAGACTATCAGTCAAGTTTTGCAACATGGTATTAGTGTGGAAAGAGTCAAAAGTGGTGAAGATCTAGAACATGCTGCAGGATTCAGGAGAGGAATCTAGATAGGGTACATAGGGATATGCAGAAATTTTACACATAATTGCTGAGGAACCTACTAAATCCACACATTAGAGGTGGTCCCTGTCTGCATAATTGTCACTTCCCCTTAGCACCCAGTATCCCAGATCCAACATTTAGAACTTGCAGAATGGATATATCAGAAATTAAGGAAATTAGTATATAACATGTTCTGAAGAATAAAAGGTAGGACTACTCTTTTATGGCCTAGATTGGATAGAGAAAGAAATAACACTATAAATCTCTATTGGACCAAGAGTTAAAAAAAAAAAAAAGTAGGCCCAAATGTTCACCATAAAAAAAAAAAACTCCTAAAGCACAAGAAGTAAAATCAAGAATCAATAAATGGGATGGATTCAAACAAAAAAGCTTCAGAAAAAAAATCAATAATGTGAACAGAGAGCCTATGGAATGGGAAGAAATCTTTACCACATATACCTCATATATATATAAAATCAATAATGTGAACAGAGAGCCTATGGAATGGGAAGAAATCTTTACCACATATACCTCATATAGAGTATTAATCTCCAGGATATATAAAGAACTCAAAAAACTTAATACCAAAAAAAAAAACTCAATAAATAAATGGGCTAAGGAGCTGAACAGGTACTTCACAGAAGAAGAAATGCAATCAATCAACTAATATACACAAAGATATACAACATCTCTAGCAACTAGAGTAATGAAAATCAGAACTACTCTACAATTTCATCTCACTCTAGTCAGAATGGCAATTTTTGATAATACAAGCAACAATAAATATTAGCAAGGATGTTAAAGAAAAGGTTCATTCATACAATACTAGTGTGATGGCAAATTGGTGCAACCATTATGAAAAGTGATATGAAGATTCTTCAGAAAACTTGGAATGGAACTACCATTTGACCCAGCTATTCCACTCCTCAGTTTATACCCAAAGGACTTAAAATTAGCATACTATAGTGACATGACCACATCAATGTTTATAGCAGTTCTACTCACAGTAACTAAACTATGAAACCAACCTAAGTATCCTTCAACAGATGAATGAATTTAAAAATGCAGTATATATACACAAGGAATATTGCTCAGTCTTAAAGAAGAATGAACTTATGGCATTTGCCAGTAAATGGATGGAGCTAGAGAATATCATACAAAGCCAAATAAGCCAATCCCAAAGAACCAAAATCTGAATGTTTTCTCTGTTATATGGATGTTAATTTTCAATGTTGGGGGCAGCTAGGGAAGAATAGAGTTACTTTATATTAGGTAGAGGGGGGTGAAGGGAGGGGAGGGGGTGAAAGAAGGAGAGGGAGACAGAGACAGAGACAGAGAGACAGAGAAAGACAGAATATATCAAAGATTCAAAGAACCTTGAGTCTGATATTTGTATCAATACCTTTCTGTATTAATGTTCTCAGATTAATGGCTATCTGCTGGGCATCTGTAGCTAGAAGTCCCAAGTGTACCTGAAATTCCAACATTTGAAAATTGAACTCATCTTTCTCCCAAATTTTGCTATTTCCTTTTCTTCATCACTCACATGAAATCTCTCACTATGTCCTGTCAATTGACCCTTCTTAAAACTTTCAGAATTTATAGAAGACATAGAGACAAACCCACATAAATATGGTTATATCATACTAGATAAAGGTTCCATAAACATAAAATGGAGAAAAAATAGCCTCTTCAACAAATGGTGCTTGGAAAACTGGAAATCCATATGGAGAAAAATGAAATGATGCTATGAAAACCACTATCTATCAACCTGCATAAAACTTAACTCAATGTGGATCAAAGACATAGGCATTAGTCTAGAGACCCTGTGCCTACTAGAGGAAAAAGTAGGCCGAAATGTCCACCATGTCAGCTTAGGAACCAAATTCCTCAACAAGACTCTTCAAACACAAGAAGTAAAATCAAGAATCAATAAATAGGATGGATTCAAACTTAAAAGCTTCTTCCTGGCAAAGGAAACAAATAAGAATGTGAAGAAAGAGCCTATAGAATGGGAGAAAATTTTTGCCCTCTACACCTCAGAGCATTAATCTCCAGGATATATAAAGAACTCAAAAAACTTAACACCAAAAAAACAAATTACCCAATCAATAAATGGGAAAAGGAACTGAACAAACACATCACAGAAGAAGAAATACAATTGGGCAACAAATGCATGAAAAAAAAATGTTTAACATCTCTAGCAATTAGAGAACTGCAAATTAAAACTATACTGAGATTCTATCTCACTCTACTCAGAATGGCAACTATCAAGAGTACAAGCAACAATAAATGTTAGAGAGAATGTGGGGAAAAAGGCACACTGATACATTGATAGTGGGACTGCAAATTGGTGCAAACACTCTGGAAAGTGGTATGGAGATTCCTCAGAAAACTTGGAATGGAACCACCATTTGACCCAGTTATCCCATTCATTGGTATATACTCAAAGGAATTAAAATCAGCATACTACAGTGACAGGACCACATCAATGTTTATAGCAACTCAAAACACAATAACTAAGCTATGGAACCAACCAATAGATGAATGGATAAGGAAAATGTGGTTCATATACATAATGGAATTTTACTCGGCCAATCCCCCCAAAACAAAGGCTGAATGTTCCCTCTGATATGTGGATGCTAACACACAATATGGGCACGATGAGGGAAGAATAGAAGTTCATTGGATTAGACAAAGGGGAATAAAGGAAAGAGGATAGGAATAAGAAAGACACTAGAATGAATCAGACATAACTTTTCTACATTCATATATGAATACACACACGTCCAGGGTTACTTCCCACCATGCTCAACCACAAGAATGGGAAGTTATACTCCATGAATGTATAATATGTCAAAATACACTCTATTGTTACATATAACTGAAAATAACAAATGAAAAAATAAAATTAAAAACACATTTTTTAAAAAGAATCAAATTTTAATAAACTCTAAAAAATAAATCAGCTCTATACTGTAAACAAAAACCCTTTCAGAATCTATTCTTTTTTCCCATTCCCCCATTCCATCCACATCTGCACCATCACTGCACAGTCTCATTCTACCCTTTGCCCCACCTCTTCCCCACCTTTATTGAGGATTTCCTATTAAGTAAGTGACCAAAGTAGTACTCTGGTTTCAGAGCAAACTCTGCTCCCTAAGCAGTCCTTTAAAATGAAAATATGGTCATAATGCAACCTAACTTAAAAATTTCATGGCTCCCTTTTGTCCACTATCTCTTTGGCCTCATCTCCTAGGCTCCCTTCAGCATCCAACCTGGTAGGCTCCACCCATACTGAGGTATTTAGAGATCTCACAACAGGTCTGTGTCTTATGGCACAATCATTTCTCATGCTGTTCCCTTTTTAACTCACTCCAAACTTGTATTTTAGTTCTCTCCATCCCTCCCACCTTCACCATCCCTCCCACCTTCACCAAATGTCTCTGTCTCCTCATTGATCCCTGTGTATAAATTAATCACAGTTCCTATAAACTGCTGAGATATTCATTGTTGGAAAGTCTGTCTTCATTTAACGGGCTTTGGTGATTTTAAGAATTAAGTCTTAAGTGACTAGATCATGTCAGTACCAAGTGCAGAATTGAAGTCCAATAAATAATTGATATATAAATTAACATCTTCTCAGAAAATCCTGCAACAGACACCTCTCCCTGGGGACTCAAAATTTGCAAAGGCTTTCTTCTCTAGACTTGGTAAATTAACGTGACTGTTCCCCTAGGCCTCAGGAACTATATACACAACCCAGTACACTTCAGACTAACCTAAAATCAGGGAGCAGCTCAAAAGGGAGAGGTTTAGAAAAAGCTTTTTATTGCAAACAGTGGAGGAAGAGGATGAGATTTCACAGGGACTCAAAAATAAAACTTATAAGTTATATCAAATTACTACACACTCTTCAAACCATCTCAAAGCTCACAGGGTTACCCTTTAGTGAGAATTGGGATTCCTAAATAGGCTGAGGGTTGAGTTGT
This sequence comes from Callospermophilus lateralis, assembly GCF_048772815.1. Taxonomy (NCBI): domain Eukaryota; kingdom Metazoa; phylum Chordata; class Mammalia; order Rodentia; family Sciuridae; genus Callospermophilus; species Callospermophilus lateralis. The sequence continues at coordinate 48,624,496 of NC_135320.1, read as the reverse complement.
GAGGAGGATAAGATTTAAGTGCAGGGGGTATGGCATCCAAAGAATAGATTTAATTAAGAATTCTAACAACAAAAAAAAAGCATATGGATAAAATATGTATGTCCAATGGGAAATTAAAGATGCTGCATGATAAACTTGCTATCTAATCAGAATCGTGGGATGATTATGCTGATGACATCATTTGAACATAAGAAAGCCCAAAACTATGCATTTGGAACCCCTGTCTCACACACCCTGCGTGAGTAGGAGAGAAAATAGGCAGAAAGTGAGTGAGAGATATAATCTTTCTGTATTGGCCAGATACATATCCCAAGAGAGATCCTTAGAGGGAGTTGCAGAGAGGAGGCTCAGAGCCAAGACTGAGAGGAAAGAGATAACTGGACTCCTGGGCTGTGAAAACACACACACACACACACACACACACAACACACACTTTCCCAGTTCTCATTAGGAAGCAGCAGCTGAAGATCCCTAAGCCCCAAGCCTGCCCTGCCTTCAACATCCTAGGCATTGAAGTTAAAGGAACAAGTCTCCAGCATCTGTTTTGAGCCTCTCAACTTACACATCAGTGTAGAAAGAACAGAACTAAAAGGGTTTATTTGTGTCATCTCATAGTCCTCAGCCTATACCTGCTTCAGATCCCACTTCTGCCCTTGAACTACCAGAGAATTAATATCCTGAAGAGGCTTCTGCTTCCACTCTGTCCTGTACATGCCTCCCAACAGTGTCATCTCTTTAAAGTCAGATCACATCACTCAAAATCATCCAAGGTTTCTCATTTCACTCAAAACAGAATGCAAATTCCTCACCCTGGTTTCACGACTCTGTTATATTTGGACCCTGCACTATCTTTTTGACCTCATCTCTTAACATTTGCTCTCTCACTTTTCCTATTTCTCCCTCTCTGCTTAGGTAAGACTGGCTTTCTTCCTAAGCATTGTCTACTTTGGGGCCTTTCCATTATCCTCTTCTTGGAACACTTTGGACTCAGATTTGTCCAGAAATTCAGAATATAATGTATTGGTTTGCAAGAAGTGCTTTATGACTCCAAAACTCAATAACCAGATGCGTTTTCATTGTTCTATAAAAGCAACAGAAGGGCTTCTCATATGCACCATAAGATATGTATCTTAACCAAGGAAAATTTATCAAACACAGAGTAGTCCCCCCAAAAAATAACGATTACAAGAATTTAAAGGATACATCCTTTTTGCCTGTCAAGATGCAAAGAATGAAAATGAGAACACCCACTACCCTGTTGCAAACAAAATTAGGAAATTTATTTGGAAACAAATTGGTAATGTCATTAAAGCCCCGTCTGAATGTTATTCTTACTCTTTGACTGAGTAATTCTAGGAATTTATCCAAAAGAAATATTGGAAATGGGAACAAATATTTCAGCATAAAATGTATCTCTCAGAGTTGTTTAATATATTTAAAGCCTTTTTCTATATTAACATTTTTTTGCTACATGATGTTATGTGCCTGAATTCTGGGGTTCTCTGCCTCACTCCACATACCTTGAAAACAATCCTGGGTCATCCCTGTCTTCTTCAGCTTTTCTGCCTTTGCACCCAACTACACAAGTGCTGTTTGCAGAGTCACTCCTCAGGGCAGACGGACTCACCATAAATTCATGGTCACCAATTTCCAGTGTGCTTTCAATGATCACTGGTAATTCTAACCTACATTAGACAGGCTACAACCTGTCTCCTCACAACACTTTTTTTGCCAACTCACGATTCTTTACCCAATCATGAAATAGCCTTCCCAGAGACTAGTGAACTCTATTTACATTTTATCTTCTTTCCTGGGGGGCAATTTTATCTATGGCAATGACTTTGGTTCTACACCCTATAGCCAACTGTGTAATTAAATTCTTTGTTTAGGTGTCTTAAATACACACCAAAATCACTGGTGCAAGATTAAATTCATAATCTACCTTCCTAATTTTGGTCTTTTCTAGTGATTTCTATCTCAGCCCATAGAAAGCTTACTAACCCATCATCATTTCGAATTTATCTCTGAAATATCCATTGAATCTGCTCAGGTGTTTCCACCTCTATTGCCTCAATTTGGACCAAATTACCATCCTTTCTTACTTGGCTTCAGCAAAAAATCTATCCAGAATTCCATCCACATGCCCTTTGGCCTCCACAATGCACAGGAAAAAAAACTTTAAAAAATTCGAATCTGATTATGTCACTCCTTACCTAAAACAGTGAGATTTCTATGAACCTTAAAATAAGGATCAAAAATCCTTAACACACGCTACCCTCCTCTACCCCAATCCCCTCCCATCCGATCTCTGAATTCCTGTTGGCCCTGACATCCATGTGTCTTCCCACCCTCGTGTTTTCCACGAGTTCACTCTATACAGAGTGATCACCTAATTGTCGGTTACTTATTCTTCAGGTCTCAGTCTGAAGAATAATCGCCTCCTCTAGGAAGACTTCTCCAAGCTGTTTAGTCAGGCTCCTAGCATCTATCACAGACATACATGTCCCTTTTTTTTTTAATATATTGATTTCAGTTTGTAAATACACATTCACGAAGTCAATCGCTTGGCTAATATCTATTTCCCTGCCTATATGGCTTTGAGGGGGTGGAGATAACCTTGCTGTTTCCTTACCATTATATCCCCAATGCCCAGTGCAGGGTTTAGTACATGTTATATAAATGTATGGATTTACGAAAATGGATTTGGGAGTCAAATTGCCTTTTTTGAATTCCAGGTCCACACTGACTAGCTATGAAAACTTGAGCCATATTACCAAATGTCTTCAAATAAAATGGGAGCAATAATGATAGATTATTCATAGGATCAATATGATTTTTAAATGACATAATCTCTGTAAAGAAGTAGAACAATGCCTCTGAGAGAATAAATAATTAATACTGGTCATTATCATATCAGATACTCAACAAGTAATTTTAACCAATTAATAATTTAAACATCTATTATTTAGTATACATTTTTATTATAATAGCTTTAGTAAATATTTAGATTAGATATCATCCACTTAAAATTTATTCAAAATTAAAAAGCTAATAAAATTAATTTATGACAAAAATTTTCATGATATAATATTCAGAAGGTAAGCAATATGCAAAATTGCTCTAAAAAGATAACTTTTAAAAGATATCTCAAAAATATTAACATGAAGCATAGAAGTACTGAAATATTAATAATTGTCATAAAAGTGAGGGCTTTTTATGCACTTTCACATTTTCCTATATTTTCCAAGTTTTTCTATAGAAAACTACTTTATACCCAAAGGAAACAATAGACGATCCTTTCTTCATTTAAATCTTGAAAAAAAAATTGGCTTCCTAATGTGAAATAAAAAATTACTTGTCAGTTTCCTAATTGTCTTTTAATTTTTTCACATTTTGTGGAAAAAAAACATAATTTTTTTCTATTCTTATTTAAAACAAAATCTCCATTTTGGGTCACCACTGACTTTCTTTAAAGTCTTACTCTACCTTTTACAACCTAATTACATTCCTTGAACATCCTTTTTTTTAAAAAAAAAAAAAGATGTTTTTAGTAGTTGATGGACCTTTGTATATTTATTTATATGTGGTGCTGAGAATCGAATCCAGTGCCTCACACATACTAGGCAAGTGCTCTACCACTGAGCCACAACTCCAGCCTGCTTATTTTAGTATTCCTTTCTCATGAGGACCATTACTACCAACTTAGCATTTAGCTGGTTCATTCATCTGATTCTTTCTCCTATTGATGTTCCCAAGTTATACCTCCATTTACTCTTTGTATTATCTGAATTCTGTAATGCCTCTCTTCACACTGAACTGATAAAATCTTGCCAGTTTATTTTTATGAGTTTTGACTCTTTAACCTCTAAATAATGTCTTGGTCATACTTTATATCATACTTTTTCTTTGTGTAATTGTGCTGACCTACAAAACTAAAGCAATATATCCATCTTATCACTTAGTTCACACGAACATTATGTCAGCTCCACATATGATTGTATCCCTGATATCTAAACATGACACAACAATATTATAAAATTGCTCTATATCTGTACTTTATAAAAGTAAATGACCTCAGTAGTTTTCTTTACCCCCTAAGTAATTCCTGGGGGAGTAAGGCAATGCCATTTCAATCCTGCCTTGCCTTGGTTTCATTACACATTTACATTCCCTTTCTCTTAGATAAATCTGTTTATAATTTGACCAGCAATAATTATAGTGATACAATTGTTCTGTCTCTCATAACTATTTTATTTCTGAATACTTCATACAAAGAACTTATGGCAATTCTTAGGTTTTTTCAGATATTCACTTTAAAAATCATGAACTGCTCTTCTCTTAAATCTTAATTCATTCTGTTCAGCATTGATACCTTAATCACTACAACGTCGAAAATAATCATATTTTAACTATTTTACAACAAAGACTTCAAAAATAATCCTTTTGCAAACTCCCAATGAGTTTGTTTATTTGTAACTGGTCAATAAATTTGTTCTACAGACATTTTTTGTTGTTGTTTTTATATATACAGGACAGTAGAGTGTGTTTTGACATATTATACACACATGAAGTATAACTTATTTTAAGTAGGATCCCATTCTTGTGGTTGTACATGATGTGGAGTTTCACAGGTGGTATATTCATATATGAACATGGGAAAGTTATGTCTGATTCATTCTACTGTATATTTCCTAGTCCCATCTCCCCTCCCTTCATTCCTTTTTGTCTAATCCAATGAACTTCTATTCTTCCTTCTCTGCCCCCTCCCTTATTGTATGTTAGCATCTGCAGATTACAGAGAACACTCAGACTTTGTTTTGGGGGATTGGCTTATTTTATCTAGCATGATAGTCTCCAGATCCATCCATTTACCAGCAAAAATCATATAAGTCATTCTGTTTTATGGTCGAGTAATATTCCATTATGTATATATAACACATTTTCTTTATCCATTCATTTGTTGAAGGGCACTTGAGTTTGTTCCATAGTTTAGTTATTGTGAATTGAACTGCTATAAACAAGGATGTCACTGTATCACTGTAGTATATGAATTTTAAGTTCTTTGGGTATATGACAAGAAGCAGGATAACTGCATCAAATGATAGTTCTATTCCCAGTTTTCTGAGCAATCTCCATACTGCTTTACCCAGTGGTTGCATCAACTTGAGTCCCACCAGCAATGTATGAGTGAAATTTTCCCCCACATCCTCACCAACATTTATCATTACTTGTATTCTTGATAATTGCCACTGTGACTGGAATGAGATGAAGTCTTAGAGTAGTTTTGATCTGCATTTCTGTAATTGCTAGAGATATTGAACATTTTTCATATATTTGTTGACCATTGTCTATAGCCTTTTCCCCAAGGTATTTTTTCTTTCCTTCTTTCGCTCTTCTACTTTTTACACAACTATTTTAAGAATATCACTTACTTTTTCCTCTTTTCCTTTCAATTATTTTTTTCCTTCTCCATTCTTTCCCCTCCACCATCCTTCATTATCATTTTCTTTTGCCTCTTTCTTATGATTACCTAAGACCATCAGCACAAAATATCTCCACGGTGTGGACATTCTTGTCCTATGCCAGACTCTTATTCCTTCTAAACCCTTGTGTATTCTCTTAATTCCTCTATCTTTGTTTTCCCAGTCTTCAGGATTTTACATATTTTCTGAAGTTCTGCTCTCAATCTACAAATTTCAGGAAGAAAAATATTGACAGAACAAATTCTGTTCTATTAATACATTGTAGTAATTTTAACATGTTCCCATCAATTATTCCACACTACTCCTTTAATAGATAGGTCCTCCTCCTCTTCCCTTTGTCCCTTAGACTTAGCATCTCACATCTAATGAAAAAAAATAAAGAGATGTGTACAACTTCAGAGATTAAATCATAAAAAGCATTGCAATTCCTGCTTGCTCTCACTTATTCTTGGATTATTTAACTCCATGGAAAACCAACTGCTATGATGTGAGGACATCTATGAAGCCCACATGGTGAGAAACCCAGGCTTTCTGCCGGAAGGCCCAAGAGTGTGTCATTTTGGAAGCAAATCCTCCAGCTCCAGTCAAGTCTTCAGATGCTAATTTGGTCACAACTCATGAGAGACCCAAAGCCAGAAACACAGCTAAAACACTCCCAGCCTCCTAATTGTCAGAACCTGTGTGGAACAATCAGCGTCTGTTATTCTAAACTGCTAAATTTTGTGGCAATTTGTTACATAAATCCCAGCATTATGAAGAAGACGACAGTATGCTAAAAAAACAATGAAAAGTACCTTTCCCCCACCACACCCTTCTGCCATGATGTTCTGTGTCACCTCAGGTTCAGAGCAATGGAATTAAAGACTGATTCCTGCTTTCAAAAGCTTACCATTCTGTTAGACTCGGAGAACTTTAATTTGAAGCTCTAGAACTACCTATGTATTGCATTATAATATCCCAACTTAGAAGGGCACAGTGGCATACGCCTGTATTACTAGCAACCTTAGGAAACTGAGGCAGGAAGATCACAAAAAAATCAAATCTACTTCTCTGCTTACCAAAACATTTGGATCAATTTTATGTACAGACAGTCCTTTACTTAACAATGGTTCAAACTGTCATTTTTTCAACTTTATAATGGTGCTAAAGCATGCCACACAATCATTCTGGATTTGTTTTCAGTACTCAGTAAATTACATGAGCTATTTAACACCATATTATAAAATAGACTTTGTGTTAGATTTTGCCTAAATGTAGGCTCTTAGTGTCCTGAGTATGTTTATGTAGTCTAAGCAAGACTATAGATCAGGTGTATTTAATGTATTTTTGACTTCTGATATTTTCAGCTTACAACAGGTGATCAGGATGTAACCCTGTTGTAAGTCAAGGAGCATTTATATTAATTGTATAATTAATGCAAAATCAGAAATATTTTTATTGCATTATTCCTATGTCTCTTCCCTCTGTTAGAAAGTCATCTAAGTTAATTAATGAGAATGAAAAATCAATCAGAATAAGTTAATGAGTGCCAAAATGCTTATTTTAAGTGACCCAAGAAGAAAAGGAGCCATTGTTGATTGTGACCTCTCAGCTGTTGCAAACACAAACCAAATAGGCCTCCAGTCCTGAACTCTTTCCAACCCATTTCACTCTTTCAGCCATCATATTATTTCAATCACATTTCATCCATCACATAAACTTGATGAATCCATGACACAATCTTTAGTGTTAAAATGATTAAACTTGGGATGTTTGAAAAGAGAAAGCAAGACAGATTTTTAATTTGTTAATATTTGCTGCTAGACATTACAGTACTTTTATTCCTCAAGAGTAATAGGTTTTTCTCATTTTTATTTCTTCTTGTTCTCTTGCTTTCTTCTTTTGAAAATAAAATCTTCTGCATTCCAGTTGGGTTGTTTATAATATGTTGAGTGGTATGCTCACTGTTCTGAAATATGATATAGGACCCCAGTACAACTGGCATCAAAAGAGCTATTTTACTTACTAAATTACAATGAACGTAACAAAATAAACAACTTCAAATAATTGACTTGAGCCATGATTTTTATTAAATTTAAATAATTATTGTCAATTCCTATTGTGTTTGATCAAAATAAAATGTTACATTCGATAGAATATTTGCCTTAGATAAGGCTAAGCAATAGCTAAGATGGTGTTACACTTTGTATATGAGGTGTCTGTGGAAAAGCTCATATGTGAGACAATGCAGGAATGTTAAATGATTAGATTATGAGAGTTATAACATAACCAGTAGATTTATCCATCTGATGGATTTGAATGGGCTATTAGGTGGTAACTGTAGGCAGGTAGGGTATGGCTGGAAGAAGTAGGTCACTGGGAGTGTGGCCTTGGACTATATACTGTACCTGTTGGTGTCTCTCACCCCCATCCTCCTCTCTCCCTCCCTCCCTCTTTTCTTGCCCCTCCACACAACCTTCTACCATGATGTTCTGCCTCACTTCAGGCCCAGAGTTGACTGACCATGGATTGAGAACTCTGAAACTGTGAGCCAAAATGAACATTTCCTCCTAAGTTGTTCTTATCAGGTATTTTGGTCACAGCAATGAAAAGCTAACTAACACAGATGGAAATGAAGAACACTTGATTGTCAGTCCCTTCATATAATACATTCACTGATAATTTTAAGAGAATACTGAAAAAGCTATTTTAAAATCCGTTAACTTTTACCCTTTTTATTTTTAAGGTATGCTGAATGAGTTGATGTTCATACAACATATATATGCGTGCATGTGTGTGTGTGTGTGTGTGTGTGTGTGTGTGCAGTGTAAGTTCTGATACTCTCCATTCAACTTGCCATCTATAGCACTAGACAGACAGGACACCCTTTGTATGCTAGTGAATCCATTATTGATTAAAGAATATTATAATTAGAAATAAAATAATTCATATGTGATTTCTCCCCCAAAATAAAAATGATGGTAACCAATTTTTAATAAAATGACCACATAGTTAACTATGAACAATGGTAAATCAAATCAAATAAGACAACATAATAATGTTTCAAATAATTTTAACATTTTTATTGTAATGGTTAATTTTATTTGTCAACTTAACTGGGCCACAAGGTGCCCAGATATTTAGCTAAATATTATCAGTGTGTGTTTTTGAGGATGTTTGTAGAGGAAATTATCAGTATAATTGATTAACTGAGTGAGGCTGATTGACCTCCCTGACATGAATGAGCATCATCTAGTCCGCTGAGGATTTGAAAAGAACAAGTGAAAGAAGGCACATTAGTCTTCCTGTGCACTTGGATTTAAACTTACATCATTGGCTCCCCTGCTTCCTTTGGGCCTGAACTGAAACTATACCACTGCCCTTCCTGGTTTTCCAACTTGCAGATGGAAGATAATGGGACTTCTCAGCCTCCATAATCATGTGAGTAAATTAATTATAATAAATCTCCTCATGGAGATAGATAGAAGATATCCTATTAGATCTATCTCTCTAGAGAACACTGATATATCTATTTAAGAGGTATCATGGAGAAGGATGGTGTCAGAAACCACAAGTTAAAGACTCTGCTAAGGAAAGAGGCAATGAAACTGTGATGACAACCAGGAGAAGAAAACAAAATGCCATGCAATAAATTCTGCAATAGAGATACCAACAAAAGTTAACTAATCATACATGAGAGATCAAAGAATATTCACAAAAGAGGTGTTGTTGCCCTGGACAAGAAGGAAATATAGCAAAATATGAATAGTGATCCTTCCCAAAGAACTTCTAGAGTGGTCCTTTAGAACATGTCAGATCATGTCAAAGAACCAAAGTGGTGTTACATCTCATTCATAACTTAGGCCTAGCTCTCAAAGACACTAAAAATTAATCAAGAATATAATTAAACATATATTAGGACCAACAAACTTTTCTTATTTTGCTAGAGCCATTCCTGCCTGATCACTCATGCACACATGTGCTCTCTCTTTTCTCTCTCTCCCTCCCTCCCTGTCTCCCTCTCTCCTTTTCTTTTCTTTCTTTCCCTATTTATTTATTTACTTACTTACTTATTTGTGATACTGGGGATTGAACCCAGGGACACTTTACCACTGAGCTACATCCCCAACCCCTTTTATTGTTTTGAGACAGGATCCTGCTAAATTGCTAAGGCTGGCCTCAAAGGAGATTTCATGCCTCATCCTTCCTAGTCACTGAGACTATGGCATGTGCCACCATGCTCAGCTCCCTGCCTTCTTCCTAAGTGTAACCACCCATCTCAGGGCCCTGCAACCTGCAGGTTTCATATGAATCATATATCACCATATGATTCTTCTGCCTGGAAACTGAACTGACCAAACAAGGCCTTGACTCTTGAGCCAAAGAAAGCCAATCACAGCCTGGCCACAAACTCTGATTCAATCATCTAGAATCAAAAGGACTAGCCTAATCATATATTTTGGTGGGGAATTTGATCCAAGAAATATGGAAATAATTTTCTCCTTATTTCTAGAAGCTTAAATGGAACAGCTGTTATGTCAGGGAATGAAGAGACCACAGTGGGCCATTTGTGTTTTGAAGCTATAAGGCAATGGAAAAAAGGTATATAGCCATATTCCAAATGTTTTCAATGCATTTGGAATATGGCTATGTATACCAATAGGGTAATTCATGTCATGACTAAACATTCATGCAGCTGAGGATTCCAGAACCTCCTTGAACTCAGAACCACATACTAATTCCAGGACACCTGATCCCTGCCCAGTTTTACCATATTGTCTGTTTAAATCCTCACAAGATTCTCCTTACTCCTCCTATGTAACTTTAATTAAAATTCACTTATGTTGCAACCAAATTACTGGTTACATGCCAATTCCAACATGTGATAAAATTCTCTTGCCTCACAGCAAAAAGACAAGTTTCTCCAATATTTGAGTCACTCCAAATATCCTTCATAATTGCTTTCTTATGAACTCTTTTGCAAAACATACACATCTACTTCCTCTCAATCTAATACTTTCATTCCTTAGTCGATTACTCTTTAGACAGTCTTGTTTTTACTTTTTATTTTGGTTTGGTTTGGTTATTTTGGGTACTGGGAATTAAACTCAGGGGTACTCAACCACTGAGCCACATCCCCAGCCCTATTCTGTATTTTATTTAGAGACAGGGTCTCACTGATTTGCTTAGCACCTCAGTTTTGCTGAGGCTGACTTTGAACTCTCCATCCTCCTACCTCAGCCTCCCAAGCCACTGGGATTACAGGCAAGCACCACTGCACCCAGCTTGTTTTTAGGTTTTGAAAGCCACTTATGTGACTAGTTCTCTCTCTGCTGGGGAGGGGAGTGATATACCTAGAGATACTCTTTCATCGTATTTCAAACCCTCCAAGCCATGGGTTACAGAATAAAAGCAAGAAAGAACAGAAACCAAATTCTTATGAAGGGCAATTTCTTCAGGAAATGCCAAAAACAAAAGTTCTCAACCTCTGGCTTAGGATAGTAGACAACTTAAACTGGAGAATTTCATTTCAAAATCTATTCAGACTGGGCAACAATTCAGAACAGTGAGCTAGAAGAAAGATATTCAAGGATTTTGTAAAAGCTGTTTATGGCTTAAAAACTAATTGTGGCATCTTTGGTCTTCCATTTTTCTTATCTTGACAGGAAATTAAAACTTGAGGGGCCAGATTCACAACAGAAAGTGAAGAAAAATGTCAGTTCATAGCTCCTAACTTGATTTCCACACCCACAAGTCCCAGAGTGGCTAGGCCTCTCAAAAGCATAACACTTTTAATTGCACTCATTTTGTTCTTTTTATTCAAGCTAGATATCAATGCTTTTCTTCACTTCCTCTTAAATTACTAGTATTGTAATCAAAATACCAAAACAAAAAATAAAATGTTTTTTTAGCTTTTCATATAACTTAATCTTACGTAATAATTTTACTAGAGGGAATCCTGGGCTAAATGGAAGGGACTGGGTTGAAATCCATTTCTTACACACAACCTCTCTGTACATGTCATTTAAAGCAGCCGAGCCTTTCTTCTCTGTAGGTTCTCATTATATGGTGAAAATCAAATGAGGAATTATTAAAGTACTTGGTAGACTTTGAGGCATTCTAGAAAATGAGGTAATATAGCAAACTACAGTCTATTAAAGTGAGGAAGTCATATTTCTTTTTTCTTTCAACAGAAAATACTCACTAGACTCAGCCATTATTTTTCCTTCCTTTTATTTTTCATTACTGTTATGATTTGAATATTCACATTCTCCTTCTTCCCAAATTGATATGTTGAAATTTAATACCCAGGGTGATAGTATTAAAAGGTGAGGCCTTAATTATTGTATAATGGTGTATTACTAATTATAATGCAAAATAAATAAATCATTAAAAAATAAATAAAAAGTGAGGCCTTTGGGAGGTGATAGGGTCATGTGAGCTCTGCCCTCACAAATGGGATTAGTGCCCTCATATGAGAGGTTCTGGGGAGCCAGGCATAGTGGTACATGCCTGTAATCCCAGGGGCTCAGGAGGCTGAGTCAGGATGATTGTAAGTTAAGGCCAGCCTTAGCAACTTAGACATGAAGCAACTAAGCGATACCCTGTCTCAATGTAAAAAAAAAATAATTTTCAAAAAATGGTGGGGATATGGCTCAGTGGTAAAGAGTCCCTGAGTTCAATCCCTGGAACCAAAAATAAAATAAAAAGGTTAGAGGATTATCCACCTTTGCCATGTGAGAACACAGCTAAGCATCACCACCCTTGAAGCAAAAAGTAAACCCTCACCAGATACAAGATCTGCTGGTGCCCTGCTCTGAGACATCTCAAATTTATAAGCAATTTCTGTTTTTTATAAATAATCTAGTCTAAGACATTTTGATATAGTGGACCAAACCAACTAAAACAATTACTTTGCTTCAATTCATTTTTACCAGAAGAGAATAAATTTCTGTTTATAAATACTTCATAAATTACTGACTGTGTTAGTAAACAGATAAAAATATTTCCAGATCCAAGATGGCAGAACTAAATATATTTAGTACTCTCCCTTTCCCATTATGTATCCTAGAAATGGTAAAACTTTAAAAATGGTAAATAAATAGACACTTAAAGACAAGAAGAGAATTTCTTACAGGAACAGAAACCATATGTGGAGAGTATCAAGTGAAGAAGGAAGCATCAAACCAAAAGGAATGTGCAAGCCCAGAGACGGACTCTCACCAAAAACTTATTCAGGGAATTCAATGCTCAGAAGCAGGAGAGGCCTTCAGAGAAAAAAAGGGGCTTAAAAAAAATGGGCTGCTCTGTGGTCTCAGTACCCACACTTCAGCGCACAGCCACACTCACTCCTACCATCCTACTCTATTCCCCTGAATCCCACAGACCCATAACTGGAAGGAGCAGTGGTTTGAACAGAGATGTGATGGTGCCCTGAGTAGCTGCCAACACCTGGGAGGGATCAGCACACACTATACTTGGTGGCATTTTTCAGGCATTTCTGTCCTTTCAGAGCCTTCCTAGTCAGACCTCTGTTCTCTCCCACAACATGAACTGCCAAAAATAGCTACCAGGATTTTAGGGAATTCTCAAGTGCTCCCAATTTTTCAAAACAAGGTTAAAAAAAATTTAAATGATATTACCTGATAATCACAGAATGACCACACCATAGGAGAAACTAGAATTTATACCAGAGAAAATAGATATAATAGGACAATAATATATAATAATCAGTGTAATTCATATCTTCAGGGAAGTAGATTGAAATACTACTTAAATAAAGCAAGAAAAGGTGATAAAAAGAATCAATGAGAAAACTTGGAAATGTTGATTCCTATAAGCTTTCTAAAGCTAAACTTGGCAACATTTAAAAAAATCACTGTGTGCATAATTTTTGACTCAGCAACAACACATCTAGCAATATTTTGTAAGAAAATCACTAATGGGGAGCTGGGGTTGTAGCTCAGTGGTAGAGCACGTGCCTAGCACAGATGAGGCACTGGGTTCAATCCTTAGCACCACATAAAAGTAAATAAATAAAACAAAGATGTGTCCATCTACAACTAAAAATTTTTAATAAATCACTAATAATGTATGTGAAGATTAGCTACACTGAAATTCATGGAATCCTTTTTATTGTGATAAGAAGTCTGAAATTTTTTACCTGTCAAAAAAAAAGGACTTATTTAAATATATACACACATCAATACTATACAGACATTAGAAATGGTGATGTGGGAAATGTTTATAATAAGAATTTTAAAAGGTGTGTGATAAAGCACATATGTATAAGTGATACTAATAATATTGACATGCAAACATGTGTAAATATACATTTTTTTAAAAAAATACCTATATGTGCATGTTATGTATGCATTCATATGCAAAGATCTGTTTTTTTAAAAAAGCTAAAATAATATTAACAAATATGAACCAATATATTGATGGTGTGGATCCTGCCCCTGATGGTATTCAGATTATACATAATTTTGTTTTTCTTTTTCACTTATCTGTATTTCCCAAATAATCCACAGTGGAAAAAAAATTTTTTTAAGTTTTTCTGGGAATAATTAGATGTACATCACCCTAATTTTGATTAACAATCTGTAAACTTTCAGAAGACAAGTTTGATAGAGAGCATTGTAAGAGTCCTATATTGGGCTAAAAGATTGAAAATACAATTTCCCAAAGCTGATAAAATTTTCCCAGGGCTAAAAATATTGCAAGAGTTTCATGAAAGTTATATCAACATCTGGGTGCTGATTCTAACATTTTCTCAGAAGTTTGCAAACTCTCCCACATATCTTGCCCATGAGGTAAAAAAAAAAAAAAGTAAGAATATTTGTTTCAAATTCCAAATTCTTTTCTTTTTTTTGTGCATGACCATGAAAGGATGATAAAATTCCCAAGGAGGTGAAAATTGGTTTATGGAAAAGATTAAAAACTTTGTAGGAATTATACTGGTTTAGGCCCTACTGATAGTACAAGCATATATACAGAATGTCACTGATATTAAAATTACTAGGGGTTTGGAGGAGTTATTTTAAAAATTACTGAAAAGGCTCCAAGGTGGGGGTGGGGTGGAGAAACAGGAAAACTTAGGAAATTCTGGTTCAATTATGGGACTATAAAACCCAAATTCTTATTTTTTATATACCATCAACTCTGATGACTTTTTAAGCACAAACAACATACACACACACACACACACACACACACACACACACACCACAATACATGTTTCCTTCAGGAAACTACCCATTAACTCTTCAATGAGTTGCTTCTATATTGAAGCTTCTATGCCAAAAAGGATGAGGTTTTATAAAATGCTAGATTTTTTTCTAAGCATTGTATTGCTTCTTATTTTTAAATACGGCTGTGTGAAGCTTTGATGAACCATGTACAGACAGTTATTAACATTAGTCCCAAGATTTTAGACTAACAATCATTATTTTGATTTTATTCTGGAATCACTCATATTATTATGAATCTTGTTATAAAGCACTGATTAGGGGCTCAAAATATGTAATTATTCTTTGTGACTTGAGCCCTTCATAATATAACATATTTTGAGCATAATTTCTTAAATTCTGGCAAGGATTTTACATGACATAATTCACTTAATCCTCATTACACTTCCTATAACATTCTTTTTTTTCTTTTTTCCCTTTTGGCCTGGTTTGCTATATCAGTTTCAAAAACAGACAATACATTGAGTATCATGTGTCATTATCTTGTGTAACAAGAGTTTGAAGAGGGAGACTAGGAGTAATTGATGAGGCCCTATGGTGGCCAGAGACCCAACCTTCCATCCATCATGCTTATGCTTGACAGGCGGGCCATAGTCTTCATACTTGCCACTTTATGGTCCTAGAATGGCTGCTAATCTCAATCAAGTCCAGGTAACAGAAAGGAGGATCACATGTCAACCCCTCAGAGAGACTTCTGGCATTCCTTCTTGCAATGTCAAAGGCACTGAGGATACAGCAATGCCCAAAAGACATAATCTTCTCTCCAGGTTTGGATACCTCACACATGTTTTCATAATACTGCTTGAATTTTTTGTCTATCAAACAGTTCATTATCACTCTTCCTTCCCAGAATATAAGCTCCAAGAAGATAGGGAGTTTGTTTTATTCTCCTCTCTATCCACAATGCCTAAAACAGTTCTTGGCATTAAAAAGACAAAAAAAAAAAAAAAAAAAAAAGGCAGGTCACAGTGAGCATGGTGAGGGTATTTACACCATGGGAATTGGCAGATGCTAATGAGGGCCCCCAGCACCACCCCCACCAGCTGAAAGCTAGATGTGAAACATGGACCAGCAAACTCCTGGATATGTTCCAGTCCTCTCCCTTGTCTATTAATGCTGGAAGCACTCATAAGAGTTTTTCATCTTTCAGGGAGTGGTCCTTGGTTTGCTGCTTCTGTGGTATTTACCAAGTCTCCAGCTTGGTGCCCTCTTATTTCCTACACTGTCCAACTCTCCATTGAACAAGTACCACAGCCCAGCAGGAGCAGGGCAAAACACTAACTAAAACTGGTGACTATTCTGCAGATAAATCAGGCAACATCAAGAGGGTCTAGGTGGGGAAAAAGGACAGAATTTATTACCAGCTCTGTGTCTATTAAAATGAGCAAGGACAGAACCTTTGTTGTAAACAGCACTTGGGTGGCAGTTCTGAGTTTGTCCCTTGGAGGCATAAAACCCCTTGTTCTTTTTATATGAGGACAGGTAGTCCTGGGTTGACTCTGCTTATTGTTCCTCAGGGGTCAATCAATGGAACTTATATCTAAAATACTGAGTCCATAAATAAAAAATTATGTGTACTGTAAAATATTTTTATAAAGTGGCTTCTCCCACTCTTGTATTTAATGCAAGTTATATGTTTACCTTTTGACTTTTCGTTGTTTTTATTCTTAGTTTACGGAGTACATATTCTATCCAGGAACTTAAATCATAATTCGTTTTCCTCTTACAAAGTTTTAAAAGGTCATTGCTAATACTAAAATTAGATTTCCAAGAGCACTCTTCAGATAGTCATAGATTATGTTTTTTTGGTTTACTTTTGTCAAATCTCCTTCACCCATTCATTCTCTCATAGGCTGGGTCATATTACTACAAGACTCCCAAATATTTAAAAGGCCATTTAAGGGGAAAACTGGAAGAGGTAGCAATAAAGTACCTTTTAGGAGAGCCTACTGAGAGCTCTGACATCATGGTAGCTGTCCCTGGGAGGGCTGATTTATAAATCCACCAAAACAAAAAACAAAATCCTGTTTTCTGTGACCAACTAAGAGATTTCTTGCAATGGGCTGTTATCTGTAGGAATCATAAGGAGTCAGATTCAGGATTCAAACTAGGTTTGTATGGTCCAGAGTATGTCTGACTTTCTGCTGTTAAAACCAACATAGATTCTTCCAATGATGTAAAAAACAAACAAATAAATAAATACACACACACACACACACACACACACATATATATATTATATAATATATATATAATATATATATATATGTATGTCTCAAATAATATATTAAAAAAATGTAAAGCTCATTAACTACATGCATTGATTAAAGATTAATGGGAAGGACTGTGGTTTGATGCAGCTGTAATTCTTATGACAGAAATGCATAGAGGAAAAAGTCTCAGACTCAAAAATGTACCCAAATACCTGAAGAAATCTCACCACCAAGGGATTCCAATTGATAAGCACCACTTCCCTACTCATAAGCATAAGAAAGGTAAAGTGAACAAAATTGCAATATTCTAAAGTAAATAAAACAACTACATGATTTAAAGCCTCACGGTCTCCCCATAACTCCACAAACAGGTTTCTTTCTTGTCACTTACTGTCACCCTTTCATGAGCTGGTTCCAGGACATCCACTGCCCAGCTTAGTCGCCTGTGCCTTCTACTAACCCCATGGTCTTCTGTTCTGTTTGGAATTATTTTCTTGACTTGTCGCTCTTCTTTCTATAGTATATCCTCTTAGAAAGCCACACCTGTAATTTTGATATCTACTTTCTGTCCTGGACCACAGGAACACCAGCAACTGACTCTAAGATGTGGAGCCTGAAACACTCCCAACCCCTGTATGCTTCCTTCTCTCAACATTAGGTTAAATGTTCCTTTTGTAGAGGGACTTACAGAGGCTGCCAATATTTTCTTCTAATTACCAGGCACAAAATGTCCATCCAACAAGGGCTTTCCGAGTCAGGCACTAATCTCAGCTCCTCATCTCGAGTGGACTTGTGCTTTTAATAGTCCTAAAGAACACATTTCTGTGTTCTATTCACATTTCTGACTTCTATTTTCTGAAGTGAGCTAGGACCTACGGGAGTTTTAGGAGGTATGCTAAGGTGGGCAGAAGCCTCACACATCCATCCCTTCTCTGGCTCCTTCATCTCAGCCACCCCTTCCTCAACAATTAAAAGAACATGCAGTCTTGTGGAGCAGTAAGGAACTATATATGACAATCAGAATTTATACAAATTTGTGTGTTTATTTATACATGTGACAAGCATGTATTAGTATAAGTCACTCTAGTAATTAAGAGTATTTTGGCAGGCAAGCAACCTAGGTTTGAATTTCATCTGTGTTCTATAATTTTGGTGAAGTACTTTAGATCTCTTCTCAAAGCTTCACAGTATTTTAATCTCTTCTCATATCCTTCACATCTGTAAAATGGGAATAGTAATAGTACCTAGCTCAGGGAGTAATGGTGCATTTTAAATAGTATGATACATTAAAGGGCTTAAAACCAACCACATAAAGATCAAAAAATATTGGTCACCATTGTCTTTATATATAAGTTTTACATATCCCCTCTTGGCATATTCCTGTTTACAGTGTCTGTGAACTAGAAAGAGGAAACCTTCACAAACCATCCTGAACATAACACAGACAAAAATTTGGCCTTCAGTGGCCTTTGTCCAACTCTGATGACTGCCTTGAATCATCAGACCTCTGGTCAATGAAAATTCCTTGCCAGAATTTCCTTGAAAAAAGCTACTGTGGCTCTGATAAAAGTAAGTACTATTCTCCTGAGCCTAATTCTATAACATTTCTGAGTGGTTGTCTTCCTGACACAGAAGTGAGTCCCCCTCCCCGTTATGTTGTAGAATTTTAGTATCAATAATCACTGTGCCTATCTTACCACTCTCTATACTTCCTCCTCAATCTACAACAGTGTGATTTTCTATAGATGAGCACTTAGAGTAAAAAGCCAGAGAAATTTGACATTTATAAAAGAGCAAGCAGTTTTCTCTAAATTTATTTCGTCTGTACTCATAAAAACCCTAGGAATAATGAGACAATGGAGCCCTCTGTCTCCTACCTTTACTGCTGACAACAAATCAAATATAGTGAAATATACTGTAATTTAAAAAATAGAGAGCTTTAGATGTGTCTTGAAATATCCTCTCAATCAGGAGCTGTGTTTCAGTTTTTGACTTATATTTTAATACATATTTTATGATCAAAGAAATCTAGGTGGTTTATAATAGAAGATACATAAAGTGTCGCCAATTAAATAAGAGATCAAAATTTAGAAAAGGGTCATGATTCCACAATTGCAAACTCTTAATTTTTTTAAATTTATTGACAGTCAAGGCAAACAAAATTATAAATGGTTTACATAATTTTAATTATAGGATAGAAATTAAAAGGAATATAAATATATTATTAAAGCAGCATATCTATTATCAGAGATTTACCTTTAGATCATCTTGAAAAACAGAAGAACAGAGTCCCCTGAAGGACAAATGGAGCAAGAAAACAATATACAACCAAGCAAATAAAGTGGAAACTGGCGAAGATTGGGCCAAAATGGAGATACATTCTCACACAAGGTCAATGAAAATTCCTGAGACCCTCCCACTGCTTGTGACTTATAGGCATGAGATAAAAAAAAAAAAAAAATAGGGAAATCAGGCAATAGATTTGATCAACCATTCATTTATTCTTTCACTCAACAAATTTTGCAAGCTTAGTCATTTACCAACTTGTATCTAAGTAATAAAATTATAGCAATGAATAAACAGGCAAATATATTGTTCGTATAAGCCAAACTCAGAAGCTCAGAGGTCCAAAGTTTTCTGTCATATGCAGAAGCTAGAGTAAAATAAAATAAAGAGAAAGGATAACATCAAGATAAAGGTAAAATTGGTAATGTAGAAGGAAATTAAGAGGCAGAGTGAAGAGATGGGTAAAGGGAGGCAATGAGAATGAATTCTTAAAACATCATGTCATGTGCATATATAAATATACCACAGGGAACTTCACCTTTATATGTATGTAGAAAGAACCAATCAAATATAAATAAATAGACCAGAAAAAAGGAAGTCTAGTGGAGTACAGGAAGAAAAACGGTGGAGGAGAGGGAGGATGGGAAGGAAAAATAAGGGATCATAAACTAAAATCAAATTCATGCATGTATGAGTTTATCAGGATGAATTCAACTACTATGAATAACTATAAATGTCTAATAAAAAGTTAAATAAAAACACATATATTGAGTTTATCAGGATGAACTCAACTACTATGAATAACTATAAATTTCTAATAAAAAGTTAAATAAAAACACATATATGTTGTTCTCATGATAACTTGTATTCTATTGGTGATAAAAAATGAAGGATGGATGCATATAAATAATAAGCAAATAAAAAAAGAAAGTTAAATAGTGGTAACTTCTAGGGGAAAAAAGTTTAATGTAATATAATAGGGTGATGGTTATTTGATTGACTGATCAGGAAAGACCATTCTGAGTAATTAATATCTGAGTTGAGACCTTATCATACAAACGAACCAGCAGTTCGAAGATCAAAGGGGAGACTATTCTTCCTGAAAGGCAGGAAATAAGGAGACCACCACACTGCTTGGTCAGAAAGTCAGATCTGGGACCTATACATCAATAAGAGAACAGTTTAGCTACAGTCACAATGTTTTGATACTTGTAGAAGAGTACTAGAAATGATTAGAGGTGAATTTTCATTAAGGAAAATAAGAAAAAATGCATTGATTCTTGAAGAAGGAGTATGGGTTTTTCAGAATAAAGTCACTCCAATTTTCTTAGTGTCTTAATTAATCAAGTACTTTCAATTCTAATAAATGAAAAATCAAGTTAATTCAGACATACCTCTGAGTAAACATTAGTAAAACATACATTAAAATCTTTATAAGATCAATAAGGTCTTAAAAGATCATCAGGAACAGTCTAGATAAAATTTAGGAGCAAACAGATATATAAAGAATATGTCTCACCTTTGGAGTCAATTTGGTTCTGTGGGACTAAAGGTGTTTTCAACTTAGAATTAAGGGTACATCAGAAATCATCCAGGCCCCCATATATAGCAGCCCGGTGTCAAGTCTTCTAAGTTTTCCTTGAATGTTGAAATTGGATTAAATTGATACCATGTAAGTAATCTCTCCATTGAATTAAAGTGATGCTATATTACTTTTTCACACAAAAATCAAATGAAAATATCTCTAGTAATTCACCTCATCTGAGACTGAAAATTTTTTTCAAAAAATATTTTTAATTACAATGTCCAAGGTAAAGTCAAAGATAATCAACTATATAAGAAAAAAAGATGGTGCATTGGCTTGAATAGGGTTCCTCTGGATAACTCTGACTGATATGGATGAATGAAACTGCACTAATAAGCAGACAACAGAAATGACCTAAAATGTACTCTGAAATACTGGATATATAGACTCACACATTAAAATCAGTACATTTAGCATGTTCATCAATTAAAAGCCAAGTTTAAATTTTTCAAGAAACAATTGAAAAAATATTAAAAAGTAATAGTATATTTGAAAAAGAAATTGTACAGTGAATAAAACTGAAATAAGTAACCTAATGAATGGATTTAACAAATGCATTCACACAGCTAAGAAGTAAACTATCCAATTGTAAAATGTATTAGCATAACATCTCTAGAATGAAGCAGAGACACACAAAGGGATGGAAAATAGAGCAGAGAAAAGATAAGGGGCATGGTGGCACACATCTGTAATTCCCACAGCTCAAAAGACTGAAGCAGAAGGATCTTGAGTTCAAAGCCAGCCTCAACAATGGGGAGGTGCCAAGCAATTCAGTGAGACTCTGTCTCTAAATAAAATACAAAATAGGACAGGGAATGAGGCTCAGTGGTCGAGTGCCCCTGAGTTCATTTCTCAGTACCCTCACCCTCCCACACACAAAAAAAGTTAAGGTGCAAAAAATATATAGTGAAAAGGTATAAAGTTAGTTACAAAAGGAGAATGGGGGAAGCAGAAGCAATATAGGAAAAGACAATGACTAAGATTTTTTCAAAAATAATGGAAGGCATTGACTCCACATTTTTAAGCAGCCAATAAACTACAGGCAAAAAAAGGTAAAATGAAATTTATAACTAGACATATCATAAGTGAAATGTATAATATAGAGGACCAGGAGAAAATCTTAAAAGCTTCCAGGAAAAGAAAAACAGATTACCTACAGAGGAAAAACATGCTAATGTTTTGAGCATGGGACCAAGATGGACAGCAGACCTCTCAGCAGCAACAATGGAAGCTGGAAGCTAGAAGTTAGCACAATGAAATTTTGAATGTGGTAATATATGATATTGTCAATTTATAATTTTTTTAGAGAATAAAGCTAGGGTTTAAATTGAATAAAAACTAGGATAATGAACTACAAGTTGATTCATTGCAAAAAATAATAATGAAAAGACTAAAGAATATAGTTTGAGCTAGAGGCAAATGTAGAATTCCAAAAGAAAGATCTGAGACACAGGAAGAAATAAATAGCAATGAAAATAGTAAAACTGATGATAAATCTAAATGAACGCCATCTTGCAAAATAATAATTTTTTAAAGTACAAAAAATTATAATATACAGCAGAAACCATTGAAGAATGGGAACAGGTAAACAGATTTACAGTTCTTTAATTTTCTAGGATGAGGGTGTAAGTATAAATTAATAATCCTCATAAAGCAAGGAAGAACTTTTTAAATTTTTAAGATAGTTAGTTCAAAACAGTAAATTGTATAAAATTTTTCTAAGATTTTTAAAATGAAATCATAAAAATATTCAATCACTACAAAAGAAGAGAAAAGGGAACTCAGAACAAATAGATCAAACTTAAAATACATAGTTGGATATTGGGTTAGCTCCAAATAGATCAAAAATTATGTTAAATTATGATGAACTGAATGCTTCAACTTAAAGACAAAAATTATTATATTGGATTTTTTAAAATGAAGAGCCATGTGCTATTTTTAAGAGATACATCTAAAATGCCAGGATATAGAAAGGTTGAAAGTAAAGGAGAGATAACAGTTATATCATACAAACATTAGCCAAAATACAGCTAATATAGCTGCATTGATATCAGAAAAAAATAACTTCAAACCCAAAACATTATTAGCAATAATTGTGAATATATTATACATAGCAAGGTATCAAAATTTTAATGATCACCTTTTCTGATGCTTATGCATCTGAAAATCTATTTCATAAGGCCTGGGAAACATAAAGCTTAAACGAGGGTTTCTCAAACTCAAAACTGATATTTGCTGGGGGCAGGGTACTAGGGATTGAACTCAAGGGCACTCGACTGAGCCACATCCCCAGCCCCATTTTGTATTTTATTTAGAGACAGGGTCTCACTAAATTGCTTAGTGCCTCACTTTTGCTGAAGCTGGCCTTGAACTCACCATCTTCCTGCGTCAGCCTTTGGAGCCACTGGGATTACAGGTAAGTGCCATCTCACCTGGCTCAAAACTGACATTTTAGGCTAGATAATACTTTTCTAAGGGTAGACTATCCTATGTATTACAAAATGTTTAGCAGGATTTCTGGCCTCTTCCCCTGGATACCAGTAGTACCACTCCTCAATTTAGATAACCAAAACTGTCTCCAGATACTGCCAAATACCCTAGGGTACAGAAATCTTTCCCGGTTGAAAACCATTTCCTTGAACCAATCTTTTTTTATTACTAACAGCCACAAATCAGTTATTTTTCAGACATAGAAAAGCAGTCATGTTTGTTATATAAAATTCATATTCACCCATCCATTTACCCATCCTTCCATCTGTCTATCCATTCATTCATCAAGTATTTACTGGGTGCCTACTCTGTGTCAGGCATGGAGCTCTGTGTTTAGAATTCATCAATAAATGAAACAAAATCCTTATCTTCATGCGGCTGACTTAGGGAGGGGTGGTGGGAGAGAGAGAACTCAGTATCTAAATGAAGATCAATAAACAGACAGCATGAGAGCCACGTTACTGAATATCCATCAGATCCACTCTTGATTGGCTGGTTGATTTATTGATTTTTATTTATTGTTTGTGATGCTAGGGATCAAACCCAAGGACACTTCCTATGCAAATGCTATACCACTGAGCTACATCCTCAAGCCCCCAAGCCACTCTTTATTATATTTTTCATTTGTTTCTATGCTTTTTCTCCGAAAACTACTGGCTCTGGTTTTGTAATTATTTGAACTCTTCTTGTATGACAAGGCAAAAGGACAGACGTTCTGACTCTGAACAAATAACCATGTCCTTCTATTCTATCAAGAAACAAAATGGGTATTATTTAAATCTTGGAATCTCCTTTCATCTCCTGAATCATCAGGTCCCTCTTATCTCCAGAATCATCAGACCATTAACTACTTGGCTAGAAGAGTGAAATTTCCAAGTGTTTAATTGGTAATAGCTAAACACTGTTCACCAACCACCATACCATGTAGCATGGGGTCCTTTTGCAGCATATAAGTTTTATAGGCACACAACTCTAGGCTGTCTTCAATTTCAATAAGATCTCACATGTACAAATGGAAAGTTTCAGAATCTAGATTATTTAATTTAGCTAAGCATAGAAAAATAGTCATACCCCCTAACTTAATTGGGCACTCAATTTTTAAACCAGAGTTTTACAAAAAAGAAAAAAAAATCAGAACTGCATCCAGAGTAATATTTTATAAATTTTCTCTTTGCTTTTCATTTCAAAAAGTCTATCTTGTGAAATTTTAGAATTAGTATAGTAAAAGAAGCAATAACATATAATTCAACACTGTCCTCTTTACCCACCCCCAAATAAGAAACAGCAGAAAACATGATCTCATTCTCTATAAAAGTAGTGACAGGGAAAGGATTTAGTCAAGTTTTGGAACTCACTAATTTCTATATTAGCTAAGCTTACATCACTTTACATAAAACCACAGAGCCCACAAGGGGTTTCCATTAGGAAAGCATTGGCTTGTATCCCATTTTCTTAAAGGTCATTTAATGTGTTCTAAATGTATGTCTCCTAATAAACTCAGCCACTGAAGGCAGCATTGACAACCAAAGAAAAATAACCATTTTCAAATCAAGGTCAAATTTTAGAGAGGCATTTAATGAGCTTCAAGGCTAGGGTAAGAGTTTTCCTTAATATTCAACAGAGACAGAAAATAAACTATCAATATGGGAACAAGAACAAAGTGGATCTTTAATATTGTTACTCAAGAGAAGCAGAATAGCAAACGGGATGAAGTAGACTACTAGAATTTCTCGGGACTCTCTGAGCAAAATGTATACCTCAGTCAAAATCACCAGACTGTGGAGATGTTTGGGGGCGTTCTTGGCTGCAGCTTTTGTGGACATTTTGCTGTGTTGCATTTTTAATTTTTGAGGCTCTTCTTAACTATCTTGCAAAGGAGTTTTTTAAAGTTTTCATAGAAGTTTTTGCAAAATGATACTGTTTCATTTTCCAAAAGGGCTTTTTCCCCACAATGTGCTTTATGGACCACTTAAAGATACATTTGATCATGGACAAGATGAAATTTGTCATTGTCACTCTCCATGTGTTCAGTTTCACAGGAGTGCTTCTCTTAATCCAAAACTAAATGGTCTCCCTAGGAATGCCTTGTGAACATGCACATTTGTGTCTAACTGCTCATACATGGAAACTACTCTGTTGAAGACAGGTGAGGCCATTTTGAAATGGAAGAGTCATTCAAATATAAAATGGCTTTCTTCACTTGGCTTTATATTAAAGACAAAAAGATAAAATAACAAGACCCTGGAAGCATTTGTAAAATACTTAAGCATTCTGAATTAGACAAGGATCAAGCAGAGATGACACAGTCTATACCATAATACATGTCAGCCCAGAATCTGCACAGTCAAGAACACTGTAACAAGGTGTGCTTAGACTTCAGTGAGTCAAAATCAGTCAGCATTGCTATGAATAGAGAAGTCACTTCAAACTAAATGTATCAAAGAAAAGAAGGGACCTCCGGATAATTAGTAGGAAACAAGTCAAAGTGCCAAAGACAAATGGAAATCAGTGATGAAAGGCCTGTTTTTAAAGAAATATGATCTAGAAATCAGAAATTGGGAAGGGCGAGATAAGACAGAAATAAACAGAGAATCAAAGGTGAAGATCTTGGGGAAAGGGTGATAGTTTGTAGGTTCTCTTTTGTTACATAATCAAGGTAAATCAAAAATGAATGTAAATGGGTTTGCAGAGAAAAATAACATGGAACAACTACTCAGGGAAGAGATCATGGAGGATAGGAAGCAGAGCATGCTAGCAAGGCTGTGCTCCCCTTATGCGCTCTTGTCACAGATCAGTGGTTACCCTGAGAGTTGCACGATAGAATCATGCAGGTGATCATATGGTTTTGAAATCCTACAAATACAACTATGAATTGGAGATGGGTTGAGTGACAGGTAGCTCAGATCAATCCTTAAAATGAGACTAACATTTAATCAACATCATATGCCAAGACACTGGTAAAGGATCTATACACTTTATCTCATTTCATTATCTACTCATTCTATTTTTGCTAACCACCAACTGCTGTGTCAGACACTTTCCCAACAATGTTATGATACAAGTGTTATTAATATCTCCAACATACAGAGAAAAAAAAGATGAGAATTGGTTTATATGTCGAAGGTCACAAAACTGGGAAACTGTTAAGTGAGGCAAAATTGATTTTTGTTTGGGAACAGTGGATTCAAATCTTCTCTTCACTCTTCAAATGATTTGTGTTTCTGGGAAAGTCATTGTGTTTTTTTTCCCTCCTGTATTTCTCATACTGTAAAAGAGAAAAATGTTTTCACTATTCTCAAATTTGATTTATAGTAACATTAAAGAATTCTTGAAGGAAAAAGGGAGGGCATTGATGAAATGCAATAGGTGCTATAACTATTATTTCCCATAAATAGTCCAAGCATAATTTTTCTCATGACAACACCATTGCATGAGACTTTTTTCCTGTTTTTTTTTTTTTTTTTTTTTTTTTTTACAAAAACACTATGTGCCTGCAAACATTAGGGATATACAAATACTTAAGATTCTTGACTTTGACACAGGATCTGTTTATGGAAGCCAGAAATTCAAATGAACATTAATATAATGAATCTGAAAGTGAAAGAAAGCAGCAACTGTGTAAAAGTAGTATTGGCTATGATTTACATCTCTTTAAAGCACATTTTTCAAGTCCATTCTCAGCAAAGCACTTCTTGTAAGCTGTCACATTGATCTGTATCCATGTAAATGTTTCAGCTAAACCTGAGTTTCATTTCCAAACTACAACCAGCCAATGTAAATGGGGCACTTTATCAAGACAAAAATTCATAACAGAGTCAGACATGGGGGCACATACCTATAATCCCAGCTACTCAGAAGGCAAAGACAGGAGGATTGCAAGTTTGAGGTCAGCCTGGGCAATTTAGTGAGACTCTAGCTCCAAATGAAAACTTTAAAAAGGACTGGAGATGTAGCTCAGCGATAGAGCACTTGCCTGGCATGCATGAGGCCTTGGATTCAATCCCAACACCACAAAATAAATAAAAAACATGGTGAAGATTGGCTTTCCCAAAATTTCTTCAAAATGAAATTTAGCATTAAAATTAACATGCAAAGAAAAAAAAAACTTCTATTTTTAGATTGACTGATAAGTAAACTTTTTAATTTTTTTATTTGTTTTGATTAGTTACACATGACAGTACAATGAACTTGACATATCATACATTTGAATCAAATGGGGTATAATTTCTCATTATTCTGAGTGTACAGTTGCAGAATCACATTGGCCATACAGTCACATATATACATACAGCATTACTAGCGTCTATTTTATTCTGCTGTCCTTTCTATCCCCCCTTCCCCTCCCCTCCCCTCCCATCACTTCTCTCTACCCAATCTAATGTGAAACACTTCTTTTTTTTTTCCCCTCACATCATCATACATGTAATCTGTATAATGATTAGGGTCTCCTTTCTTCTTCCATGCAATTCCCCTTCTCCCTCCCTTTCCCTCCCACCTCTCTTCCCTATTTAGTGGTAATCTTCTTCTCATGCTCGTCCTCCCTATCCCATTTTGAGTCACCCCTCTTATATCAGAGAAGACATTTGGGCTCTGTTTTTTAGGGATTGGCTAACTTCGCTTAGCATAATCTTCTCTAATGCCATCCATTTCCCTGCAAATGCCATGATCTTGTTATTTTTTAGTGCTGAGTAATACTCCATTGTATATAAATGCCACATTTTTTTTTTTATCCATTCATCCATTGAAGGGCATCTAAGTTGGTTCCACAGTCTAGCTACTGTGAATTGTGCTGCTACAAACATTGATGTGGCTGTGTCCCTGTAGTATGCTCTTTTTAAGTCTTTTGGGTATAGTCCAAGAAGGGGAATAGCTGGGTCAAATGGTGGTTCCATTCCCAGCTTTCCAAGGAATCTCCTTACTGCTTTTCAAATTGGCTGCACCAATTTGCAGTCCCACCAGCAATGTATGAGTGTACCTTTTTCCCCACATCCTAGCCGGCACTTGTTGTTGTTTGACTTCATAATGGCTGCCAATCTTACTGGAGTGAGATGATATCTTAGGGTGGTTTTGATTTGCATTTCTCTGACTGCTAGAGATGGTGAGCATTTTTTCGTGTATTTGTTGATTGATTATATATCCTCTTCTGAGAAGTGTCTGTTCAGGTCCTTGGCCCATTTGTTAATTGGGTTATTTATTTTTTTGTTGTTTATCTTTTTGAGTTCTTTGTATACTCTAGAGATTAGAGCTCTATCAGATGTGTGAGGGGTAAAAATTTGTTCCCAGGATGTAGGCTCCCTATTCACCTTACACATGATTTCTCTTGCTGAGAAAAAACTTTTTAGTTTAAATTCATCCCATTTGTTGATTCTTGATTTTAACTCTTGTGCTATAGGTGTCTTATTAAGGAATTTGGGGGCTGACCCCACGTGATGGAGATTAGGGCCAACTTTTTCTTCTATTAGACCCAGAGTCTCTGGTTTGATTCCTAGATCCTTGATCCATTTTGAGTTAACTTTTGTGCATGGTGAGAGAAAAGGATTCAAAACAACAATGAAAACCAGCAGAGGGAGGTAGTACAGTAAAGGAAAAACTAATCAAAAAGGAAAACCAAGTCAAGTTAAATAACAAAAATAAACAAACATGGCTGGAAGTACAAACCATATCTCAATAGTAACCCTAAGTGTTAATGGCTTAAACTCACCAATCAAGAGACATAGGCTAGTAGACTGGATTATAAAACAGATCCAACAATATGCTGCCTACAGGAGACTCATCTGATAGGAAAAGACATACACAGGCTGAAGGTGAAAGGTTGGGAAAAATCATACCACTCACATGGACCTCGGAAGCAAGCAGGGGTATCCATACTCATATCAAATAAAATTTACTTCAAGCCAAAGTTAATCAAAAAGAATAAAGAAGGACACTATGGGAACCATTCATCAACAAGACATAACAATCATTAATATATATGCCCCAAATAATGAATGGTGCAGCTATGTTCATAAAACAAACTCTTCTCAAGTTCAAAAGGCAAATAGACCACAACACAATAATTATGGGTGACTTTAACACACCTCTCTCACCACTGGACAGATCTTCCAAACAAAAGTTGAATGAAGAAATTATAGAACTCAATAACATAATTAATAACCTAGACTTAATTGACATATATAGAATATATCAACCATCATCAAATGGATACACTTTTTTTTCTCAGCAGCACATGGATCCTTCTCAAAAATAGACTACATATTATGCCATAGGGCAACTCTTAACAAATATAAAAGAGTAGAGGTATTACCATGCATTTTATCCGATCATAATGAAAGGAAATTGGAAATCAATGATAAAATAAGGAAGAAAAATTCCTACATCACTTGGAGAATGAACAATATGATACTGAATGAACAATGGGTTACAGAAGACATCAAGGAGGAAATTAAAAAATTTTTAGAGATAAATGAAAACACAAAAATAAACAAATATATAAACAACATATCGAAATCTATGGGACACAATGAAAGCAATTCTAAGAGGGAAATTCATTGCATGGAGTTCATTTCTCAAAAAAAGAAAAAGCCAACAAATAAATGATCTCACACTACATCTCAAAGCACTAGAAAAAGAAGAGCAAATCAACAGCAAATGCAGCAGAAGACAAGAAATAATTAAAATCAGAGTGAAATCAATGAAATTGAACTAAAAGAAACAATTGAAAAAATTGACAAAACCAAAAGTTGGTTCTTTGAAAAAATAAATAAGATCCACAGACCCTTAGTCATGCTAATGAAGAGAAGGAGAGAACCCAAATTACTAGCATACGGGATTAAAAAGGCAATATCACAACATAATTAGAAATCATTTTGAAACCTTATACTCCAATAAAATAGAAGACAGTGAAGACATCAATAAATTTCTTAAGTCATATGATCTGCCCAGATTGAGTCAGGAGGATATACACAACTTAAACAAATAAGTAAACTTTTAACAAATTTTTTTTAATGGCATATAGGCAATAAATACATCCACAATGTGGTTAAAAGGAGTAAGCTAACTCCATTAGCAACATATAAATCTCAGCTTCCAACTGTGTAGACATTCCTTGTTTTCACATAACAAAATTTCAGTTTCTAGGTAAAGCATTTTTCACTGTGTAAAAGAATTCCATTGTTCAAGAAATGTTCTTTGAGTATCACTTTAGTCAAGGACACAGTGAATTTCTCTGAATGCAATCTCCCACTGAGATAAAAAGAAATGTCTTATTTGTTTGTGCAGAAAAACAGAAACTGCCTTTCTTATTACTTCTGAGACAAAGAATAGATTCCTCCTCCAAAGCAGTGTGCTAAGACAGGAGGAGGCCTGAGCTTGCAATGAAGCCTTCATTGCTTTGTTATTCAGCCTAGTGGTTCTCCACGAGGGGTCCCCAGACTTGCAGCCTCAGCATCACCTAAGAACTTAATAGAAATCCAAGTGCTTGGGCTTCCCAGCCTACTGACTCAGAAACTCTGGGAGTGGGGCCCAGCCTTCTGGATTTTAATTAGCCATCCAAGGGATTCTAATGTGCACTCAAGTTTGAGGACAACTGCTTGAGGCAACCTACTTCTCTGGAGCTTCAAACA
Source organism: Callospermophilus lateralis (assembly GCF_048772815.1). Lineage (NCBI taxonomy): Eukaryota > Metazoa > Chordata > Mammalia > Rodentia > Sciuridae > Callospermophilus > Callospermophilus lateralis. Next base: position 48,593,587 of record NC_135320.1, on the reverse strand, counting down.
GTGATAATAGGACCTGTCTCTTCAAAGGATTATCCAATATCAATAGATTTTATAACATGCAAAATTGCAAATAACTAGATGATTGCAGAGTTATCCAGAATGATAACTTTCAATGCCATTTCTCTATCTATCTGAAAAGTGGTCAGAATAGTTCAGGTGGCTAGATAGATTGCTAATGGAGGATTCTAAGACCGTTATTGAAATATGAAGTTTTATATATGATATTTTGTAATGAACTTTGCATCAAAGACAAACCTCACAATGCCCCCTGGTGATGATCATTAAACCTTTTCTCACTTTTGTCAGCTCAACTTCTTCAAATGATTGCAGTTTGGAAAATAGCTGGGCTCCTGGGGAAAGAGGAGCCAGAGAAAGAAAATGTGTATTTAAAAATTGTTTCAAAGGAACTAAAAAACTCAGTTCTTCGTTTTTATCCCTGTTGAAATGACTGACTCATAACTTCTTCAAAGACTGAATGTCCTAGCCCTTACTTTAGAATCCAAAGAGAGAGACTGATAACCCTTTCCTCCCAGAAGTCCCAGTAATACCCTATCCAAAGCTCTTTAGCAGTAAATAACCATATGTTTTTACTTCCCCATTGTTAAAAGTTATGAGGGCAACTAGACAATTTCTCCCTTTGAACTCTGCAATGACATTATTACCTACTTACTCCCCTTCTTTCTCCAAGCTAATTAATGTCACTTTGTCTAATTTTTCTAATTTTAAATTTCTGTATTTATCTCTATCTTGTGATCTCTCCTGGGCCCACTTCAATTTCCAGAGACTTCCTCAACATGAATCCCAAAGTTCCTCCAGAGCAACATTCATAATTCTTGCCTCCCCAGAGTCCCACAGGGGTGGGAGTTCTTCAAATCTTCAAGCTCAGCACTTTAGAGAGAGATAATCACAGAGGAGATACTCAATATTTGTTGAATTTATTTTTTATATAAGCCTCACATAGAAAATTTGTATATATTACATAGACTGATACTAAATAGAATATAAAAAAATTCAATATTCTACCAAAGTAAAGGATTAAATAGTGTCCTCCTACAAATTTATGTCTACCTAGAACCTCAGAATGTGACCTTATTTAGAAACAATCTTTGCAGATATAATAAGCTAAGGTGATGATCTAAAAAAAATAAAGCAAAATCTAAGATCTTACATCCTTTCAAGACAGTAAAGTAGAGGCATATTACTTTAAGTCCCAATTAATGTACTATGTTATAGTATTTGTGGAACACTAATATACCAAGGATCCATGTTTCCTGTACTAACTAAACAACTAAGAGTATTTCCATAGACTATCCACTGTCCACTACAGGCCACATTTTGCTACTGTTACTCTCCCAAAGAAAAAAGCAAATGAAAGACATTTTATTTCAGACCACTCTTTTTTCAAAGTTTGTTCATTCAAAATGTAATCTAACTCCAGTGATAAGTTAAAATGTAAGAAAAAGTAAACATATGATAAACCTAGTGATTAAAAATCAAATATTTTAAAAATATTTGATTAAAGAAAATGTTCCATATATAATGTTAAAACAATAAGATACATACACTCTCTCCCTCACCCCCCTTTCTCTCTCTCTCTATCACACATACACACACACACACACACACACACACACACACACACTTTCTGCTGCCCTGAAATTCCATCAGTTTTATTTTTGCACCAAAACTCAGATGAGTTTATAGACTATCTTATTTTAGAGTGCTTATTAAAATTTCTGAAATAGGTGCTATCAAGGCAAAACTGACCCAGTTATTTTAAATTTTTGGAACCCAACTCATGGTGTTTCATCAAAATTGTGAGTACAGAATCACTTTGTAGAAGAAACAGTTAATTAACAGCACCACTAAGGTGAATACTGAGTATAGTTAAAGAAAATTATTTAAATTTATTCACTTAAGAAATATATATGGTGTTGATATTCAAGATTCTTTTGGATAAAAGTTTTTTAAAATGCATTCCTTCTTGGTGGAGCGTACCGTCTAATAAAAGACAGACTTGTAAAGACTCACTCCATTGTGAGGTCCAAACTGCAGTGGCCCCATGGAAGAAGTGGCACCAGAAGGCTCCGCTGGAAGTCAGGGAGGCATCCCGGGTACAGAGAGTTAAATTAAGACCACAGGATGAATACAAACATGTGGGATTAACCAGGTCCACATTAACAACATCCAACTGTTCCTACATATTCAAAACTGTAAGTTTTGGAAGCAATGTAATAAACCCTTAAAAATTAAACATGGAATTAGTAATTCAGTAATACTGTGTCTGAGAATATACACAGAGGCATTGAAAGTATAAACTACAACCAATATTTGCATGCCTCTGTTCATACATGCATTAGTCACAATGACCAAAAGGTAGAAACAGCCCAGTTGTCCATGCACAGATAAATGAAGACAAAACAGGGTATCTACATACAATTGAATGTTATTTGGCCTCAAAAAGGAAGGAAATTCTGACATGTTATAGCATGGATAAATTTTAGAGACATTTTGAAATAATAAAAAATGAAATAAGTCACAAGTGATGCTTAGTATAGTCAAGTTAATAGAGACAGAAAGTAGAATGGTGGTTTCAAGAGGAGGGGGAAATGTCTTATTTTTAAAAGGTAATTATTTTAAACCGTGTATAGAGAACTCTATTACGGGTGCTACAAAGGGAATGGGGAATGTCTAATGGACGAAGAATTTTAGTTGGGGAAAGTACTTAGTGTCACAGATTATACACTGAAGGTGGTTTAAATGGTAAATATTAAATTTTGTTAAGTATATGTGCTTATATGTACATACATACACACCACATACACACATTTTTTTCATATTTGAATCATTCACTTTTCTCATGGGTGATAAAGAAAACCTTAATTTGTATTCAATCAATCAGAAAAAAAAAAAGTGGATCAACAGCTATTTATAGAGCATCCCCTGGATTAATGGACTTCTGATTATCACCTTGAATGTTCAAGTATGTTCACTCAAACACACACACACACACACACACACACACACACACACACTAGGAAAAACTAGCATTTCTACCCCAAAAGCTAAAAGTTATCAAACAAAGTGTTTCTCAGTTATTGAAATAAAACAAATTCAAACTTCACTTTCAAATGGAAAAAAAAAAGTGCATTTTCATGGTTTAGCTTAAAAACAACTAACAAAAGTGTCATCTTTGGACTAACTACAAGGGATAAAAATTTATGCCCTGTAAAGTAGTAGTTTTCAAAAAAACTGAGGTGATCAAAAGCAATGAGTAACCACAAAAAAATGTAATCATAACTGATATATTAAAATTTTTATGATAGCAATCAGAATTCATTTTGTTCAAATAAATTCAGCAGGCACAGAATACAAAGAATCAAAAGAACAGGTTTTGAAATTCAAGAACAAAGCAAATCTTTGAGTCATTTGTATACTTCAAGTTTCCATTTACTGCAGCTTTTACTAGCTGCCCATATTTTTCTATTCCCAATAGCATCAACAAAATTATTTTCAATTATAATAGAAGTTGATTTTACTTACTCCTGGTGGAAATATCTGAATAGTATTTCCAGCTATGTCTAGAATCCTTAGATTTTTAAGATGACAAATCCCCTAAGTCACAAGAAAAGAAAAAGAAAGGTTATAAAATCTAATATCTAAAATCACAAGTAAGTTCAAACTTGATGAAAGTGAGTTCTTTTCCAATTTCTTGATCAATTCCTCTGTACAACTTTCCTAAGAAGATCCTTATGGGTTGCCACAGAATTTTGAATTCTCCAGTTTTTCTGACCACCCCAGGGCAATATAACATGCTATGAGTTAAACTACTTCTAGGTTCAGATATCAATTCTGACAGTGAATACGTATAACTTTGGGAAATTTTATAAGTATGACTTCTTCATCTGTAAAATGGAAATGCTAATAAAAATCCTTACTTCAAGTAGCTGTTAATAGATTAAGTAAGTTGCTAACTTGAGTGCTTATGAAAGGGCCTAATATGTTATGAGCACTCAATAGTCTGTACTTATTATTAAAACAGAAAGAATCTGAGAAACAAAACAATTCTGGAATGTTGTTTCTGTTGATAATGCCACCAAAATGTATTATGCATATTCCTTTTGGTTAGCACTGTGCATACAAAAACTTTCCTTACAAAGGAAATAAAATCTGTTGCTGTATCTTTACACCCAGTGTGACTGCGTTGCCATAGTAACCACCTGGTTGTTATGATACATCTTAGTTTTAGCATTTCTACTAATAAGCAAAGGATAAGTAGGATTATTTTTTAACTAGAAACATCAAAAGCTTTTTTATTAATTGAAAATTATGGGCTGGGGATGTGGCTCAAGTGACAACATGCTCACCTGGCATGCGTGGGGCACTGGGTTCCATCCTCAGCACAACATAAAAATAAAATAAAGATGTTGTGTCCACCGAAAACTAAAAATAAATATTTAAAAAATTCTCTCTCTCTCTCTCTCTCTCTCTCTCCCTCTTTAAAAAAAAAGAGAAATATGGACATGATACACTAAATTATTTCAACCACTTGTCAAGAGAGTTCTGAACAGTCACTTTTATTTTAATGACCAACCTCTCCCTGGAGAATGGTATATGTCTCTTTAGTTGTGACAACTGTCTATCTCTTTGATCTTATCACAGGTTTCATTCCCTGAAAGCAGATTTTGAGATGGAATTTAGGGTACTAGATGGTTTTTAAGGACCCAACCCTATAAAAAGCAGAGTTAATAAGTAGAATTGGCAAATGGAAAAGTTAAGGTGGGCTACAGACCCAATAGACTTCACTCAACTGGGTAGGGATCTCTAGTGGGTATTGCCATCCAAACTGTTCTCCATCAGGCAGAAAAAGTCATCTATTTATAACACTGCCTTACTATCCATCACAGAATTTAGGAGGTTCCAGGAAGAGAATGAGCTTGGAGAAGAAAGGAGGCTCCCTGCAACTGAATAGCTAACTAAGCCTGTCTGCTGTCCCCACTCCTACAGCTGAGTAGCAGGTCCTTGATTATCTATTACACACAAAGTCCTCTTCTTAAATCCCACAAAACCTTCCATTGCCATGATATTCTCATTATTGTGTTAGCTAAAAAGACTTTCCAACTCTCAATATGTCCTCAGTATCTACAAGTTAAAATATAAGGGCTTTCCAGCCACTTGATACACTTGATAGTGCTAACTCTATGGCTGTTGAGTTTCTTTTCCATTTTTTGTTCTTGACTGTTCATGACTGCTGCTATTGATCCCTCTTGATATTTTTTGTTCTTGACTTGGTTTTATCTTTACATATTTACATTCTCCAAAATTCCTTAATCAAGAATTAAAAACTCACAAATGAGTGATGACAATGTTGTACTGTGTGAATGGCAAGTGTTCTGAAGAGTTAAAGATACAGAAATATGAGAGAAAATTATAGGGCATTTGGTATTATAAGATTGGACAAGGCTTTCCAGAAGAAATAAAGTTTAAACTGAGATTGTTTGATATGTTTGCAATAAAGAATGTTCAATTAAGAGACAAGAATCCCTAGGAGATTACCATAAGGCATGTAGTGGGTCCAAAAGACAGTAAGCAAAAAGGACTGAGGAAAGAAGAATTCAGATTATGAAATGTCTTTTATACATGTCATGTGTATTAATTTCTTGGGATTCTTTAGATTGCAAGTTAATAGAAACCCAACCCAAACCAAAAAGTGGGTAAATTGAGATAACAGAAAAAATTTTAAATGTTGATATTGTCTACAGCTGGTTCTAGGTGTTCAGAAGTACCATTGTCTCTTTCTTTTGTGATAGCACATTGAAGTCAGAGTCTCCTAAAGAATGGCAAGATAGAAACTAGTAGATCTGGGCTTGCATTCTCCCAGATTACCAATCCCAACACAAAGAATGCATTCGTTTCCCATGAGTCCAGCAAAGTTCCTTCTCATTGATCTAGCTTAAGTCAAATGCCTATCATTGACCAAGTCACTACATCTAGTGGGATGGAATATTCTGATATGCTGGACCTGACCTGACCAGTGGGACAGGTCAACACTAAGGAAACGTCACAAAGTGATTGGAGAAGGGGGAATTTCACAAAGCTGAATTCTGATACCATTATGAAAATAAGCATAGATGGATGCTAGGAAGAAAAACATAACCATATATTTAATGTCAACTATATACTAATCACTGAGTTAAAGGATAGTATTCATAGTATTCATTATGATGAATGAAAACATATGAATTACATCTTTAAATTTTTAAAAAATTGTCATTTGTCCTATTTTACAAAAGCATATTCCCTGGGATATTGCTATCAAGTGAGAAATATAAGTTAAATTTAGGAAATTCTCTGTTAACAAAGTTAAGCAGCTTTACTATAGGACTTCTCAAGACTTTTAACATACTAATGCATTTTCTAAATCTCCAAGAAGGGGTGATATACCTATCTAAGTTGGGCTGTTAAAACAGAGTACCATAGCCTGGGAAATTTATGAACAACAAAAATTTATTTCTCACATTTTTGGAGACTGCAAGTCCAAGGTCAGGATTCCAGCATATCCTCTTCTGGGTTGCAAACTACTAACTTCTCAGATCCTCACAGGGTAGAAAGAGAGCTTTAGAGCCCTCTGAGGCCTCTTTTATAAGGGCAATAATCCCATTTATGAGGGTCCACCCTCATGACCTAATCACTTTCCAAAGTCCCCACTTGCTAGTATCATTACATTGTAAGTTAGGGTTTCAACATATGAATTTTGGAGGGGCACAAACATTCGGTCCATGATAGCATCTTTGAAAACACATGTTCTCAAAAGAATACACAAGACTCATACCCTTTGGAGAATGGTTTGGGGAAAGATGGATTAGACCTTATGTTGACCACTCTTATTTTAGTTCCTAATTATCTGTCTTTGTTCATGGATTCTGAAATTCTTTTGGGGAGTTTTCAAATTCTGCTGCCATTGTTACCTTATGATCTAACTGCCTTACTTCTAAAGCCACAAGAAGTGGCAGTCTACATTTAAGTAGTGGGATTCAAACATAGTTCTCTGAATTATGATCATTCTATTATCTAATTTTGCCTATAAAAACAGTTTTATGAAAGCCAGCTCTGGCAATTAAATAGAATATTTGTCTCTCTACAAACCAAAGTTTTTTGTTTAACATACTGTCTCTTCTAACTCTTCTGCTTACCAATACACAAACTCAAATCCAAAGAGACTGTTCTTTGACTTCAAGGATCATAAACATGGTAAAAGTTTTTTCTTCCAAACACATTTTATAAGTCCTCGGTCCATCCTTTTCTCAGTCAGAGAGTCATCTGCCTATCCTTCAGACTATTTTATAGAAATAAAATGAAGTGCCTGACCTACTAGAAGAGGGGTAAAAATAAACATAAAAGTGCACATTGGTGTCCATGTGCAGACATAAATGTAATTTACAATGTACAATAAAAGATTCATAATTTGCTCTTTATCAAAACAAAGAGTTTTTATAATGCCTTATCACTTATAATGCAAGCAAAAAAGAAAAATGATAGATTGAATCATATTAAATGTCCAAAGAATTAAATTATCGAAGGCATTATTTAGATGAAAGTTCATGATAGGACTGATTATAATTTTAAATTTAAAAACTTCTACTTCTTGGGATTTATAAAATTGCAATAAGAGTAAGGTCAAATTTGATGAACATATGTTTAAGTCAGACAGATATGGGCATCACCCCCTTTTCTCTTTCAATATTGTGTCAAGTTACAGCTGTTCTTGCTCCTTATTCTAATGGTGATAATAAGAAGTGTGATGTCACAGAGCTGTTGTGAACACTAAAAAAATTGTTTCATATGATGATGCATCGCAGCTTTTATTGATTTCCCTCAAACAAAAATTTGTTTTAATAGATTTATTTTATAATTTTAACATTTATTTTATGTGTTTACAGAAATTGGAATTTTTAGAATAAAATTTTTGAAATGTACTCAGATATAGCCTACCACCATGTCATCACAGATTACTTTATAGTATAGTTAAAATTTTTTAAAGTATTATTCTTATAAAAGAAAAGTGAAATGGTAGGGATTTTTCACTTATATACATGCCTAATCAATCTGCTAATTTTTTTTTAGAATCAAATTGCAAGTTATTACTCTTTTTATTTTAATTTTTTTTCCTGTGGTACTGAGGACTGAATCAGGGGTGCTTTACCATCAAACTACACCCACAGTCCTTTAATTTTTTTTATTATTAGTTGTTCAAAACATTACAAAGCTCTTGACATATCATATTTCATACATTTGATTCAAGTGGGTTATGAACTCCCAATTTTCCCTCATATATAGATTGCAGAATCACATCGGTTACACATCCACGTTTTTACATATTGCCATACTAGTGTCTGCTGTATTCTGCTGCCCTTCCTATCCTCTACTCTCCCCCCTCCCATCTTCTCTCTCTACCCCATCTACTGTAATTCATTTCTCTCCCTTGTTTTTTCTTCCCACTTTCCCCTCACTTCCTCTTATATGTAATTTTGTATAACAATGAAGGTCTTCTTGCATTTCCATGCAATTTCCCTTCTCTCTCCCTTTCCCTCCCACCTCTCGTCCCTGTTTAATGTTAATCTTCTTCTCATGCTCTTCCTCCCTGCTCTGTTCTTAGTTGCTCTCCTTATATCAAAAATGACATTTGGCATTTGTTTTTTAGGGATTGGCAAGCTTCACTTAACATAATCTGCTCTAATCTGCTAATATTTTGTTCCTTGATTTGCTGTACAACATGCATTCCTTGTCACATTGTTTCTAATTTGCATAAGGAAGGAAGGTGAATGTATTGACATGTTCCTGGTAGAATAGAACTCTGGAACTGGGAAATCTGAGGAAAGTTTAGTAAAGGCACTATTTATAAAAGACTAGTTTTAAGGAAGCTAAGGTTCCTCAAACCTTAGAAAAGTGGCTCCTTAAACCTATGAAGCTAGAAGTAACAGGGGGTTCTTTACCATGCTACTCTTAAAAAGCCAAAGGGCAGAAGTCATGGTTTCTGAGAGGACCACCTGACATGAACTACAGCCTTCTGGAAAGGTATACCTAGCTCACCCTGCCAGAGAAGGTGCCATAGTAATTGCTTCTGGTTCTCTCTCCTCATGCCCTTTCACTCTGGGCTAACGGATATCATTGGTTATATCCAAGAAGATGCCAGAGGACAAAGGAGCTCTAACTCCTTTGTTAGATGCCTATAACTAATAAACTGCCCAGGCACAGAGCAGGTTGTAAAGAACTGATGACAGATAAAGAGGAAAAATGGAAGACATCCAGCACATATTTCAAATGAACCTGTTCTTTATTCTATATAGATGGTTATAGATTAAACATATACTACTCCCTTAGACAAAACAAAAACCCAAGGTTCCATGTTTTGCTTACCTCTGGCAAAACTTCAATGTAGTTCCTGACCAGAAGAAACTTCCGGAGCTTCTTCAAGAACTTAATCTCTTCAGGTATGCAACTGAGTTCATTGTAGTTAAGTTGAAGTTCACGAAGATTCTTAAGGAGACAAAGTTCTGTAGGAATGCTGACTAGCTGATTGCAATTTAAACTCAGATGTGTAAGGCTTTTTAATCTTAAAAAAAAAAAAGCATGAATGAAACTCATAATAAGAGAATCCATAGTACAGGCACAACCCATCAGAAGCCATGTGTCACTTATTTTACATACCTCATCTGAGGTTCACTTTAGTCAAGTGTTTACATCTACTGTAAGTCATTTTAGCAAAAAAAGTCTTTGCTGAAATTTAATTTTTAAAGATTTCTTTATAGGGGCTGGGGTTGTGGCTCAGCAGTAGAGCACTCACCTAGCATAGGTGAGGCCCTGGGTTCAATCCTCAGCACCACATAAAAATAAATAATAAGGGTATTGTATCCAACTACAACTAAAAAATAAATATTAAAAAAAAGATATTTATAATCAGATGGCTGTGTCATAAGTATGTGTTATATAATAAATATCTAGATTTTTTTTAAGTAAAATTTTATTTTCAGTCTTTATACTTATATATTAACTATCAAAAAGGAAGCTAGAGGACAAAGAAAGACATGCATATACATGTGGATGGATAGATACAGATATAGGTATAAATAGATTTAGATAGATTAAATAGTAAAGACATATCCAGTACCCAAGCAGATGTGAGTATTAATTTTTTGCTCTGGAATACACAAAGATGAATCAACCACAAATTTTGCTCTTTCGAATACCACCTTTTAGAAAAAGACATTAAAACCAGAAAGTGAAGATAAAAAATGTACTGGATAGCCAGGTACAGTGGTGTACACCTGAATCCCAGAGGCTCTGGAGGCTAAGGCAGAAGGATTCCCCATGGTCCCCATTTCAAAGCCAACCTCAGCAACTTAATGAGGCTCTAAGCAACTTAGTGAGACCTTGTCTCAAAATTAAAAAAATAAAAAGAACCAGAGATGTGACTCAGAAGGAAAATACCATTAGGTACTAAAAAAATTTTTTTAAAAGAAAGGAAGATGATAGGGAAATGAATATGAAGGAAATGTGAGTCTAATATGGCAGATATTGTACTTGAGGTATATCACAAATTTTTTTGGAAGAACTAACATTTTTTATTTTATTCTGAAAAATAGAACTAGTAAAAGAGGAAAACAACAGGAGGGAATGCTAAGCTATGAAAATGTTATGAATAAAGAAACAGAAGGGAATTGTTACCACTAAGCATGAATTGTGTATTAAATATAATAATCAGTATAACCCTGCAGTTGAGGCCAATGGACAAAAGGACAGTCAGTGTAGGTAGTGAATGACTGGGTGAGGAAGATGGGGGCTGATTCAAAAGGAAATAAAATGCTAATACCTCCAGAGACTTTTCCCCTCCTCCAACCTGTTGCCAAGTTTACCTGCCTCCAGGGAATTATTCCTCCTTGCAAGGAGTTAATGAGTAGCCCCTGGGTGGCTCCCTTTCTGCCTGTACCCCTGGGTGGCTTATTACTGCTTTTGGATCATTCCATGTTTTGGGTCATGAGGGCAGAATGAGAAGAGGGGGCATAAGAACAAAGGAAATCTGAAATCTATAAAAGGACTCCCTCACTCCTTGGGGCACCAGCTTTCGACCCCCTCCTCTGAGGAAGAGTCATTTTGCTCTTTCCTCAGCGCTTTTCAGGTACCCCAGGGGAACAGGGACATAGAATCCAACAAGTGCTGGCGAGGATATGGGGAAAAGGGTACTCTTGTACATTGCTGGTGGGACTGCAAATTGGTGTGGCCAATTTGGAAAGCAGTATGGCGATTCCTTGGAAAGCTCGGAATGGAACCACCATTTGACCCAGCTATTCCCCTTCTGGGACTATTCCCCAAAGAACTTAAAAGAGCGTACTATAGGGATACAGCTACATCGATGTTCATAGCAGCACAATTCACAATAGCTAGACTATGGAACCAACCTAGATGCCCTTCAATATGTGAATGGATTAAAAAAATGTGGCATTTATACATAATGGAGTATTACTCAGTACTAAAACATGACAAAATCATGGCATTTGCAGGGAAATGGATGGCATTAGAGCAGATTATGCTAAGTGAAGCTAACCAATCCCTAAAAAACAAATGCCAAATGTCATCTTTGATATAAGGAGAGCAACTAAGAACAGAGCAGAGAGGAAGAGCATGAGAAGAAGATTAACATTAACAGGGATGAGAGGTGGGAGGGAAAGGGAGAGAGAAAGGAAATTGAATGGAAATGGAAGGAGACCCTCAGGGTTATACAAAATTACATATAAGAGGAAGTGAGGGGAAAGGGAAAAAAAACAAGAGAGAGAAATGAATTACAGTAGAGGGGGTAGAGAGAGAAGATGGGAGGGGAGGGGGGGAGAGGGGGGATAGTAGAGGATAGGAAGGGCAGCAGAATACAACAGACACTAGTACACTAGTATGGCAATATGTAAAAACGTGGATGTGTAACCGATGTGATTCTGCAATCTGTATATGGGGTAAAAATGGGAGTTCATAACCCACTTGAACCAAATGTATGACATATGATATGTCAAGAGCTTTGTAATGTTTTGAACAACCAATGATAAAAAAAATAGAATCTGATTCTCAACACCGGTATCATCTCTGGTCTCAAAGTCAGAATTATTTCTCTTATTATTCTTAGGCAGTTGAAAGTGTGAGACTAGAATTAGGGAAGGGATCACACCAGTGAGAGCAACTGAGACTCCAAGCACACAATGGTGGAAGCCATGTGAGTGACAAGAGAAAAAAGAAGAAAAACGGAGGCAGGGAAAGAGAGAGGGGGAAGCCAACAGGAGGAGATCTCAGAAAAATGAATACCTGACAATTAAAACTTAAAGGCACACAGAGAAGTCATGAGTAGAGAAATAGAAAAAGACTCAGATTAACTAGTAATCTCTAAAGGTGTGGGAGAAGAGTACTTAAAAATCAAAGGGATGGTCAAGAATTTAAATGGTCAAGAGTTTAAATGTCAAAGAGATATAATTGAAATTAACAAACTAAAGGCTAAGACTGAAAGCAGAGAGAGAAATTATAAGGTCAATATTCTAAAGATCTATTCTATCTCTACCTTGTAGCCACAATCGGAAAGTACAGTTTAAGGAATTCCATCTGTAGAAACATAATTTTTTAAAACTCTCTATAGAATAGGTAAGAAAACATTTAACAAAAGACATGAGGGAACTTTATGTTGAAAACTATAAATTATAACTCAGAAAACTTAAAGGGATTCTAAACAAAAGTAGAGATACATCTTATTCATGTGTAGAAAGAAAAAAATACTGCTTACTTGTCAATTTTTTCATTAATAGATCTGTAGATTCAGTAAGAGATCCAAATAAAAATCTCAATGGGTTTTTTTTATATTAAAATTGACAAATCAATTTTAGTATTTATATGGAAATTCAAAGGACCCAGAATAGCAAGAACTAGTACTATAGAAACAAAATTAAAAAGAAGGAAGGAAAGGGGACGTGCTAAGAGCCACAGCCAAGTAATATGATACATGGCATTTTTGGTTGAAAGATGACGCCAGCAAGCCATTGAGATGATATGATTATGTTAAGATTTGCATTCATATGGATATTGGACTCCTGCTGTTCACCTCTCCTGGAGAGTTCCCATTGGTTGGGGAAGTGCGGTAGGACGGAATTCCGGAGGAGGAACCCCCTCTTGGGTTCCGGGAGAACGCAGGGTGTAATCTTCCCGGGGCTCCCACGGGGCATTGGCGGCAGTTTCAAAAAATAAAGTTGGTTCCTGCTTGAGTGGCTCGAGATTTTGTGCCCAGCCAGACTGCAGCAGGGAGGGGGAGGTATGGAGGCATTCCTATAATCTAGCTTCAAATCTTACAAGGCAGCTACAGTAACCAAGATAGTTCAGTCCTGGAAAAAAAAACAAAAAAGGATAGTGTAATGGATTCACTATTTGTGTCCCCGCCACCCACCCAAATTCATATGTTAGAGACCCATCACCACTGGGAGATCATTAGAAGGTGGGACCCTTAGGTCATTAGGGTGGAGCCTTCATAAATGGGATCACAACTTTATATAAAAGGCCCCAGAGAGTGGCCTTGCCCCTTCTACTATGTGAGGACACAAGGAGAAGGCACTGTTCTCTGAACCAGAAAATGTGTCCTCTCAGATATCAAATCTGCCAGCTTCTAGAATTATAAGGAAAAAAAAAATCTGTTGTATATAAGCTACCCAGTTTATGGTATGTTAGAGCATCCCAAATGGATTGAGACAGAAAAATAAATCAACAGAACAAAATAAAGTCCAAATGATCCATAAATGATCAATAGGTTTTTGACAAAGGTGTCAAAGCAATTCAACTAAGAGGGAGTTTTTGAACAAAATGTTCTAGAAACTGGATGAACTTTGACCACCCCCTTCCACCATACATATACAACATTAATTCAAGATGGGTGATAGATCCAAATGAAAATTAAAACTACAATCATTGAAAAACAAAAGATAGAAAACTTTTGGGATAGGAAAAGATTTCTTTTTTGGGTGGTCGGGGGATACTGGGGTTGGAACTCAGGGGCACTGGACCACTAAGCCACATCCCCAGCCCTCTTTTGTATTTCATTTAGAGACAGGGTCTCACTGAGTTGCTTAGCACCTTGCCTTTGCTGAGGCTGGCTTTGAACTCATGTCTCAGGGTCGTAAGCCATTGGGATTACAGGTTGTGCCGCTGTGTCTGAGTTATAATTATAATTTTCAACTGTGTCTGGCCAGGAAAAGTTTCTTTTAAAAGACTCTCCAAAAGCTCTAATCATAAAAGAAAAAATATTTATAAATTACCATCATCAAAGTTAAAAACTTCAGTCCATCAAAAGTTACCATTAAGAAAATTAAAAGATAAACTGCAGACTGGAAGAAAATATCTGCAGGACATGAACTTGTCATTGCACTTGTATCCCAAATGCATTAAAGAATCCTTACAGTTCAATTGTAAGAAACAACACATATATTTTTAATGACAAAAATATTTCACAAAAGAAGATATATAAAGAGTGAATAAAATCATTAAAAGGTGCTTAAGTCGTTAACCATCAGGAAAATGCAAACTGAAACTATGATGAGACTTTACTTCCCACATAGCAGAATGGATACAATTTTTTAAAACCCTGATTAGAATGTAAAAAGGCATACACTTTGTTAAAACTTGGTAAATCTTTCACAAGTTACATAATACCTACACTTTTACCTTTTGATTCTATAATTTCACTCTTAGGAATTGAAATGGAAGTAACATAACTCCACAAAAAGACTTGCACGAGAATGTTTGATAGCTTAATTCATAATAACCCCACACTGAAAATAACCCAAATGTGCATAAACAGAAGAAAAATATAATGCTTTAAAGCACATTCATGCAATAAAATGTCATTTAGGATAGACAAAAACAATGAGCTATTGATAAAAGCATCATAAGATGAATCAATCTCTCTCTCTCTCTCTCTCTCTCTCTCTCTCTCTCCCTCTCCTATTTCTCTCTATTTCTCTCTCTTTTCTATTTCTCTCTCTCTCTCTCTCTCTCTCTCTCTCTCTCTATATATATATATATATATATATATATATGCACTAAACAAAAGAAGACAAAAATCTATATCTATATATCTATATCTATCTATATATATGCACTAAACAAAAGAAGACAAACACAAAAGAATTTGTATATATTGTATGATTCCATTCATTTAGTTCTACAACAGGTAAAACTTACTTGTAGAGATAAAAGTCAATATTAGTTGCTTATGAGAAGTAAAAATCCACTAGAAGGGAACATGAGGAAATCACTGGATTATAGGAAATATTCTATATATTATTGATGTTTGTATTTTTGTCAAAACTCTTTGAAGTATACCCTCATGAATTTTATGTGATTTTTATTCAGGAGAGAGAAAATGCCATAAGATTTGGCTAACATAAGTACAATATTGACCTTTGAAAAGGATGTACAATAAAATGGAGGGCAGGAAAGAATGAACAAAAGCTATGGAAAGAGCACTTTAGAGAGACAATGAGGGATCTAGAGAGAAAGGAAAGAAGTTGACCAATGAAGGCAAAGTGGTTGAAAGAAGGGAATTGAGGGAGCTCAAAATTCTTAGTAAAGTAAAAAGCAGACTCATTTTCAGGGAGTACAAAGGGTCATAGAAGAAAAACTCAGATTAAAAGGGAGCGAAATTTTATGAGTAAGTCCTATGAAGAAAGGAATGGAGAGTTTTATTAGTCATTTTTATAATCATTGAAGCAGATTGGAGGGGGGCAAAAGGCAGTCACTGTAGAAAACGAATAATTGAATCTGATCAGCAGATGGGGGGGGGGGGGGCTGGTTAGAAAGGAAAGGAAATCAAATGCTGACATTTTCAAAGCCCTTCCCCTTCCTCCTCCAAACTGTTGCTAAGGTAACCTGCCCCAAGGATTGTTCCACCCCCCAAGAAGTGGTAGGAGTTGTTAATTAATGTTTCCTGGGCTGCTACCTTCCTGCTGGTTCACTCTTGGCCCATCTTTTGAGTGATTTGTCCCCTAGGCAGGATGAGGAGAGGAGAGAGGCAAGATAAGGGGAGAAAGAGAACATGAGAACAAAGGAATTCCCAATGTTTAAAAGGGATAAGACACCCCTACTTCTTTGGATATCCAGCTCTGGGGCCCCTTCTCTGAGGAGAAGTCTATCTCAGTTACATCCTTCAAATAAAACTTGCTTCCGACACCTCAGCGTTTCCTGGGTGTTCAGTCTTCACATCTGGGGAAACAGAACTCAGCCCTGTTTGATTTTCATCACCAGCAGTATCATCACTAGTTTAATTGACTTTACTCTGGATTACTATATGGGAGTTGGCTTTTCTTTCTTTTTTACTTCAAGGCACTAAATGAACTCAGGGTCTGTTACAAATGTGTTCAGCATGCACGTCGGGGGAGTTAAAAGGAGAGAGAGGAAACAAGTATCCATTTCGGTTGCATTTCTACAGAGCAGGGAAAATTACTTTTCCAAAGAATAACTGAGGAGGAACTACACTTACAGCTTCTTGTCCTCCTTCCTCCCCAGTGAGCTGATGAATGACTTCAAGTAACAACCTTACTAGTGGTGAATTTGGACAAAATGAGTCCTTTGGCTTGGTTCCTTCCACTTTGCCTCTCTGTCTTTCAGAGATTCTGTCTCCAGGATGCCTACATTCTCCTCCTTGTGAAACTGTGTAGATCCACCTATGACAAAGTCCTTTAGTGGTAAAACTCTCACCTCCCCTGCTTTGACAGTAAGCTCATGATCTCTACTCTGTAGCTTAAGCAAGCTAAAACACCACAATCCTCTCTTTCTCTCTATCCCTTCTGGATTCTAAACAAATTGAGAAATAAGACAGGACTCAGAAGGAGAAGCATGGAGCTGCCCTGATTCCTCTCAGATTGCTTACTAGCCCTCTTCTGAATTGAACTTTAATTCATAGGCTTTCCTGCTGAGGTGACTGCTAACTTCAGAGTGGGGAGAGAGGAGCCGTCAAGCCATGCATGTCCAGTGCTCTTCCCAAATTCACTGAGTCACTCTTTTGTCTTGTCTGTGGGAAGAGGTGAATGAGGGAAATAGAAAAAGAGTTAGACTAAAAATAGCTTCCCATAATAATAAAAGCTAACATCCATTGAGCACTTATTCAATCCTAAATCCCTTTTATGGATTAACATATTTGAATCTCAAAACAACCCTATAAAGTTGGTTCTGTTTTCATCCCCATTGTGCAGAGGAAGACATTTAAGGAGTGGAAAGGGGAAGAAACTTCTCCAAGGTCAGGAAATGGAATTCTGCTTGGGGAGATGACTGATCAGCTTGCATGTAGGGCCAAGCAATAATACAGACACCCCAAAACCAGCTAGAAAGTAACCGAGGCCTGTCGAGTTCACCATCCTACTTTTTCAGTGAAAGCTGTCCTTCGCTTTTGAACGTATCACCTGAGATTTATGATTCCTTGAATTTTACATCCTACTGCAAACAAAAATAAGCTTTATGAATTATGAAATTATAACAAACTATAGCTGCAAGGCCTTTGACAATCAGATAGTCAAAATTCTTCTGTTAAGGGATGAGAAAAATTAGGTCCTGAAAAACCAGCCTCTATCTCAGAGCAAAGCCTGTCCAAGGAAGGGACATGACCTTTGTCCTTGGAAAAACCCACAGGGCACTCCTAGGCACATTCCCACCCTGCTAAGTTGTTTATCTACAGGAGAGATCTGCTGTGCCAGGTGTCTGTCCCTGACTCAGTCAGGCTAGGTGGGGACCCATAGCAGCCCCCTAGCAGCCACCAATCAGCATGAGACAGGAAAATACCTGGGATGCCAGATGACCCTCCCAGTAGTTTATGGTGTTGGGAAACCATGTAGTTCAGCACGTACACCCCTCTTGGCTTAAACCAATCAGTTCAAACGAATACCCCCTTTGTACTGTCCAATCACCCCTAGACAACTTGTTCCCGCCAGTGAATGTGCTAATCATGTTTTAGAGTTGTTATTTGATTTTCCCGCGGTGTGTGATGATTTGCTAAAGGATGCTATGATGTATGTAAAGTCCCTGCCCTCTCCAAAGAATGTATATAAACTCTGCTTAAATTGTTATTGGGGCTCTTTGTTCTTTGCTCCTCTGAAGTGAGCTCAGAGCCCCAGCATGCTGGACCCCCAATAAACCCTTTGCTGTTGCATGAGACAGTCTCTTGGTGGTCTTTTCCTCCGATGTTCGCCTGACCTTTACAGTCCTAGGCAGTTAAAATATTTGCCTAAGGTCATATGGCTGGTTGCACAAAGATATGGCTTAAACTTCATTTACCAGATCTTTTTTTTTTTTCACCAGATCTTTTAAGGTGATCCTCTGGTTATTATGTCATCATCAATACATAAATCAATTGATCAGCTGAATAAGAGGGGGGGAAAGCCAATTATTGGCATTTTAATTACTATATATATTTCTCCTCTATACAAATTGAATTAATTCAATTTTTTCTAGGTGCCCTGCCTTACAATATTACTTTCCTTATAAAAGTCTCCTTTGTAAAAGATAATACCTCAGCTGGAGGTATAGACAAGTGAATTGGAACAGACTTTAGGTATTGCAGAAAGTCCTGCGTGGACAACTATTCGTAGTTTCATAACCTCCCATAAAATCTGGATGCTCTTACTTTGTAATGCATCTGTTTCTGTTCAACAGGCAATAAAGAGAGTCTCCAAAGTAAACCTGAACAGAGTTCTCTCTCCATCTGTCAGAGGAAAAGCCCAAGAGGGTGTTTTGCCTGCAGAAAGATGAGACCCTCAGCTGGCTCCAAAAAGGCACTGTAATGGCAGCCTGTCTGCACAGATGTGCAGGATAGGAGAAAACAGCATTTTTTTGTTGCTGTTGTGATAATAAAATGGGTGGGTGTTTCTTTTTTCTTCTTCTTTTTTTTTAATGAAAATGACATTGTAGTTTTAAATCCTTTGCTTTTATATTACCTTTTCCCTCAAGCTCAAAATGGTTTATAACACTCATATAAAATAAAATTTAATGCCCCCAATTCTGTGGCTGAGCAAGTGCTAAGAGTCCCAGAGTTGAGAAATCCATAACAACATCAGTTTTAGAACTTTGTTTCAAACCCCCACTTTTCCCTTAGACTACCCAAGTATGTTGTTTCTGGGTTCTCTTAAGTGTTGGGGGAATCATCTGCTTGAAATCATCATCTTACTTCAGTCCCTCAGAACCTTTGTGTTGTGTATAAATCCCCCAAGGACATGAGGCTGGACACGATGCTTTCAGAGGATCTGAATGGGCATGGGGAGAAGGGGGCAATGTTTAACCAAGTCTTGCCATAAACAACTTACTTGCTGACTTCTTGAGGAAGCCACGTAAGCTGATTTCTGTTCAGATTAAGCAGGATCAAATTTTGTAAGCCATCTGTTAGAAAATAATTTCAGTCATTTGAGCCATCTGTTAGAAAATAAGGTTTAGTCACTTTTATATATACCTTTGTTTTCCTTCTGGCTTTTTGCTTTGGTTGCTGTTGACAAATACCCTCATAGAGGTCAGGTATGGTGGCATATGCCTGTAAGCCCAGGACTTCAGAGGCTTAGGCAGGAGGATAACAACTTTGAGGCCAGCCTCAGAACCTTAGAAAAACCCTCAGTAACTTATCAAGACCCTGTCTAAAGAAAAAAAAAAGAAAAGAAAGAGAGAGAGAGAGAGAGAGAGAGAGAGAGAGAGAGAGGGAGGGAGGGAGGGAGGGAGGGAGGGACTGGAGATAAAGCTCAGTGGCAAAGTGCCTCTGGGTTCAATCCCCAGTACTAGAAGCTAAGTCATGGTGTCTGAGAGACAGAAGGTACAACCAGACTCTCCACAAACTGGAACTAGGAACCAAAAGCCACTCAGAACCAGGGATATACTCTTCCAATAACTCTGTAGAAGCTTTATTTTCACATTAAAGCTTCTCTGAGTTTCATATTTACATCCTCTCTCTTTGTCTCTGTCTCTCCCCACCCAACATGTTCTTTCTTTTTTGAACAGATTTGCTCTCTTTTCCCATTATGGACCATTCCACAGCTCCTGAGTTTGAATGTTCACAGTCAGGGCAAACAGAGTTCTCCATCTCAATTGCCTACAGGAATCAAGAAAGCTTTATGCTTTGTCAACCAGAGCCACCACCATGCAGCCAACTCCCTGCAATTGTCATGGGGGAATATGATTTCAGTGTTGTTTCTTTTTGTAAAACAGAAAAGAGCCAGAGATCTAGACATTTTTGTGAACTCTCCTACTTGAAAATTTTGGCACCTGGTTAAAAATTTTGAAATAGCCAATGAAACAGAACTAACCTATTTAAGAACCAGATTCAGCTCATTCCATTTGTCTCAGGTCATGTGATTTTTCTCAAACTAGTTAAACTGTTTTAGACTATCACAAGCCACAAGAAAGAGAGTGTATGACTGATTCAGGGTGGTGATGCATGTCTACCCTGGTCAATCTGCTTTGATTAGAGGGACAGATTCCCATGTAACACAGCAAGGCTTCAACCCACACTGAACAACGCTCAACCCCTGATGCCAAATCACTTCTACCCCTGGATAATCAGGACCTTACATAGAATATAATTTAAATAAATCACAGGGAAATTTTCAAATTTCTACCTTGACAGCTGAGGCTGTAACTCATGGTAGAGCCAGCCCTTCCTAGCATGTTCAATCCCCAACTTTGCAAAATGTATAATAAATAAATAAAGTACCTTGTGGTTATTATATGAGAATGTGATTGCAGTGTTGATGATGTATGGCATCCCTGCTCCCCAAATTTCACAGAAATTCATAAATTGTATAACGTGTCTCTAATTTTGCCATTAGGAACTGTTATGGTTTGGATCGTGAATGTTCCCCCAAGGCTCATGTGTTGATGGATTGGTCCCCTACTTGATGGAGCTATTGGAAGTTGGTAGAACCTTTAGGAGGCAGGACCTAGTGGAAAGAAGTTAGGACAGTGGAGGAGTGCCCTGGAGGAGGGTATTGGAAACCCATCCCCCCTCCCTCCCCACCCCCTGCTGCCTTCTCTTTGCTTTCAGGCCACTGTTGAGGTGAGCAGTTTTGCTCCTCACATACTTTCCACTATGATGTGCCACCTCACCTCAGGCCCAAAAGCAACAGGGCCAAATGCCTGTTATGATTTAGATATAAGGTGTTCCCCAAAAGCTCATGCGAGAGATGATGAAAAAAAGTCTAGAGGAGAGATGATTGGATTATGAGAGCTTTAACCTAATTGGTGCATTGATCCACTGACAGTGATTAACTGCCTAGGGTAACCTAGGCAGGTAGGGTGTAGCTGGAGGAGGTGGGTCGGTGGGCTTGTTCCACTTGGGTTTATATTTTGTCTTTCTTGAACAAAACACCCTCTCTTCTTCCTGGTGCCATGTCATGAGCCATTTTCCTCTACCATATCCTTCCACCATAATGTTCTGCCTCACCTCAGGCCCCAAGAAATGGAGTTGGTCATCTATGATCTGAAACTGTGAACTTCAAAATAAACCTTTCCTCTTCTTGTAGGGTCTTTTGGTCACAGCAGCGAGAAAGCTGACTAACACAGTACCCAAGGACTGAAACTTCTGAAACTGTGAGCTCTAATAAAACTTTCCTACTTTTAAGTTGTTTATCTCAGGTATTTTGTTACTGCAATGACAGCTAACTAACACAGGAACTAATATACAAGGTGGTGAAGTGCCTATATGAGTTAAAGCTATATAGACCACCTGGATCTCTTTGTCATTAATGTATCCTTAAACCCACTGTACCTATATTATTAAATAAGAGTGTCATACTGAATGGAGAAATATTTAGCTTAAAACAAACACAAAGTAAAGACTGCAAGTCATTGGATCTCATATCTTTCCTTTAAAATCCTCCCCTAATTGACTCATATTTAACATTTTGATCAAAGATTGTGACTTAATAGCTGGAGCAAATAAAAAATGAAAAGAACAAGGAGAATAGTAGAGAGCTCCCCTTGATTTTTGTTTTCAAAATATTTTACTCTGACTCAGGAAAAAGATCCCCAAAGAGTCTCAAAGTACACCAATTCTGAAAAGGAGAAAATTAACACCAGTTTGGTTTAAGCTTAACACTAATGCTTATTTATTCTCTTAGATCTACATGTAAATTAATGTTTGTTATAAAAATTGAAAAGCAAAAGTAGTGCCTCAAAAATTTCTTAATCTTCAAAGTGAAAGTAGCTCCAAAACAACAACAAAAAAATGATTATAGCATGAAAATTCTTTCTCATTTCAGTCCAGTATTATTAAATATGAAGGGTTAAATTTGAAACTATAATGTCATTCTTTGACTAACTTACCGCATGCTCCAGATGCAAATCTACAAATCTTATTTCCAAATAAATGAAGCTTCTTCAGGGAGGTAAGGTATTTCATCTCTTCTGGGACTTCTTCTAAAAGGTTGTTTCCTAGATTTAGTATTTTCAACTACAAACATATAGAGATTTAATCAGCTCATACATTATCCACCTTCAGATGAAAAAATAAATAATTTAAGCCCCTTTGCTCAGATCTACCTAACTTAAGGAAACCAAGATATTTGAGAATTACTTCATTTACACACCTGAAAATATCTTTATGAAGTTCACTTGAGCTTCATGCTCAAATGCTATGCCAATTAAATCACAATTTAAGTTTCAATCAAAGCACTCAACTTCATTAAAATCATATTACAAATTCTTGTAATATGTAAGAAAATTCTTGGAAGAACTTTGGCTATTATGAAAAAATTAAAAAGGGCATTTTAAAATGCAACTAATGACCCATTCATAACTCACTTGAGCAACCCAGCAGTATTCTAACATTGTGACCCACAGAATCAACCATAGAAATCTCAGCAAAAGGAAATCAGAAACAGCTAAAGATCTGAAGACCTCCATCATACTATTCCCAAATGAGC
Organism: Callospermophilus lateralis; assembly: GCF_048772815.1. NCBI lineage: Eukaryota > Metazoa > Chordata > Mammalia > Rodentia > Sciuridae > Callospermophilus > Callospermophilus lateralis. Next base: position 48,570,623 of record NC_135320.1, on the reverse strand, counting down.
TAACAAGACCACTCCATTATGTGGCTATAACTGAGGGTCTTTAACTGTGGCATCCCTCTGTGTGATCACAAAATTCACAAAGGCATCTACTGAAATGGTCTGAGTAAAGCAGAGAAGATGTGCCCTGGATGTACCTGTCCTACAAATAACAGATTGGTCAGACATAGGAAGAACTGCACATAGAAAAAGTTTAAAAGTTCCCTCTTAGTCCTTTAGTTCAATAAATCAACGGTAAAGGATTGTTTTCTAAAGCATAGCAGTTTTCTTTCTTTCTATTTATTTATTTATTCACTTATAGCAGGAATTGAACTCAGGGGCACTTAACCACTGGGCCACATCCCCAACCCTATTTTGTATTTTATTTAGAGATGGAGTCTCACTGAGTTGCTTAGAGCCTGGCTTTTGCTGAGGCTGGCTTTGAACTGGAGAGACCGCTGCCTCCTGAGCCGCTGGGATTAGGGCGTGCACCTCTATGCCTGGCTTTTTTAAAAATTTTTATTTGTGCATTTTAACTGTACATAATAGTGCATTAATTGTTATATATTTATATATGCAATATAATTTTGTCAATTTTGTTTCCTATACCTCCCTTCCTCTCCCCTCCTCCCTCCCCACTGTCCCCTTCCTCTACTCGACTGGTCTATTCAAGAGACAAAAAAAATCTGCTCTTTGATTTCCAAATGTAATTTACCACTCATGGACAATTATCAACTTCACAGTTTAGATTTTTAATATTAAGGGCAAACGAAAATGAATCTTGGGTGCTTTCACAAATCAATTTATGCAAGACAAGAAAAATAATTAAGGTGCAAATTTGGACAGTTTTACATTTTACTTATATGTGGTATAGACTTTTTGTCAATAGTTTAAATTAATATTTTTAAAAAATAGAGACTTTTACAATGAAATTTCTTATCCCAAGAATTTATGGTAATGGTTTCACTTCCATATGTGTTTTCACCTGAGAATTAACATTGTTCTATATACATGTGTGTGTGTGTGTACGCGTGTGTATGTGTACACAAGCACAATGCATTTATTAGTTTGAAGACCTTATTCTATTGTAAAGGTGAAGTTGGAATACATTCTTGCAGTCATTTGAATGAAAAGGCTTATTTCAGAGTCTGAGACGGAATTAGTTTCACACTGCTCCTGTAACAAATTATCACAACCATATCTTTGCCCTTTTTAATTTTTTTCTCTCTGCTTTGTCCTTTATTTACTCCCTTCCATGTTTCTCCCTCAGTTGATTACAAAAGTCTCTATCTCCCACTTTCCAGGATATGCAGTGTCACATAAGCCAAGAGGAAAGAAAAGGAGAAGAAAACGATTTCAACAAGAAAGATGCGGGTCAACTCCCAGGGGAAGGTTAAGTTTAAGAAAGTACAGAAAGAGCCACTGGATTTAGCAACATGAAAGCCATTAGTGACCTTAACAATAGGGGTGAAGTGCTGGGCAAAAAAGTCTGATTGAAGTGGGCTGTGGATAAAATATAAGAAAGCAAAGACAATGACTTGCAGAAAATTCTTGTAAGAACTTTTGCTATTAAGAAAAAAATAAAAAATGAGGAAAGAACTGGAGGGTTGTTTTTTTTTCCTTTAAATTCAAAACTAAAAAGATAGTACAGCTTATCTATATGCTGATAGAAAAAAAATCCTGTGGGAAATGAGAAACTAACTATATATGGAGAGGGATAATTACAGAATCAAATGATTCAGAAGATGGAACTCAAAGTAACAAGTAGGTGCTGGCCAAAGGAGTCAGGGCTGGTCATCTGGGGTAGTAAGAAGAGAGGTAGAGAAAGCAAGAGCAGGTAAGGAAGAGAATGGGTTTGGTGATGGAAAGATGGGGTTCCTGACTGGCTGGCAGTATTTATTTTCTACATGGGATACGAAACAAAGTCATCCAGTGGGAGGAGAAGATACAAGGGTCTGAAGAAAAGGAAAAAAAAATTATTGTACAAAGTAAGCTAGAAATACCACAGGGGGACCGACCATCATGGTTGGTTTTTGATCCAGCTTAGCTCCCAGAAAAAAAAAAAAGATGTTGCAAAAGGCATAGATGACCCAGAAAGGCCATCTTTATCTGATGTACTAACTATATAGCAGTTTGGCTAAAAAATGTTACACAAATTCTAAGCTCTACAAGATAGATTGTGAAATGCAGATTTTAAAAGGGGGTGAAGAAAATACAACTTGAGGTTCATTCTTTCTTTTCTCCCTCCCTCTCTCCCTTTCTTCCTCCCTTTTCCCCTCCCCCTCCCTCTTTCCTTCCCCCTCTCCCAGGAATTTAACAGAGAGGTACTTAACCACTGAGCCACATCCATGACCCTATTTTATTTTTTGAGACAGGGCCTCCCTAAGTTGCTGAGGATCTGAAACTTGCAATCCTCCTGCCTCAGCCTCCTGAGTCTCTGGGATTATAGGTGGTGCCACAGCACCCAGAAAGGTTATCCTTCATAGAGTAAGATAACCAAAGGAAGTCTCAGTGGTGGCCTTTAACTTCACACATTCTCCTAAAGGACAGATGACAGTATTCACATTCTGTTGCCTTGGCAAACATGCAGGCTTCAACACATATTACTTAAATTACACATAAGGTGCAGGGACACTGAGGAAAAGACTGAGTTACCTTGAGAAATGTCTCACAACCTAGATGTTTCATGAATTCAGTTGTATTTATCATGTGTTTATTACATATTGGGAGCTCTCTTCTGAATGTTAGAAGTACCACTGTGAACAAGACCCAAAAGATCCTGCTTATATGTTGAGAAGTGGGGCAGACAACAAATAAGTAAACAAACCGACCACCAATTTCCTTTAGTGCTCAGTGCTAGGTATGAAGGAAAGGAACCAGGAAAATGAGATGACAAGTAACATGAGGTCAGGTTAGATTGTGAGAAAAGGTCTCCCTGAGGAGGAGATGTTTGAAGTGAGAAATTTAGAACTCCTTGATAAGGTTGTTCAAAATGGTTTACTGAAAAAATCTGCAGAAATAAAATAAACACATATACACACTAATACCACCGCCCCACAGGAAAGAGTTTTTGCCATGTTTCATTAGTAACACTGCATGGTTGTGGATAGTTCCTAAAGAAAGGCTTTTAGTTATATAATATATAAGCTGATAAAAACTTATCTAAAGAATGAATTTCTGTTGGTATTCTTAGTAACTCCTCTATCCTTTGGAAATTAGCATGTAGCCTCTTGTTGATAACTTCTTATAAACCCATGACACAGGAGTTAGAGCATCTCACAATTAGAAGTACTTTTTATAAGTCATCAAGTCCAACATAAAAACACAGTTGGGCATTTCCTCATGAACACATCAGTAACAGGAACTCTTTTATCCTGTTCAAAAATTTCATCTATTCATTACCTTTTGTAATTTGGCTTTCTGTAACTTCTAAATAATTCTTCCACATCAACAATAAAAAATAGTTTTATTCTCCTATGTAACATCTTACATTTTTGAAGATTGTGATCATATTCTTCCTAAATGTGCTCCATTCTCCCCTAACCATGTCCCTTAGGACATAATTTCCAGACCCCTGACCATCCTGTCTGCTCTCTAATCTTTCTGAGTGCTCCCCTCTGAAGATGTGGTGTCTGGGGTGAGATGAGAAATGAGAGCTCATAGCACAGATGCTGGTGGGACCACTGGGTCTCCCTAGGGCAGATGATTACACTCGTGTTAATGCATTCTAACATGGCTGCACTCTTTCAGCAACAGGGCACATTGTCGGTGCATAATTAATTTTGCCTGTGGCCAACAAACCCCCCTAAGTTATCTGTCAAGCAGATAACCCACATCCTGAACTTGTGCAACTGAATTCTTTTCTTATCCTAAATGTATGATTTACATTTAACTCTGTAAAAATTGTATCTTGTTGGTTTTGGCTCCTAAGTCATCTCCAGAAGGTCACTCTTAATTCAAAGCCTAAAACTACACAAGACTGCAGAACAAGCTAGATCTGTTTTTCCCATCTCTACTATGGACAATACACCCATTGTTCTTATTATATTTTGATGGTCAAACTTTGGAATTATTAAATATGGAAAACGACAAACCCCAAAATCGTGTGTCCTGGGAAGAGGAAATGAGGAAGAATGCAACACACATTGATAACATTGACCCTTTCCCAATACATTATTTCCCAGTGACAAGACAAGCCCTGGCGAGGAGACATTCATCAAGCCTAGAATGACAGTCTCTGGGAAAAAGCCAAAACATTGATCTTTCCCAAAACAAATCCTTCCCCAGACCCTCCATCTTGCCCAGTAAAAACAGATCTCAAATTCCTGAGTCCCCAAATTGACATGCTCATTAATTTAAGTCACCTCTCAGTGTAATCTGTATAAGCACAGATTCCCACTTTGGCCAATGACTAATTTTCCACCAGGAAAGTGGTCCATCAGATATGTGATTTCACCACTGAATAAAGGCTGTGCTGATCCATGAAGTTTGCACCTGACTCGGTCCTTTTGCACTAAAACAGGAATCACCTAGAACTTTTTTGTCTTCCTCCAACTAAATCAACTATCACCAATTTCCACTATCAAAATTGCTCTTAAATGCATCTTTTCACTTCTGTCCCTTAGTACTAGTGCTCATTATGCCTGCCTATGACATTGCATAGCAGAAGATGCAAAGAATGGGATGTATTATCACTTAGATTCCTTTATCCAACTCTACTAGGCAATACCTAAATAATTGCCTAATAATCAACCTTTGAAGAATTCCCTACCTAATATATCCTGTTTTCAACCTCCCTGTAGCCTTTTCTTGGTTTTGTACACTTGCCACAAATAGTATCTTTCTCTCTCCCAACTCTTCCTAAATTTATTTAATTCCAATGGCCCCCTCATACCTCTAACTTAACCTTGCAGTGACCTACCTTGAGGTAGATATAGTTCTTCTTTCAAACTGAATAGGAGGAAAGCATGTCAGTGTTCATTGATGCCTTTGGATTATAAAATCTAGGTTAAATGTATAGCAGCAGTCTTTGTATAAGTAGGAGAGAAGTACATACAAAATTTAAGAAGAAAAAGTAACTGATTAATTTTTTAATGATAATACTAAGTGCTAACTCTTAAGTGGAATTCAATATGTGATAAATAGTCTTGAACACTAATATGGACCTCACAATAACACTGATTTTAAAGGAAACTGAATCCCAAGGCCCAAATTGTGATTTAGAGTGAAATAATGTCTCTTGGCTCTATGATTTACACTCCCAACTTATTATACCAACTACACTATCTATTTTCAAGGAGAACTTACTCTTGCTCAAAATGATCCTACATACGCACATACACCTACAAATGCACACACAAAATGGAATTGTCTCACATACACTCATTGAATGTACACTTTAAGTACACTTCTTTTATTTGTGTGCATATTGTGCAATAGTCAAAGCACAGGCTTTGGAAACCATCCCCTATGCAGTGTACTAGCTACCTGATCTTGGGCAAGTCACTCAAGCTCCTAAGCCTCTGTTTCTTTTTGAAAATGGGGATGCTAGTAGTATCTTCTTCTTAAAGCAGTTTTAAGAATTGGCATCAGGGGCTGGGGCTGTATCTCAGTGATAGAGTACTTGCCTAGAATGTGTGAAGCACTGGGTTCAATCCTCAGAATCACATATAAATAAATAAAATAAAGATAAAAAAATACAACACTTAGAAAAAAAAAGAAAGGAAGAAAAGAAAAGAATTAGTGACAGTACTATGAGGTGCCTGGCAAATAACAGCTATTATTAATTACTAACTATAACCTTTTGGGCCCAGGTCCTGGGAGATGTTACACATGGTGCTAGAAATGCATTAGGTATTTTACACACACACACACACACACACACACACACACACACACACTTCTACCTATTTTCAAATTTTAAACCTATATGCTTTCTTAACTTCTAGCTTATTTTTTCAAATATTTCTATAGTCACAGTCACTTTTTTTAAAAGGCCTGGGCCACAAAGTTTAATACAGTTTAAATCATGATTAAATTACAAACACACATTAATTACTCAGTACAAGGTAAACCATGCCTGCTAGGTTTAGCTGCAGGCACAATATCCATAAATATGCAATAGGATTGGTAGGATCTCCATGTGCAGGGTCAGCCATGGGCCTAGAAGTCAGCCTGCTTTACACTAATAACTCTCTAACCACAGTTGTGGGCCACAGTTACTAACAACAAACCTATTTTCTCTTCTAGTTTGAATGAATTTAGAAAATCACTTTATATTACAAATTACTAAAGGGGAACCCTCAAAAACTAAGAGACACTTAAGAAACACTTTTAGACTAGAATAATTGAGAGAAACGTTCCTGTGCAATTTAACACTTGGAGAGTAATGGATTCCATTTACTGAATTACACCTAAAATCAGCTTGGACAATGGATATTACTAATAGAAGCTTTTCTAAGTGGTCTGATTGCAACAAAACCGTAAACACAATCCAGATGAGGCAAAAATCCACTAGAATTGGGTACTAGCTAGACTGCCACTATCGACTATGCATGAGCCCCCGAGTTCACAAAGTTCCTGTAGGTCCCCTTCTCACAAATATGTTACCTGCCAGGAGATGAGTTCAGCTTCTGATTAAAATAGATGGCCCACAAACAAAATCTCATTCTACTATTTAGCATCTTTCTCTACCCAAGGTTCTAAACTTTTTCTTGTAACTGTGTGTGTGTGTGCGTGTGTGTGTGTGTGTGTGTGTTGAGAAACACAAGATCTGCTCTCTTAGCAAATTTCAAATATGCAATATAATATTACTTCTAGCAATATAATTGATCGTTACATCTTCAGAGTTTTTTTTTACAATGTAAAACTGAACATTTTACCTGTTAACGTACATCTCCCCATCTCCTGTGTAACCACCATTGTATACTCTATTTCTAAGAGTTTGAGTTTTTTAGATTCCACATAAAGTGATCACACGTAGTATGTCTTCCTGTGTCTGACCTATTTCACTTAGCTTATTTATGAGGTTCGTCTGTTGTCACAAATGACAGAAATTAACTTGTTCTAACACACACATACACACACACAAACACACACACACACACACACACACACACACACTTATCCATTCATCCATTGATGGACCTTTAAGTTATTTCCATATTTCATCTTTTGTGAATAATGACATAATGAACATAGGAGTGCATATGTCTCTTCCACATACTGATTGTATTTCCTTTGGATATATAACCAAAGGTGGAATTGCTGGATTATAAAGGTAGTTCTATTTTTTATTTTTTGAGAAAATTTCACAATGTTTTCCAATTTATAATCCCACCAATGGTGCACAAAGATTCCCTTTCTTTATATTCTCACCACAATTGGTATCTTTCCTCTTTCTGATCATAGCCATTTTTTCAGATTAAAATGCCAACCCATTTTGGTTTTGTTTGTATTTTCATTAATGACTAATGGCTTCTTTTGAGCAATGTCTATTTAAGTCCTTTTACTCATTTTTAATCAGATTATTTGATTTTTTTCTATTGAATTGCAAAGTTAAATTCTTTAGTTATTTACATATTTTAGATATCAATCCCCTGTTATATACAGGATTTGTAAATATATTTTCCTTTCCCATAGGATTCCTTTTCACGATGTTGATTGTATCTTTTGCTATGCAGAAGCTTTTATGTATTGATGTAGTTCTACTTGTCTGTTTAATTTTACTGTATACTGGTGTCATGTTCTAAAAGAATCATTGCCCCAGAGCAATGTCAATAAACTTTTCCCTTATGTTTCCTTCTAGTAATTTTACTGTTTGGGATCTTATATTTAAATCTTCAATCCATTCTGAGTTCATGTTGGCATATGGTATGAAATACGGATCCAATTTTCTTATTCTCCACATGGATATTCAGTTTTATCAACACATTTAGTAAAGGGACTATACTTTTGTAGTTGTGTGCTCTTGGACTATCATCAAAGATAAGTGCACTACAAATGTATGGATTTATTCCTGGGCTCTTGACAATGCTAACACAATTAGACATGACAGCTGTTTGTTTCTTTGGGGATTTTAAAATGATGTCTTATTTGCCTTTAAGAAAACATTTTCCTAGATGATTCCATAATCATAAGAGTATTGTGTTCATTTAAGTTGGACTTTGAAAATTGCTTCCATTGCATTCCACTTGAGGTGACAATACATGGCTTACTAGGTGCCAAGCACTAGAAACAAGACAGTTTTGCCCTCAAAAATCATATAGTATTTCCATTGTCTTATTTTATGGCAAAACCATGCAGTTTTGATTGCTAAGACTTTGTGATATATTTTGAAACCAGGAATTATGATGCCTTCAGCTTTCTTCTTCTTGCTCAAGATTGCTTTGGCTACTCAGGACCTTTTATGCACTTAAGGATTGTTTTTCCATTTTTGTAAAATATACTATTGGGATTTTTTTTTTTTTTTTGGTACCAGGAATTGAACTTGGGGGCACTTAACCACTGAGCACATCCCAGCCCTTTTTATTTTATTTATAGACAGGGTCTCACTGAGTTGCTTAGGGCCTCCATAAGTTGCTGAGGCTGGCTTTGAATTCACAATCCTCCTGCCTCAATCTCCCAAATTGCTGGGATTCTGGTGTGCACTACCACATCCAGCTACCATTGGGATTTTGATAAATATTGCATTGAATTTCTAGACTGCTTCTGGTAATATGAACATTTGGAATGGAACATTTTAATATTGATTCTTCCAATTCATGAACATGGGGTGTCTTTCCATTTATTTCCTTGATCAATGTTCCATAATTTTCAACATACACACCCTTCACTTGTTACATTTTAGATATGAAGTTTCTCCCCCAAAGCTCATATATGAAAAACTGCAAATATGTTCAAAGGTGAAATGATTATATGATGAGAAGTGTAACCTAATTCATGGATTAATCAACTGATATGGATTAACTGAGTGGTAACTGTAGGCGGGAAGGGTGTGACTGCAGGAAGAATGTTGTGAGGGGCATGCCTTTGGGATTTACATTTTGTCCCTAGTGAGAGGAGATGTCTCTGAGCATTTTTTCCTTCACCATGCCCACCCACCATGACATTCTGCCACACTTTGGACCCAGAGCCAATGGAGTTGGCTGACTATGGACTGAACCTATAAAACCATGAGCAAAAAGAGACTTTTCTTCCTCTAAGTTGTTCTTGTCAGGTCTTTTGGATACAAAGATGCAAATCTGGCTAAAACAACCTCTATGGTTAAGCTTATTCCTAAGTATTTTATTGTGAGTGGAATTGTCTTCTTGATTTCCTTTTCAGATAGTTTATGGGGTTGTTTGACATCACTCTGGAGCAATACCATACCATTAAGAAGTTAAAGTCTCAGTAGGAGTACAGAAGTCTTAGTGCAAGCCTGAGCATAGAAGCAGATGAAGGAAGGAATGAAAGTAGCTTGGAAAAAAGGAACTCACTAGGTATCCCTGTACCAAAACAGGATACAATAAACCAGGATAATGAATCCCTTCTTTGATAGCCAGGCTTAGAAAAGAAGAGGTTTTCATATAGATGATGGAGAAAGAAGAGGTTTTCAGTGAATTGGACAAGAGAAAAGAAAGACCTGATGCTGATAAATGGTATAAATAATATCAGATCCTCTCTGTTTAGGTAGGATTGAAAGTGAGACTCAATGCCCAACGAGGGAAAATCTATCTACCATCATCCTTCTCCTAGTCCTCTATATAACTCTCTCCTTCATTATTTTAGCACTTCCACAGGATCAAATTCTCTGACTTCTCTGACTAGAGACTCAAATAGCATAAAGCAATTGTCTTTCATAACACTTTTTGCAATTACAATTTTACATTTATCTATATATTTATTGTCTTTCCTAACTAAACCTGAGAACAGGGACGCATGGATGTTTTGTTCCTTTTTATATTGTCACTACCTAGCAGAGTACCTAGACTACTGCAGGCATATATAACTAGTTATTAATTATATGAATGAATGAACAAAATTAATTGGGTTGGGGTGATAAGAACAGTAAACATACGAAATGGAGAGACTGGGGACACAATAACAAATTTATAAGCTATTCAACTCTGCTTTGAGTTGGTCTTATTTACTGTCAATTGTTTATGGTCAAATAAAAAGCTATGGCAGACCAGGGTTTGTCCCAGGCAACCACTCATGTGAGCAGTTTAAGGGGAACATTGCCACACTGACATGGAACCTTGTGATGCGTTTCAACAATGCTAACACAATTAGACATGATAGCAGTTTGTTTCTTTGGGGACTTTAAAATGATGTCTTATTTGCCTTTAAGAAAACGTTTTCCTAGATGATTCCATAATCATAAGAGTATGGTGTTCATTTAAGTTGGACTTTGAAAATTGCTTTCATTGCATTCCACTTGAGATGACAATACATGGCTTACTAGGTGCCAGGCACTAGAAACAAGACAGTTTTGCCCTCAAAATTCATATAGTATTTATTTATAAATTATTGACATCTCAACATTTCAACAATAATAAGCTAAATACATTCAGCATAAATTATAAGAAATCAACTCATTTTTTTCCTGTCTCTACAGGTAATTGAACTTTTCCAGATCTTCACTAGTCAAATTAGCAAAAAGAGGGCAAGAGGAGAAGGAAGATCTATATTCATTAAAGACCCTCCCCTGTTTTTTTTTTTTTTTTCATTATTGTTAGTTACATCATAATGGTAATACCAATTATAATAGTAACTAAAATGTATTGAAAGTTCCATGTGCTAGCTATGGAGTTTTATATATATTAACATTTGATTTAATCCCTAAACATGAAGGAGAAGCAACAGTTTTCTCGCACCTATATTCTCAGGACCAGGTTAAACATAAGGAAGTAAATGGGATACAGTTGATAAAAAAATGTGTACACAAACAAGGACAATTCCACATAGTGTCCAAGCTGGCCATCTTCAGTCAACTTGATTCTTATTTTATTTTTTTTTAAGAACTGTAGATTGAAAACCATACTCTGATAAATTTCACACTAAATATATAGACTAACAAAATAATAGAGCTGAAAACAACCTCAGAAGAAACCTCATTTTATAAATGTATTCACTGGTTAGGTGACCTTTGACATGTGACTTAACCTCTTCCTGAACAATACTTTTAATAACAGCTGGAGGGTAGCAATTCCCTCGCAGGATTACATAAAATGAATGAGGATCTCCTGCTCTGGTATCTGGCTCTCAATAAGTGATTGATGTTATTCTATTGGCTTGTGAGTGCAGAAATGTAAAAGTGGTATGCTTGTTTTAGGAACCAAAGAATTATCAAGACTATCTTAATACACTGCATTCTGTGAAGGATAGAACAAAAATCATCATCAATTATAAAAAATTAACCCTTTTAACCCTTTTTTTCCTAGTCATTACAAGTGATTAGAATTTTTCAGAGCTTCATCAGTCAAATTAACAAACAAAACAAAAACAAAAATATCAAAAAGAAGACAGAGAGGGGCTGGGCTCTGGCTCAGCAGTGGCGCACTTGCATGGCACATGTGAGACACTGGGTTCCATTCCTGGCACCAAATAAATAAAAGAAGGTCTATCAACAACTAATATAAACATATGTATACACATGTGTGTGCGCACACACTCGCACACACACACACACATATATATATAAAAGAAGAGAGAGAATTGGAATTCTCCAAAGAACTAAACCCCTTCATTTTTATCATGGTTGTTGGTTACATCCTAATGGTAACAATCAATTATATTAGCAACAAAAATATATTGAAAAGTTCCCAGGTGCCAGCTATGGAGCTTTATAGATATTGACATCTAATATAATCCCCAAACTATAGTAAACTGGAATTCCTATGATGATTAAAGAAAAGGTAGTAAAAGACAAGCACAATATCAACAAAAGTAGTGGATGGATGGATAGTTTTAAAATCATTATTGACGAAGTGTATAACTTACAGCAATGCAAGAAAGAATTCAAACTAACTTTTGAAAATTACATTGTGGATTTTATACGGAAAAACATTACAATAAGGATTGTTATATTTACTGAAGTATAGCATATATATCCCAGGTTATAAAGACCACAAGGACACTTTTCATCACAGGTCATTCAACATTTCAGAGGATACCACAAGCCCCACTCCTTTCCCCTGCTTTGTTTTTCTCCTGAGTTCTAATCATCCCCTCACCTCCTAATTGGTTGTTTCCTATAACTCTTCTGATGAGAAGTAAATCCTGTGAAGGCAGGATTTCCATGTTTTGCTCACTGCTGAATTACCAGTTTCCAGGTGCTCAATACTGTTGTGGACTGAATAAATGAAGGCAGAAATTGAGGTTGTAAAAGGAGTCAGAATCAAAATGGAGTTAATTTGTGAAGCCCAAACAAAATATTAATAATAATAATAATAATAATAATAATAACAACAACAACAATAATGGAGCTGGGAGATTACGAAGGAGAGAATTATGTTTATAGGGTGCTTGATAACAACAACCATTGATAAAAGACCACCAGAACCACAGCCTTGCAGGAGAATACTTCTGCCAGAACTCCTATTCAGGAGTCGTCTTCTCAAATTTGTCACAAACCTTGTTACCCAGCATTATTCTATCAAAGTAATTTACATAATCCTCCTCATTTTGCCTTTAAAAATTTCCCCTTGTCTCAACCTCTTTGAACACACACATAGTTTACCATGTCACATATATTTATATTGCAGTATTCTACTAGTTCCAAATAAATGTGCTAATCTTTGGAGAATCTTTCTCTGTATGTTCCTTAGGTTGGCAAGACCCATAGAGATTAACTGCTTTCTATTTAACTAAAAAGTGGCTGAACCAGTACAGTTATTGCAACACTTCTATATCGCAGCACTTCCAAACTCTTATTCAGTCCTCTTATTTTCAATCTCTCTCTCTCTCTTTCTCTCTCTCTCTCTCTCTCACACTCTCTCTCTCTCTCTCTCTCTCTCTCTCTCTCTCTCGCCCTTTTTATTAGCAGTTCATGGCTGAGAAATATTTCTGAATTGTGTCAAAAATCTATATCCATTCTTCAAGTATTTCCTGTACATTCTTTTTAGTTGCTTCTAGAACTTCCATTACAAAGTTTTGTTTTGACTTTCAAAATTCCACAATCTTTGAAAAAAACTACTCGTTTTTTAAGAAAAAAATACTAGTCTTTAAGAAAAGCTAGTAGTTCATGAACAGTTAAATTGCTTAATGCCATTAGCCTGAATCAACCTTGTAAAGCTCTTTAAAGATGACCAAAAGTAGCCAAGTTTCAAATCAGTTGAATTTGTAGCAGTGTGATTTCTTCTTTAAAAATAAGAGTTGAGCCAGGCATAGTGGTCCATGCCTGTAATCCCCGTGACTTGGGAGGCTGAGGCTAGAGGATGGAAAATTCAAAGCCAGCATCAGCAAAAGCCAGGCGCTAAATAACTCAGTGAGACCTTGTCTCTAAATAAAATACAAAATAGGGTTGCAGATGTGGCTCAGAGGTTGAGTGTCCCTGAGTTCAATCCCCAGTATCCCCACCCCCCAAAAAATAATGATAAGAAGAAGAATTGATCCAGTTTCTTCTTGAAGAAATTGAGAGAGAGTAAATTGAAGTCAAAACTTAGGGTTACTCGGGAATAGTAGACATAATGAGGAAAGAAGCACCAAAGAAGTCACAAAATGAAGACAATGCTATAGGCAATCAATCAGACTCTTGTACCACTACCACCCCCAAAGTGTATTTTAGAACATATAAGTCTTTACTAAAAAACTATTAATCAAATGTAAGAAAGATTTGCTAGATCAAAGAGACCAGGCCAGATGCAAGCTTCACAGATCATTTCAGCCTTTATTCAGAAATGGGATCACACAAACAGGAATGGACCCACTTTCCTGAACAAAGGCGGGGAATGGGCTTACGTAGGTTATACTGAGAGGTGACTTAATTAACGAGCATGTCAGTTTGGGCACTCAAAAATTGGAGGTCTGTTTTACTGGGCAAAATGGGAGGGAGTCTAGGGTCAGCAGTCAGGCTCTGGGATTCATCTTATTGGACCTAATGGAGGGCCTTGGGTGGTTGATATCTGGAAAGGATTTGTTTACAGAAGGATTAATGCTTTGGCCTCTTCCCAGAGACTGCTTTTCTAAGTTTTATGGACACCTCTTCCCCATGTTTTGTTTTATCACCCAGAAAGAATGTATTGGGAAAGGACCAGTGCTCTCAATGTATGCTTTCCTTTTCATTCCCCCAGGGCTCACTATTTTGAGGATTTGTCATTTTCCATATTTAATAAGAATACAGACACTTTCAGGTATGAAAAAGATTAAAAAAAAACCATCACATACCCAGACTAAGATGATATTTACAGAATTACCACTAAAAAACAAAACAAAAAGAATATGGGGATAATATGGAATACAGAAAAACCATGGGTCCAAACAGGAGGGCAGTAAACCATCAGTCCAATCAGGGCAAAAAGACAGTCAATATAGGTAATAAATGGTAAGTCAAGAAAAAAGAATTAAAGGTGATTCTTTATAGAGGTCATGAAAATGGGTCATGAAGATGGAGGCTGATTCAAAAGGAAATAAAATGCTAATACCTCCAGAGACTTCCACCTCCTCCAACCTGTTGCCAAGGTTATCTGCCTTCAAGAAATTGTTCCTCCCTGCAAGGAGTTGTTAATGAATATCCCCTGGGTGGCTCCCTTCCTGCTTGTACCCCTGGACAGTCCCTTTCCCACCTTTGGTTACTCAACTTTTTGGTCATTGAGGAAAGATAAGAGAAGGAGGGGGCATGAGAAGAAAGGAAATCTGAAATCTATAAAAGGGGTAGGATACCCTCACTCCGGGGGCACCAGCTTTGGACCCCCTCCTCTACAAAGGAGCTCCTCCCCCCCACCCACCCACTTCCCTCCTTTAAATAAAACTTCTTGCTTTTGCTTCAGCATTTCTCAGGTGTTCAATCTTCAACACTGGAGGAATGGGATCCAACCATGATTTATTTTCAACACAGGTACCAAAGGGGTGTCCTGTCTTGACAGTGACAGCAAACCTAGATGGCAATCAACTCATATTGGGGCAGGAGGATAAAGAATGGAAACTACTGGGGAAGAGAGCATTGATAAAGTATCTAACATGACTGGTTTGAGATTAAATGAGGCCGTGTTAAGGCAAATGTATAAAGGGAAAGGAAAGGCAATTAAAAACTCCAAGAGAACAAAATGGTTATCTAAAGAAAATATAATCACGGTAGATTGACTCCATCTGAACGATATTTGTTTAATAACAATATACAGTTTAGAATTCTCCAAGAGGCAAAATAAAGATTTGGTCAGGGTTATAACTGAATGGAATGTAAATAACACACATCATAAAAAAATAAGAAGAGTGATATCTAAAATGGGTTAAGTCAAGAAAAAAGAATTAAAGGTGATTCTTTGTAGAGGTTACCATTGGGTATAAGGGAGGGTGGCACAAAAGAGTTTTTTTAAGTTAAGCTTTTTTTTTAGAATTTGATTTTCTTGAAACAATGTACAGTATTATTACAACAGAAATAAATTCAAGCAAAGAGAGCGAATCCAATCATGGCTTAGTCAAACCTTAAATTCTTTTGCATAGAAATTCATCTACTCATTAGAAAAGCTCAAATCCTTGTTGCCTTAGAAATGTGCTATTTGAAGTTACTACCCAAGGGAGGAATTTGTGAACATTACCCTATTTCTTGTAAAGATACAACCACGATAACAAGCTCAAATAACTTTTTTAAACCTAAAAAGGTAATGAGGCAGAGTGAAGATAAGAAGATATTTAGTTTTTGGAACTCAAAGATCAGTGAGCTAAAACGACGTAGCTGCTTATACGTTCTTTTGGCAATGATGACAGTTTAGAAGTGAACAAAAAGAAAAAACAACATTAATATCCCTGGCCTTCTCTCAACCTCAAGATTTTTCGCAGCTGGAGATTCACATTGTTACACAGAAATGTTTAACACAAGCATCTGGGATTCATTCATGTCGATTGTTGCTCTTTAAGAAGGGCATTCCTTATTTAAAATATTAACCTTCTTTTAAAGACTATTTCAGAAGAAATGAATGTCCCCTCCTTCCTATCCCTTGCCAATGCTCCATTTCAAAGTTTTGACCTGCTCCAGGAAATTGAAAAGGAACTCCCTTTCTACATCCTAAATGTCTCTTCATTTCTTCTGTAAAAGCTTAAGGACCATCCTCGGGGTGAACAGCCTCTCCTGGATCCTCAAACCTGTTTCCAGATGTGAGCCCCCAAGGTAGAGAGCAGACCCAGGCTTCTAGCCCTTTTCCAGATGACAGCCTCCAGAAAGATGAGTGTGGTAGAGAGACCTAATCCCCTGATTCCAGATGTGGGCCAAAGAGCACATGAATAAATTGAAACATCTCCCCTCCCTACCATGTGTAATTCCCTAAGCAAGAAAACCTTCTGATGCCTCTCCAACAACACTCCACACTAAGTCTCCAGAGAGCTATGTCATCATAGATCAAAGTCTTATTGTTCTGTCTCTCTTCCTATTTCCACCCTCAACCCAAAGACACCTGATTCCTCACCTGAGTCAAGGTGCTTATCTCAGGGCACACTTTGGAGATTAGGTTATTTTGAAGACATAGATTCTTCAGGTCAGGCAATAGTTCTAAGGTTGAGGGCATCTTTCTTATCTTTTTCCCATTCAAAGTAACGATCTGAGTTTGTCCGTGACCCTTTATTGCTCTTATTAACAATCTCTCAGTCATGATCTTTGAAGAGAAGTAGAAAATAAAGAAAGTAATGTCACATCAAAGATTAGAGTTCTTTATTATTCATCTTTAGAATCTTTAACTATAGAATTGATGTGTCATAGAAACAGAAACATTCTGAGATCCTCCCTGGTGAAGGTGGGAGGCACTGGATGGTTTCCTATAGAAAAGGCAGAGAGGGAAAATAGCTGATTCAGGTTTGGGGCAGGAAATGTGCAAGATAAACCTTGAATACCTTAGGCCAGAGACAAAGATGTTATCAAAGACGAATGAGATCACATCAAAAGGACACAGGAGCCAAGTTCTGAGAGCTCCACTAGTTTAAGATGAAAAATATTGAAGATCTGGGGAGGAAAAAATTAGAGTGGATTGAAACACATCAAACCATATTAAAATCTAAAGAGTTCAAAATGGTATTTTTTTTTTAAAGAAACTCATTAATCACACTGGAAGTTGCTAACTCAATATGAAATTGATAAGGAGGAAGAAATTAAGCTTTATTCTGCTCTTCTAGTATAAACTGCATCAGCATAATCTAATAATTAATAAAGCTTTTATTCATAGAAAATTTAAGCTAATAAATACAAAAGGAAAGTAGCTTTAGAAGATTAACTATTTTTGCAAGTTTCTAAAGCAATAAAGAATCTATGCAAAAATCAAATTGAATGCTAAAAGTATTCAATGAAAGGTTGCTAAGAGACTTTATAAGGAAGGAACCAAGTTAATAATTTAACTAATCAATTTTAGTCATCATTAAAACTGGGGCAATCACATGTTATAAATTCTATGTAGGATGTAATAAAAAGTACCCAGTACCATCAAATAAATTTTCTTGCCTAAAAGAAAGAAATTGAACCTGAATATAATCATGGCTTCAAGATCTGATTACCCATTTTCTAGACTGCATATTAAAGTTCTTTTCAGGAAAGCATTCAGTTAAATCTAGAACATGGAAAATTTTATAGGGTCAATGGCACAAGGTTTCACCAACAAATCAATGATTTCAATAAAAAGAGAGAAAACTTCTATGAAAAAAATGAAACGTAAGACAAATAACAGCCAGATGCAATGTCAGACCTGGGCTGAATCCTGATTTGAATAAAAATATCTTGGAGTCAATAAAGGAAACTTATTCATGGACTGTGTATTAGGTAATAGGAATTATTAATCTGGTTTTCTGTAATAATGAAAAGGTGTATCACTTAGTTTAAATGGATTTAACATTTAGAAATGCATACTGAAATTTTCAGGTGGAATGAGATGATGTCTTGGATTTTCTTAAAATTGCCCAAGGGAAAAACAAGTGTCCAGAACAGATTGAACAAGATTGAGAAAACATTGACAATTATCAAGGCTGAGTAAGAGGTATGTAGAAGCTCATGAAGCTAGTTTTGTTATTATTGTGTACATTTAAAAAAAAACAAAAAGAAGGATGGGGGAGCTACAGCAGATAGGAGGAGACCTGGAGGTATTTAGGGATATATATATATTTAGATTGCTAATTTCCAAAAATGTAAACATTGTAAAATATATTCCATCTTGAAAGTATTCTGATCACAATTCAACTGTTCCTTTGGTATTCAGGAATCACTTTATTCATTTATTCAACAACATTAAATTTATAGTGACATCATACAAACGTCATTATCCTAGCAGTAAAAATAACAGGTACTGATTAATAGTGACTTTCAGTTATAAGGAGGACAGATAAAACAATTTTCAGCTACCTCATTACTGTTCTTCCAAATTGATCTTTCAAATATAGTTTTATAAGAATCAAATTATTATATCTAAACAAAACCATATCTTCATTAAACACACATACACACACACACACACACACACACACAAGAAAACCTCCCTTAACACCCATCTCCTCTAAAGTGGTGTTGTAATGCTAGTACCTCAGCTGACACTAACCACCACTGGCTATGTGTTAACTGTCTTAAGTGGGTAGAGGCCACTCCAGACTGATTCTGTTTTCCATTCAATTGCTGAACCTATAACAGTTTTTGCTTTTTGTTGTGGTTTAAATATGAGGTGTCTCCCCCAAAAGCTCCTGCTAGTGCAGGAATATGCAGAGATAAAATGATTAGATGAGAGCTATAATCTAATCAGTCTGTCCTCATTTGAACGGACTGAATAGATAGCAACTATACGCAGGTGCGATGTGGCTAGAGGAGTTAGGTCCTGCATCTTCCCTGCCTCCCCCTTCCTGACCTTGCCATGAGCTAAGCCCTTTTTCTCCCCTGGGTCCTTTCCCCATGATATACTGCCTCACTTTGGACCCAGAGCAATGGAATCGGCTGCATATGGATTAAGACATCTACAACAGTAAGCACCAAATAAACTTTTCCTCTTCTAAATTTTTCTTGTTGGATATTTTAGTCACAGCAATGCAAAAGCTAACTAAAACACTTTTCAATACTAAAGAACGGCTCCTTTATATTTAACAATTCTTCCTATGCTCACCTCTCTCCTCTTATCTTTTACTATAGGCAGCTAGAAGATTCTTTTTTTAAAGTTTTTATTCTTAAGTTTTAGGCGGTCACAATATCTTTATTTTACATTTATATGATGCTAAGGATTGAACCCAGTGCCTCCTGCATGCTAAGCAGGCACTCTACCACTGAGCCACAACCCCAGCTCCAGCTAAAAGATTCTTAAGAGCACTTTCAACATTCTGCCCAGAAAGCTCCTTAGCTATCATCCAGTTTGCTGGGAGCCATCAGCCAAGTAGGTATGACAAATTCCTTGCCAGCTTACTCCCATGCTGTCTAGTGGAAGGACTTCTGAAAGGTGACCTTGCTCAAGGACCAGGGCAGGATCCGTGTTTAGGGTGTTCCCCCTTTAGAATAGGGCAGTTTAGCATAATAGGAGAGTAGGGTGTTTCCCCTTTAGAATAGGGCGGTTTAGTAATAGGAGATTAGGGTGTTCCTCTTTTGGAATAGGGCGTATCCTGCTGCTGAGTTCCTCTTGAGTGCTTAGGGTCAGACAGTATATTTTGGGAGACAGAAGCCCATGCGGAGTGGATTTAGGCAGGAGTGGATTTGGGCGGATTGGATTTGGGCAGAGAACCTGGATTCCCCCAGAACGTGTTTGTAGACTGCCGGTGTGAGTTCGGGAATAAAGAATTGCTGTTTGAATCTACAAGCTGTGTGGAGACTCGTGATTTGTGCCCAGCCGAGAGACTGCGGCATCTGGTGGCCCGTACGGGGAACGTCTGAAACTTGGAGGTAAGTGAAATTGCTCGCCCCTGAGGGAAGGCGAGAGAATGGGTGACCATTTCAGAAAACAATGTGTTCTTCTTTTGATTTATTTTGTTTTTCTTTCAAGCTGCCTATCCCTAGAAATTTCTCAGGCAAACTGGAAAAAATGGTTGACTAAAGGTTTGAAGTTTGTCGGCCCTGAGGAAGAGAAAATTGATACAACGATTTTTTATTCTGTTTTTGCTTCATTCAGTTTCGGTTTTGTTTTGTGTTATCTTATTGGGTTGCGTTATCTTTATAGTAGATTAAAACAAACTGAAAAGATGTTAAGTAAATTGTTAGAGGTTCAGAACATGGTGAAAGACACTTTAGATCAAGCAAAAGAGAAGGTCTCTCCAGCTAGTCAGACAGAGGAAGAAAATTTAAAGGAAAAGGGGTTGTTAGGAAAAAGGCCACAACAGGAGGCTGTTACTAACTCCGTTTTATCACAAGAGGGTTTAATTCAACCAACAGCCCCACCGATAGAGACAGCTGAGTGGCCCTCAAACCCCGTAGTTGATAAATGGAATCCTGAGACAGGACCTCAAAGATTAGCATGCCCTGTACTTGAACAGGTAGGAGGGCAGCGAATTCACCGTGCTTTAGATTTTAAAACAGTGAAGCAGTTAAAAGAGGCTGTAACAACCTATGGTCCCCAAGCTCCCTTCACGGTGAGCATGGTCGAGTCCATTACTAACTTGGACATGACGCCAGCAGATTGGGCTAGCATGTGTAAATCTGTGCTAAATGGAGGACAATATTTGTTATGGAAGGTTGCCAATGAGGAATTTTGTGCAGAGACAGCTAGGAGAAATGCAGCAGCCGGTTACCCTCAAAGAAATTTAGAAATGTTGCTAGGAAAAGGACCTTATGAGGGTCAGCGGCAACAAATTGAATATGATCCTGCTATATATGCACAAATTGCTGCAGACGCAGTTAGGGCATGGAAGACTTTACAAGGACATGGAGATTTACAAGGTCAGCTATCTAAGGTAATACAGAGAGCTAATGAACCTTACGCTGACTTTGTAGATAGGCTAATTCAAACGGCTGCCAAAATTTTTGGGGATACGGAACAAGCAATGCCATTAATAAAACAACTGGCTTATGACCAAGCAAATCGTTGCTGCAGAGAGGTTATTAGACCATGGAGACATGAAGATTTAAACACATATATTAAATTATGTAGAGATATTAATGAACAAGGGCAAGTCTTGGCAGCTGCAGTACAACAGGCTTTAGATACCAGGCCAAAAACATGCTATGATTGTGAACAAACAGGACATTTTAAAAGGAGTTGCCCCATAGGAGGAGGATTTAACAAAACTAGGTATCAAAGAAATAGAATACCGGGTATTTGCCCACGATGCCGTAGAGGGAGACATTGGGCTAATGAATGCCGTTCTCAAACTACCATAGAGGGTACTCCCTTACCAAAAAACGGAAAAGGACCAGGTATTTACCCACGATACCGTGGAGAAAGGCATCAGGCTCCGTTGCCAAAAAACGGACAGCCGGGCCCAATGCTCCGGGGCCCACAACCACAAATATACGGGGCAGTGGAGGAACCCAGCAACACCATCAGAGTAGTGCCCAGGACACATTGTCCATTAAATCCCTCATCAGACAAACCCGAGGGAGCGCAGGGTTGGACATCTGCGCCTCTGCCAGAGCAGTACTAACTCCAGAGATGGGAGTTCAAATCATTCCCACAGGAATAAAAGGACCTCTTCCCCAAGGGACAGTAGGCTTATTATTGGGACGTAGTTCATCTACATTAAAAGGACTTATGATAAGTCCCGGGGTAATTGATCCCGATTATGTAGGTGAAATAAAAATTATAGCTAGTTCTCCAAGAGGTATATCAGTAATTTCACCTGGAGACAGAATAGCACAGTTGTTAATAATACCCAGCCTACATAATAAATTTCCTAGTCATAGTGTAAAAAGAGGTTCCAGGGGATTAGGCTCCACAGGTGTAGATTGGGCTATGTTGTCTTTAAATTTAGATTCTCGCCCAATGTTAAAACTAAATATTCAAGGACACGACTTTAATGGGCTACTGGACACAGGTGCAGACCTTAGCATCATATCTAGTAAGGAATGGCCAAAACATTGGCCATTACAACAAGCCACTCAAACACTTCGAGGCCTAGGAGTGGCTACTAATCCCCATAGAAGTGCAATGATATTAGATTGGAAGGATCCTGAAGGTTGTGAGGGAACTATACAGCCCTATGTATTGGATCATCTTCCTATAAATTTATGGGGACGAGATGTCCTAGATCAATTAGGTTTGACATTAACAAATAACATCAATCCTAATGCGCCCACTACTAGGGCTAGACAAGGTTTTAGGAAAGAAAAAAGATTAGGAAAACAAGGACAAGGTATAGCAGCACCAATTCAAATAGATCAAGGAACAGACAGACATGGGTTGGATTTTCAGAAAGGGCCACTGAGACAATCAAAATTACTTGGAAATCAGAAAGACCAGTGTGGGTTCCTCAGTGGCCCCTGACTAAAGAAAAGATACAAGTAGCCCATGATCTGGTCAAACAACAATTAGCGGAAGGACATATACAACCTTCCATATCTCCCCATAATACTCCCATTTTTGTCATTAAAAAGAAATCTGGTAAATGGAGATTATTGCAAGATTTAAGAGCCATTAATAATGAGATGTTTATTATGGGACCTGCTCAATCAGGGATTCCTCAATTGTCTGCTTTGCCAAAAACCTGGCATGTTTTAGCCATAGATATTAAAGATTGTTTTTTTTCAATTCCAATTCATCCCGAGGATAGTCCACGTTTTGCATTTACTATCCCTGCATTAAATCATGAAGGTCCTGATCAGAGATATGAATGGAAAGTACTCCCTCAAGGGATGGCTAACAGTCCAACTATGTGTCAAATATATGTTAATAAAGCAATCCAGCCACTTAGAAATCAAAATCCTGAACTACAAATATTTCACTATATGGATGATGTATTATTGGCACATAAAGATAAAAACATATTGCTGGAATGTTATGCCACACTTACAAACTTATTAAAAAATTATAATCTAGAGATAGCAATAGATAAAGTACAATTAAATTTTCCAATTAATTATTTAGGAGTTCTATTATCCTCAACCATGGTCCGTCCACCAAAAATTCAAATACGAGTAGATCAACTCAAGTCACTTAACGACTTTCAAAAGTTATTGGGAGACATAAATTGGATAAGGCCTTATCTAGGCATACCAACAGGAGAGTTGGGACCTTTATTTGATATTCTAAAAGGTCCATCAGATCCAAACTCACCTCGCATGTTAACTCCTGAAGCAAGAAAGGCATTGAAAATTATTGAAACATATATGGAAAATATACATTTGGATAGAATTGATATAAGTTTGCCTTTATTATTTATTGTACTACCAACAAAAAATATTCCTACAGGAGTATTTTGGCAAGAAGGTCCATTATTGTGGATACATTTATCTTATTCTCCTAACACTATTCTTACTAGGTATCCTGAGGCTGTAGGACAATTAATACTCAAAGGAATAAAAGCAGCGAAGGGAGTGTTTGGAATTTCTCCCAATAAAATTATTACTCCATATACTATGGATCAAATTGATGAGTTAGTTAATGAGTTAAATACTTGGGCAATAATCATGTGTAAATCTAATGTTTCATTTGATAATCACTTACCATCTAATCCTTTGTTGTCTTTTTGGTCTAAGCATCCTGTAGTTTTTCCAAAAATGACAAGAAAAACCCCTATCATGAATGCTCCAAATATATTCACTGATGGGTCAAATAATGGTACAGCAGCAGTAGTTACCCCTGATCAAACTTTTACATTTTTAGTACCCAAACAATCAGCTCAAAAGGTAGAGCTTAATGCAGTATTACAAGCCTTTTTAATGTTTAAAGATTCTGTATTTAATTTATTTTCTGATAGTCAGTATGTAGTTAATGCTATAGTATCTCTTGAAGATGCTGGTAGGATTTCCCCTTCTTCTACTGTTTTCTCTTTGTTTTCCACTATACAAAGTCTAATCTGGGACAGAAAAGATCCATTCTTTATAGGACATATTAGAGCACATACAGGATTGCCTGGAGCCCTTAGTTTGGGCAATGATTTAGCAGATAAAACTACACATGACATACATATTTTCTCTACACTAGAAGAAGCTACGAATTTTCATAAAAAATTCCATGTTAATGCTAATACTTTACAAAAGCGTTTTAAAATAACTAAGGAACAAGCCAGACATATAATAAAACAATGTCAAAATTGTGTGACCTTTTTACCACAAGTTAATCTTGGAGTCAATCCTAGAGGACTGATACCTAACCATATTTGGCAGATGGACGTCACACACTTGCCAGAATTTGGAAAATTAAAATATTTACATGTTACAGTTGATACTTCTTCCGGATTTTTGATGGGCTCCCTTCATGCCGGAGAAAAAACTAAAGATGTTATAGCTCATTGCTTACAAAATTTTGCCACTGTGGGCGTTCCTAAACAGTTAAAAACTGATAACGGTCCTGGCTATACCTCTACCTCTTTTAAACAATTTTGCTCATCATTTGGTATTACTCATATAACAGGAATTCCATACAATCCACAGGGACAAGGCATAGTTGAAAGAGCTCATCAAACTATTAAAACGTACTTATTAAAGCAAAAAGAGGGAATTGGAAAGGGGTATATATCCCCCAAAGATAAACTTAAAATAACGCTTTTTACTCTAAACTTTTTAAATTTGGATTCATCAGAACTTAGTGCTGCGGAAAGGCATATGTATCCAAAAAATGTGCATAAGCCTAAAGTTCTTTGGAAAGATATTCTAACAGGACAATGGAAAGGTCCTGACCCAGTAATCGTCTGGAGTCGGGGCTCTGTCTGTGTGTTTCCACAGGGAGAACAGCAGCCGATTTGGATTCCAGAAAGACTAACTAAAACGATTTCTACAGATCGAAAAGAAGATGATTTGACTCAAATCCATAACAGCTGATATCCAGAACTCCAGCTTGGCCATTCTTACATCTGCAACAGTGATTAACCAGGATGCTTTTTTCAATATCTATTTTATTATTGCATTTTTCCACATCATAAGGTTCTATTTTTATTTTTTGAGCTCATACAAACCTAGTTTAATGTTTTTCTGATCAGTTTTATTTTTTGACTATAGAGTTTTTAAACATTGCAATGGAGATTTCACCTAGGTAAAGCTACAAGGCCTTTATTATTATCTTATGTGTTGTATGTTTGTTTGCACATTTGTGTTTTGTGTTGTATGTCTGTGTGTGCGTATTTCATATATGAGGAGCGCTCATGAGAAAATGGATCCAAATTATTATTATTTTTTTTTATTCACGTGATTTAAATGGCTTAATTTAAATTAGGTAAACAGCCGTTAAAGATTGTTTTTAAAGGTGCTTAACATATCTGCTTGTTTACTAATTTAAATCAGGTAAACAGCTGTTAAGGATTGTTTTTTAAGTAGGTTAACAGATCTGTTTGTTTACTTTCACCTTTCCTTTTCATTATATTTAATAATTCTTTTCAGGATAATGTCTTTTTAGCATCATTGCCAGAATTCCTATCTTCATCCCAATGAATATAACTCAACAAGTATGCTCAATCAAGGAGCCAACTTACTTTGGGAGGCAACGGACTTTGGGAGGAGATGGACAGATTGATAGATTCCTCCACTTTGAACCGCTTGCAGAACTTGCCTGGACTATGTAACTACGTTTAGTGCAGCTATTGTGGGAATGCTGGCATATATTTGCTGATGGTGTCACCAGTGATCTTTGCTGATGGTGTCACCAATGATGCAATTTTTCCAAAGGAACTGTCAATTGGCTTGGTGTCGTGGCATTTCTGTATCCTCCTCCCTTCTGCTAGTGACGGTCTAAATTTGGGGGCCAATGGCTATATGCTGGACCGGCAGTCAGTGACGGGTATGATCCAATTGCAATGGTATCAACCTAAGACAGGAGGCTGACGCCTAAAGGTCAGTTACCTAAAGGTCAGTTTTCCGATGACGGGTAAGAGCCATATGTTGAATTGGACAACCTACCAGGCGCGGTCCTTAAGCCACATTAACCTCACTCCCCCACTGGCATCAAGGCCAAATTTGGGGGCCAACAGAGGTGAGGCAAAGAACCTCACCCCCCCACTGGTGCATAGACCTATCCACAAGTATGGCTGTATGCTGGACCGGTAGTCAGTGACGGGTATGATCCAGTTGCAATGGTATCAACCTAAGACAGGAGGCTGACGCCTAAAGGTCAGTTACCTAAAGGTCAGTTTTCCGATGACGGGTAAGAGCCATATGTTGAACTGGACAACCTACCAGGCACTGTCCTTAAGCCACATTACTTGTTGTTTAATTAATCAGAAGGGGGGAGATGCTGGGAGCCATCAGCCAAGTAGGTATGACAAATTCCTTGCCAGCTTACTCCCATGCTGTCTAGTGGAAGGACTTCTGAAAGGTGACCTTGCTCAAGGACCAGGGCAGGATCCGTGTTTAGGGTGTTCCCCCTTTAGAATAGGGCAGTTTAGCATAATAGGAGAGTAGGGTGTTTCCCCTTTAGAATAGGGCGGTTTAGTAATAGGAGATTAGGGTGTTCCTCTTTTGGAATAGGGCGTATCCTGCTGCTGAGTTCCTCTTGAGTGCTTAGGGTCAGACAGTATATTTTGGGAGACAGAAGCCCATGCGGAGTGGATTTAGGCAGGAGTGGATTTGGGCGGATTGGATTTGGGCAGAGAACCTGGATTCCCCCAGAACGTGTTTGTAGACGGCCGGTGTGAGTTCGGGAATAAAGAATTGCTGTTTGAATCTACAAGCTGTGTGGAGACTCGTGATTTGTGCCCAGCCGAGAGACTGCGGCACCAGTTGATGAAATAAATGTTTTATTTTTCACTGTTAATACTGCCAGCATTGCTAGCTTTCTGCTACTATGTATCATGAATCACCTTTCTTCTAGCTTCCAACATTTTCCTTCCTTTAGACCCTCACTGACAGCCTCCTAGTGACATGTCTCTTTTTGGGGGGCAGGGAAGGGTCTACCAGGGATTGAATTCAGGAGCCCTCAGCCACTAAACCACATCCTCAGCCTTATTTTGTATTTTATTTAGAGACAGGGTCTCACTGAGTGCCTCGCTTTTGCTGAGATTAGCATTGAACTGGAGATCCTCCTGCCTCAGCCCCACAAGCAGCTGGGATTACAGGTGTGCGCCACCACATCCGGCTGACATGTCTCCTTTTAATAGATTCTCCAAGGTCCTTCTAACTTGTATTCAAGGCCTACTCCCAAAACTACTGCTACATGGCTTAGGTATTTTGCTGTAGCAGCAAATTCTGTATCACATTTCAATCCGAAAGTAAAACAAAAACAAATTATATGGAATATGGTACTTATTATAGGAATTTGACCTTATGTATGCCTATTGCTTTTGTGCCTACTGCTGTGCCTGCCCCAACATCCAGAGACGCCGCAGTCTGGCTGGGCACAATTCAGGAGCCACTTGTCAAAAAAACCGAACTTTATCTTTAGAACACACAAACCCAACCACACAGCTTCTCAGTAAAACCTTCAGAGCCCAACTGCCACCACCAGCTTCCCACAAGCCTCTCCACCTCCCCAACTCCTCCTGCTCTTGAGGCTGATTGGCTGGGTTGCGTGGGCAGAGCCAAAAAAAGTCCCCCAATGAGCAGCTCCGTGGTCTGAAAGGGTGGGGAAACAGCCCAATGAGCATCACCAGAGGAGCCAATCAGTTGTCAGCTAGAAGTTTGCTGCAGCTGCTGTGAGGCAATCATCAGCTGGCAGCTGGAAGTTTGCTGGCAGCTGGAAGTTTGTTGGGGCCCCTTCGGCTGTGGCTCTCAACACAGAGAAGCCGAAGGAGAAGAGTTGTCAGAAATGGGAAGAAACTTCATGCTCAGCTGTGAATTCATTCCAAGGAGTGAGTTAGCAAATCAGCAACAGAGGGCATGTTATTAACAATTGATGCCTCTGCACCTATTGCATTGATTTTCCAAGCTGTCACTTTACATATGGCTTCCAAATTTTTTGCACAATGTCCCCTGTATCCAGGATTGGTCTGAAAATATTCAGGGAAGAAGATCCTGAGATAAATCCAAGGTAGCTAATAGGTACAACACAAATCCACCACAATAGCACCCTTCACACTTGTCTGCTTCTCTTTCCACTGTTAATATCATATTCCAAACTCTCATCATTTTATCTGCTTCCATTATACTCTCCTAGTCATCAGTCATCTTGCTACTATATGTGAACAGAAAATCTTTGCAGTGTCTCATATTGCTTATTAATTAAAATACCAGCTACTGAATTGAGACTAAAGACTTATGACAGGATAGTCCCAGGGACATCACATGTCATTTCCTTACACAAACCCTGTACTCTGCTCTTAGAAAACCACTTGCTAGTCCTCAAGGACATCAGATATATTTACCCC
Organism: Callospermophilus lateralis; assembly: GCF_048772815.1. Lineage (NCBI taxonomy): Eukaryota > Metazoa > Chordata > Mammalia > Rodentia > Sciuridae > Callospermophilus > Callospermophilus lateralis. The sequence goes on along the minus strand of NC_135320.1, from coordinate 48,542,123 downwards.
ATTCCTCATGCTGCTTATTTTGCCTATATGACTTTTCCTCCTATCTACCTGCCTAACTTCCTAATCCTTTGAGGAACATGATCAAATATTTCCACACTGTTTTCCTGGAACTGTGACCTTCTCTCCAGGCAGAATTGCTTCTACATCTATGTTTAAAGAGGACTTTAGACAAATTCCAATTGCTAATTTTGTTCTTTTCATATCTCCCTGCTATACTAAGCCATATTTGAATGGAAATCTCCAATAGCATGCTTGGCATAGAGCAGGTATTCAGTAGATGTTTATTAAATTGAAATGACAATTTAGCTTGAGGTGATGTCTGAAAGAGCATGACATATGAAGTACAACTGTGACATAAAGTTCATGCAAATATAGGAAAAAAGAAAAGAGAGAGGCCTATAAATTAAAAATATCAAGTGACTACTATTTGTCAGACACTGTCCAAGATGCATAATGTAGTCATCTCTGTGTGTGCAGGTTTTGCATCCACAGATTCAAAACATCGAAATCACAAGTATTTAGAAAAAAATAACTGTTTGCACTGACCATGTGCAGGATTTTGGGGGTCATTATTCCCAACAATATAGTCATAATGACTATTTACATAGCATTTTCATTGTATTGGGTATTTTAAGTAATCTAGTATATGGGAGGGTATGCATAGGTTACATAAAAATAATACAATATTTTATATAAGGGACTTGAGCATCCACAGACTTCGGTATCCAAGTGGGGTCCTGGAATCAATCCCCTGCAGAGTCTGAGGGACAAATGCATACAAATAAGACAAAGTCATTGTCCTTAAGGTGCTTAAATGTCTAGATTGAAGGTAAAAATGAAAACAGATCAATTTTTATTAAATATTGAGTACCATTACATTCCAGAAACCATTATAGCACTGAGGCACAGGGTACACACTAGCTGGCTTCTCTCATGAAGCTAACACTGCATTACAATTAAGTAAATGCTAGCTTAAATAAGTAAAACAAAACAAACAAACAAAAAAAAAACGTGGCAAAGAGCATGATCCTGTTGGTTCAAGGATGATTTACTGCTGTTGATGGCTAAGTGCTGGCGTAACAGGTTAAAACAAACTAACTAGTTGATGAAGTAAATGTAAAAGAGGAAAATATTTAATTAAAAGAATGTAAAGAAAAAGTTCAGAGGTTAGGAGGAATATAAATAATTGTAGCACAGACAGAAATAAAAGGGGTGAGGGGAAGTGATACTGGAGGGATATGCAGGACTAGTCATGAATGTCATCCCTTAAATAGCATAAAAATGGATCCCATACCAAGGGAATGGAGAACCACTGGAAAGTTTAGGATAGAAAGTATATTAACATATAATTAGGATTTGTTTTAATCTGGTATGGTAAGACTCACAGACATCAAAGTGAATGTCAAGAAGGAAGAAGTTTATACTTAGATCCTTAGAAACAGGAAGCATGACATAGGGCCACATAGGAAAGGGCCAGCATGGGTGAGGAGGTAGAATAGCATAGAATAGAAGGTAAAGTCTCAGAGCCTTTACCGGGACTTCTAGTGGAAAGATAAAGCGGGCAAGGTAAACAGTTCAGGATTGGTAGTTTGAATAATTCCATTGTCTTTGGGCTATAAGGAGTGGTCCCCAGTTCTCTGGCATCTGGCCCTGGGATGATTAAGGCAGAGGAATATTGCCTGCTGGGGTACATGGACCAGATGGAGGAGGGAAGGCTCAGGACCAGTTAGTCTGAGTATCAGAGGCCTGCTTCAGGCTGTACCCTTTGCTATCTCTAAGAAATGGCTATTCCCAGGAGGAGCAATCTCTCCCAGTCAGAAGGTATTGTGGGTTTTGTTTGGTTTTGTACCAGGGATTGAACCTACGTGTTCAACCATTGAGCCACATCCCCAGCCCTTTTAAGTTTTGCTCTAAGTTGGTTAGGGCCTCACTAAATTGCTGAGGCTGGCTTTGAACTTGCAATCCGCCTGCCTCAGCCTCCCAAGCCACTGCATTTCAGATGTGTGCCACCACACTGGGTCAGAAATGTCTTTTAAGGTGCCAAACATAATATACAGAAACTTTCTTTCATGTAAACAATACAGGAAGATAGTAGTCAGATTTGCATTTCTGGCAAATCACTTTAGTAGCATGATGGAAAGGAAGCGTTGAAGGGATAAGACAAGAAGCCATTATGAGGCTTTTGTGAACACAAAAAAGATGGAGATGAAATGATATGTTACCCCATGATCATTTCATGGGTAAGACTGTGACTACTAGAATGTTCTTTTCATAGGTACATTAGATAGCATAAACCACAATTTAGGATGTGAAATGTGGAGATGAGAGTTGGGTAATATTTGACAGGATAGGGCTGTGGCATGGGTCCAGGTTTATTAAGATATTAGAAATACAGGAAGAGGGATGAAGAAAAAAAGAGTTTGCCATTTCATTTTGACCTGCATCCAAAACTCATTCCCCATGGACAGGCAACTGCTAGACTGGTGTCTGCAAAGGCAAACATTGCTGAAGTCTCTGCTGGATAGAGTAGTGGAATGTCAGCATCCAGAGCTTTCCCAGTAACCAGAAATCAATCCATTTGGCAGGAAAATTGAAAAATCACCACTTTTGAAATAATAATAGTCTGTGAACTTAGCACAGAACTAGGAACCTAAAATTGGATGCTAACCCAGACAGTAAGTGACTTATCATGTAAACTTACGTCAATCAGTCAAACTGGCTATATCTCCCTTCTCATCAATGAAACAACAAGAAAGAATAGCAATCTATTCCTTTGAGATTGCATGGAAATAGCTAAGTAATGATTATAAACTACTTTGGAAGTAGAAAATACTGTGAGAATGTGAAAATACATAGCATTCTAGAACCTCAAAGACTTTAAAGTTAAAACATTCATTAATTTTAATAACACAGAGAAGGCTTGTTTCATTTATTAACACTCTATAATACAAGAGAACCTGGCTAATTCTGACAATAACCAGGGCCCCTGTGACAAATTAAAGGATTTTAAAAGCTGGAAAACTTCATGAAGAACAGGAGTTAATAAATATGGGTTTGGTGGAGACCAATGTACTTACTTGATTTGTTTTGGCAAGCTTATTTTGTGATTAAAGTGTGGTCTGAGACTTGGGGCAAAAGTTTTCAAATAAGCAGATGCTTCATGTACTCGAAAACTGATGTAGAAATTCTCTGTCCTGTTATAAAGAAGGGAATTTGGTTTCTCTTGATATACTTTTTTTTAAAAATATAGAAACAGAATGTTTGATTATTAAGACTTTGGAATCTCAAAGGTCTGACTTCTAGGGTTAGCCTTACCCTGACTAGCCATGTGGCTCAAGTTAGTAATTCTCAATATCTTTAAGTCTCATTTCCTTATCTATAAAATAGGGTTGAAAATGCCAGCCCCTGCTTTCTGTGAAGAGCACATAAGCCCACATACTAAAGCACACTGATGGCACAAAGTGCTCAATAAGAGGTAGTTATGTTTTTTCTTGTATAATCTCACATATACAATTAAATCAAGATCTCCACTCTTAAAGAGTGTGTAAGCACTACCTCTGGCGAAACAAGGTGCTAACATGCCCACTACACCAAAGACCTGCCACCTTTGTGTCACTATCCCCTTCTTTATACATTGCTGCTTTGACTTATTCTTTAGATATCCAATTGCACTCTTGTTAAAGGGTTCAAACGACAGGTAGGTGAGCATCTATCAGAAATGTTACATAAAGAATCCTTATGTTGGCTATGAGATTGGAAATCTATTAGTGCTTCAGACTTTAAAAACAGGAAATGACTCATGGGAAATACAGTTATCAACTTTTAATTTTGCTAAGTAAGGTCATTTCAAAAACTACACTCCCAATTACTACCAGCATAATTTCCTAAAAGAAGGAACATTTTAAATCTCTCTGCTAAAAGAACATAACCTATGAGTAAATTTAAATTGAAATATGCCTCATGAAAACTTACCATTATATACTAAATTTTGTTGTTTTGCCAATGAGACTAGCTTACAGACCAGCATTTAATTACCTTGTCTACAGGAAATTCTCAAGATTCTACTTAAAAAATGCACACTATGTTTTTTAGAAATATGTACCAAATACTAAATACATAGAAACTAGAAGAAGCCCATCAAAATAAAAAGTAGCAATGAATAGATTAGAAAATTGAACACCGAGATAAAACCAAGACCAATAAGATAGCTAAACACATACAAAGTCTAATTATCAAGGAATAAACCAAAACAGGGAACATAGGGGAGACTGTATAAGACAATGTCAAGATTATGACTGGGGAACTGGGCATTTTTTACTTAAGACAAGAAATATGTTTGCAGACCACGAGGAGATGATTGTGGGTAAACAGAAACAACACACATCCCATCCAAAGCAGACCACAAGTACTCAGCTCCTGCTGAGTGTTGCTATGAGAAAATATTTTTAAATTTTTTTGAGAAGCTAGAAATATGGACTTTTGAGTGAAATCCCCTGTTCTTAAATGCTACCTACTAATATTTTTTTCCTTTTTAATCACTACACAAGCCAAACAAAATATGCCATAAGAATGTTTGCCATATTTTATCAGATACTCCTTGGTACTTCCTTGGTCTCATATCAGACTAGCTACTGAAAATTCCTTTGTGCTGACTACCAATGGCCATAATGAAGCCCCACCTCTTTCTAGCATCTCAAGGCGCTGCTTTATGAACCACCTTGACAGTTTCAGTTTTCCAAGAGATTAATGTCCTATTATGGTTCTGCCTCCCTCCTAGTGGCATATAGGCCAAAAAATAAAACAAAAACACTCAAATAGTAACCATTATTCTCAAAAATATCACATAGAGACAATACTAAAATGTTAGATGGATTACCTAAACTTCCCTATTTATCATTACACTTCTTTTATTAGGGAAATATTATTATTCCTATTTTATAACAAGCCAACTAGATCTCTGAAAGATTTGTTAGTAAACACCAAGGTCAAGATGTAGATGCAAGTAAGTCTGATCCCAAATGCCACTATTTCCAGCACATGTAACAATGCTTAATAATGTTCATCAAATATTCCAGCTCCTTCACTTCAGGACACATGGAAGGATTGCTCTTCTGGACCTTTTCCTATGTGTGCAAGGCCATGTGTTTGATTGCTGCAAATGAATGGAAATGAGACATGTTTCTTCTAAGCCAGATTTGTTTGCTGAAGTGAGACCTTCCAGAATGTTCTCTTCTAAAGAAGTTTGAGGGTGATAATGCCAATAGTTTGGGCACTCGAGTGTAGAAACATGGAGTACAGCCCAGCCAACTTGCAAACTGTAGCAAACAAGAAATATTTCTTTGTTAGTATAAGACCCCAAGATTTTTAAGTTGTTAATCACAGCATAACATAGTCTGTCCTGAATGCTACTACCAGTAATCTCAGAAGCCAAATAAACACTGGAGGATGATATGGAAAAGGAAAAAAAAAAAAAAAAGTTAAAGCCTACTGAACTTTTCAATGATTCATCTAAAGTCCATCATTAGGTAGTTGTCAAAGTCATGAAATGCAGATGAATAACTAATGTGCCCAAAGTTTGTTCTAAATTAATTTCCTTAGAACCTTGCAACATCATTAGCAATAACATATGATCCAATAAGTGGTTCTCAACTGGGGGCAATTTTGTCCCCAAGGAAACATTTTTTGTTCTTAAAACTAGAAGGTCCCAGTGGCATTTAGTGACTAGAGGCCAGGGATGCTCCTGAACATTTTATAACACACAGGAAAACCCCTATTACAAAAACTCATCTAACTCAAACCATCAACAGTGCCTCTGTTGATAAGCTGATCTAATTGTACAAAGCATTTACAATTTCAAGCAGGGGCCATGGGGTAGGAATGACAAATGGCAGATTCCAAAATAGCAACCTACTTTTAAAAATGTGGTTATATTTTTTGTTCATCAAACTCATCAGGCATTAGATTCTTATTAATCCACGTGTTTATACTGTATTGAGTGAAATTATAAAGAAGGGTGACAAAAAAGAAACTGCAAGAAACAGAATAAGTCATCGTTATTCAGAGAATTGTTTAATTCAGCACCTTATAGAAAGGTAGTGATTTATTTCAGTAAGTTACATTAGTCATCCTGAGTATTCTAAAATAAGACAACTATAAGCATTATGGTCAGTCTCCTAAGGCTTTTAACTTTTTTAAAATCTGTATACTTATTTTGGTTGATCCTCATATTTTGTAGATTCACTAAAATCAGACATTGTCCTAAGTGATGCACAAAAATAAACCAATGGTAGAATGCTATAGGTTGAGACTTCCTTATATGAAATGCTTGGGTTAGGAAGCATTTTGGATTTCATGTTCTTTCAGATTTTGGAATATTTGCCTAATTGTGAGATATCTTGGGAATGGGACTCAAGTATAAACACAAGATTGTTTCATGTATACCTCATACAGATTTTATATAGCATGAATGTCGTTTTATAGAATATATTTAATAATTTTGCATATAAAACAAAGTTAATAATGTGGATTTTTATTGGTACTCAAAAGTTTTGAATTTGGGGGACACTTCAAATTTTGGATTTTCAAACTGGGGATACTCCACCTATATTAGAATAGAAAATACTCTTGGGTTCCCTTTCTCCCTTTAACTGACCAACAGAACTAAAGAATTCATCCAAGTAAATTAGAAAACAGACCTTTAGTGAGGAAGCACAATTCTGTCATTTCCATCTCTCTATTCCCAGCCTAGCGGCAACTCCTCAGTCATAAACTTTCTTCTCTACCTAATATCCTAAGACTGTCAATAAACATTTATTAAGCACCTAATGTAGGTTAAGCAATGTACTAAATATTTTGACATTGGTCAACAAGTTCTTGTTTATGAGCATTTAAAAGACTAGGGGGAAAAAAACAGAACAAACGTTCAATAAAAGTAACTAATTATAAGTACATAGGTACTAGGAAGAAGTATGCATTAGACTGTCATACCTAACCTACCTCAGGTGGGAGGCATGAGGGAATGTGTGCTTCAGGGGATCCTTTTTAAGCTGAGACCAGGAAGACAACTAAGCTAGGTAAAGCAGATAGACTGAAACATTCAATTCTGAATGGTATGAACTACCATTTGAACAAGGCCCACAAAGTATGAGAGAACAAGGTGGGTTCCCAAAGCATCACAGTGATACTTCCTAGAACTTGTATTTAAAAAAAGCTGGGCATGGTGTTGTGTCTCTAAGCTACTTCTGGAGGTTGCAGCAGAAGGATCTCAAATTCAAAGCCAGCCTGGGTAATTTAAGGAGACCCAGTATTTAAAAAAAAAAAAAAAAAAAAAAAAAAAGAATGAGGACATAGTTCAGTAGTAGAGAGCTCCTGGGTTCAATCCCCAGTACCCTCCTCACCCCTCTCAAAAAAACAGGAGTTTAAAGATGAAATGAATATCAACTATTTAAATTAGACTTAAACTAGGAGAGAAAGGGGGAAAAAATGAGAAACAGGGAGAAAAAGTCATTCACATTTGGTTAATAAATGTTTTTAAAAGTGTAAAATCACTAATTAAGGTCTCAGAAAAACAATTGACCTGCTTCCTCAACTAGTTCATGACAACCTATACCAGGAATTGTATTAACAATTTATTGCCAACACCAATGTGCACAAGCTTCTTAATGCTTCATTTTTCCACACCAATAAAATTTATTCTTTAGGATCTGGAGGTGCTGGGGGTTGAACCCAAGGGTACTCTACCAATGAGGAACATCCCCTGCTCTTCTTACTTTTTGAGACAGGATCTCACTAAATTGCTGATGCTGGCTTTGAACTTGAAATTCTGCCTCAACCTCACCAGCTGCTGGGATTACAGCCTGTGCCACCATTCCCGAATCTTCTTTTTTGACACTTGTGAATCTTAAAAGAATTCATTCATCCTAAATAAATCTTCATTGTTCTAAAAAGTTCTAATAAGCTCCTACCTGGTTTCTAAGTGCCATGGAGATTACTGTATTATCTCCCTCCACCCTGGGCATAATGCTGTATTCATATATTTATTGCAACTCCCTTAAATGCAAGAATCTGTGATTGCATTATTCTTAGTTATGTTATATCTGAAGACAAAACAAAGGCTGAACAAAATTCTAAAGCAAAATGTGTTTTCTGTTTCTGAATTTTAAAATTATTGAAGAATGACAATGTGAACAAACAAATATTGATTTAATTCATTCATCTTTTATTCTTTTGGCAAACATCAGATAATAGGAGCAAAACTACATTGCTCACAATAGTTACACACATTCTTTTTTTTTTTTTTTTTTGCTTTATACAAGCTGTAAACATATTTAAGTGGATAAAATTCTTGGCTAAAGACATATTCCAGAAATGACATATAATTTTCCAAATTAGGACAAATGAAAGCTTATGTAATTTCCATTAGACCATCATCATACAGCAAACCAAATTAGTATATGCTGCTTTTTTTCCCCCCTCTGTAGTGCTAAGGATTGAACCCAGGGCCCTGCACATGCTGGGCAAGCCCTCCACCACTGAGCCATATCCCAGTATCATATGCTGTTTTTAAACTAATATCTGCCATTGGGGGGGGGGGGGGCGAGCGGGGAAGAGTTTTTTTTTTTCAGTTATACAAATATTTATCTGTAGTTTTATAAAAAACCGCTAACCATACAAATCTTGTTCATAACTGTAATGACCCTTTAATTTTTTTTTTTAATTAAAAAGGTTAGCAGAAAATAAGATAAACTGGGGATGCAGCTCAATAGTAGAACACTTGCTTTAGCAATTCTAGGCCCTAGTGCCTTTAAAAAAAAAAAAATACAACCATATAATTAAGAATATTTTAACTCTTCTTGTTTAAAAAAGAAAAACACAATGAGTTATTTTTAGAATACTTTTGATGATGGTAGAATTTATAATAACTAGGTTTCACAATATTTTATTATTTCTGATATTTTAAAGTAACAGATTTACTTCAAAATACACCCAAAGCATTTAATATTCTTGGTTTCCTTCTTTTATAAATTTCAGATGCCCCCAAAACTCAGATTAAAGGTAACAAAACAGGTAGCCTTCAGAATATATTGCTTGGAGGCAAAATGTACTTACTTGCTCTAGTTGACCACAGTCCTGACCAGCTTCCTACACTGTTAACTACTGGCCAGGTTTGACTGAAGCCTTTTTTTTCTTTAATATTGGAGATTGAACCCAGGGGCACTTAAGCACTGAGCCACATCCCCAGTCCTCTTTTTATTTTTTATTTTGAGACAGAGTGTCACTAAGTTGCTGTGGCTGGCCTTGAACTTGCAATCCTCCTGCCTCAGCCTCCCAAGCTGCTAGGATTACAGGCATGTGCCACCAAGCCCAGTCTGAAGCTATTTTTAATATTATAAACACAATATTTCCTCATAAAAATTATAATGGAGCAAAAATTCCAATGTTATAATAACATTATGAGTTCCCAGATACTTGTTTGATTTTCTCATACACTGTCATTTACCTGGCACATGATAAACAGTCAATAAATACTTTGTGAATGAAAAAAAATTCAAATGTTATAAACTTGATGCTAAATCTTACCTCCTTATATCTTATATTTCTAACTTGGGAAAAACAGATCAAACCAAATAGATCTTGTTTTCATAATATTTCCTTACATAATAAATTATCAGATACATTTGTATATGTGGGTATTATCTCTTAGAAAGAACACTATTATGACTGATCTGAAATTTAAAGTTAATAACTCATACAGAAAACTACTGCAAACTTATTTTACTATGAAATTCTTGGTGCCCAAACAGTGGCTTTCAACTCAACCCTTTATACAACATAAGAATTCTCAAGTAATTGAGTTGAAGAAAGTGGCATTAATAACAAAATAGTGTCAAGGGCTTTTACTAATCCTAGAGAATGAGCAGAAGGGGACAGCTCTTGTAAGACAAACTGGAAAAGAGAAAGAACATGAAGTAAATGTGGCCTTGGCACCTTTTGCACTGCAAAATCCTCAACTTGCAGAAGGAAAAGAATGAGAGGCCACAAAATGTCAGTTAGTGGTAAAGGATGTAGGGAAAGCAAAACAGCTGAGTAGTGAACAGAAACCACACTAGAAAATATAAAAATAGGCAGTTGAGAATCAAGAGATGATGGCACTAACTCCAGTCTGAAGTTCAAGAACAGCAAAGAGTAATAAATGAATTAGACAATGCTCTGTTATGTCTTGTTAAAATTATACACAAATAGAAGGCAAATCTCTAATCTTTAGAGGTTTAAATTTGACAGTGAATATCTATTTACCTTTGACTTTGTCTCATTTCTTTAAACTTAATAACTGAATAAATATTTAAAAATTCTTAATTATTAAAGCAAGCTTCCTAGCTGCACTGACAGGCTACATAAAAACTTTACCCCACTAATCCCATCAACACTAAAGTTACTGCAGTCAAGTTCATTTTATAAGCATTAATTAAATTTGCCATCACAATACCACTTTATTACAATGACAGACAATGAGTCATTTCACTTCTAGAAAAATCACACTGAAATTTTCTTTGGAAAATTTTAGTAGTGGGATGAAATTTTTAAACATTTAAAAATGTATCCTTAAACAGAACAAAATATCCAGGATGCTTTATAAATAAAAATGATAAAAATGTATCAATAAACAGGGTATGACCTTGGTCTATAAGTGATATTCTCCACATCAATTTTTAAGTTTCAAAATACCACTAAGAGGATACTGGTTAAAGTTTATCTCTGACATATTTCTAAAAAGCTTATTTTTGAAATTGATTTAAGGTAGTTGTGTTTTCAGTAGCATTTAGAACAATTTAGCACTTGGTAGCAATACTCAGATCGGCACACTGTACTAAAACATAACTGTGTAACATTTTGTAAACTAGCTGCAATTTTCAGTAGCTGTGTTCACCAACCGTGCAACAGAATTATAATGTTCTCCTAATCCATATGCATGTCTCATATATCTGAAATGAAAAAAAAGGAGTAGTCTTGATTAATTTATTACATATAAATGCTTATTATGCACATAAAACCAAGCACTGACAGTCCACAGAGGTATCATTCAATAGACTACATGATATTAGTTGAGTTCAACACTATTTGACAAGTATTGTCAGTATTTGACAGGTACTGTCAACAACCAGGTACTGGTTCAATCACATGAGGGAAAATGGAAAGGCTGAGATGCTAAGCATTCAATAAGCTTAAATTTTTACCTAAACACAACCAGTAATGACTACCTTAGCAAGTTCAGCTAATTAATAAACATTAAGACAAGAATAAATCCTCCTTGCTGTACTTCAGAGATTTCTCAATCCAAAACTCTTACAATATGAAGGGAAAAAAATATCTAAGGACGGTCAGAACTTTATAAACTAGTCTTAAAATTTTGTAGACTTTAGGAATGACTGCTCTTAACTCATGACCAAAATAAATCTCTTAAGGTTTAAACAATTACCTAAATCATATATATGGACAACACTTGCCTTTAATCTAAGATAAGTAGAATTAATTCAGCTAAAGACAGTGTTGATTAATCAACATATACAACCTAAAATCTTTTTATAATTTTTTGTCTTCATTATAAAAATAAAAAACAGTAAAAATTTCTAGGTACTTACACAAGTATTAATGGTTGTTTGGAATATTCTTCGCCAACTACAATAGCAGGAGAATCTGCCTGTATTATCTCTATTGGTGTTTGTAAAATGTGAGACAGAGCTCTTAGCTATGGGGAGAAAAAATGCATTAGTAAGGAAAATAAAATGTCAATCTTATCCCAACCATAGACTACTAAAGTACATGCATATGAACAGGGTAAACAGTCAGAACAAGCGTGTGCTCTGTTCCTAACCAGTAGTAGACAAGTAAATATTTGTTGACTTAACAAATAAGTATAATACTTATTAAATCAAAAGCAGGGATTCCTTAAACTATGGCTACATAAAAGTTTGGTAAAACCATCAATGTCAAAGTTAGTAAGGTAGTATGATGGGTAAATTGAGTTTAATATACTGGTCTCTATTTTTTAACTCATGAACATTTCCATAACAAAAAGAGTTTTTGCATACCAATGCTTAAACACCAGACCAAAACAATAACAACTGGGGAGTGGGGAGACAACACAGGAAGTTTATTTTTTAAAAACTTTTCAGATGGTTCCAATGGAAAACCTGTGTTGAGACCCACTGTTCTATAATTTTCAAGGCAAGTTAGAATGAGATATGTATATAATTTGTACTGCCCTGTCAAGGAATTTCCATCTGATGAACATATAGACAACTTTAAGTAATTCCACAATGTACAATGTAAAATAGTGTAAGGCCTGTTGAATACATTACTAATGAAATTAATGCTAACATTTTGTATACTTACTATGACTAAACACTCTAAGCACTTAAACACTTTATATGTATTAATTCATTCAATCCTCAAAATGACTTGATGGGATAGGTACTAGAGTTGTTGTTATTGATGTTTGTTTTTTAACCAGGGGGTTGAACCAAGGGGTGCTTAACCATTGAACCACATCCACAGCTCTTTTTATTTTTTATTTTGAGACAGGGTCTCAATA